>NW_024609857.1:174124493-174724493 GCF_016920785.2 Ixodes scapularis | reverse complement strand
TTGCTTTGAATGTTGCGCACTGATCCAACACTCAGGTTAACTTGCTGCGCTCGTTTTGATGCCTGTTTAGTTAACTTTTTTAAAATATCTCGAGCCGATAATATAAACTTTGTAAACGCCTCTCGTATAACAACTGAAACAAAAATTACTAAAATTTGACGCGTTGTCTGCACACGGATTAGAATGCCTGCCACACCCATGTCAAAACAGGGGGTTGAGTTGGCGGTTGGCACACATTAGTGATCGTGACTGCCCTAATGAACAAAAGGTAAAAATAGAAAAAAATTATGAGCTCGGGGAAGCGAAATGGGTACTCTGGCAAACACCTGAGTTAATAAAATGTGATTTTAAGAACGCTTGTTTGTAAGAGCACGATATTAGATATGATAGTTATTGACTCCTCCCAATTCTTCTCCAGGAACTCCGAAGCACCTAGGTACGTTCTTTAAGCGCTTTTCGCTGATTATGGTAAATGGGTAGCGTAAGAGTATACTGCGACTTTAGAAGCCCTGGTAAAGTTACCTTGGAGAACAGTGAGAAGGCAGGTACGCGTTACTAATCACAATACCACCATGGTATTACAATCAATTAAAACAGAGTGTGCCTGTCTCTTTTTTGTGTAACGTCGTTTACGCTCTAGTCTCACAAACAGCTGTTCAACCCCATTTTATATTGCACTTTGTAACGAAGTATATTAAGGGATCTCTATTGTCCAGTGACCAGTGATATTGGAGATTGGCCTGACTCGTTCCTTATGGCATCTCTACTACGAGTACGCTGCACGTTCTGAGCCTAAAGCCAGTAACTGGCACTAAACGGCGAACACTGCTAACAACGAGATTCGGACAAAATGATCCCGGACAAAACGGTCCCAGACAAAATAGCCCCGGACAAGATGAATTCGGGTCGAAATCGCCCCAGACAAAATGGTCAAATTGGTTTTAAGACATAACTTGCTGTTTTCCGGATTTTAGTCGATTGTTTGCATTTGCTGCAAATTGGACAAAGAGGAACAAATGTTTTGCTGAAAACTTAGAGGCGATGCAACGATTTTTGTACTTTGCACAAATACCGCTTAGAATATATCTCCGACGTTAATGACCTATCCCATAAAAAATGTATATCTGGGCCCGTTTGCTCGAAGCGCTAACCGCGGCTAAAGTTAGCCGCAGTACCTAGGAGAGGGATTTTGAAATCACCTGACTGGCTCGGTAGGGATGCGGGGAAACATAGCGGTGCCCCAGTGAGCGAGCGCCGCTCGCTTTGGAAGTAATATGTCGTTGTAGCTGCAATATCGGGCGTGTTAGTCAGCAACGAATGGTGCAGGAGGTTTTCGCTTTGCCTTAACTCACTCTGATTGCAAAGCATGGGCCATGACATCGCCGCATTTTTTATATAGTGTTTCGATTCTGGCCATTCCTAAGCCTAAATGAACGCGATAATTGTCGGCATGGCAACGTCTTTGGAAAGCGGATTGCCTTGACTCAATCGGCCGGGTACTGATAGCACACAAAAGCAGACAGCGTCCCAACGGACTTTCCCTTGATTATCCAAGCGTCGCGAGGAGAACGCTGGAAGTGTAATTCTACGGTCTGCGCGCGCTGGCCTTCCTCTTATAAAAGGTTCGAAGTAAAAAAATCATAATAAGGCTTTAACGAACGCGCGTGCAAGGCAAACATTCGTTTTATGCTTTTGCTTTAGAACAGTTACTACTGCAGACGCCAGCACGTGCGACGCGGGCAACTACAGTCGTAGCATGCACCTCGGTGCTTGGATAATTTAGAAAAAAAGGTCTGTTGGGACGCTGTCTGCTTTTGTGTGCTACCAACAATTCGCTTTCCAAACACGTTGCCATGCCGAGAATTATCGCGTTCATTTAGGCTTAGGAATGCCCAGAATAGAAACGCTATCTGAAAAATGCGGCGATGTCATTGCCCATGCTTTGCGGTTTAAGTAAGGTAAGGCAAAGCGGAAGCCTCCGGCACCATTCGTTGCTGGCTAACGCGCCCGATATTGCAGCTACAACGACATATTAGTTCCAAAGCGAGCGGCGCTCACTCACTGGGGCACCGCCATGTTTCCCCGCATCCCTACCGAGCCAGTCACGTGATCTCAATATCCCTCTCCTGGATACTGCGGCTAACTTTAGCCGCGGTTAGCGCTTCCAGCAAACGGGCCCTGGACAGATCTGAAGATTTCAGATACGGCACGAATAAAAAATTGGCCACATATAACCTTTGTGGGTTTGCGGCCCGTCACCGCGCAAAAGAACTCGCGCTCCGCGCCCGGCGCGCAACGTGCGCGCGAGCCACGCTCGAGGCTTGGGGCTCGGCAGTCCGTTGGCTGCCACCAGAAAGTAAAGGTGTGTTTTTCTGAGATCTGCCTCGTTGGTCCTTCTTGCGGGTGAGCAGTAGCACCGAACCCTACATTATTTGGCGCCCAACGTGGAGCCTACTGCTCCCCCGCGGGTTGGACCTCAGGCTTTAAGCCCGTTTTTGGGCGTGTTGGCCTGGTTTTTCTAGCTTTTGCCATCCCCGATAGGCCTACGTGGTCGTTCGACTAGGCTTCGGCTACCGGACGCCATCCTTGCCATTGGGGCTTCGCCGTTGTGAATAGTGTGCATATTGTAGCATATTGCGTGTTCTTCTTCTGTTCTTTCGTGTTTTGTTCTGTTTTTGTGTTGGGCTGTTTTTCTGCGGTTGCTTCTGCGATGCAGACCCGCCAAAGAAGTGCCGCAGACCAAGGCGGAACCGGAGAGGGGCCTGACCCGACGTCCCTGGACCTGATGGCCGGGGTGGCCAACCTCTGGGACACGGTTGCGCAACGCCTGGTCCTGGCTGACCACGGACCCAAAGGGCAAGGTTCACGGCCCCAGGTGCCGGTTCCGTTGTACACAGGCTACGACGACCGGAAGTCCGTGGCCAACTTCCTAGCCGAGCTGGCGGCCTATAAGCTCGCCACGGGAGCCTCGGACGAGTACGTCCTCGCGCGGGTTCTGCCCGTGGCGTTCTAGGCGAGCGCTGCGCGCTGGTGGCTCATCGTGGCCCCCTTCCTCACCTGGGAAGACTTTCGGCGGAAGTTGCAAGATGAATTTCTTCCACCTGGGTACCAGTCTCGAGTCCAGCGAGAACTGGAGCGCCGGACCCAGCACCCGGACGAGACCCTCGTCGAATATGTACGGGTGATGCAGGAGCTCTATGACAGAGCCTGCCCAACCACGTCGAAGTCGGACAGGGTTGCTCGGGTGATGCAGCAGAGCCACCCAAGATTCCGGCCCTACCGGCATGGCCGCACGTATTCCACCCTAGAGCAACTGGCCCGGGACGCTCACGGCATACAAGAGACGCTCCTGGCCGAGCTGCAGTATCGGCCCCCGCCACCGCCTGAAGAAGCTCTTGAGCCGTCCGGTGCCTGGCGAGCTCCCGGGCCCAGAAGAGGTCCGACTCAGCGCCAAACCCTGGATGGCGCGGTCTGTCCCCCTCGTGCGCTGGACTCCTACGCCTTCGGAATATGGGAGCGCGGGAGACCACTCGTTGGTTCGGACCCCCGGCTACGTGCCCGGCCGGCTGGATCGAGACTACGACAGGGTGAAAGCCGTTTAAGGTCCTTCCCCCGCAATTCCAACCGGGGCGCCGATCGCTGGGCCAACGAGGGAACCAAGAAGGGCCGCAACGACAAGCGCAGGCAAGCCCGACGCACGGCCCTGACCGGCGCAACTCGGTGCGGTGCTCCGGCTGTGGTCGCCATGGCCACTTCCGGCGTGACTGCCCCGACCTGCGAAGCAGCCGTCCTGCAGTCTCGAGAAACGAGTTGACCCCTGAACGCCTGTCGGCCGCGATGATCATGGACAACCCGGCAAAATTTCCATCGGTGTGTCGAATTCAGCGTGACCTTGAGCTAATTGAGCCTCCTATGACAGTTATAGTGCTCGGAGTAGCTGTGGCAGCGCTGATTGATACCGGTGCGAGTCTGTTGCTCATTAGGGACTACCTGATTGAACGCTGCAAATAGCAGAAAGCCAACCTGCGCGAGACTAACGTGCGCTTACAGCTAGCGTCAGGACCAGAAATGCTCGCGAGTCAAGCCGTGAGGTTACAGATCGGGTTCAACGAGAAAAAACGCCGTCAGCGCTTCGTTTGCTTACCTGGTCTCACTGTACCGATTATTTTAGGGCGAGATTTTATTTTCGGGGAGAACCTGGTTCTTGACTTTCCGAACAAAGGCTACCGGTTAGGTAGTGGCGTGTGACTGATCCCTTTCACCAGACGAGAGGATTGTATCGTCAGTGTAGATAACGTTGGCGTTAGAACGCCTGCTTTGCGACTCCCATGTGCAGTAAGCGATTCTTTGCAGAAGTGTCCTGGTACGGAGCAGCAAAAGCGGCGTCTCCAAAGACTCTTGGAGGAGTTTTCGCCGATGTTCACGGAGAATCCCGGTAGTACCGGTGTCCTGAAGCATTCAATTGACACCGGGAATACACGGCCTCTACGCTGCAACCCTCGACCAATCAGCGCACACAAGCGAGCCCTGCTGGACAAGGCGCTCCAAGAGATGATCGACACGGGTGCAGTACGCGAGTCATAAAGCCCTTGGGCCTTCCCGATCGTCCTTGCCCCCAAGAAGGATGGAACGGCTCGGCTTTGCGTCAACTACCGGCGCCTGAATGCGGTAACCGTTCGTGACGCGTACCGATACCCCTCGATTGAGTCGATTATGTACAACTTGGGCAACGCGAGTTTTTTCACGACTCTTGGATGCAGTCGCGGTTTCCTCCAGATAGAGGTCGAGCCCGCTGAAATTGAGAAAACAGCATTCACATGCTACAGAGGGTTGTACGAGTTCGTGCGCATGCCTTTCGGCTCGAGCAACTCTCCTGCCACATTCCAGCGTCTTATGGACATTGTGCTTGGAGACGCACGGCACAACTACGCCATGGCATATATGGATGACGTAGTACAGTCTTCTCACGCTCGTTCGAAGAACATCTTGTGCACCTTCGGACTATACTCGAGCGCATGAAGAATGCTGGTTTGACAGTTCACCCTGGAAAAATGCAACTGGCAACATCCATGATTAACCTGCTCATTTTTGTAATCGACGATGGAGCGCTTCGCCCTAACATGGACAAGCTGAAGGCCATAACAGAGTTTCCTCCGCCCCATGATGCGAAGTGTTTGCAGCGATTTCTGGGAATGGTTGGATTTTACCGCCAGTTTATCCCCCATTGTGCAAAGATAACGCGGCTACCGAACGAACTGCTGCGCAAAGGCGTCAAATGGCGTTGGACGGAGGCACAGCAAAATGCTTTCCTTCAACTGTCCAGAGCTATTGCTCAGACAGCATCTTTGAAGCTCCCAGACCTCACCCGTCTGTTTGTGCTGCAAACCGATGCGAGCGGCTACGGTTTAGGCGCTGTGCTGCTTCAAGACTTTGATGGTGTCTTACGACCCGTTGCACTTGCTAGCCATACGTTGACAGCAGCTCAACGAAATTACAATGTTTGCGAGCTCGAGTGCCTAGCCATCATATTCGCCCTGCAGAAATTCAACATGTATCTTGATGGCGCGCGCTTTGTGATCCAGTCGGATAATGCCGCCTTGTCTTGGCTTCAGCGGCTGGAAAACCCGGGAGGACGATTAGCACGCTGGGCACTTACGCTTCGAAAATATGACTATATCATTGTGCACAAACCAGGTTCACAAAACAAAGCTGCAGACGCTTTGTTTCGCGCTCCACTCGGCGAAGAGCACGTGCCCGAGGATGCCAATGTTGTGGCTGCGATAGATGCTGGCTCGCGCTGCGGCACTTTGATTACCCGAGATGAGCTTCGTGGTGCACAGCAGAACGATGGACTTTGTCGCAGGGTCTCTGAGTGGTTATCTTAACGAGACCGACGTGGCAACAGAGACGCTGACATGGGTTTCGACTCGTATTTGCTAGCCGAAGACGGTCTGCTCCTCCGATACATACCTCAGATCGACGACGAGGAGGGTGGCTCCACAGACACTCCATTTCGAGCCGTGATACCTCGCCGACTTCGCACGTCCTTCACTAGATACTGCCATGACTCTGATTTGGCTGGTCACAGTAGTGGCTGCAAGACTTTTGAAAAGTTAAGCCGTACTGAAACTTGGCCAGGAATTCGTCAGGACGTGCTGAGGTACGCTTGTTCATGCTCGGTTTGTCAGAAAGCCAAACCACGTGGTGGTCAACCCCCTGGTCTCACGCAGCCAGTCGTGAGTCGATCCCCATGGGAATGCGTTGCTGTGGACGTCATGGGCCCTTTCCCAGGCAGTCCGCGTGGCAACCAGTACTTGTTGGTAGTCACCGATCACTTTAGCAAGTGGGTGGAGCTATTTGCATTGCGATCGCTGACGCCCAAGAAAATCTGGTCTTGTCTGATGGAGACGTTCACACGCTTCGGATTTCCGGCGAAATTGATTAGCGACAACGCTACTTCCTTTGCCAGCAAAGTGTTCCGAGACTCATGTGCCGCATTGGGCATACAACACGATCGGACGTCTCCCTATTACCCACAGGCAAACATCACAGAGTGGGTGAACCGAAACCTGAAATTGATGTTAATAGCTCACACCGAACGTCACCCTGACTAGGACGCAAAGCTCCCAGAGCTCGGGTTCGCGACACGCACAACCGTTAACCGGTCTACAGGTTTTACGCCAGCTTGCCTTAATTTCGGAAAAGAGCTGACTTTCCCGCTGGAAAACACTTGCACGACCAACAACCGTGGCGCTGCTCGCTCATATGGTCAGTTTGCAGGAAACCTACGACGCAGACTCAGGGACATCGTTCGTGATGCCCGGGAGAGCTGGGACGCCGCACGGCTTCAACAGGCTGAGCAGTACAATCGTGGCCACCGGGACGTGCAATTTGAAGTTGGAGAACTTGTACTCCGGCGGACACACCCAATTAGTGACACCTCCAGAGGTTTCACAGCGTCCCTGGCGAACAGGTGGGATGGTCCGTATCGAGTGCGAGACAAGGCCTCACGCCTCACGTACACACTCTTTCATTGTGAGTCTGGACGACTCGCTGAACCTATTCATGTCACCAACCACAAACGGTATTATGAACAAGATGACGAACTTCTCTCGCAGGTGGAGAGTGATGCCGATCCGGGATATACTTAAAGGAGCTGTGCAACGATATTCAATTGGAATGTATCTCTCTATACACGAGCTTACTGGCACACCTGGGACTCAAGGATACTCACACGCAACGCCATTGGCCAAGAAACTCCTTTGTTGCGGTGTAATTTCAAGGACAAAAGCGATCCTTTTCATTCAATCTCTCCTTTGCAAAATTTGATGACGTAACTCGGGGGTCCCAGTACACCCAAGTGACGATATTTGAATGCGGTTCATAGATTGGACCCGAGCATTGCGTGGGCACTCGACTTGGGCTCGTGACAATTGCTAGCTCGAGAAGCATTCGGGTTTTGACCCGTGTCCAATCGCTGCAACGACGACAACAGCCGAGCCATAACAATGCCTGGAACTCAGCGCGTGTCCTGCGCTTTGCCAACCCCAGCGCGTGGCTATGATCAACACTGGCGGCATATAATCGGCTCCAGATCACGTGGCCGCTTGTTCTGGCTGCGAGTTGAGGGGGTGAACGCTGCTCGTTTTTCTTAAATTTTTTTCTGGAACTTCTATTGCGTGGGGTTAAAAACGAACGCGTGTTTCATAGGTCATTAACGTTAGGGATCCGTTTTAAGCGGTATTTGCGCAAAGTACAAATATTGTTGCATTGGTCCTTTAAAAAAGTGAAAGCCGTTTACAACTCCCTGTAACACCGAATTAGAGCGTAGCTCTTGAGGAGGAGGAGGGAAGGGTACTGGGGGGGAGGTCAAGTGACCCGGGGGGTCACGTGACCTTGGGGGTCATGTGACATCCCGATGATGCAATCAGTGACGTCACTGATGACGTCATCAGTGACGATGACGATGCGAATTCCGATGACGTCATCAGTGACGTCACTGATGACGTCATCAGCGATGATGACGATGCCGATGCCGATGTCAGGATGTCATCAGTGACGTCACTGATGACGTCATCCGTGGTGATGACGATGACGATGCGGATGCCGGTGACGTCATCAGTGACGTCACTGGTGACGTCGTCAGTGATGATGATGATGATGATGCGGATGCCGGTGACGTCATCAGTGACGATGACGCCATCGGGGAGGTCACGTGACCCTGGGGGGTCACGTGACCTCGGGGGGGGGGGGTCACGTGACTTCCGGGGGGTCACGTGATCCTGGGGTGACCTTGGGATGACCTTGGGGGTCACGTGACCTTGGGGTGACCTTGGTTACGCCGACGCCGACGGCGACGCCGACGCCGACGCCGCTCAAGCCGGGAACGGGCCCCTAAGAGCTGCGCTCTAAAATAAACTTAATTCTGCGAGGACTCTTTTTAATGTTGAAGACGAAGACGAAGACTTAGAAGATGCGTGTTGCAATAGACCCTTTCATCTCAGTAGTTGCCTGACGAGCGGGTAGAGGGCGCTGGCGCACTCGCCGCCATTAGGTTGCTTCAATTTGGTCGGTTTCGGTTTCAACGTGCACGCGATTGTGATGCTGTTTCATGCCACTTTCGACTAATTTTGCGATATTAATTTCTTTCTTGTAGCACACAGCGAATGAAACAATAGTACTGAGCCACTTGGTAAACCATTAAGTGGTTTCGAGCCTAAATTGCGATCTTTTTTTACGAACACTATATGCGTCTGCTTCCGTCCATTGTTAATTTCGGCCAGGTTCGGCGGTGAAACAACTGCGCTGATGCACAGGGAGGACTACCATTGTCCATGGTTGTACCCGCGGACACTAATTTCCAGAAGAAAAAAAAATAAAGAGCAGGACAAGCTCCGCCTGCAGCATGCGCTCGTTGCCTGCTGCCGTGCTTTGGCTGTGCGTGCACCGAGTGGAACGGAAGGTAGATAGCTCGCGCTCAAGTCAGAGCTGCTACTGCTAACCTTATATTCCAACAGACTATATTGCATGAGTGTTTAGTGAAAAATCAGGTCGACAACATGATTAACAATCTGCTGAATCACCAAGAACAGATGAACTGACAAGTTTACTGTTCGATGTTTGGTTTTCGTACACCAACCTATTCTAACTGCGAGACTGGAAATGTCTTTTATAATGACTACAAAAGTTTAATATAATCACATAGATAATATAAAAAAGTGATAAAATTAAGCGCTCGAGAAGTATTTTGATTGACCAGCCTAGGCTGACTAGAAAATTTCTTTAACTAAAGTACTCATTAACAGCATTTCAAAATATTGGCCTTATGAAATAAACTCTTTGTTAAATGGACATTTGCTTACGACATTCCTAAGGTATGAGAATGGTGAGATAAGTGATTGCTAGACTTCAAATAAAGTCTAATATTCATCTTCCGTAAAATTTGCCGAATTAAATTGAAGAGCACAAAAGAAATGATCTCCGATAAGTTTGGCTGAAGTCGAACGCCAGGCGCCACCCAATGGACCTCTGTGGAAAGCTGTCCACTGATTTGAAACGATGCGCTTTGCACATTTTGACGTCGCCAGCTACTGAAAGTAACACCCTATTCGAAGTCGACAACCGGCTGCACTCCGGTGATTTTCATGCTGAAGGATTATTTTCGGCGTCACATTTTGTGAATCATAAGCACTATCATGCTGTCTGTGACAGTTTCTTACGCGGGGAGTCCAAATATTTGTGTTGAAGTAAACTAATTCAAACTGCATGGTTATATTAAAAAAAAAAAAAAAGACTTAAGCAACTGAAAGACTATCGACATGGAACCAAGCATGATATAAAATTCCGTAGAATTCATAAATAAACCGATAAAGCGAATGCTGATATCGCACACGCGATTAAGAACGTAAAACAGATATAGGTGTGATATCGCGAACAAACGAGTTGCCTAATGTTGGTACCATTATTTCTAGCATAAAAAACAATTCAAACTAAACGTTTGTTCCCGCGTCTTGTCCACAAGTTCCCTAGTGTTATAAAAAAAAATGTTTTCGATCTGTTGTAACTACAAAACACCATGCTTTCGGGAAAAACACGTGGCTAATTACGCTGAGTGCTTTTGTTTCCTTCCTTGACACCAATGCGCACTAATATATATAATAACATTGGGCTTCCTATTGCAAATGTTCCGCCCTTATTAGTAACCGAACCTCAGTTCTCATAAGATATTGGTATTTGAACCCTCGAGGCTCTCTTCAAGTCATATATGTATTCAATATGCGCAAGTGCTAACGCTGATTCCTGTTCCTATAAAGCCTTTTCACACGTATCCCGCACGCCGACGGTAAAAAAAATATTCAAAACGTGTTACAAAATCAACTACAGGAGATGCGCACATAATGATGTAATGGAATTGCATGGTAAGTATAAGTATCTGACGACTCTTTACGGAGTATGGCAAGAGACGCGGTGAAACGCGACGAAAAACACGAATTCAGCGCATCCGCCAAGGCGCGGACGGGAGAGCGGAGCAACAAGTTGAAGCAACCTAATGGCGGCCGCATCACGTGATTCCAAGATGGCAGCGCCCATGCGGCGGAGGGTGAAAAGGTCTATAGGCTTTGGCGAGAACTAGTTTCCGCACCATACAGATTGTGCGCGTAGTTCTGTGCGATATACACCGATAGTGTGCTCGCAAAATTAGCTAGTCTATTGCCGCGCCCAATGTTACCAACGATTTCTTGTAGAAGCCTTTCCCGAAGACAACTGTTCATTCTTTTTTTCGTTCTTTTTGAACCTTCGACATGTCCCGCTACCTCCCCAAACCGTTGCCGGATGTTCTCTCAACGCCCTCGATGAGCCACGTGGTTTTGGGGACTACGGCAACGCAGTAGGCAGCCGAGGACCCTCTACCAGCCTTTGCTACGCCGCCAGACGTAAGAATTACGACCACGGCGGGACCTGAGAGAGCCAGGTCAGCAGCCCCGGCAGCGGCTACAACGACGGCTACGGGGGACACCAATGGAGACCAGGGCCGATACGAAGGTCCGCCTGAGCGTCACGTTGCCAGCCACGGCCCCGGGGGTGCCCACTCGTCCTCAGGCGGTGGACCCGCATCAGGGGTCCCTGCTGCTGTTGTACGGCCTCAACTCGAACAAGATGAAGGCCGAGAAGTTCTAAAATCTGCTCTGCCTGTACGGCAATGTCGTCAAGATCACGTTCAGGAAGAACAGGAACGGCTGTGTCATGGTGCAGATGGAGGACCACCTGGCCAAGCAGAGAGCAGTGCGTCACCAAAACAACACAAAGTTCTCCGACATCAAGATGGAGATCAGGACTTCATTGGCAACTGCAACAATCGCATCACCAATCCGGAGGCGGCCTCCACGATGGAGGCGGAGGCGGCCTTCGCCTCAATCGTCACAACGCCCTCCTCCTCTACCACCAACAACCAGAGAGGACAGCCACGGAGCCAGAGGGCAGAGAAGGGGGGAGGGGGTCGGAGAGTTTGTGGGCTTTACGGCCCGTCACCGCGCAAAAGAACTCGCGCTCCGCGCCCGGCGCGCAACGTGCGCGCGAGCCACGCTTGGGGCTCGGGGCTCGGCAGTCCGTTGGCTGCCATCAGAAAGTAAAGGTGTGTTTTTCTGAGATCTGCCTCGTTGGTCCTTCTTGCGGGTGAGCAGTAGCACCGAACCCTACACCTTATATGATATATCTGCCAGATATAGCCTCATAAGGCCAGATATAGTCCGATATCCCTGGTTAAGTATGGAAATTTTAGATTTGACCAGGTATATCAAAAGAAGCACACACGCCTGAAATGAGCACATTATATATTTTTATTGTCTACAATACCCTATTGAAAAAGGCTAATATGAACTCGGCTTATTGGAAATATTGTATTCCAATGAAGTTGATGGAAACCAATAAAAACTTATTGTTATCCGATTAACCCAATACGCACGATGGGAATTCATATCGGAACACAATATCCCGATATTGTATGCGGTTATTGGTATACAACAGGATATTGGAGCACAATATCCCGATATAACTTGCGGTTATTGGTATACAACACGATATCGAAGCACAATATCCCGACAGAACTTACGGTTATTGGAATAGAATACGACACCGCGTGCATATTGGTGACCGACATGGACATACTGTGCGGCCACACGATATAGAAAAATCGGTCGTCGATCACGGGCCCAAAGGAGAATACAATATCGCGTGGATAAATCTCAGAACGAATGCCAAGTTACCAACATGAATTACGTCGGCATATACCGCGGACTAAGAGGATACGTAACACAGTATTGATCGCCCGTGAAGCAACATGTGGATATCGGTGCGCCCACAATACGACATCGCGTGAATGATATTGTAGAACAGCAGGAGTTACCATACGGCAATACGAGAGAGAACGATATTGGAGGTGGATACACACAGAACACAAACGTTCCGCGTTGTAAACACTTTCACATTGATCGAAAGCGCAAGTGTACGTACGGCACACAGTACACACAGCCTCGAGCGCTTGAAATGCTAGACAACCACCAAACCATTCAGAATAACTAGCTGGGACACCCGCGACCTACCTTTCAATGAGAAAGCCCAATAACGACGTGCTCATTGGAGTGATCGTTTTCAAACAAATGTTTATTGCAGTTGTAATGCAACAAAAGTTAGGTTACCGATGTTGGAACCCAAATCGAGCGCGATACGTGACAATGTCAGTTCGCACGATAAAATAATGAGGATTAATGGGCTTGACAGGTCACGTGCTTCTTACCCGCACATTTACCGATATTGACCCACCTTTCTGGGCAATCCCACGTCGTACACAAAATCCACAACCACACGCGAGCACAATTCACCCACCACTCTTCGTCGCCTGTTTCGCAAGATTCACACACTGTAAAAACGACGGGAAAAATACGTGCATTTGCGCCATCAAACGATACGTTACAGACTCGTTTTATGAGAAAAGTTTCCATCGTCAACCCGCGCGCGCGAAAGCTCGAGCGCTCGAGCTTCGGAGGCAGTTCGAACTCCGAAGGGAGGCGAGCCCAAAGAGCCGGCGCGCCTGCGCGCATGCTCTGCCAGACAAGCGGCTGAGCGAGCCGCCGAGATTGCGCCACCATTGCGCAACGACCGCGACCGCGCCAACCCGGCGGAACCGACGGGTAACAGCTCGTCAAGTTCGTCGCGCACTTTGCTTGTGGGTTCCAAGTGAAACCAACGCACTTTCAATCGCTTCGAAAGGTACGTATAGACGACTTTATTACTTGCAGCATTGAGTGCTTTGGTATACGCAGATCAAAGTGAACACTGAAGGACAGAAGGGAGACATGATGTTTTGAAATCGCAGCTTATTTGAACGCATGCGCCCCCTGCTGAAAGCGTCTGGCTGTGCTCTGTTGCAGACGTCATTTCGACTGCGTGTACTCTGATGTAACGTCAGTCAGTGTTTACACTCGGCTAGCTATCACTCGGCTTGTTATCTCATGTGCGAAATAGACCTAGAAACCAGCGCCTCGTCTCTTTCGGATATTCAACCTCCAGCCCCCTGGCTCCCAGCGTGCTTACCGGCGCAAACCGTTCGAGGTGTTGGATTCGTGGGCTCGTTCGAAGAGGCGTCGTTTAACGCTCACGAGTCGCCGAAGTGTTACCGGAGCTTCTCTTTACGAAAGTCGCGATCGACGCTGGGCTCTGAGCTCGTACTTTTTTCTTCCCTGGTAGACTAAAGCCCGGTTCACACAGTTGCGTTTGACTGCGTTTGACTGCGTTGCGGCAGCGAGACACCAGGACATCCCTGCTGCTTATATCGCGTGCCAAGAAGATTCCTTGAATTGGATTCCACGCTTCATACGAAGCACAGATGCGCCGCTGACTCGCTTTCGGTTCTCGCCGCAACGCAGTCAAACGCACTCAAACGCAAGTGTCTGAACCGGCCTTAGGAGTGCCGACCATTCATCTGTGGTGCCGACTGGCGCCGTACGAAGTTGAGAAAAGCTAGCGAGTCTGTCAGATTTTCGTTACGCCGCCCAACTGCTCTGCTACCGGCTGCGCTCAAAAAATAAAGTAAAAAAAAAAAAAAAAACGCGTTTTTTTATTTTTAATTTTTTTTTTTGCCATGTTTCATTTTAGTCGCTGCAAAGTAAATCGCGGCCGTACGTCGGTTGACTCCCGATTACTGTCTCTACATGGTAGATTGTCTCACCACACTGGTGCCTCGTTGGTGTGATCTTATTCTGATATCGTTACATCTTGCTTTTTCATCTTGGCACACTTCTAGACGACCTTCTACACGTTGCACTACTTGTCGACATGTCGCTGGTGTTAGAGACAAATCTGAAGTCGCTGTTTGCTCACTCCTTGGTGCACATATTTCATGTTCAACATCAGGGGCCGCTTGCTAGAAAGTCTTGACTCAAGTCTTGGCTCAAGTCTTGACTCAGGCGCCTGGCGGTCTCGGCTGAGACCGTGACTGAGACCAAGACACCAAGACGGATCCAGCACGGACTCCGGCGCGGTCTTGACTCAGGTCCGGACTTGAGTCTGGCACCCAGACCGCCAAGAACGGAGTGAGCAGTACCTAGAGAGTGAATCTAGGGAAAACTGAAGAAATACCGGAGAAAACAGAGGGTGCGTTCCAAATCTACTCGAGTGGATCCGAGTTACCCTGGCAGATCATGTCACGTGACAACAAAAATCGAGGAATGCCGGATTCGGGTAGGTTTTCGATCGCAAAGGTACAAAACCTTTACCCTAGAGTGAGACCGAGTAAATTTTGGAACACGGCCGAAGATTCCGGACGTGGAAGTGACGAGTTGTGACCTCCTGTCCAATAAGAAAGCGCCGGCGACGCGAGGCGGCAAGCGAGAGATCGTCTGCTTCTGCTACGCTGCGATCGGTTTGGGCAAAGAGAAACGACGACAGTCGCAAAACTGCGGCACATGTCTCGTACATACCGTGGTTCCGTGCAAAATAGAAGAAAGAAAAAAAAAAGAGTCAGCGATGCGCGGTTTTGGGTAGAGTTTAGTGCGCACCAACGCTGTCATATTGCTTCGTATCGCGATCGTCTGTCACCACCGTCGTCGACGTCCAGTGCGTACGCCGAATAAAGTTGTTTACATAAATGCCTGCGTGTCCTTAACGCCCAATTTTTTAAGAAAAAAAAAATGGGCTGGACGTATTTTCTCGGAAGCATTTGCAATAAAAGTTGATAATTATGTTTCGATCATTAAGTTAGCAGACGACCGTCTGAGTTTGCTGCACGCAGACATGGATGTTGCCGGTCCATCACGGATGCCTCCCAAGGTAAAGAAATCAAATTGGTCCGAAGATGATAAGTTTCAATTGGTTTACGAAATCGAGAAACGAAAACGTATAATTAAGAACAAATTTAACAACAATATTACAAAAGCTGCTAAAAGAAAAGCGTGGCAGGAGATCGCATCCGTGATGAATTCGCGGCATCCATCGACGCTGCGCACTGTGCCGCAACTCAAAAAGCAGTGGCAGAACCTCAAATCTCGCAGCCGCGCGGAACTGACCCTCTCGAAGAAAGCACACTCCACGACCGGTGAGTTTACTATACATATGTTTTTACTACACATAAAAATGAAGCACACATTCTGTGTGCTAAAGAAGTTTTTTATCCACTTTCTCATTTTCTTGGCTAAATTATAGAATAAATTAAGATAGCAAGCTATTAATACAATCAAATCAAAACAATGAATGTGCTTGCTGCAATCAGATAAAATTTAATGCTCAAACAAAATAAGAGAGAACCTTGTCTTCCACAGGCGCAGGGCGCAACGACCACACGCTGACACCGCTGGCTGAGGCTGTGCTGGCGGTCATCGGTTCCACAAGCCCCAACCTTCTGGGTATCGAAGGAGGCGTAGACACCGACGAGTGAGCTGTCATGTTACTGCTATTTGTACGAAGTCTAGCCTTTCGAGATTCACACGATTGGGGGTTCTACTAGCAAAGCTAATATTGTATTCATAATCATATCTGAAGTTCGCAAGTACTAAATACTGGGCCACTCAAAGAAATGTTCTGGTGTGTTCTCTCCAGAGCAAGAAAGAACCGTGCACATCCAAGAACTCTAAAACTTCGAGTCATGTTACCTGAAGTTAAAGTCGAGCTAGGCGTGTCAATGAAAGACCACTGCGCTCATCAATGATGATCATAAAAATAATATAAACAATAATAATAATAATAGTAACTATTGGATTAGGAGAGCCACGGCACTGCAGAAAGGCAGCAGCCCGTGCAAAGTACGCCCGCAATGCCACATCTTCTGATGGTGATTATGTGATGATGTAAGATCACGACCTAATCTTGTGAGATGCAAGATTAAAATGATGGTGATTATGAGCCGACATGTACATGGGGAGGACGACGCAGTCTTCTGAACATCGCAAGCGCCGTTGGCCGAGTCTTGAAAGTTTGGGAAAGAAAAATGATAGCAGACTTAGGCTGGTACACTGCTGAAATGGTAGAAGGTATATCTTAAAAAGGTATCATGCAATCCGAACAAGACAAAGGGGATTGTGTTTCTACTACACTACCATTACAAAATACATTATACTCTCATGATTTCAAACTCCAGGAAGCCATGAATTTTGTTTGATTTATCAGAAATTTATCTAAATAATGATGCAAGATAAATATATGATTTGCCTTATGAGTGGCTTCACATACACAGAAGATATTTCATGCTTTCCTTTACATAGGCCTACTGATCATAACCAGGTATGCTACACATGAAACATTCGTGAAATGTATGACAAAAGTTTATTTATCCCTCAAAAATGTTCATTGTTGTGGGCTGTTCAAAGAGCACATGACAACTCAAAACGAAATTCAGTTTGTTCATCGGGTCAAGAAGTTGTCTAGTGTGAACTATTAAACGGGGGACACGTGAACAATAAAAGCGGGCACTGCACCACAGTTTTCATAGCAACTTGTGAGGACGTTGTGACTTGCGCATGCTATGCCACTTAAATTCAATGCCGTTGTCCTGTAATTCATATTTTTTGTTCTTGCAGCCCTTTTGTTTAGTACACATCTTTCCGAGCATCGGTGCACTGCAGAGGGAACACCCATGGATCTGTTGCTTCTCCGCAATGTGCCGGCGCTCGGTGTACGCCATGCTACCAGATCACAGCGTCTGCGCAAGTTGCTGCAGAAATTTCCGCATGAGCCCCGTTGAGTGCGCTTATCACCGAGCACCGGTGCATTGCAAAGAAGCAACAGCTCCATGGGTGTTCCCTCTGCAGTATACCGGTGCTCGGAAAGAAGCACACTCAACAAAAGGGCTGCAAGAACAAAAAATATGAATTACAGGAAAACGGAATTCGGTTTAAGTGGCATATGGATACACTAAGAACATAGCGAGACAACCAAACTTAGGAAATTTGTTTGAATTAACCAGAAGTATAATATCCGAGTTTGAATTATCGCAAGACTACCGTATACAGGCTAGACTTTTATGAAGTCAAGCTGAACTATGACAAACAGCAAAAAAATATATTGTTTTATGTTGAAAATTCTACTGCTACGTAGACCCAAAGGTCACAAACACAAAGCTTGGACCTCATTTGCTTCAGGTCCGTTGTATTGAGGTGGCAAGACAAATGAATGAAGGCACAAAGCTGAGACAGTCTGTTGCATAAACATATTTGTGCGAGATTAGTACTCTGAAATCTCGCTCATTTCGTAGGTAGCATTCACTGTCACAGCTGAGTTCGCTGCTGCTGAGCATATGCTGACGTCAAGCTCTTGCAACACTTCCAACATGCACATTGCATACCATGAGGAATGTCTTTTCTGAAATAAAACCACCTTGAAAGGGTGAACAGTATTGATAAATAAAAAAAATCAGAAGTAATCCTGAGCAGTCAGTTCAAATATGGTGTACAGTGAGTACAATTTATTAAGCACCAACCAGTAGACACTACCACTAAATTTGGAATCACCCTGAGCAGATCTGTTGCTCAACATGGTAGTCTTTGACATAAAACAGAATTGTAGGGACAAGCAACCAGAAATATCTGGCCGGCATCAACACTGCACACTGGATCTCCATGAAGCCAGCTGTTTTCACAACTAATAGCCGCAACAGTCAAGATCGGGCTTGACCTGCACACTGTAGGCTGGCTTTACTAAAGCCCACATACTTTCACAACTAATAGCAGCAATGGCCGAGAGCTGAGGAGTCGAGCTTGATCCACATGCACACAAAAAGCATGAATGAAATACAAATAAGAGTGTTTCAAATTATGTACAAGGGTGACAAGACTGACATTCTGGTGTATTTTCCTTAGGGCCAGCACAGCACCAGTCAGCGTGCAGCCAATTACTGATGAGGAGGTTGGAGAAGACAGAGTCCTGAACTACGAAGTTGAAGTGGACCCCGGGGTCGCATTCCTCGAGGTGCCGGAGTCCGAAGAAACGCAGGACTACGAGCCTCCGGACTGGCCGATGGACGAGGATGAGGCACCCGTGGAGCCTGGTGCAGCAGCTGCGCTGCTACGTCGGGAGGGGCCTCCTCCTGTGGCAGGGGGACCGCCTGAGGCAGCAGCTGCTGCTGAAGGGCGACCGGCACCACTGGGCCGGCAGGGACCACCTCGTTCACGACCGGTCTGGAGGCCCAGCGCACCACCCGCAGGCTCGGCAGCCAGCACACGGGCTGCAGACAAACAGTTTTATAGGGACATCATGGAGCAACAACACGAGAACGTAAAGTTAGAACGGCAGTGCCTCCTTGCCAAACTGAAGGCGACGGAAGAGCAGGCAAGGGCAGCAAGGGCAGCCTGCGAGGCTGCCGAAATGATGAAAAAGGCTGCAAACTTTTATATTGAACAGGGAGAAAAAATTTTCATGTTACTTGGGAAGGCCCTACAACAAGACCCTTAAAGGGGAGGAGGGGCCTTCAGTTTGGCAAAGAGGCACTGCCGTTTTAGCTTTACTTCGTAAATACAATAAACAGTTTTTTTTTGTTAGTTCTCTTCAATGTCTTTTTGGTTCCAAGTATGCAAAAAAATTCCACTGCATTATGTATTTCATTTAGCAACATGAAAAACTAAAGAAATGATGCATCATAAAAAAATGCAACGACTTTTACACACTCAGCTAAGTAAAAGTGAAAGTCATTAGTGTAATAAACACGCGTAAAGACCGCACCCGCAAAAAAAAATGTTTGCCTTGCGCACCATTGCATTTGTACAGGCCTGAGCGATGTCACCGCCGACGTGGCATGCAGTCAGCATCAAAGCTTTTTTTTCCTTTGCAATCCTTACAATCATCTCCCTTCTTGCTGCCTTTGTCGAAGTTGCTTAAGGCACATTCAGCCAAAACACCTAACTATTCATCTCCCTTTTTATGTTTGAGCAACCTTCATCTATGATCCACGGACGTCAAAGCCGAGTGGGAACGACAACGAAAGAAAGTACAAACTGCAGGTCCAAAATGGAAGCGCAGCGGCGTAAAGGCCCATACACACAGTTTCGTTTCAGTGCGTTTGACTGCACTGTATCGAAAAGTAGCCACAACTCCTTGGGCTGCCTGTGGTTCATATAAAACAAAGCAACTAACTTGCTTATCAGACGGCAAACAAACGGGGGCCCCGCACCATGCTGGTGATTGACTTCCCACCACATGGAAGCACTTACCAAGGCATAGGATGCCACAAATTGCCCGGACATGCACTGATGTGCACCATATTTTCTACAAAACTACCTGGTTTTTGGCATGCGAACTTGAAAAACTGTGCCAAACTTACGATGACGACATTCAACCAGCCTGTACAAGATATTTCGGCATTGCTAAAGTGTGCTACGAGCAGAAAGTTCCCATATGCCACCGACAAAGTTTTGATGCGAAAGGCTATTGTGTCGGAAAAACAAATTTAAATATGCGGTTCAAGGCATAACTGGAATCCTGCAATTATTTGACTAGCGGCTCTAGACGCCACTCATAGTAAAGTTATGAGTTAGTGAAGTATTGATAAACAATGCAAGGATCCATATGTCATGGACCGCAAAGGCCGATGTTTCGGTGGCAGCGTTTCAGCGAGCATGCATTTGGGGGCCACTGCCGACTGATCACTGCCTGGCCGAGCTCGCGGCGAGGCATGCTTCCCGTACTCGGCGAGGAGGCCCCGAAGGTGCGCTCAAAACATGGAAACTACATCATGAAGATAAAGGCAAAGGGCATCGTTATCACGAACAGGCAAGGCTGATGCAAAGAGTGTGTGAACATAAATGTTAAAAAGTGTTGTCAATGCACCGCCACGAAGAGTCCTGCCAACTGTGCAGCCGCAGCCCTCCTCTGCCACTCGGACTTTCTTTTCTTTGACGGTTACTCTGTTGCGGGGCGACTCAATGAAACTATCGCCGCGATACATAGCAAGTGCTACAGCTGAATCAGGCGCATTTTACCATAGCTCTCGCTGCAAATGGCCGTCGCCTCAACCACCAGTATACAGTCGACTACAGACATGATGGTTGTAATCAGATTCTGCTTGTACAGTGGCGTCGAAACGAAATAGGGGGGCGGGGGAGAGACTGCCCCCCCGACAGGTCAGAAATTTAATGGAAAAGATATGGGGGAGGAGTGCAAACTTGCCCTTCCCCCCCACCACTGTCGCCCTCCCCATCTGCTGAATGGTCCTGATGTCTCTGTGCTTGTAATCACCCATTTTTTCTGACAAAAACTTTTACTTCAGTGTCCTATTCGAAAGTTTCTGGCAATAGCCACAGTTTCAACAGACTGTTCATGGTGACTGTTGTGTGTAGAGTGGTGGCACCATCGGGGACACGGACCGCAATCCTAGAAGATTACGCCACACCGCGGAAAAAATGCAACGCACGCAGTCAACGGCCAACGCCAGCCAGTGAACCTATCATGTCTTCATTACGTAGCCTTTGTATCTTGAGTCAATAAATAGTTCATGTTATCCGGTCATCATCTACTGGCCAGGATCTATCATGTGGTGATGAGGATAAGATTGCATAGAGACTGCCGCACTCTACGGCCCCACATCGGAACGTACAGGTGAGGCAGAAGGTTTGTGAACATCGCCCTTTGTTCGGGTACCCCCCTTGTACCCTCGACAAGAAATGGCGACCCTGGGACAGATAGGAGAATTAAACCCTGCGTTTCCGGAGAAGTGGGACGCCTACAAGGCAAGATTGAACTTCCACCTCGAGGCAAACGATATCACCAACCCAACCAGAAAACGTGCTGTTTTTTTTTTTTAGCGTTTGCGGTGCTGCCACTTTTGACTTAGTACAGTCACTATAGTATACTCGCGTTGGCAACTCCCAAAACGAAGACCTTCAGCCAACCGTCGGAGATTGTACGCCAGAATGCCTTTACCGGCGGAATCAGGGTCCCGAGAAGTCTGTGGCCTTATTCATTGTGGAACTACGGCAGTTGTCACAAAACTGCAACTTTCCAAATCTCACGGAAACACTGTGAGATCTACTCGTGTGTGACCTGAGGGATGAAACTCTTGAAGCTCGACTTTTCGCAAAAAAAAAACTCTCGTTCAAGATCGCTCAGGAAGAAGTGCTTGCAGCTGAAGCGGCGGCTCAAAGCACCACGATGTGAGGGGAGGAGAACCAACTGTGGCAACCAACGTTGCCATACATCAGGACTAAGAGGAAGGAGAAAACACGCTTAGGCAACCGACAAGGAAACAGTATACCACGGGAAAACAAAGCCTTGCAATGGGTGCAGAGGAGCTCACGCACGGGAGTATTGTCAATTTAAGGATGCCCAGAGTCACTTATGCAGAAAAATCGGCCGCATCGACTGTGTGTGTCGCATGAAACAATGAGCGCAGAGCGGGCCATGGGAACAAGAGGATCCAAAACCATGGCGAACGTTCTGAACTTGAACACACAATCTGATGATGTGTACGATACTAACCAACTGGCCCCACCACAGGCATCGCAGACACGTAAGCACTGGACGTCGGCAATGATGGAAGTTGACTAGGGGTCAGAGTTATCGATCATCCCAGAACAAACAAATGAGGTCATGAAGAAGATGCTGCACCGGGTGAGCCATTTCAATCGCAAGTCAGATTTCCATTGCAATACGGTGCAGATCAAGGGGGTGTATAAGGTCCATGTCAAGCACAGCAGTTTCGAAGGAGACCAGAAACTGCCAGTAACACAGGGACAGTGGACAACCCTCCTTGGCATGGACTGGTTTAAATCATTGGGAATCAGGCTGCTAGGGGTAAATAAGGTCACAGGGCTGTCTATTGAAGGTGTGCTTGCAAAGTATGATGGCGTTTTTGGGTAAAAGATTGAGAAGTTTGAGGGACCCCCAGTATCGCAGCACCTTGACTTTACAATGATGCCAATCTGCATGAAACCCTAGCAAATGCGCTTTGCGCTCACGCTTAAAATTGACGCTGAACTTGATTGCTTTATTGAACAAGGCATTTTCGAGCCGGTCATGCAACCAAAGTGGGAGACCCCGATTGTGACGCCCATGAAGGCAACTGGAAACATTAGAATATGCGGCGCCTACAAGTGCACTTTCAACAAGGCACTGGCTCAACACCCGTACCTGATCCCCATGGTACAGCACCTCCTGACATCACTCTTGGGGGGGGGAGGCTGTTTGAAAAACTGGATTTGGCAGAAGCTTACCAGCAGCTGGTGGTTGATGAAGAAGCGGCGGAGGCACAAACCATCACAACCCATCGAGGAGCATTTCGAGTGAAGTGGCTACGGTTTGGAGTAAATGTTGCTCTTGGGATCTTTCAGAGCTTCATGGACGACCTCCTGAAGGGGATCACCGGGGTTGTGTCATAATTTGATAACGTTCTAATTGCTGCAAGCACCAAAGAAGAGTTGGCAGGCCACCTCGAGGAAGTCCTGCACCGTCTTGCTGATGCTGGACTCAGGGTAAGAAGTGAAAAGTGCCATTTTGAAGTGTCGCAGCTCGAGTTCCTGGGATTTCTTATTGACGAGACGGGTGTGCACCCAACAAAAGAAAAGGTGAAGGCGATTCATGAGGCACCAGTACCAACAAGCAAACAGGAGCTACAGGCTTTCCTAAGACTGCTAAACTTCTATTGCATCTTTCTACGAAAAAGGCCGCAGTGGCCGAGCCACTACGTCAGCTACTTGACAAAGAGACACGGTGGGAGTGGACGCCTCTTCATGAACAAGTTTTCAACGAACGCAAGCAGCTGCTGTCCTCAGCAAGTGTGCTGCACCATTATGATGAAACAAAGCCCTTTGTGCACACTTGTGATGCCTCGCCATAAGACATACATTAAAGCTGTACTTGGCCGTCGACCGGAAGATGACAAAGAGGTCCCTGTCGCATTTTACTCCCGCACATTGACATCTACCAAGCCAAACTATGTTCAAATCAACAAAGAAGCCTTTGCAGTGCTGGCAAGCGTAAAGAAGTTCCATGACTACACGTATTGCCTTCGAGATCATAACACCACAAACCACCTTTGGGACTGTTCATACCTGCAAAGCAAATGCCATACATCTTGTCTCCACGAATGTTGCGTTGGACGATCCTACAGAATGCTTATAACTACAGTTTGGATTATTGACTTCGGAAGGACATACAACATGCCGATGCATTTAGTTGCCTCTCACTTACCATTCCAGAGTTTGTGGTGCCACCTCCTCTAGAAGTTTTGTTTCTGGAGAACACATCCAATCCACCGCTCCACGCCAAGGACGGCGCACAAATGACAGCAAAGAACACCGTTTGAAGGGTTCTCAACTGGGCTCTGAAGGGTTAGCTGCCAGGCGGCCTTGAGGCAAATTTCCAGCCATTCAAGATTCGACAACATGAGATGCCGGTTCACAAAGGATGTATACTTTGGGGGAACAGGGTCGTAATTCCCCCAGAAGGCCGGAAGGTGTTGCTGGAGGCCCTCCATGTCGGACATCCTGGCATCGACCAAATGAAGGCTCTGGCTCGCAGCTATGTGTGGTGGCCCAAGATGGACAGAAGCATAGAAGAGCATGTGATCAAGTGCATGGCATGCCAAGAGTCACGACCTGCACCTCCTCGTGCCTCAGTAGACGCATGAAATGCAACTCCAGCACCGTGGTCTCGGATGACGGGGCTCAGTTCACCTCCGAAGAATTCCGCACATTCTTGAAAGCCGGTCTCATCAGACACATCACGTCAGCACCCTTCCACCCGTCAACTAACGAACAAGCAGAGCGCATGGTGCACACAACGAAAGATTCGCTACAGCATATTGTAAAAGGGAACATGAGGGCAGCATCTGACCAGTTTTCTGCTACAGGAGCATGTAACACCATGCATGATGACAGGCAAGAGCCCAGTGGATATGCTGATGAACAGGAGGTCGAAGACAATACTTGACCGACTGCACCCAGACCTGACTGAGAGCATGAGGAAGGGAGCTAATGAAAATTCCAGCGAAGGAGCCCAACCGAAGTCACGAATGTTTCGAACAGAAGACCCAGTATTCATATGCAGCTACAGCAGTGGCCCTTCATGGATACTGGCGACAGTGGTTGAAATGACGGGTCCAGTTTCCTACAAAACCCGCACCCAGGAGGGCATTATCATGCGACGTTCTGTCGACACGGTGTGTAGGAGCGGTGCATTGAGAGTTGCAACAGACAACATCAGCCATGGAGAACGGCAAGCTGCTCGTCCTGAACCACCCGGGCACCCGGATACAGGCAGCGCAGTGCAAACGTTGGTGATGGGCCCAGTGCAAGATGTGGATGTGGCCAGGCAGAAGAGATCAGACGGGGCTCGAGCTCTTCGAGAAAGAGTTCACTTAGGGGGAAGGAGTGTTGTGTATTGAGTGGTGGTACCATCTGGAAACAGATGCCAAACCTAGAAGACCATGCCACACCTCGCGAACATTGCAAAGCATGCAGTCAACGGCCTACACCAGCCAACAAACCTGTCACGTTGTCATGTAGCCTTTGTATCTTGAGTTAATAAATAGTTAATTGTATCTTGTCGTCATCTACCGGCCAGGATCTAGCAGTGACTATACCTGAAGTGTACTGAAAAAAGTTTGTTAGTTACGGCCTCATTATTTCAGGCACAGTATGATCAGACCGTTTAAAAAAAGTTGGCCCCGAGATATTCGTAGACAGCATGATTAGTACTTGTACCTAACTAATTCAAAAACAACCCTTACCTTTTTTTTTCCAGTTTTCTGTGCACGTGGTTGTATGCGCACTCCGCTGGCGTGTCTACCCAGCGGTACGGCACGATCAATCACGGCCATCGTAGCCGATCGCCATCCACGATGACGAGCCCGTTTGAAGTTCCTCCTCCGAAGTTGTCTCTGATACAGCTCTGCGATAGCATGTGGAGGTCATGGGTGCTTCCTTGCCACTTGGCGACCACCTCACGATCTGCGAGCATATGCCGACCACCAAGAGGACTACCTACTTGTCCAGCGTTGGTTCCGAGGAGCTCCGCTGCTGGTGACCACCTGAAGTGGAGAAATATGTCTGAGATTCGTTCATGACAGACAATAAAAATTCTAGCGCAGTTTCGATTCAAATATATATAGCCACGCCATAACAATTCCTAGCGAAGGTTCATAAACACTGCTATAACGTATCAAGCTACTCGCTATCTTCCAAAATGTTTTGGAACATGACGTCCGTCGGGAGTTGACGCTGACATTTTGAGAAACTGTTTGCTTTTCCGACTGTTTTTAAACACGAAACACATCATTTTACAAAGGAAGGACTGCCTCGGAACTGTACCTCGGCCAACTCCGTGATCCTCGGGTTGAAAATCGTCTGAACAATAAGACTACGTACTACGTCTTGCTTTCCGTTCATTCTTGAATGGATGGCGCTGCATTTGTGTCAAAAACTGAGCCGCAAAAATAAGTTATAATTATGCCAAACTTATTCACATTTGCCTTTACGAAACAGCACAACAAAACAGTGGTGTTATTGATATTATTTCTTACCTGAGCACTTGCATCAGGACATGGGTGACCAGTCAAGCTCACAGGAAAACAAGCGATTGCGAAACCACCAAACCGAAAACGAAACAGTCGTGGCAGGCTTTCCTGTCGAAGCCGTCGATGGCGTAGAAGCAGACTAAACTCGCTTCAACAAAAGCATTCACCCATTAAAAATGACTTGTAGCCGTTGCGTAGTGGCTGGTGGTAGCCACGTCCGACATTTTGTTTTCTCAGGCGGTCTCATCTTGGGTCTCAGCTGAGACCCAACGTAAGACGCCGGTTGAGCCGCTTGCTCGAAACGAAATTGGAACCGTCTCAGCCAAGTCAGGACTTGAGTCCGGTACCTACAACCGAGTGAGCGGTGCCTCGAGAGGGAATCTAGGGAAAACGGAGAAAAACGAAGAATCCGGACGTGGATGTGACACGGGGTCGTCTGCTACGCCGCGGTCGTTTTGGACAGCGACAAACGACGACAGTCTCATAATTACTGCGTCGTGTTTTTCGTGCAAACTGTGGTTATACGTGAAAAGCGACAGCAAGCCGCAGTTCTGGGCGTTGTCTGTCACCACCATCGTCGACGTTGAGTGCGTACGCCGAATAAAGGTGTCCACAGAAATGTCCGTTCGTGCCGATGCATTTTCTAAGAAAAAGGAACAACACTGTACGTCCCTTCAAAGGTAAAGACGAATGTAATTTGGTGCAAAAATAAAAAGTATCAATTGGTGTACGAAATGCAGAAACAAAAACGCGTAATTCGAGAGAAATTTAACAAGATTACAAAAGTTGCTAAAAAGAAAGCACGGCATCTGTTCCATAGAGATCATACATACTGTCCGTACTGCACTAGCGGGACCAACCGATGCTACGCACAACACAAAAAGTAAAAAAAAAAAAAAGTTGCAGAACGTAAAATTTTTTAGCTGCAGAGTTGACGCTTTCCACAAGGGCGAATTTGTTATACATTTGTCTTTACTGCACATAAAAATGAAGCACACATTCTATGTGCTCAATCAATTTTTTTCACTTCTTATTTTCCTGGTTAAATTATAGTAATAGTCAAGAGCTCTGGATTTGAACATCCCTTCTAATTTTCCTGACTAAATTATAGAAGTTGTCAAGAGTTCTGGATTGAAAACTTTTATTACAAACAAATCAAAACAATGAATGCACTTGCTGCAATCAGACAAAATCCAATGACCCAAGAAAATGTAAAAAGAGCCGTCTTCCACAGGCACAGGACCAGTGAGCTGTCATGTTACTGCTGTTTCTACAAATATACCAGAATACAGTATGTGCCATTTGATGCAGACAAGTCTAGCCTTTTGAGGTTGACATGATTGGGGGTTCTAGCAAAGCTAACATTGATTTCATAACTGTATCTTGGGTATGCAAATACTAAATACTGGGCCCACTCTAGGAAACATTCCAGCAAGTTCTCTCCAAAGCAAGAAGGATCTGTGCACATTCAAGAACACTGAAACATTGAGCCATGTCATTTCAGTTAAAAGTCAAAATCGGTATTTTTTAATGAAAAAACACTGCACTTATTAATAGAAGAATTAATCTTGTACACTGCTCAAGTGCTAGAAGGTACATTTTAAAAAGGAGTTAAGCAATGCAAACAATACAAAGGTTATTGTGTTTCCATTGCACCATCACCACAAAATACACAGGCTAGAAGCTTATGAAGTAAAGCCGAAACATGGCAAGCAGTAACATGAATTTGATGTTTTATGCCGAAAACTCTACACCTCCGTAGGTCCAAAGGCGACAAACACAACACTTGGACCTCATTTCCTTTGGGACCCATTTTCTTTGGGTCCATTGTATTGAGATGCCAAGTCAAACGAGTGCAAACACAAAGCTGAGAGTCTGTTACATAAATATGTATGTGCAGGTGCTTTTACCCATCTAGCTCATTTTACAGGTAGTATTCACTGGCGGCCATAGCTGAGCTCGCAGCTGCGGAGCACATATACTGACGGCAAGCTTCCACAGCACCTGCAACATGCACATTGCCCACATGAAGAATGTCTTGTAGAGTGCAGCTCTTAGGCGTGCGTCTCCGGAGTGAGTGGTGTCGGTGTTGGCCTAACTGCACGTTACATTGGGACGTTTCCCATAATGACATCCCATGTGACGTCACTAGGGTCACGAGTGACGTCAGAAAGGTCACTTGTGAAGGTCATGAGGGAGGAGGGAGGGGGAGGGAAGGGGTGGAGGGAGGATGGAGGGGAGGAGGGGCATACCTGTTGGTAGTGTAATGGACCGTTATCGGATGGCGACACGAATCCAGCGCTAAGGTCGTGCAGCCGTTCCCCTTCTGTTTGCATTTTCCCCCCTCTCTTCCCGCTTGATAAACAAGATGGCAGCTTGACAGCTGTATGTCGTTTCTTCATCCCCAAATCCACTCGATCCGCGTCCCAGAAATGTGGTCACACTGTGCACTTAAGATAAACAAACAGGTTATGGGCCCAGGACGACACATCGACCATTATTTCGGAAAAGGGGTCACCTTTAATGAGTGATGAAAAGGTACGACCACATTGAAGAAAAAACTGTCAAGCAACACCGTCATCGCTACGTCGTGCCGATGCCTGAAGAAGATTAGACGAGCATGAGTGTAGTGAAACTGTCAAGGACGAAGTGACTGACAAGCGGTGTGTGCCCGTCAAGAAAGTAAAAGGTGGCGCGTTCTTCATCAGACGGATGGAGCGTCGCCGGACACCGGTCTCGCTGCGGACTCCATGGGGTGTTATGTTCGGAAGACGTCTACACACACCAAGCGGGGGTACAGCGAAGTTGTCGGTAGGAAGTGACCTTTGCGCTTTCCGAGCAGGACGGATCATCGTGCGACACCTGTGGCTGTCGGAAAGAAGTACTGACATCGGTTCGGTGCGTGCCAGTGATGAAAGTGTCGGGAAGAAGTGACTGACACGCCAGTGACGAATTTCTCGGCAAAGAAGTGAACGAAGGAGAACTGCGTCGACGGTTCGTGGAAGACGTCGTCAAACCTGTACATGTGTTCCTGCTTCGCTGGGTGCCACAAGACGTGCAACAAGAACCCTACGCAAGTTCATCGCTGTAAGCCTACTTCGAACCGCTCTCGACAAAGCAAAGCGATAGGATGGCGGCGCTGGACGAATTCAAAATACCAAAACTCTCAAACGAAAATTACCATGCGTGGGCGATTTGAGCCAGAGCGGCATTCGTCCAGAAAGGCTGTTGGGAAGCCATGGAGCCTGGCTATGGTGGGAGAGAAGTGATGAACGACGAGAGGAAGAACACCAAGGCTTTGACATTCATGTTCCTAGTAGTGGAAGACACCTGCCTGGACGACATTGGGGAATGTTTGACAGCTCGTGAGGCCTGGAATACATTGGAAGAGATACATTTAAAGTGTGGGCTACTGCATGCTCTTCAGTTGATGGGAGACTTCTCCAGCACCAGAATGGAGCCAGATGAAACCATGAAGGATTACCTGGATTGAATAATGAACCTACAGAGGAAGCTTTAAACGGCAGGATACGCCTTCACTGACGGGGAAGTGGCACTGGTGATGCTGATGGGCTTGCCAGAAACGTATGAATCACTTATCCTAAATCTTGAGCAAGACGAAGGAACGCTCACGACGAAGAAGGTGAAAGCAAGGCTGCTGGTAGAAGAAAAGCGCCAAGTCAAACGTGAAAAAGACAAACTAAAT
Organism: Ixodes scapularis; assembly: GCF_016920785.2. Classification (NCBI taxonomy): domain Eukaryota; kingdom Metazoa; phylum Arthropoda; class Arachnida; order Ixodida; family Ixodidae; genus Ixodes; species Ixodes scapularis. The sequence goes on along the minus strand of NW_024609857.1, from coordinate 174,694,797 downwards.
GAGAGTGAAGAAAACAAGGCCCTCATGACAAAGAACAAGCCATTATGAGGAGCAGTCAGCTCCACAAACGTAACGGGCAAGAACATTTTTCAAGGAAAGCAGCAACTGGCACTGGTACAAGCTGCTTTGAACCGAAACAATGAGTTCGGTGCGGAAAATTTGGACACATTGACAGGGAATGCAAGGAGGGTCCCGATGACGAAGGATGCGGCTCAAAGAGAAGACGAAATTCCAGTGAACCGAAGAAGGCGCTCTGTGCCAGAGGTGGAAGTTCCTCAGGGTCACACATCTGGTACCTTGGCAGTGGAGCAATTGACCACATGACGTCAAACAGAGCCAAATTCACCACTTTCAAGCCCTGCTGTTCGACTGTTGAGGCAGCAAATAAGGAGGTCATGGAAGTCGTCGGGAGAGGACAGGTAAAGATTGAACTTTCGAAAGACTGCGGTGGCACTGTCGTCGAGCTCCAAGATGTCCTCTACGTACCAAGCTTAGACGGTAACCTCTTGTCAGTTGGGAAGATTGAGGAACGTGGACTGAGCGTGACTTTCAGCAACGGAAAAGCTAAAGTGATTGAAGCAAATGGTGACCTTATTGTCGTAGCCAAGCGCGATGGTAAATTGTACACAGAGAGTAAGTCGCTTGCAACATTGAAGTTAGCAAAGGCGACAGACGTCGCCCTGTGGCATCGACGACTCGGTCATCTCCACCATGAAGCTGTCGAAAAACTTTGCCAAAGTGGTAGAAGCAGTCAAGATGCAAAGTGCTCGACATGTGCACTCGGCAAATTGAAGAAAAGCAGCTTCCGAAGAAGGGTGGAACAAAGGCTAAGGCCCCACTGGAGCTGGTTCATTCGGATGTAGTTGGAAGGATCACACCCGCCTCGAAGGGAGGGTCGAACTACTTTGTCACATCCATTGATGACTACTCCAGATTCACTGTAGTGTACCCAATGAAGACGAAGAATGAAGTGCTGGACAGATTCGACCAGTACAGACGAATGGTCGAGATTCTCCACAACACGAAGGTGAAGACTTTGCGTAGTGACAATGGAGGAGAGTACACAAGCATAGAGTTTGATGAGTACCTGGCCAAGCATGGCATAAAGCGTCGGCTCACCATTCCTGGCATACCTGAGCAGAATGGAGTTGCCGAGAGAATGAACCAAACTCTGCTTGACATGACGAGGTGTCTCCTCACCCAGTCAGGCGTCCCCAAAGAACTTTGGGCTGACGCCGTTGTCACTGCAAGTCACATCATCAGGAACAAGTGTTCATCGAAAGCAGTCGAAGGAGAGTCACCAGAAGCTCTGTGGACAGGGGGAGAAGTGAAACTGGACCACCTAAGAGTGTTCGGATGCAGAACATGGAGTCTGCGAAACAGACGATGCAAGGGAAGCAAGTTGGACCCGAAAGCAGAGGAGTGCATACTGGTCGGCTACCCAGAAGGAGTGAAGGGGTACAAGCTGTGGAACCAGAAAGAAGACCGCTTCTTTGTGAGTCGAGACGTCACCTTCGAAGGAGACTCCTTCCCGTGCAAGCTTGCCCAGGCTCCAAGCACTGACGTTGATGTATGTGACGACACCGAGGGCACAATCATTTTTCAAGTAGAAGACAGCTGGAGCGGGTCACGTGAGGTTGGTGGTTCACATCGAAATGATACTGGCCACAACAATGCCGAAGAAGTTAGATCATCAGCTGATGAAGACGACAACGGAGCTACACAGCAGATATCCAACGTGACAGATTGTGGTACGCAAGCATACAGAAGGTTGGCGAGACTGGCAAAGAAGGAACCACGTCAAAGTGGATGTCACGGCTCCTGCATAGCCAAGCAAAACAACCCGGAAGATCCAGAAACTCTACACGAAGCCTTTTCTGCATCAGACAAAGAGAGATGGAAAGCAGCTATACAGAGTGAACTGAACAGCCTTGAAGCTTCAGGAACATGGGAACTGGTGCCACGACCGAAGGAGAGACAGGTCGTAAAGTGCAAGTGGGTAATCCGCAAGAAATACGACGAGAATGGTGACTTGGAGAGGTACAAGGCACGGTTAGTAGCGTGCGGATACTCCCAGGTGGAAGGAACCGACTACAAGGAGACCTTCTCTCCAGTTGTCAAGCTGAAGTCCATCAGGACGCTGCTAGGCATAGCAGTCGAGAGAAATTGGAAGATCCACCAGGTTGAAATCACGGCAGCATACTTGAACGGTACACTGAAGGAGACCGTCTACTTGGAACAACCGCAGCCTTTCGGCGTTGCAAGAAGGATGAAGTTTGCCTTCTAAAGAAGAGCTTGTATGGACTGCGACAGTCTGGAAGGGAGTAGAATCTCACCTTGGACAAACTGCTGAAGTTGCAGGGGATGACAAGATCGAAAGCAGACCCCTGTTTACATGTCAGCAAAGAGAAGAAGCTCATTGTAGGAGTCTACATTGATGACCTCTTGATCATCGCAGAAGAGGAGGAAGCGAGTTTGACGCAAAAGACCTGGGGGATGCCAGCCACATCGTTTCCATATGAATGAAAAGAGAAAGGGATGGAAAACTGACCCTCGATCAGACGGTCTATGCCGTCTGATCAAGGCAAGGCAGATGCTAAGGCAGCATCATCTCTTTTGGATCCTGGAAGCAAGTACCAAAGAGGAGAGAGCAACGACCGAATGAGAGAAGACCTGCCGCGCAAGTACAGACAAGCAATTGGTGCGTTGCTTTACCTCGTCGGAGGAACAAGACCGGACATGGCTTTTGCCACCACTTACGTGAGTCAGTTAAACGAACATCCCACAGAAGAGAACTGAAGTGGCATAAAGCACATCCTTCGCTATGTGAAGCAGACGAAGAATTGTGCACTAATCTACCAAAGAACTGGGAAGTGTGCAGGTCTTTTGCGATGCAGACTGGGCTAATGACAAGGCTGACAGGAAGTCATTCAATGGTTATGTGTTGACGCTAGCCGGCGCTGCAATTTCCTGGAGCAGCAGGAAACAACAAAATACTGCACTGTCAACCGTCGAAGCAGAGTATATGACCATGTGTCATGCTACAAAGGAAGTTATGTGGCTAGAGAACTTCATGAAGGAGCTTGGTGTGCACGAGTTTCTACAGGAACCACAGGTCTTGTTGGTAGACAACCAGGGTGCAACTGCGCTGGCGAAAAATCAAGTCACGTCGGAGAGAAGCAAGCACATTGATCTGAAGCACTTCTTCCTGAGAGAAAAGGTGGAAGAAGGAAAGCTGCAACTCCAGTACAACAAATCGTCGAGTAACTCTGCAGACCTCTTCACCAAGGCCTTGAATGGAAGGCTGACCCTCAAGCATTGTGAACGTTTCGGTGTCAAGAACGTGGACGTGGCGACAGTCCATTAAGGGGGAGTGTTGGTAGTGTAATGGACCGTTACCAGATGGCACCACGAATCCAGCGCTAAGGTCGTGCAGCCGTTCCACTATTGTTTCTATTTTTCCCCTCTCTTCCCGCCTGATAAACAAGATGGCAGCTCGGCAGCTGTATGTCGTTTCTTCATCCCCAAATCCACTCGATCCACGTCCCAGAAATGTGGTCATTCTGCGCACTTAAGGTAAACGAACAATACCCTCCTCTCCGCACCCTCCTCAAGAGCTGCATTCTTATTCGGCATTACAGGAAATTGTAAACGTCTCATTTTTTTTTGGAACACAATTAATAAGAAGTCATCCTCTGCTTGCACATATTGAGCAGTAAGCTAGTACCATCTATTAAGCACCGACCGGCATACACTCACTAAACTTGGTATCACCCTGAGCACACCTGCTACTTAGCATGGTATTCTTTTTATCACTGGAAAGAAGCACAGGGACAAGCAACCAGAAAATCGGGTGGCCTGCATCAACACTGCGCACTGGCCCAAATTGAAGCAAGCTATTTTCACAAAAAATAGATGCAACAGCTAAGATTGCGCTTGACCTGCACACCATAGACTGGCTCTATTCGAGCCCAGCGACTTTCACAACTAATAGCCACAACAGCTACGATCGGGATTGACAAACACACTGCAGACTGGCTCTACACGAACCCAGCTACTTTCAGAAATAATAGCCGCAACAGCTACGACCGGGTTCGATTTTTACACCGTAGACTGGTTCCGCTGAAGCCTAGCTACTTTCAAAACCAAGAGCCACAACGGTTGAGAGCTGAGCGATCGAGCTTGATCCACATGCACACAAAACAATTTCCTGAAAAACAAATAAGAGTGCGCTCGAACTATGTACAGGGGTGACACTAAAAACATTATTGTGGATTGTACTCAGGGTTAGCAAAGCACCAGTCAATGTGCGGCCAGCAACTAACGTGGTTGGCCCGAAAGGTTGGGCCTTCGGCCACAAGGTCTTTGTGGCCCCCGGGGTCATTTTCCTCAAGATGCCGAAGTCCGGGGAACGAAAGATTACCAGCCTTTGGACTGGCAATTGGACGAGGATGAGGCGCCCCTTCAGCCTGAGGCAGCACTGCTGCCGTTGGAAGGGCGACCACCACCATCAGGCCTACGCTGACCAGGACCGTGTTGTCCAGAACCAGCTTGGAGGCCCAGCATACCACCTGCAGGCTGCAGACAGGCAGTATTATAAATACCTGTTTGCGCAACAGGCGGAAAACATGCCACTCAAATGAAAATGTGTCCTTCCTTGGCTAAATACCGCCCTCGAGGAGCTCAGAATGGCACAAGCAGAGCACAAAGCAACAAGGGAGACACAGATTGCGGCTATTTTTTTATGGAGAACAGTGCAAAAAAAAAAAAAAAGTCTTAGCCCTGCTAGGGCAGGCTGGTCAACAAGAAAACCCATAAAAAAAGGGGGGGGGATTGTAAATATATTAAAATATTTTTCTTAGTCCTCTTCAATACCCCCACCTTTAGTTTCTAGCATGCACAAACCTTCCACTTCATTATTTCGTTTGGCAGCATGCAAGACTAAAGAAATGATGGCTTCATAGAAAGGTTGCAACAACTTTTACACACTCGGCCAATTAAAAGCGAACATCATAACCACAAAAACACCTGCCACGGCCACACCTCAAGCAAAATGTTTGCCTTCCGCACCATTGCATTTGTACAGGCTTTTTGAGACTTCTCCGCCGAGTGGCATGCAGGCAGCGTCAATGCGTTTAGTATTTGTGTCGTGCCGTGAATGCCGTGAAGTTCCGTGCCGTGAAGTTCACTGGCACTGCAGTTTTGAGGTTATTGATATATTAACTCTTCTGGTGCTGGAAAATCACAGTGTCTGCACAATACACCAAAATAGGAACACGCACAAGCTACGGCACAAAGCGAAATCATATTTGGATACCATTCAATTACTGTTGGCTCTAGGGAGGGTCAGTGGCGTATTACAGTTCAGAAATTGTATAGCAAAAACTCGCAATGCAGAACCCAGGGACCCTGAGTTCAAAGCTCGTAGCTCAATCCACACCCCTGCCCATTGCACAAGAGAAAGACACCATGTTTGTTCAACAGGAAACTATACTGTCTCACCGTCACTCGGCAAAAAGCAAGTGATATGGTCCCCTCCAGCCAATCGGTGACAAAGGCAAAGCGTAACCCAAGCAGTTGAAGAAGTGGGGAAGGAGGAACTTGGGAAGTTGCTTTCCCTCCCCTGAAACTTAACTGTAACTCAAAATTGTCCCAAAAGCGGCATTCTTCTCTTTTTCGTCTATGTCTCTGATAGCACTGCACGCACCTAGTGAGTCAAGTGTCTCTTCCCAACCTGCTGATTGGTTTTCTTAGACCGTAGTCTTCGCCTTTTCCCAACCCAGTTATGATGTAATGGATTACAGAAAACCTGCGGCAAACAAACAAAGAAAACCCAAAGGAGTTAAAAAAGAAAAAAGATGTTTAACACAATCACACTAATATCATAGCAATGTTTCGGAAACAAGGCTAAAAAGAACAATAAGAGTTTTTTTTAAAGTGCTGAAGTTACACCCAGCAAATTATTTTGGTTGAACTATATTTAGCTACGCAGCGAAATGGCATCCTTTGACTCTGTATCTGTATTTCCACAGAAAGTTGACCCCACATTGGCATCAGAAAAATTAACGTCGTCATTATCGTGTCCGACAGCTTTTGGGTACATCACGCTTCTAGGTTTGCAATTATTTCTTACCAGCAAAAGTCGAAAGCTCATTGGCGGAGGCGCAAAATTAAGATACTCGGAACGTACCGCACCCTTTAGAACAGAAAACAGCGTGATGTACCCAAAAGCTATAAATCTAACAAACTGAGGTAATAGGACCTGTGAGGATCATGGACACAGAGAAGTCAGGATCGGGTGTTTCAGCTCATTGTCTGTGGGGTTACAACAACAAACAGAACCCTTCACTCCACTTATTGTGATGCTCGATACAACTGTACTCAGCAGTTCTTTTGCCAGGCCCCATGATACTGCTGCTGTTTGCCATTCGGTGCAGTCTGTCTACAATCAAATTTTATCTACAACCTGGCATGGTGGCTATCTTAGGATACACTGTGCACATAAACCGGTTTGTTCATAGCCTGGCTATTCAATGCGCAGTGTGCCCTTTGCGCTTTAGAAAAAGGTAGCTCTGAGACATCTCACAGACACAGTTTTTCTGAAAGCAGCTCTCCATAACACCTACCTTTCGATTACAAACCGTGTTGTTCCGTAAGCCTGGTTGTACGCACACTCCACTGGCGCAGTCGGCAATCGGAAAGGCGCTATCACCCACGCCCTGCAGGGGTAGCCGCAATGGTCAGGCCGCCGTACGCGCCCGTCGCGACGTTCTCCCCGTCACTGCTCTGCGACAGCACGTAGGAATCGTGGATGCTTCCGGGTCACATGGCACCACATTCAGGATCCTCGAGCGCGCGTCCACAATCAGCTGCAAGTTGATAGAGTGACCGTAGTGCTTGTTCACGAACAGTTCCTCGTGCACGGCGGCCCTTGGATCCGAACGTGGGTGACGTCGATGACTCCTTTTCAAAACTCACTCAAGTATCCACCAGCTGTTTCCACTGACAAGTTGTGAAACTCGTTATTTCAAAACTGTTTTCGTAATGAGGAACTCACCGTGATACGAAAGACCGTGCCACACCAAAGACAATAAAAATAGAGTGAGCTTGGGGAAGGACCACTACACAACGTTTTGAGGACGCAGTGACGGCGCTGCATGTTGACCAGAAGGGGCTTTTAACTGACGAAAACAAAAGTCTCGATTGCTCCAAAATTACTTCGCAGCTGGCCGCTTAATAAATGTAACATATAGTCGAAGAGGAACGTTAGAAATAAGACTGTTTTCTCACCTCCAAGACTCCGGTGATGCGCATGTTGCTGTCGCGGCGAAGGCGAAACCGAAACCTCGTCAGAAACGTCGAAGGTGTCGAGGGGGCGAAATCGGTCCTGGAAAACACGGTCCGACGGTGCCGCGGAGTGCATTCATGCGGCGAAGATTGTTTGGAGCCGGTGTCTTGTGGCCACGTCCGACATTCTGTTTACTCTGAGACCGCCAGTGAGCCTCCTCGGTTACTGTCTCAAGATCTGAGACTAGAGTTGAGTCAGAGACTCGGTTTTGGTCTCAAGTCCAGACTAAGTTTCGTTTCGAGCAAGTGGCTAACCTCTGAGACTGTCTCAGTTTGGGTCTCCGTTTGGGTCTCAGTTTGGGTCTTAAATCGGCCGCCAGCTAATTTGCTACGGGGCTGTCTCCCGGCTTGAGACACAACTTGAGTCAGAGACTCGGTTTCAGTCTCAAGTCCAGACTTAGTTTCGTTTCGAGCAAGTGGCTCACGTTCGGTCTCGGCTGAGACTGTCTCAAGTTGTGTCTCAACTCTTTCGAGCAAGCGGCCCCAGGTATCTGAAGGAGGCGCCATGAAACCCTGGAGTTTGTTTAGAGGCACCTCAACATACTGTATACAAGTGTCGTTTGGTGTGTTATAGTTTCCTACAAAACCAAATTGCACTTTGTTCGTAATATACCCTATAACTGTTCACAACAATTAAAGTTGCTATGAAACATTGGCCACGAGAGGTGACTCGGCCAACGCAGCCTGAAAATTCCTCGTATTATTTTCTTCATGGGTCATTTTGGACATTGACAAATTTTCTTGTGAATAATGAGTGTTATGCACGTATGTACCTTCTACTTTTCGTACAGGTAATTCAGTTAGATAAACCCCAGCAAAGGCAGCAAGACCGTCTCATGGGGTCACACCAAGGATGACTGCATTCCTGCTCGAGTCCCGAGTCTTGTCACCAAACTTCACCTAACATAATGGTACATTCCGTTTCCTTAACTTTTTCTTCTGAAATGTGTTATTTTTATTATTGTTGCTTTTTTCTATTGAAAAAAGGGTAGTACAACGTTTAAACACCCAATTTTTTTTTTCTTTTTGTAAAATGTGTAGTACATCGTTTAAACACCCAAGCGTTCATAAATGGTCTCTGTACCAGACAATAGGGTGTCTTATACTCTGTTTCATACTTAGCGTGCAACGCTGTCAAAGGTACTAAAGTGATGCGCATGAAAAAATAGAAAAAGTGTTACTCCGCGCGTTTCGTGGACGAGTGGTAGAAGGCACTGCTCTGGCGATATTGACGTCTCGGTGGCCGTGGTTCGAACCCATTTTACGCGCAAAGATTTTTTTTTTTTTCCTTTTTTTTGCGCATTGACGAAGTGCATATTTCAGTTCCTCCTTCTTGATTTGTATTTATAAGTCGCCGAGAGGCCAGATTTCTACCATCTGGTCTGCCGCTTTGCAAGTGTTATTTGCCTCCAGCACCGAGTTATATTTTTCTTTCGTGCAGCGTGGAATGAGGAATCGCCCTGATAGCGGCCTTGTCCCAAAATTTATAATAAAACATTAACGACAATAGTTGTGGCCTGTACAGTTTATTTTGAAATAGCTGTCAAGGGTAGAAATCTCCCTCTCGGAGCACTTGCAATGCACCTTCAGGCGAATGGCGTTCTGTGTGAACTCGTCATGCTTGACGGTCCCCGTGCTTGAAACTTTCTTGTTGCGAGGTCTTTGCTTCGGGGACGCCACCTTGCCAGATAGGCACTGTGCCTTGCACTTCGCGACAGTACAGGGCACACTCCAGTGTCGTTACTGGCCGTCTCCAGGACTTCACGACCGAATTCTCCGGGGAATGTGTTCTTATACTCCCGTACACATTGGCGGTCATCTGCTTGCACTCTTTCAAGATTTTCGCACAACGAATCTTCGAAAACATCCGAGCAGGAAAGGTACTTGACCTTGCTGCGTAAGACGCCATCTTCTCAAAACCACCGGCTGCCACACGGATGAGCACGAAAACAATTTAAAGCGATTTACATTATCTTTTCCTTTTTCTTGAAAAACATTTGTGCTCCGTTGAAATCATAACGCCAATATCAGTTACTAGCCCCGAGGAGGCACATGTTCCGACTTTTTAAAATTTTTCTGCAGGGGACGCACTATCTTATGGGGCGAACGTAGGCACGGTCAGCAATGCAAACCGGTGCGCTAGCCTTGACTGCGTTGCACTCTATGTATGAAACAGAGTATAGGATCGCTTCAGACGGGGTAGCCTTTCCAGCAATTTTGGGGCTGCTGGCGGGTTGTTCCCTAGTTTTCCCTAGATCGAGACGAATTTCTGAGATTGGTTCCGGCTCGAAGCGGACGAGCAACTCTGACTACTCGGAGATGTTTGAAGCGGCAGCAGCCAATCAGGAATGCAATATTTTCACGCGACACCCCTGTGGTCGTGATGATGAGAACTGAGGACTTAGTTCTGGTTTGAAATGGATCATTTTTGAAAATAAACTGTTTCATAAAGACGAGTTAGTATTCTCAGCCCAATTTAAAGATATAAAAACATGTTTTTAGGATATAACTCTGTGTCTAAATACTGTAAGAAAAATAAAATTTCATGATGATGATGGCAAGTCGTAGCAATTCGGTTGCTGCATGTGAACGCGGGCGGCCCGTGTTGCTGGTGTTGCGACATGAAGTTGCTGGGCGAAATTGTTCCGTCTGAAGCGGGCTTTAGGGAACTGAATTCAAGGGCCGTGGAGCTCTGGGGGCAAGCCCACCTGGAAACAATTTTTTTTTATTTTTTGCCTTTTTTAGTATTTAAATATATATATATATATATACATATATACTTTTTTAAGTTTTAACATATAGATGCATAATTTACACACTAATTCATTTTCAGAAGCGCTTTTATTCACACTCTGTGGCTTTCTAGTGCTTGCAATAGCTTCTCGGTGAGCTAATGCCAGCTCTGCAAAGGGAGAGGAATCTTCCCACGCTTTGCACGCTGTAAAGCTGTGGCTTGCACAGCTCTAGTGTGTCACACCTCGCTCACTGGCTCCATCGCGAAGCATAGGTGCTTCATGAGTCGCGCCACACCGTAAGCCCAAAAAACGGTTGGGTGACAAACCTGGGACCATTTGTCACTGCACTCAGCTATGGTATGGTGGCATGGTCGGGGCATAAAGCAGGGGTACAGCTTGGAAATGCTGATCTTCATGACATTTTAAACACATTTTTCATTACTGTTGTGTCGAGTTGTCAGCATTCTAAAGGTGAGAAAGCAAGCAGCAGCGACAGCAAGAAAAGAAAAATTTAAGACCGCTTTCACCAAGAATCAATTACGAGCACTAGAAAGGCATGGAGTGTAATTAAAACGCTTCTAAAGGTGAATTAGCGTATAAATTAAGTACTTGTGACTCAAAAATACAAAAAACAATGTAAATATGGTTATAAGGATAAAAATATACACCAGGAGGACTTAAACCAAAACTACAGTCTGTAAGTTTGAAATTCGACACCTTAAACCACTTGGCCACCACCCAATTTTATTTCCAGGTCGTTCATTGAGGTATATGAATTTTGTTTGCAGCTGTCGGCTGCAAGAGAGATTGCCTTATTTTCATTTACTTTACTATTCCCACCAAATATGACAAGTGATAAAGAATAGAACCTCATTTGGTTGGCCGAGGCACTGTGCTTGCATGAAGGCAAACTAGCCTGTCTTGCTGTGTTCATATTTTGTTTCATCATCTGTTTAGGATTCTGTTGTCGCTCATCAAAAGAAGAAAAAAAAAAAAACTGACTAATTCTGACTTATTCTGGTGTGCAGGTACCCTTGGCAGTAAACTCTGCTAAATGGGGCAAAATATAGATACTTTTTTTAGCAGATATGCATCGTTTTAGCAAAATGAGCTACACTATTTGACTAACGTGAAACAGAACGAGCCTCTCCACTTGGGTCTTTTTTCATCTCTCGCAGACACTATTTCCTGCTTTTTGTGGTTTGTATCAGACTTTTGTATTCTGTCCGGCCAAAGCATCTGTGTTACACTAAGACTGGGTTCTTTAGGATATCTACAGGTATTCTTCGCAGCAAATGGCTTCCAATCAGGAACACGAGTTCGTTCTCGGCCACCGAGAGCAAGTATTTTCAAGGTGAGCTATTGCCCGCCTATGAGTTTTGTATTTCATTCCTCTTGAATGCCATAACTTATGTGTTGTGGTCTTGCATTAGTATTTTGTTGTCTCTCTTCTGCAAAAACACACAAGTTTGACTAAGACCAGGCTCTTTCTTATACATGCAGGTCTTGGTGGCAAGCACCAGCCAATCAAGGCCAGAAGTTTGCTCTTTGCCGCTCATGGCAAGTGTTTTAAAGGTTAGTGATTCACGCCTATCTGAGTTGTGCGTTTCATTCCTCACAGACACTCTATTTCCTGTCTGTATAGTGGCCTTGTTTCAGGCTTTTGTGTCTCTGTCCGGCCAAAGCATCTGTGTTAGACTAATCTTTAGGATATGTGCAGCAATTCTTGGCAGCAAGTGGCTGCCAATCAGGAACACGAGTTTGTTCTCGACCACCAAAAGCAAGTATTTTCAAGGCGAGCTATTGCCCGCCTATATGAGTTTCAGCATTCATCAAGGAGCGCAAAATCAAAGCCCGGGGGTTGGCCATTGCAAAAATGTTGACTCGGAAGCGCATAGGGAGGAAGCTTTATAAAAGTATCCACCTGCTTCTACAGGACAAACCAAAACTAAGAATGTGGGTTCCATTTGAAAAAAAACAAAACAACATTGTCAGCCCGAATTAACTCGGGGGCGGCACTGAGCAAACAAGCCATGGTACGAGTATGCTTGGTTCAGGCGTTTGTAGGGGTAATAGATGATTCGGTGTTTTCTAAAAAAAATATTTTTTTTTCTAAAAGTGTGGTGGTCGAATATTCAGGGATGGGCATTGAGTCGGGATGTTAAGGTAAAAATTTCATCCACATGCCGGGATTCATGTGCCTTGTCCCCCTAGCGAGGGGGAAAAGGACTTCAAAATTTTGGGTTCGCAAAAGGTGTGCGTCAGTATTGACGTCTCGTTTTACATCATTCGTCTCAATTTAAAACGCACTATAAATGACATGCCTGAGATTCGTTTGGGTGCACTTCCTCTCAGCAAGTATATGGTTCTGTCTCAAAAAGGTCTAATCTGATGTTGACCGCTCCTCAGGTCTCCACCGACGATTCATCAGGACGAGACCCGACCGGGACACTAGGGAGGAACGGCTTAAGCAAGGGAGGCTACATATACGACAGCTTCTTGCGGACAAGAAACGAAAATAGATAGATGGTGTGTGTTTCATTTGCTATGCCTTTTGGCGTGCACATTATGTTTGTTATGTTTCAAGATTCCTGCAGAGTTCGGTTTCAACTATTGTAAAATACCGAGCATGCGCCCAGGTCGCAGAAGCGCCTACCCTCTGATTCGGAACGATCCGCAAATAAGCAAAGGGCATACCAGACACCCATCCACCTGTTTTGAGCCATGCTCAAAATATTGAAAAAGCACATCAAGCGTCAGGTGCTGTGGCGCCTTTGCCACAATAGCGCCAGTCGCAGGGCTGACAGATCCGTGACTGGCGCAAGCCATGGCATGGCCTTTGGGAACCGGGGAATTGAGATTAAAGAAGTAGCGCAGAAATTGGAGGCGAGTGGTGAAGGTGAGCAGAGTTAACAGAAAACAAGGATGAAGGGAGTTCCGTCGCATGAGGCATCTGTGTCCCGTGCATGTAATTTTGAGTGTGCTGTAGGTGGCTACCCAAAAAAATTGTTACTTGGACGTAACTAATCGCAAACCTCTCTTGCAGTTTCCATGGTTCACAAGCCAGCCGGCGCCAGTTCGTTCTCGTTCAAAGGTGAGGATTCTAGATTTTCTAGATTGCTCTGAAGCAGCAATACTGAAGCCAGAGAAGCGGTACGGCATATTTAATTGACAGAACGACTGGGGACGCTTTCACTGAAGCTTGTTTTGCTGCAATACACGTGTGTATTGCAGCAAAACAAGCTTCAGTGAAAGCGTCCCTACTCGTTCTGAGCTCCGTCAATTAAAGGTGCCGTACCTGTTGTCTGTCTGGCTTCAGTGTTGCTGTAGGCGACAAAACGCGTGCCCAGTTTTGTCACAAGAGGCATATTATGTCAGGCACATGTAATTTTGAATTTATCGGGCTTAGTGTGCTGTAGGTGGCTGGTCAAAGAAATTGATACTTGGACGCAGCTAATCGCAAATCTTTCTGGCAGTTTCCACAGCCTAAGAGCCAGCAGGTCCCAGTTTGCTTTTCTTCAAAGGTGAGAATTCCAGATTCCCGAAGGAGGAGTACTGAAGCCATATGACCGGTACAGCATTTTTAATTGACACGTGCGACAGAACGACTGGGAGCTCCTGCATTGAAGCTTATTTTTCTGTAATACAAGCGGGCGACATTGACACGTGCCCAGTTACGTCGCAAGAGGATATCTATGTCCCGCGCATGTAATTTTGAATCTTTCAGACTTAGTGTACTTCACGTGGCTACTCAAAGTAACTGCTACTTGGACGCAACTAACCGCAAATCTCTCTTCCAGTTTCCACGGCCTACAAGCAAGCAAGCACCAGTTCGTTTTTCCTCAAAGGTGAGCATTCCAGATACTCTAGTTAGGTGCGAAGCAGGAATAGTGAAGCCAGAAGAGAGGATACGTATATTTAATTGACTGAGCTCAGAATGACCTGTGGCAGTGGCATTGAAGTTTATTTTTCCACAATCAAACGCAGACATCATTTTGAATCTACCCGCTTGGTGAAGGATTGCTACTTGTCCCGAACTAATCACAAATTTTTATTTTGCAGTTTCTATATAACTACAGCTAGCAGGTGCTGTTTTCATTAAGGTGAGGATTTCACATTCTGTTTTCAAACATAAAGTTTTTGAATGAGAGTCCTAAACAATTAACTTTCTTTTGCAGTAAATGCCAGATCCTCCAGTTCAGGAATATGTTAAATATATTTGGTATGGATAAGTCCAATGTTTTGCTTCTTTATTCACAATTTCACAACAGCAACATTTTTTAAATTTATCACTCAGAAATACACACAAGAAGAGACTGCGTTGCAGAGAAATGTTGCGCTGAACGTGATATTCCAACACGTATATAGTTTTATTGGTAGCCAATATAATATATTGGATTACAATATCTATAATACGCTGAGTATATTGGAATCGTAAACCCTTATTGGATCCCCATATGACACGTAGGGATCCAATAAGGGTTTATACGGTATTGGATTCCAATATTTTCAGCGTATTATGGATATTGGAATCCCATAACAAATCCTTATTGTAATACAATACAATAAATGTAATGTTTTCCAATACACTGTCTATATTGTATTGCAATACAATAAAAAGATATTGTTTACCAATATCCATAATACGCTGTTTATATTGGGGTTTTCCAATAGGGTAGACCATTTTCTAAATCCGCCAAGTGCGGGCCCGCACTCGAGGAATCACGGAAACAGTGTTCCTTCAGACCCCTAGTGTTCGCCAATTTCCACCAATTCCATGATCACACAGATTTCAGCGTAATTCGGAGTCGCCCTGAACAAACGTCCCATAGAAGAACCCAAGGACCTGTCATATCACTTTTAAAGTTTCTCGTCAAGTCCAGCGTTTATGATACTGTGAATGAGATCCACCCTTCAACCTGGCTTGAGTCGCAGAAATCTACAATACTATCATTATCGTGATCGTTGTTTGAGCAGGAATTCCTTAAAAAGTCGAGAATTATCACTAACCAAAACCAGCATTTAGCTCGGAATCAGCGTGATTGTTTCTAGCGTTTCTAGCGTTTTTTTACACAGACTGTATAAATAAGGAATTCGTCAAAATTACCGATCACTATGGAGCTGAGCGAACACAGTTCCCATGATTCCTCGAGTACGGACTTGGGCACTTGGGGATTTAGCAAATGGTGTAATGTTCACACTTCGAAATAATTAAGCTAGACATAGTAATCCTGGAGCTAGGGGACAAAAAAGGTGACGGACAGAAACGAAACTCGGAACACAACTGGAGATTTATTTTTCAGAAGACCTCCTTAAATAGGCCCACAAACTCCCAAGAAGACACACGTTGCGCAAGGTCACACACCCCTGGCAGTGTTCGGAATTTTGTGTCTGTCCGTCCACTTTTTGTCCCCAAGCTTCAGGGTTACTTTGTCTACCGTCTAACCAGCTCGCCTGCCTACCTGCTTTAACTTTAATTAAGCTACGTTGAAATTCTCGTGAAATTCGCACAAATAATTCCAAACTTTAGCTTGCCAAAGCTGAGGTTCGGGATTATTGTGCTAATTTTTAGCTTGCAAAAAAATTATTCATTTACAGCTTGTTAACAAAGCATTTTTTTCTTTCTTGGCTTCTTAACCTTTCTATTTATTGAAACCCGGATGCCATATAAAGCTGTACATACGCCAGCTAACGAAGTATATACTTCGGATAAGGCTGCATATATGCCAGTTAAGGCTGTATATATTCCAGATAAGGCTTTATATTCGCCAGATAAGGCTTTTTATACACCAGATAAGGCTGTACATAGGCCGTATATAATCACATAATGTTTGATATGGCCAGATATGTGCCAGATATAGGATTTCCATACGCAATAATACACGCGTTAGTTTTCGACCGCACGTGAAAGAAATCGCAGAAAATAACAGAAAAAAGGAGAAGCGTTCAGCCCATCACCACACAGCAAGAACGAATCCCGGAGAAACGCTCACAGGAGAAAAGCTCGCCAAATATAACCTCACCGGACAAAGGCTCAACCACTTTTGTGCGGGTCCAGAGGAAGGCTCACTATAGTCTTTTAAAAGACCCGGTGCAAAGCTCACCTCAACTTAAATTTTTTATGCAAAGTAGTCCATATAATTCAACAGCCGTAGTGCCACCAAGGTTTCTGGCGTCTCTCGCACAAGAGGCAGACCATGGAGCAAAGTTAGCGGAAAGTGATTTTTCACCTTTATACACAAAGAAGTTGATTAGCACCAAATGTTTATCATATAAGTTTGTGACCCAATAGGAGCAATCTCTACCGTACCAGTAGTTCTAAAGGCAACCACTAGATTGTAAAAAAGCCCATCGTTTGTTTATCTTGTCGTTCTCACGCAGTGTACACACTTCACATCAGTTTGCTCTGCTGTGGGAAAATAGGAAACAAATAATAATCAAAAAATATTTTTAAGCTGTCAGATTTTTTTTTAAATCAGCCTAATATCAATGTATCTGAAAAAGTCGATCGTGTATCACTATATATGCATTTTTAAACACTACAGATGGTTTGACCAATTCTTCGGATCAGTGAAAACAATGCGAACAAAATAATTGCTGCAATTTTACCAACATTTCGTGCCTGAAATCCCTGCCATACTCAAACAAGAACAGCTTAGTTTGTTGTTAGCGAAAATTTGTTATATCAGTTTTCTTTTTGGCGATGTGATTTTCTTGCAATAGGATATTACTCTCCCAGTTTTCGGTATTACCTTGTGCGTTTCCATGTGATTGGAAAAAAATGTGACCTAAGAACTACGAAGTCGGAGGTAGAAATAAGGCTCAACGCGTCGATTTTCTCCGAAGACCACTGTCTTTTGCTTGTGTTGAATTAGTCGGATATAATTTTTGTTGTTTTGGGATGCTTCGTTGCTTTAGATACAGAACATATGAGCATATTGAAAGCATCGAATAATAAACAAACGACGAAAATTATTTTTGAGATTCATTTGATTTAAATTATCCTAGTCAGACCGGTCTGCTTAAAATCAAGATTTAAGTCGTCTTGATTTTTAATTCTACACCCTGGCGGCAGCCCTCGTTCCGCGTTTACGTCTGCTTATTTCGCGTGTTACCATAATTATTTTCACGTAGCCGGAATAAAGGAATTACGACCTTTTTCGTTTTCCCTTCGAATAAGGAGGGCATTGAAACCACTGCTTTTTAAACAAATAGTGAAATGTAGAGATTCGGCAATGCGGTGTCGGTTTACTACATGAAAGGTCATGTCATAAAACATACCCAAAAACTACTTAAATGGCAGCTCTCTAAATTGTTTCTATTGCCCCCCGTTATTTTTTAAGCTGCGTTCTGGTAAAATTATATATTTTATTTTGATCGGCTAACACCTGACCTGTTACAGAACGTTTATATATTTTAAATATAAATTCTGCTAGTGAAGTGCAGAATGACGGCATGCAGGTAACGTATCCCAGCATATTTTAGTTCTGTGTGTGTGCGTATGTAGAACTTTATTGTCCAAAGGAAGCCCCTCACGGTGCTACGAAGGGGACTTGAGTGAACACATTTCACCTGAGTTAAAGGGGCCCTCCGGAGCTTTCTGCGATTGTCTGTTTTTGTTGTTATATTGCGTAGTAGGTGCAAGTTAATATGTATGCAAACTTTTAGATTACAGAACCGTTTATTAAGCAGATGGCTGACGAAATATATCGGGTCTATTTTCTCTTGGAAGACAATCCCGCATTCCCTGCCCATCGCTAAAACTTGACCAATGGAAATGCTGCATCTCGCGGCGAATGCGAACGTTATTATTGCAACACTTTTTAAGCTCGTTCTAAATTAGAGTTTGAGAAAAACGTAAACTGATTGTGGTGCGGGAAGCATAGTCCGCAATCATCGCCCCAAAACCAGCGAACTATGTTTTCTCCCCGCAAGCTTGTTGCTATTGGGGGTGATGCGCCGGCGCGACGGCTCGTCTGCCTCCCGGGGCGTCTGCAGGCGTGCGTTTGCGGGACACGTGTTCCTTTTTCCCGTGGATCCCGACTCCGAAGCCAGCTTTGGATCGTTTCCTTGTCATCTGTGGAATGCGACTGCGTATTGCAGTAGCAGCGCGACGGTGCGGTGCGACGAACGACGGCTGCCGAGCATAAAGTCCGGAGAGATTCCTCCGCGGGTCGGCGGTCGGCCGCGTTGGTGACGCGCAGTGACGCCGAAATCCTTCGCTTGCTATTGGCTGACGCATAAAGAGATGCCCCTCCCGTTTTCCGGGGTCATCTCAGAAAGGGGGGCGTGTCGGGGACTTTGATAGCAATTTTAATAGGGAAATTCGCCGCGCATGACCGTAATTATATGATTTTCAGGGTCCTTAGGGCCTGTAGATTGAGTTACCGCCATAAATAGACCATCGCAGAACGCTCCGGAGGGCCCCTTTAACGCCTGTTTCTTAGATACGTAGGTGAGCTTTTCTGCGCACACGTCAACCAACCGGTGAGCTTGTCTCCGTGTCGAACCGTTTTGCGGTAAGCTTTTCTCTGTTGAGGTCTTCTCCAGTGAGCTTTTCTCCGTCGCCCGTTAGAACAAGTGGCCACGTGATATACCGCCTACGTTGATCATAGCCACCCGCTGGGTTGGCTATGCACGGGCTATTTTGTTTTGGCTCTTTTCGTCATTGCAACGATTGAACACAGGCCACTACCCGAATGCTTGGCGAGCTATTGATTATACTAGGACTCCCGCTACGCCATCAAGTTTTGCGAAGGATAGATTGAAAGGAAGTTTCCTCGTGGGTGGCGTTCTGTGCGAGTAAAGTTGAGTACCACTAGTGCCAGTAAACTCGTGTAAATTGAAAAACAGTCGATGCGAATATCGTTGCAGGACTCTGTTAAGACACAAAATAAAAACCAATTTAAAGTTAGATATTCAGTTCAAAACACATGTCATGCCAGTACATGAGCCATGAAGGGAAAATAATCGACTAGAAATAAATTGTCAGGTACATTTATAAAAAAATATGCCAATAATATTTGATATACTAGACACGAGAAGAAAAACGTTGTTACAAAATACGGATAAAGATTAAAAAAAATGGACTTTCGTGTTTACACACTGTAAGGTCTGTCTGCCACTGAGGAGCGGCGACACTGGATTACGCTATAGACGAGACATGTTGCAAGGGCTTTATCACTGCTAGCCTGGAGTCTTTAACGTTCATCACGCTGTAGAATATGCGATTCAGCCTACGCCATCCCAAAATATGTAGTGCATGACATTCAATTCAATTCAGTTCAATTTAATTTAATATCCAACACAGTGTTGGGGGTCCCAGGGTGAAAAAGCTGTCGTCAGCTCGATGGTCATAGTGCGAATTCTTTTTCTTGGAGCACCATTGCTTTGATTTGAAATTACAAAAAAAAAAAATACCGTCGAATCTCTAAATTTTTACACGCGCCAATAACTAAAGTTGCAGTGCAGCCGATGCTGCGAGCTGATAGGATCAATCAAGCAGGGCCGAAAACAAAACGTACTTTTAGAATTCGTCGACCTTTCTGTGCATGTCATTACCGGCTCGACCAATCAATCATGGAGCGCATCGCGACATTGCGCATTGAATGTGCGCGTGTGTATTCGTGTAGTGATGTCCAAGCTCCAGCTTTGTAGAGTGCTCTTAGTTATGGGAATAGCAGCTATAGAGCCAAGTGAACAATAATATAACTTAAACTGACTCTCGGAATTCAGTTGTTTCCTCATGTATATAGCGAAAGCCTTATATTGATTAAAATGTAGATTACATTTCTGTTGAATAAAGCTTCAGAATAGCAGTTCACTAAAACTTCAAAGAGCTCCCAAAATGTCAACAAATCTCATGGAACAATTTTGTCTGGGTCTATATTATCCGGAATAATTTCGTGCTACACTCGCTGATAACATTGCCCTCATGGGGACTTTGTCATTTAACAAAGCACATAACACTAGCAAAATAGTAACCATGAGGCCTTGAGGAAGACTAGACAAACCCGAAAAAAAAATGATAAAGAAGAGCAAAAGGACCAACTGCCGCTAGACTGCCTGCAAACTTGAATGGTTTTCATGACAATTAATCAAATTACATGGTATCAATTACTTTTACAGCGAAGCTCTCTATGGGGCTATGTTCTGGCGGATCGTCTTAGGCGACAGATCGGGCGTAGACCAACAATTTTCAAGTGCAACGGTGTATGCCCCACTTTATACTCCTCCCGACCTCCGCCGCCTTTTTCCTGAGTCGTGTATACTCCTCGCCACGCGCGGCGTCTCTCCCCCCTGACATTGCGCAATGCATCGCGCTCTTCGGCGGTCACCTGTGCGGCGTATTAGAGCCTGCGCAGTGATTGGCGTAGCCGCGCTATAATAAAACGTCGTTGTGTCTACCCACCGATCGTGTGGGTCCTTTGCCTGTGACGTAGAGATGGCACCACTGTCCTTACCATTTCGACTTCAGACTTCACATGTGTCGCACCCGTGTTGTCCGCTCCGAAGAGGAGCAGTGGGAGTACGAGGAGCGTCTGCACGCCCAGAAGCGAAACTGGCACGCCGCCAACGTGAAACCGCCGTTGCCGCTGCTCCCAGCCTGACAACTTCGATTACCGACCAAGCTCCCTCCGACGAAGACCTCGCCCGCGTCGAGTGCCAACGCGAGCAACACCGTCAATTGAATCGACGCCGTCGAGCCAATGCCACCGAGGATCACCGAGCAAAAGAAGGCAAACTCAAGTTCGACGCATATCACCGCCGCGCCGAACCATAACATAGCAAATCGCCAATTCAAGTGAGCCCCAACATAGCAAATCCCACCAAAGCGCCAGCTTCGCTGGACTTGCCTCATCACGGCGTGGAAGGGCTGTCAATGTTTTTGAAGTAATTTTGGATTCGGCTATTTACTTTTATTTTGCCTGCTTACGTTTAGAGCAATCTGATGACTTTTGGCAGTAATAAAACCACTTATAACCCTTACTAATTTAAACCCCCGTCGCTATTCTCTTACGAATTCTTGAGGACGCGGAAACTTAGTCACCTCATAGCACGCTAAAAATGCTGCGTGATGGTCACTTTGTGAACGTCTAAACGCTGTAAACTATGCATGTAATACAACCATTGTTACCGAGCTCCACGTATGGAAGTCAGGCTCTTTCCGTGGACAGTTTACAGAGTAGTTCTTGGACTTCGAGCTGGGACTGTCAAGTTCGAGTTTTCTACAAAAACCTTTCAGTGAGAATATCAATGGTTAATTTAGAAACCAGATTGAGGGAGCAGGCGAGCTGGTGTAAGTTTTATATCTTGTTAAACGCCTGAGATTGGATGAGAGAATCTTGAAACACCCAAAAGTAGAACGTTAGAGCTATTTTACACCATACATTTTCAGACGGCTCCATTGCAATTTTCTATTTTATATTGGAGCAAGCTTCCTGCCGACATTGCATCTGTAGATAATTATGCTAATTCCATAAGTTGTGTGCCGTACATGTTAAACTTGGTGTACTTCTTTTTTTTCCTGCAAATTGTAACCGTTAGGCATAATTTCAATTGCGAAGTATTCGTATTTTTTTTGGTATTACTATTATAATTAGTTTTTGTTATTCTTATGTATAATTATTGTTCCTACATCATTGAATTTACTCGCCTATATGTGCCTTTCGTGGCGTTTGTGATGTATTGATAAATGAATATGAAAAAAATGGGTCTAACATAATTTTTTCTTAATTTCTTCAATGGCTAGGTCTTCCTACATCTCCCGTGCGAGTTCGTTTCTGTGGCTTTCGAAGCTGGCTAAATTTCTTGAAACTGTTCTTCCAGTTGCATCACCCATTGTCATCGGCTATGTGCTTTGATTCTGCTAGGATGTTTAGGCTAGCGGCATGTTCACGTGCTGGATCGTTTATGCAATCTTGTTTACCCTAGTGAGCAACGCCCGCATCTGAACGGAATGTTCTAAATAACCTATTTTTCACACGGGGCGTAGTTAGTCCTGTGAGTAGTAGATCAAACATTTTCTTGGTTATGGCGTGTGTAATTCACCTAGCGGCAAACTGAATAGGCCTTATTCGACGCCGAGTGCACAACTTGGGCGTCCTGCCCTCTCGCCATCTTTCTTAATGTATGGGGGATCCCATGAGAATATGAAATCGCGGCAAATGGTTTCCACGTCTTAGTTTTGCGTTGTACGATCTTTATAACCAGGCGCGTTCTTAACGTTTTGGCATGTTTTCTTTTGCATATGGAAGCCCACAAAGATCGTGGGTGTTCAGTATTGTGAAGTCTAGATTTTTCTTTCTTGAAAGTGTGTCTGACTTGATGCTAATATGACTGTACTAGGCTGGTTGAAATAGCTGCAATAGCTTCTCCCCGTTTGACATTTTTTGAATGCTAGAAAACCTTTCCCGCGATAGCACCCCGATATGGGGTGTTATCTTCAACATACATACCCCAGTACGAATTCGAAGTTTATAGGTGAATGGGAGCACCATGCTACTTTGTTGGACGCTTCTAAGAATGGTATCAAACCACCCTTTCGTGTTTTTTTTTATTTTGTAGAAAAAATAAACTCGGAATTGTCTACAGACTTCAAATTATCCTAACTTATCGGTTCTTCGAGAATTTTGTCAGTAGGTATTCAGCAACCGGCGAGAAAAACTTTGGTGAGATATGGAGTCATTTTTGAGCCAATGCATATACCGCTCTTCTACACGCAGTGGTGATCATGGTGGGACACTATCGTTGCTGACGAGTAAATTGTATGTGTGTAGTGTTTATACAGCCGGAAGTTAGTGAACCGCAATGAGCGTCTGGTGTCTGAGCTGTAGATGAGAAACTTAGCCAGTTCAGTGCAGCCAATTATCTGAGGTATTTATCATGCGCCACAAAGTAGTGATGATACACGACCACACGTCGGTACAATGTTCATTTAGATCGAAACGGGCAGTGGTGGAAAATGAACCCAGTTGCTGTGCTCCCAGAAAGTGCCCAAGCTTATGCCCCCTGCTTTTTGGAACGGCAGGAGGCCTTCGCCGTCAATGGTGGATGGGGGATTGCAAAGAGGCTTGTGTGCGGAATGGAGAAATACTTTTCATGGATATCAATCGAACATCTAGAAACGATGAGGTTTCATTTTTTCTTGAAGGAAGACAACCATCTTTTCAAGCAAGGTATCAGGACGTGGTCTCGTATCTAAAGTTGGAAGACTTGTTTGGCTGAAACCTTCGATGCGCATGCTTCTGAGGTGTTCCTCTCTGCTACAGCAGCACAAAAGGGAACATATTTGTTGTTTGTTAGGCCTACGAAGAATGGAGATTTTTAGTTTTCAGCGACTTCTTCAATCTTGGTTGGAAGACTTACTTGGCTGGATTTTTATAGCATTGTGAGGATGGGGCTTTTTGCTCCTTTTATTTTTTTTCAACTGGGATAAAATCCTAATTATAGCTTGATGGGCTTTTTCTCCGCAGGTTCTTTACTCCGTCCACATTGAGTATCTGGTAAGCTTCCAACAAAGTTGCGTGTGGCTCACCTTTAACTATGAGCTCCCCCTCAAGACATTCATTAGAATAAAATTTTGAGTAGGCACGAATGCTGAAGATATTAGCCCCGATCGGTTATAGGGTTCCTAGCTTTAAATTTGTGAAAACGCAAGTAGCGCTCCCAGCTATATGAGCCAGCCTATAAAGTAATGTCAACGTAAAGTCAAATCCACCTTTAAGAAACAAACTTCGAGACCTACAAACTTAACTGGCTTCCATATTCGATAATGTTCGCCACAAGCTCAATAATGAACCTGACAATGACAGAACAACACAAAGACACGCAAACCTTTTTTCTGTGGTTCCATATCTTCACAGGATAATAAAAACATTAGAAATTATTGTTGAGCGGGTAGAGGTGCAAGTTCTGTGCTCGGCATGGAATAAGTTGAATTTGAATTTAAACATCTGAATTTGACACGACCTTACCGAGAAAATATTTTTTTTACCAATCACAATACGTTGTACTCTAAATAGGAGAAGATTTGATTTTTAACATTGCGTTATTATAAGGGCTTTGCTACATTGGCGCGCAAGGCATCAACGACCTGAAGCGTGAAATATCATCTCACTTAAAAAAAATCCTGACAGGAGCAGGCCACCCGCCGCTCACAGTCGAGAATGTAAGTGGCAGGCCTATTACGGCAATCTTAGCATCCTAGGACACAAAATAGACCAGCTGGAACGTAAGATGTCGTAGGATCTACCCATAGAAGAAATTGAGGACAAATCCGTTAGTCAGTTACCTTGCACAACAAGCGAAGTATCTTCCTGCGAAACAAATACTGTTGTTCGTCAGATATACGAGAATTCGAATGTAATAAAAATAGTAAAAGGCAGTCATCGATTAAGCAAACAAGAAAAAAACAAGCAAAAAAAAATAAGACGTTTTTGTTAAAATGGTGGTAGTACAGCAGCAGTGTGTTCACAACACATTTGTCCGTCTGCTTCCTTGTTAAGTTGAGCTGGTCCCAACTCCTTGATCTAACCATGTAGCTCATTTGATTCCCAACGCAATAAATAGGATGATAGGGCAGAAAAAACAACCCTTCCAGAAACAAATTACGAGGCAATTTCAATTAAAACTGAGGTTTGAAAAGAACACACTAATTTCCCAACTTTTGTTTTAATGAGCAGTTGGCTTTTTAAGTAGTGAAAATAAACATACGCTTTCAATTAAAAACTGGCTGAGACTCATAAAATGAGCACCACAATAGTCAACTTCAGGCCGACTGCAGCACGCGGGACTCGCGGCGGTGCACTAATGTTCCCACTCGTAAAGATACCGGTTAAACTGTCGAAACAAAAACGAAGACGATTCTTTATCACGCGTGTTTTCTTATCACCAGCCTTCCACCTGTTCCACGAGTGGGAACTTGAGCGCAACCTCGCCATTTCCATGTCCTCAACGTCTTCATAAATTGAGAGATATAAGGGTTTTGATGACTCCAAGCAAGTTTTTGATTGTAACATTATGTTTACTTGCAATAATTGTAAAGCTAATAAGCGATTTTCTGGTAATTATATTGTTAATTATTATGCTTTTCACGTAAGTCGAAACTAAAATTTTTTATTGATTTTTTTGCCAAAATAAAAACAAAGTACCTCAGACATTTGTTAAAAATATTTCACTTTTATGTCGCAAACATTGTAGTTTTGATTTTATGGCACATGATTCTTATAGTAATGTTCAATGTGGTTCTAAAATGTATTGCAGTACGCACTTATTTTTATTCGGGTTCGCTTTTCTGACGTTATCGAAAAAAATGCATGACATGCAACATACTCGCAAAACATTATGATCAAATATTTTTTTATGAATGTACGCTGTTACGTCACACTATTGCACGTCTCCCAAATAATATAAAAAAGAAACCCCGCTAAGTTAAAGAGTAAAACTTCAAAATAAAGTAAACGTTTCAATTACACTGTTGCGGAGTGCAGTCCTACAGTTTCAAAGACAGGGGTCCGAATCGAGACAGATACATCACTGCGAAACTTATATAATTGTTGCACGTTGCGAAACACCCGAGATAATTTGAATTGGTTATTGAGGAGTCCTTCTGCGGGTTTTGGGAGCTGCTCTTTGTTTGTTCGGCACGTTGAATCCTGACGTTTAGATTTTTATGGCTCGTTGAACCTTGATACCTGAGGGCTTCACGTTCTTATCTGCCAGCTTTCACGTTCAGAAGTAAAACGTGTAGGTGGCTTACTTTAGAAGATAAAAGAAAAAAAATATTGTAGTGCTTGAGATAAAACGCCATTCATATGGCTTCCTTACCACTGTGGGTGAACTGTCGCCAGATACGCACTCGGAATCGAACGAAGAGATGCCTTCCACGATGCATCTCCCGATCGTCCTTAGTCTGAAGGACTCGTTGATTATAAAGTAAACTTTTCTGAAATGGCATCAGAAAGGAGAATGCACATTTATGCGTCTCCTAGTATGAAATGTGGTGCACCAGGGGGTACTAGAAAAGAGTTCTAGTTGTAATGGGTACACAATGAGTACAGTTCGGGTCCCGCATCTTGAAAGTATAGTTCTGGAACATTTTACTTTTCATAAGACATATCTCGACCTTGTTTAATTTATGTTGTTCTTTTTATCTGCTTGAAATTCTGGACTCGAAGGTAGAATTCATTCGAAGCACTCCCATTTAACTACTTTCTCTTATTTTTACGATGGACTGAAATACGTACTGCGAGATGCTTAATGTTCGCGATCCTCTAATTTCCGCGAAGTGTGCGAGTTGCAAAATTCTAGTACTGTCGGGAAGGCGAATAGATCTCTTGTCTGTAGAGTAAATTTTCAGCCTTTAGAAATCGTGAAATATAATGGTCGCGATTATGGCCCCGCTGCCCGATTCCTGAGAACTCAGGGCCTCGAAAATAAGAGGTTTTAAAATTTAAAACAAGATTCTTTAAAATTTCATTTGTTCTCGCAGACAGAATCGTTGACGTTAAACAATTTAGACTTGATTCGCGTTGTGGGATATCTCCAGTGGGAAGGAATTTAAATGGAGAGTTTAAAACTAGTTCCTTAATGAGGAGTTTCATTACAGAATATTTTTGCTCTATATTGTATTATCAAACCAAAAACGTAACAGACACAAGCGGTTAATTTTATCCAATTTACCTATTTATTTAGAGGGATTCGGTAGGTAGAAACGAAAAGAAATATCGGTGCCATTGCATAAAAATTAGGTAACCTAAATATTTGATTCTGTCGCACAAATTATAATGAGCAAAACGCAAAATTCCTAATGCGCCTCGCCAATTAAAAGAGCATTTAAAAGTTTTCCATTCTGAAAGTCGCACGGCTGTATTTACGCATTTATATGCTTCTCTTACTGTACTCGCAGTGCCCAGAGAGTAATATTGCAAGATAATTGAGTAAAGTCGTATACTCCTATAAACAGCCATTTTGACATAACGCTTGGTATAGAAGTTTCTATTTTGCATAAATCGCGCTTTCTTGAATGGGTTAGCGGCAAAATTATGAAGCAACCAACCATGCAGTACGTGGTGCTGGGTCAAGACTCAAACTACACTGGCAAAATATGCAGCACTGACGGTCATGAGGGGACAATCGGTTACCTATACTGGCTGAGCCATTCTACAAGGTTTCCAATGATGGTCCATCTTATCCATTGGAAAGCCAATATCGGAAGAACAGCTACACAAATGTGCAACGTTGGGCTGTCGCCTTCATTGGCTTACCAAAATTGGAAGAACATGGGCATAAACTGGGCATTTCGGCCTTGTCAGCTACATTGGCTTAGCAAGAGTGGATGTCCAATGACACAAAATGGGAAATATTGGCACGTCAGTCGTATTGGCTTGCTGATATTGCTGACACGCTGCCTTAGAATGAAAAATGTTGGCTTGTCACAACCATTGGCTTGTCAATACTAGAAAAACATTGTCATCAAATGGGCGATGTTGGCCTGCCATTGTTAATGGCTTAAGACTGGTAGAATGGTGAATGTTGGCCTGTCATGTAGATATTGGGATGTCATGAGTAAAATAACGCTTGCTAGGCTCACTTTCACCCGTAACTTGTCACTTACAAATCTTTACGTGTTTTTCACAAATTCAGATATAATTTTTACTCTCTATAAAACAAAATATGTCCGACATACTTTGTTGTTGGCTAAACACCCTGTTGGGATATTTCCAATGAATGGGAAACAATGCATAGTTTAAAACGAACGAGTGTTTAAATAAATATATTGATTGGACGATGAAAAACTAAATAAAAACCTCAGAAGCTTTGAGGCGCGTTCACAAACAAGTTGCCGCAGGTCTTCACTCGGCCGATGTTCCGGTGACAAAAGCAGCAGTGCTCGATATGGACAAATAATTGAACACAAAAGAATTTAACCCTGGACTTAATATACAAATGCTTAAGGGTTAAAACAATTCGAAATGAATTACGGAAAACTAAAATGAGAGAGAGAGAGAGAGAGCGAAGAGAGTGTCTCATTTGTCAAGTGTCCGGGAGTCACGGCGTCTTGCGCTGCACTGGCCAAGGGGAGAAAGGTGCACCCGGTGGCAAGCTGTGGGCTAGTGGACGGCTCGAGGTGGCCGGCCACACGCACACACACACACACACACACACTTGGATGGAGGTTTCCCCTGACTAGACCTGGCTCGCTGCCTGTCGCGCCTCCTGGACTGGACGCGAACTGTTCCGTGTCTCCTGACTTCAGTCTCTTTCTTCGCTCTGAACCTTTCCCAATGGTGTTCCCAGTCAACTCCCCCGAACATTGCCTGTCGACAGGAACAAAGCAAACTCAAGAAAGAAAAGACAGAGCGGTCGTTCACCCGCGTGCCCCGTCATGTCCAAAGGTAAGGCATAGACAAGGAGGAGCCGCAGCTGCATCTTTCCATCCCGTAGTGTAAGAAAACACCGAACGTGCTTCAACAAGATCCGTGGCTGGCCGCGCGTATACAAAAGACATACCTTTATCGTCCGGCCGCAGCCGGATTTTGTGACAGTGTCTACTGCACGTATTTTGATCGCTAGTGTTAAGAAAGTGCGCATTTTGTTTCCAAGTTTATGGAATTTTTGCTGGGCATTGGTCGAACGTCAGGCTAGAGTCTGAGCAACACCGCTTAGTGAGACTTGCGCAAGATCTATAGTTAGACGACAAGTCCTGTGCCTGACGTCTTGGTGAGTTGATCTTCGATCCACCCCAGGCAGCAAATACGCCGAACCTTAAGGATTGTTGCTGCAAAAGTGGCAGACGCGTCTGCCTTTCCCTAGCCGTGTGCTGTTGTGGCGCTCCTCGGGAGACGCAGCGAGACGCAATGGCTGCGACGCTGAGTGGGTCAGTCGTGATGGCGCTCGGGAGAGAAAGACGAAGGCCTTCTGTGCTAGGCGCTGTCGGAATAATCGCCACTTCAGACGGATATTTTGTTTTTGCCGGTATGCGGGACTGTGAGACGCACGTACCTTTGAGAAAGATGTTTAGTTGGAGGACGTTTCCGCGATATCGTGTTTCTTTATAAGGTGTTCGACGCAGTGATTGACTACAGGGCCTTAGTTAGAAAGTAGATGTTTATCGCACGTACGCTACGACTGAATATATTCGCAGTTTTTCCCCCCTTTGGCGTTGATCCTGGCACTTAGTGGACGTGCATGTATGTGAATCAGAACACGGTTAATAATTATGACGTTCCCATCATCGCTGATATTCAGATGTTAAGGACAATTGTCATGGTCAAAGGTTCTCGATATGTATATTCTTATCGTCCCATTTACGTGCACTCCTTCGAAAGTCTACCAACGCATTTGAGGGCAAAATAAAACGCGCGATTATTCAGTTAATTGACATAGTGATTGATAGCCACTGGCCTGTGTAGAAATTTATTTGAAATAGCTATTTTTAAAGGCTGGTATCGTCATAAAGACATCGTGCTCATGGCACTTTTATTTGACTCTTTGAACAATGGATTATTATAAACCGTGAGCGTATATATGGAAGAGATGATCAGAGTCGTCTTGCGATTAGGATTGTGAAGATTCATTCATTATTCATTAAAGAATTTAGATATCAATCGGTGTAATTTAAAAAAAGGAAGGAATTTTAATATTCTCATTGATTTTCTTTTACATTTTTGCGCTTGGTTGTCATGCCAGATGCACAAGGAGCGCCGGAACCCCTAACTAAAACAATCAAACAGAATGCGTATTGGAAAGTTGGCGCCGGCAGTGTTCGCTTGCAGCTTTCAAGAACTACACGCTGCCAAGATAAAGAGGGGTGCTCGTCATGGCCACAATCACAAGTGAGGCCCGCCAGATACGCCGCAAGGCGCGAGACGCGCATAGTACCCCGGGCGACCACGGTGGCGCTGCCGGTCGATGAGAGCTGCAAGGGTAGTTTCGGTGTCCCAGTGGTTCATCACCGGCGCTGATTGGTTTGTTCTATGAAGAGCCGCGTTTTATAACTGATCAGTACCTCTGACACGATTGCCAGTGTCATTATGGAATCGCCGCGCGTGCCTTCTGGCTGTGCCCAACGTTACTAGATCAGAGTCAGTTAACGAATTTCCAGAACACCTGGTTTATTTTTGTGGCGAGTGTGCCCGGTGGCGCTTGCTACATTAGACTCGTTCAATTTACCTGCACCTCCTTCAACGTTGAAAAAATGTATAGAGCTGTGTATTTCCGGTTTTATCTCAATACACGCTCCGGGAGGACACTGCACAACACTTTTCTGCACCTGTGAAAGAAGTACAGGTGTATCATTCGAGGCTATTATAAGCGCACCGTATGGACAGACGTGTGGACCCGGTGGAATGTTACATGCGGCGGCAAAATCTGATTTTATTGTGCTTTTGTTTCTTTATTTGTTTATTGGTTCAGCCCAGTAGGGTGTGGCAACTGTAAGCGGGCATTACGCCCATATCAAAAGGTCCACAGCGCCTCTACGGCAGAAAAATAAAATAAATATAATAAATAACTAAAACCCGTACATAGATAAAGGGGTAAGTTTCGTGGGGAAACATACATCGAATTAGATGCTGCGGCGGTGGGCTGTGACGCTCTTGGCAAATGTTTGTAGTGAGGCACTGTCGATTGGTGGTGAACTGGTGATTGGCGCGGGGAGGGACCTCCAGGGTTGCACCGCACGGGGAGCGAAGAATTGCGAGTGACGAAGCGTACGGGTGAAGAGAGGCTGCAGACCACCAGTGCGAGATCGCCGCAGGGAAGAGGCAAAAGGAGAGAGGAGTGGCTCTGAGCCGCCTGGTAGCTACTTGACGTCCCATTTGAAGCGGGTCCCAGCCGACTGAACGGAAGAGATTTCTAGTGTGCAGTTCTCGACAAGGTCGGCAGCGGGACGTTCTACCGACTCGAGGGAGGCGACAAGTTGCCTGGTTGCCGGGTCCGAGACGAGCAGCAAAACTCCAGGACGGGCAACACCGGTTCTGTGAACAGCAATCTGGGTACATCGGGATAACTTCTTCACCAAATAACAAAGCCAAGGAGCCGCCTTTCACTGGACGCGACGTTTTGAACATGGCGATAGAAGTCAAGATGCTGATCGATGATGACATCTAAAAGGCGGATGTGCGTCGTTTTTGGGATCTCCATTCGGCACAGGAAAAGTGTTGAAGGCGTCGAGGGTTGGCGCGAGGCAGTGATGCACATGGTAGCGCATTTGGTTAAATTTAAGGGAAGTTTGTTATTTTTTGATCAGAGAATAATATGAACTTGATCGGCTTGCAGGCGTGCGTAATTGGAGGGAGATGTGGCGGGGTGGATAAGTGTGAGGTCTTCGGCGTATGAAAGTGGGGTGGAAAAGAGGGAAGATGGGAGTCACCGTTAATGAAAATGTTAAACAGTGAGCTAGAGTTCAAGAACTCTAGCTCACTAAAAAGTTATTTTGGGGCGGACACGACCGCAACTGGCAAGACAGGGTCACCATCTCGTATATATGTTCCGAGGGGCACCTTTTTCACCGCGCTATGAGGCGAGTCTCCAATTTTTGCTGCTTGTCAAACAACAGCCTTGGAAAACAGCTGCTAATTACACGATGTCCTACCTGCTTATAAAAAAGAGCTCAGTACCTTGAAAATTTTATCTGCGGTGAAGACTGCTGTCTTGGAGTCGGCTTTGTCGTTGCCTTTTTTGAAAAGCCTGAATCAGCTGAAGAGAGACTCAACAGTGTTGCTGTTTATTCCTCAAGTCAGGATGTCTCGGAAGGTGGGAGAGCAACATTGTTTTCTATTAGGGTTCAAGAAACTGTCAACAGTACAAAAACAAGTCAACAGTACAAAAACGACTTATCTATAAAAGAAGACACTTACTTGATATGGTACAGAAGTCGTTCGTCGCGAGAGCTGCCTCAAAGGTTTTTGTCATGATCTATATATTATTTGCTTCCATCCAGACATCAGGAGACTGAATGAACGTGACGATATCTAAATATAGCCGCGAAATCCGCTCGTCATTTAAAGGTAAGAAGGTTTCTCCTGCTGTGCGTGGGGCCTCACAACACCGACATCATGAAAGGTGTACAAAATCGCCACCAGGTCTATAAAAATTCTGGTATTAAGAATGTTGTCGAGCTTCCCTGGTGGCATTGCGAATTTTTGAGCAGAAACTAGGGTGTTGCTATAACCACTTGAAAGGTCAGTTTTGTTGACCGTCTTTTTTTTTTTTGGTTCTCAATGTTGTTGGGCTTAACATGAGACACCGTGAGAAAGCTCACCGACTTGTGTGGCAGTTTAGCTGGAATATAACGGAGCTTTTTGAAGTAAGGGTCGCCTTGTGTCAGCTGGTCTATCACCTCCCTTCCCTCAATCTTGTTGAGAAGGTTTTTGATGAGGTGATTTGGGTCAAATGAGAAGAATAGGCGATCTCGTTCTCTCAGTGGGTGAGGTACGAATTGTACGAGTGTTCCATTCCCTGAATGGCTCTTTAAAGTAGCAAATGGTTTTGGTGGTTTTCGGCAACTTTATTAATCACACCAAATTTCCCATCTTAAACCGCTTTTAATACATCTCTTGTCACAGAAGAAGGTTGTTTATTTATTAATTTATTCAAGTTCCCTTAAAGGCCCTCGATGAGGCCATTACATAAGGGGGGGGGGTACATAACACGAGATGATAAAACAGTATCAACAACATGTGCGAATACATGGGTTGCTGCAAAAACAAAGTGGCATCGCCACGAGCAACGGCAATACACAAATTAGTCTGGTTACATGGGGAGCATAAGGGGATGAAAACATTGATACATTGCAACCAGTAAAGCACAAAACAAACAGATAGAACGGCACAGTGGCGATTAACAGAAATGAGAACAAAGAGCGTTTACGAAATGCGGTGGGATCCGTCTGCGTTAGGGTAAGTGAGGGGAGGTCCCAGTCTACAATAGTAAGAGGGAAGGAGGAGGAGTTAAAATAGTTTGTGTTGCCTGAGATGCGGGAAACAAGACACGGGTGATTTAGCCGCGATGAAGATCGCCTGGGAGGTTGGAGGAGAGGGTCTCGGAGGTGCAGGGAGACAGTCGTTAATTTTGTCAAAGAAACAGAGTCGCGGTATCTTACGGCGGAGGTTTAGTAAAAGAAGGTTCAGTTCGCTCTTTAGGGCGGATGCACTAACTGACCAATCATATTTTTTCAAAATAAACCTGGCAGCGCGGTTCTGGACTGCCTCGAGATGATTTAATAAGTATATTTGATGAGGGCTCCAAATAGCCGCAGCAGCAAATTATTGTGTGAAAAATAGCCAACCACTATCACGTATGCTGCGGGCAGCCCTCTTCGAACAAAATACAGCAAACGGTTAGAGACTTAAGGGGTAGTGAGTGGTGGCTCACCATGCCAACGGCCGAAAACCTTGTCAATTTAGTTATCGTAGGCTACTTTCTGCTGTGTAGTGGGGGGGACAATGAGCCGCACGGCACGCGGAGGGACGGCTCCGCTAGGGGGAAGAAGACAAGGAGGAACGACGGGCGAGGACACGAGGTGTTCGGAAGCCAGAGGTCAACAGAAGAGCCGGTGCCGAGCAACCCCTACAACAAGAGACCCGGGCCACACGACAGCCTTGGCCCTCCTCATCGGACTCAAAACTTGAGTATCCATTAAACCTTTTCTAATAGTAGCACCTCCCCATGTGACTTCCTCGGGCAGTATTGACTGGCGACCCACAACAGCTATCCCATCAATGATGAGAAAGTACTAGGCTTCCCGTTCTATGCCGTTGCGCGACCGATGTAGTTTTGCTGTTTGGCACTACGCGGCACTTTAGAAAGGATCCTTGATGTCATATATTTGCAAATTCTTTTATGCGTGGCTTCCATAGTCCGCCCTTGTAGAGGATTGGCTCTTTGTATCTAGGCGTCTTCCCACCAAAACTGGACAGTTGGTGTTTAACGAATAGTGGCATTTTCTCAATTTTGTCAGCTACTTTCAATACGTTTGAGAAGTAGGTAATTTTTTTTTTGTTTGCGGTAGTAAACTTGGAGCCGTACATAAACTAGATCCTGCTTTCTTTGCAGGGTCTGTATAGCTATTCTGACACGATACATTTTCAATTGCAGGTGGTACATTATTTTTGCACCATCTATCACCCGCTCAACGCCATACACAGTTTGACGTGTTATATCTGGAAACAAAGCGTCTTGGGCACTTCACGGTTCCAAAGCTTGGTACGACACTGCGGCTTGATCACCGTTTGAATCCACTTCCTGTAGCTTGTCTTAAATATGGGCTTCCTTATTGACGGCACTTTCACTCTTTGCATGCCCCTGGATTATCCCTTGCTCTGTGTAGTCGATACCTCTTTCTTACATTTTGGTGCGTTATCTAGGTGCACTTGAAACGGATAATCTGAATAAACTGTCGGAACGGTGGTTGGCAGCAGGGCCTGCAATTTAGCCGTATATTGGTAAACTATTTTTTTCAATAGCAATTAACACACGACTGATTTGCAACTTGGTTTCCAACCGGTTAAGATCTTTTTCAAGATTATTGTTGACGTTCATCTTTTTGTTTTTAGAAACTACTTCGAAGTTTTCTTTTTTTTTCACAGTAGCATGATTTGCCAAATCCTGGAGATTAGTTTCGGCTCACTTGTTAAGCTGCAGTATTGACACTTGTGCCTTCCGGGATAACGTTTGTCTTTGGGACCCACTCGCTCTACAAACGTATCTCGGGTTTCCCAAGACTTATTCTGGTGGGCAAAACTTTCTGGAGAATCGCAAAAGTCAGGAGTAAAAATTTAGGTACTTCTTTCAGCTGCTTCTCTCCGATTGTTTTGCTCAGTGTACCGTAGACAAATCGATTTCGAAGTATTGACCTGGCTAACATTCCAAAGTGGCAGAGCTGAAACTTTAGATGAAGAAATCTAAACAAACGGTTCAGAACTCTCACCTTCTGTAGGCTGCCGGATTAAAAGAAAACGTAGCACTCAACCGTTTCGTTGCACTTTAGGAGGCAGTAGTCCTCAAGCAACA
Source organism: Ixodes scapularis (assembly GCF_016920785.2). NCBI lineage: Eukaryota > Metazoa > Arthropoda > Arachnida > Ixodida > Ixodidae > Ixodes > Ixodes scapularis. The sequence goes on along the minus strand of NW_024609857.1, from coordinate 174,659,698 downwards.
AGTCGGCAGTAAAAATTTAGGTACTTCTTTCAGCTGCCTCTCTCCGATTTTTTCGCTCAGTGTACCGTAGACAAATTGATTTCGAAGTATTGACCTGGCTAACATTCCGAAGTGGCAGGGCTGATTTTTAGATGACGATATCTAAACAAACAGTTCAGAACCCTCACCTTCTGTAGGCTGCCGGATTAAAAAAACTTTGCACTCAAACGTTTCGTTGCACTTTAGGAGGCAGTAGACCTCAAGCAACAAGTCGGCAGTAAACATTTAGGTACTTCTTTCAGCTGCCTCTCTCCGATTTTTTCGCTCAGTGTACCGTAGACAAATTGATTTCGAAGTATTGACCTCGCAAACATTCCGAAGTGGCAGGGCTGAAACTTTAGATGACGATATCTAAACAAACAGTTCAGAACCCTCACCTTCTGTAGGCTGCCGGATTAAAAAAACTTTGCACTCAAACGTTTCGTTGCACTTTAGGAGGCAGTAGACCTCAAGCAACAAGTCGGCAGTAAACATTTAGGTACTTCTTTCAGCTGCCTCTCTCCGATTTTTTCGCTCAGTGTACCGTAGACAAATTGATTTCGAAGTATTGACCTCGCAAACATTCCGAAGTGGCAGGGCTGAAACTTTAGATGACGATATCTAAAGAAACAGTTCAGAACCCTCACCTTCTGTAGGCTGCCGGATTAAAAAAACTTTGCACTCAAACGTTTCGTTGCACTTTAGGAGGCAGTAGACCTCAAGCAACAAGTCGGCAGTAAACATTTAGGTACTTCTTTCAGCTGCCTCTCTCCGATTTTTTCGCTCAGTGTACCGTAGACAAATTGATTTCGAAGTATTGACCTCGCAAACATTCCGAAGTGGCAGGGCTGAAACTTTAGATGACGATATCTAAACAAACAGTTCAGAACCCTCACCTTCTGTAGGCTGCCGGATTAAAAAAACTTTGCACTCAAACGTTTCGTTGCACTTTAGGAGGCAGTAGACCTCAAGCAACAAGTCGGCAGTAAACATTTAGGTACTTCTTTCAGCTGCCTCTCTCCGATTTTTTCGCTCAGTGTACCGTAGACAAATTGATTTCGAAGTATTGACCTCGCAAACATTCCGAAGTGGCAGGGCTGATTTTTAGATGACGATATCTAAACAAACAGTTCAGAACCCTCACCTTCTGTAGGCTGCCGGATTAAAAAAACTTTGCACTCAAACGTTTCGTTGCACTTTAGGAGGCAGTAGACCTCAAGCAACAAGTCGGCAGTAAACATTTAGGTACTTCTTTCAGCTGCCTCTCTCCGATTTTTTCGCTCAGTGTACCGTAGACAAATTGATTTCGAAGTATTGACCTCGCAAACATTCCGAAGTGGCAGGGCTGAAACTTTAGATGACGATATCTAAACAAACAGTTCAGAACCCTCACCTTCTGTAGGCTGCCGGATTAAAAAAACTTTGCACTCAAACGTTTCGTTGCACTTTAGGAGGCAGTAGACCTCAAGCAACAAGTCGGCAGTAAACATTTAGGTACTTCTTTCAGCTGCCTCTCTCCGATTTTTTCGCTCAGTGTACCGTAGACAAATTGATTTCGAAGTATTGACCTCGCAAACATTCCGAAGTGGCAGGGCTGATTTTTAGATGACGATATCTAAACAAACAGTTCAGAACCCTCACCTTCTGTAGGCTGCCGGATTAAAAAAACTTTGCACTCAAACGTTTCGTTGCACTTTAGGAGGCAGTAGACCTCAAGCAACAAGTCGGCAGTAAACATTTAGGTACTTCTTTCAGCTGCCTCTCTCCGATTTTTTCGCTCAGTGTACCGTAGACAAATTGATTTCGAAGTATTGACCTCGCAAACATTCCGAAGTGGCAGGGCTGAAACTTTAGATGACGATATCTAAACAAACAGTTCAGAACCCTCACCTTCTGTAGGCTGCCGGATTAAAAAAACTTTGCACTCAAACGTTTCGTTGCACTTTAGGAGGCAGTAGACCTCAAGCAACAAGTCGGCAGTAAACATTTAGGTACTTCTTTCAGCTGCCTCTCTCCGATTTTTTTCGCTCAGTGTACCGTAGACAAATTGATTTCGAAGTATTGACCTCGCAAACATTCCGAAGTGGCAGGGCTGAAACTTTAGATGACGATATCTAAACAAACAGTTCAGAACCCTCACCTTCTGTAGGCTGCCGGATTAAAAAAACTTTGCACTCAAACGTTTCGTTGCACTTTAGGAGGCAGTAGACCTCAAGCAACAAGTCGGCAGTAAACATTTAGGTACTTCTTTCAGCTGCCTCTCTCCGATTTTTTCGCTCAGTGTACCGTAGACAAATTGATTTCGAAGTATTGACCTCGCAAACATTCCGAAGTGGCAGGGCTGAAACTTTAGATGACGATATCTAAACAAACAGTTCAGAACCCTCACCTTCTGTAGGCTGCCGGATTAAAAAAACTTTGCACTCAAACGTTTCGTTGCACTTTAGGAGGCAGTAGACCTCAAGCAACAAGTCGGCAGTAAACATTTAGGTACTTCTTTCAGCTGCCTCTCTCCGATTTTTTCGCTCAGTGTACCGTAGACAAATTGATTTCGAAGTATTGACCTCGCAAACATTCCGAAGTGGCAGGGCTGAAACTTTAGATGACGATATCTAAACAAACAGTTCAGAACCCTCACCTTCTGTAGGCTGCCGGATTAAAAAAACTTTGCACTCAAACGTTTCGTTGCACTTTAGGAGGCAGTAGACCTCAAGCAACAAGTCGGCAGTAAACATTTAGGTACTTCTTTCAGCTGCCTCTCTCCGATTTTTTCGCTCAGTGTACCGTAGACAAATTGATTTCGAAGTATTGACCTCGCAAACATTCCGAAGTGGCAGGGCTGATTTTTAGATGACGATATCTAAACAAACAGTTCAGAACCCTCACCTTCTGTAGGCTGCCGGATTAAAAAAACTTTGCACTCAAACGTTTCGTTGCACTTTAGGAGGCAGTAGACCTCAAGCAACAAGTCGGCAGTAAACATTTAGGTACTTCTTTCAGCTGCCTCTCTCCGATTTTTTCGCTCAGTGTACCGTAGACAAATTGATTTCGAAGTATTGACCTCGCAAACATTCCGAAGTGGCAGGGCTGATTTTTAGATGACGATATCTAAACAAACAGTTCAGAACCCTCACCTTCTGTAGGCTGCCGGATTAAAAAAACTTTGCACTCAAACGTTTCGTTGCACTTTAGGAGGCAGTAGACCTCAAGCAACAAGTCGGCAGTAAACATTTAGGTACTTCTTTCAGCTGCCTCTCTCCGATTTTTTTCGCTCAGTGTACCGTAGACAAATTGATTTCGAAGTATTGACCTCGCAAACATTCCGAAGTGGCAGGGCTGAAACTTTAGATGACGATATCTAAACAAACAGTTCAGAACCCTCACCTTCTGTAGGCTGCCGGATTAAAAAAACTTTGCACTCAAACGTTTCGTTGCACTTTAGGAGGCAGTAGACCTCAAGCAACAAGTCGGCAGTAAACATTTAGGTACTTCTTTCAGCTGCCTCTCTCCGATTTTTTCGCTCAGTGTACCGTAGACAAATTGATTTCGAAGTATTGACCTCGCAAACATTCCGAAGTGGCAGGGCTGAAACTTTAGATGACGATATCTAAACAAACAGTTCAGAACCCTCACCTTCTGTAGGCTGCCGGATTAAAAAAACTTTGCACTCAAACGTTTCGTTGCACTTTAGGAGGCAGTAGACCTCAAGCAACAAGTCGGCAGTAAACATTTAGGTACTTCTTTCAGCTGCCTCTCTCCGATTTTTTCGCTCAGTGTACCGTAGACAAATTGATTTCGAAGTATTGACCTCGCAAACATTCCGAAGTGGCAGGGCTGATTTTTAGATGACGATATCTAAACAAACAGTTCAGAACCCTCACCTTCTGTAGGCTGCCGGATTAAAAAAACTTTGCACTCAAACGTTTCGTTGCACTTTAGGAGGCAGTAGACCTCAAGCAACAAGTCGGCAGTAAACATTTAGGTACTTCTTTCAGCTGCCTCTCTCCGATTTTTTCGCTCAGTGTACCGTAGACAAATTGATTTCGAAGTATTGACCTCGCAAACATTCCGAAGTGGCAGGGCTGATTTTTAGATGACGATATCTAAACAAACAGTTCAGAACCCTCACCTTCTGTAGGCTGCCGGATTAAAAAAACTTTGCACTCAAACGTTTCGTTGCACTTTAGGAGGCAGTAGACCTCAAGCAACAAGTCGGCAGTAAACATTTAGGTACTTCTTTCAGCTGCCTCTCTCCGATTTTTTCGCTCAGTGTACCGTAGAGAAATTGATTTCGAAGTATTGACCTCGCAAACATTCCGAAGTGGCAGGGCTGATTTTTAGATGACGATATCTAAACAAACAGTTCAGAACCCTCACCTTCTGTAGGCTGCCGGATTAAAAAAACTTTGCACTCAAACGTTTCGTTGCACTTTAGGAGGCAGTAGACCTCAAGCCACAAGTCGGCAGTAAACATTTAGGTACTTCTTTCAGCTGCCTCTCTCCGATTTTTTCGCTCAGTGTACCGTAGACAAATTGATTTCGAAGTATTGACCTCGCAAACATTCCGAAGTGGCAGGGCTGATTTTAGATGACGATATCTAAACAAACAGTTCAGAACCCTCACCTTCTGTAGGCTGCCGGATTAAAAAAACTTTGCACTCAAACGTTTCGTTGCACTTTAGGAGGCAGTAGACCTCAAGCAACAAGTCGGCAGTAAACATTTAGGTACTTCTTTCAGCTGCCTCTCTCCGATTTTTTCGCTCAGTGTACCGTAGACAAATTGATTTTGAAGTATTGACCTCGCAAACATTCCGAAGTGGCAAGGCTGATTTTTAGATGACGATATCTAAACAAACAGTTCAGAACCCTCACCTTCTGTAGGCTGCCGGATTAAAAAAACTTTGCACTCAAACGTTTCGTTGCACTTTAGGAGGCAGTAGACCTCAAGCAACAAGTCGGCAGTAAACATTTAGGTACTTCTTTCAGCTGCCTCTCTCCGATTTTTTCGCTCAGTGTACCGTAGACAAATTGATTTCGAAGTATTGACCTCGCAAACATTCCGAAGTGGCAGGGCTGAAACTTTAGATGACGATATCTAAACAAACAGTTCAGAACTCTCACTTTCTGTAGGCTGCCGTATTAAAACGTAGCACTAAAACGTTCAGTTGCACTTTAGGAGGCAGTAGTCCTCAAGCCATCTCACAAGCAGACCATTGTCATCTTTTTCTGATTTGGTGAAGACGTCTTAAAGACATCAATAGCTTCTTGGCCAGTCACATGTAACAATATAGCTGCCTTCTGGTGCTTCGATCGAACCTCCTTGGTCTCTGTAGATCGGATGTAGGGTTTGATGCACTGCTTTAGGAGCTTCCAATTCTGCACTGTGTCCTCCAAGTGTCGTAATCCTCCAGGCGGCGGAAGTTCAGCCACGATGGTGGTTCTTTTCACAGAAGAGGAACTACGAAGCCACTTCTGACACGATGCATCATGCCACCTAGGCACACATAAAAAGGAAACATTGCTTCCGAGCGCCGCTGATCTGGCAGCAGCTGTGCCATCACGATTAATCTGTTGTCGTCTCCTTAAGGAGACGACGACGACGCAGGAGCGGATAGCTTCATGACCGAAACAGTCGCCGTGACGCAGTATTCCACCGGGTGCGATGACTCCATGCTTCCACCGTGCATATTTAGTGCAGCATGAAATTTGTTATTCGCAAATGAGGATAAGGCTTCGAACATTGTTCACAAACGCGAATCCATATATCCGTCGACGAATTGAACATTGACGAGCGAAGACGTCCGAGTAGCGCGGTGATTGTGTCCAATCTGTGCGCTGGGCTCGGCTGACGTGCTTCGGCATCGCGAATGCATCACAGTGAAAAGGCGTAGAAATTTCGAAGAAAAAAGGCTAAGAAAGAGTTCGCTGTATTTTTAAATTGTATTACCAATCTTCAGGTATTTAGCTCGCTACCCTCGTGTACTAGTCTTCTCTTGGCGCTCTAAATGATACACGATGAGTGAAGTCTGAAATATTGAATCATTTATCCCTGCGCAAAATTAATTCTGTCGTACCTTAAATCAAGATAAAGACACCATTATGAGCTACTGCCTGATCGTGGTATGCCGACCACGGCAACACTTTTGGTCGGACACTATGTGACATAATTTTTTTTTATTTAGACGATACTGCCGGCTAACTTTTAAAAACCAAGGCGTGAAGTGAAAAAAAAAGGTCAGCAAAACAATGAAGGAGTTATAAACATACTGTAAAACGCTTAAGGAACTTAGTTCGTACAGTTCATTCCAATAAAGAAAAGTTCATCAATGGCACTAGTGAATGAAGCAAAGGAGACGATGTCCATCAAGCTGCGTGGCAACTCGTTCCACCCACAAACAGTACGCGAAAAAAAAAATAGTTTAAAACATATTTTCTGCAAAGAAACTCACGAATTAGTTTTTCACGCTTCTGTCTGGTATCACGGCTCAGGTTAAACTCCAGATAGGCGTCAAGCTTTAAACAAGTTTTGTTATGTATAATGTGATGGTAGAAAATTTAGGCGATTTACTTTCCTTCGACTTGACAACTCAGACATAATCAATAGATTGAGTGTGTGACGGCATATTTCAAACGTAGAGCGCCCACGAAGGTGGGCGTTACGTGAAGTTACATATTTATTAACTTTATCTTTCCGCATGCGTTTGCAGATAAGATCACCATTATTTTGAGTCGAGTTCTTTATATAGTAATAAACCTGCATGTGATAAGACCCGTCATTACCTGTGAAATATTTGGGGCAAAAAACCGTTCCCTAAAAATCTTCGGTGAAATTAAAATTTTAAAACAAATCTGAGAGAGAAACCACGCTGAGCAAAACCGGTAACTGCAATCTTTAAGAATTGCAAGTCATATGGTGCCTGTCCAAATCTGTATCAGCAAAGGAAATGGGCCCTCAATTGCACACCCGTCTTCTTCGCATCTGGTTTCAGGCAGCTCGTTTAGGCTTTTATTGTTTGTTTTGTCCTGATTTTGTGATGAACTGGGTTGTAGTGGCTGGCCAACAAGACCTGATGCTGTACATTGGTTAATTTTGAAGATGCCAAGTATGTTCCCTTAGCTTTTCTTAGTTATCTGTTTTAGTATAAACTGATTTTTAAAACAATCTAGCTCGCACTTAGTGCTTTCAATAAAAATAAAATCACCGAAAGCTTCGACGAAAAGTTTTGCATGTTTGAAAAAAGAATGTCATAAGTGAATACCGAATTTGGGATTATCCCCTAAAATACCTAATCACTAAACTAGAATATGTCAAATGCCGCCCGGATATTGATTAAATATAGAGAATTCCAGTGCAACGCCTGTAATAATTTTATCCTGCAGGATCAGAATTATTTGCCCTCAAATATCAATTATGCAAATATGTGCAGGTCTTCAGGCCTGAAAACGTGTGCTTCGATGCGCGATTAACATTCAAGAATATAATTTTACTCTGTTTCCGTGCACTGGAGGTACCCCGGAATGTGTTGCTGTTTTGTGGAAAATAATTCTTTCGTTTTTAAATTTAAAAATAAATGAAAACAAAGACGGATATCATAGCAAGTGCACATGAATGTTTGTCCAACCATTAAAGAAGAAATATAACCATTCAAAAACGAAATAATGTCGGTAACATAAGAAAGTCAAACCAAGTTTTCTCTGTACTTAGCAGTTGTTTTACCTGCTTTGGACCTTTGGAAGAACTGGTGTACATGTTGTATTAAAATAATTTTCTTTTTCATAAAAGTGCTCTGACAAACTTTGTTTTTTTTAGGATTTTTAGGAGACACCAGCTGAACAACCCAAGCACACAAATGTAAGAAGGACGAGAGAGACGCATTCAACCGCTGGACTACCAACTGAAATTTAATGAAACACTTCATCTTCATCGACAGGCTAGGATCAATCATACCTAGCTTGCTTCACTTCTTCCTCTTTTTCCTCATTTTTAAACTAAGGCATCCTCCTCGTCTGTCTACTTGTGGGCGGTACTTCCCCTCGCAAAAACGTTCTCTCTTCTCTGGTTAAGGTCACAGAGGGTGAACTAACACACATGTCCCCTTTCTCTTGTATGTTTAAAGCTTCTAAAACCTCGCGTGCAAACCGGTTTCGATGGTGCCCCATGACGGTAACTTTGTCTAGGTTCGCCTTGCACTTGCAGTCGCGGCAATGTAGGGCTAAGTGACCTGTTGCCGTCAAGGTCTTCAAGCTATTGGCATGTTCCCGAGTCCTATCATTTATACACCGCCCGGTCTGGCCGATGTAACAGCGGCCGCATGTCAGGGGCATGTGGTATATGACCTCCTTGTCGCACTGGGCATAAACCGTCCTGTGGTTGGTTTACAAACCTTGCTGTTGTTGGTTTGCCCCTGATTAACCCTGCGGCACAACGAATAGGCCTTATTGGGCGCCGAACACAGCACTTCTACCTCATGTCGATTGGCCATCTTTTTTAACCTATGCGTAATCCCATGAATATATGGAACAACCACAAACGGTCTACTTTTCTTCTTTTGCTGTGTGGAAGGGTCGTTGCGTCAGCAAGTCTTCTTGATAATGCGGCAAATTCTTTCGCACACGGAGGCAATTACATGTCGCGGGTAGCCCGCGTCTTCGAGTCTGGATATTTGCAACTCAAAGCTTCGGGAGAGCTGATGCTCACAGGATTTCTTCAGGCTAGAAAACAGGGCTGTGAAAGCTACCGCCTGCTTAACAGTTGTTGAATGCTGCGACGAGAAGGGGAGAAGCCCTTTGCCTGAACGGGCTTGGTATCTCCAGCAAACATGTTCTGCTCTGAACTCCAAGACCAAATGCAGAAACTTGATGATTTTCCTCTGTGGAAGCTCATGCGTGAAAGTGAGCCCCATACATGAGTGCTGAAAACTCCTCAGGATGTTGTTGAGGCACCCGTCGATATGATCGTCAACTTCTGTAGTGCATAAAATGAGGAAATCATCAACATACCTAAATATCGCCGCGATTCTTGGATCTTTAATACTTTCTTGGATGGCACGCCCGCACGCTCCGAGAAAAACTTCACACAGATGTGGGGCCACTTTGGATCCTATGCATACGCCGCTTCTCTGCACGTAGTGGCGATCTTGGTAGGCTACCACCGTGGCTGATAGGTAGTAGCCGAAAAGTTCTAAGAAGGTATCCACTTGCATCCCTGCCGCATTAAAAAATGACGTGAGGCCTTGATCTTCTATGTTTGACCGAAGAACTTGTAGTAGACGTGCGTGCGGGATGGAGTAGTACATATCTTGAACGTCCACGGAAAACCCAGAAACGATGATGTTCCCTTTTTCTTTAAGAAAAGAAATCACATTTTCAGAATTGGAAATCCGGAAAGGGTCTTGCATCGAAACAAGGTTGATCTTTTCGGTGAGAAATTTAGACACGCAAGCTTGCCACGTGTTCCTTTCCGAAATAATTGCCCGGAACGGACTTCCCTCTTTGTGCGTTTTGACGGAGAAGAACACCGTTAACTGGTCAATCTTGTCTGCCTTGATCTTGGCGCACAAAACCCCTTGATGATTTTTCTCTAGTATCGTGAGAATGGCTCTTTTTGTTACTTTAGTTCTATTGACATCCACCGGAACGAAATTCTGGTCCATGGCTTGAAGAGCTTTCTCTCCAAGAGCTCCTGAGTCAAGAACCACAAATCCTCCTTCCTTATCGGAAAGGCAAAGTTTAAGATCTTTGCCTCTCAGTTCTTGTATGGTCGATCCGAAGCTCAGACGTGGGAGGGCTTGATGCCTAAGGTTTGCAAAAACCTGAATTTCTTCATCAATGACCTGCGGGCTTCTTTCATGTGCTGCTTTGGCAGCTATGTTCCTTACAAGCGCTACTTGGTCAACGGCTTCAAGCTTAGGCGCAATGGCATATTTTGGTCCGTGCCCCAAAACAGGTTTAGCCCGCGCAGTTAGATCAAAATCCCCAATCAAATGGGGTGGAGACCATTTTGGATTCGCTTGGTTTTGGCGATGTAAGGACAGATGACGACGCCATATCGGAAGAAAGCGTGAAACCCAAAGGAAGTTTGTAGTATCGTTGGTCGTCCTCAGGTAATAGGAAAAGGGAGAGTGATTTGGGCATTTTACACGTAAAACGTCAGTAAGAAGACGCACCTGCCGCCATTTTTCAGACCTGAGTGTCTTCGAAACCCGCTGGGCCTGTCCCTGGGATGGCTGAACCGCTCCGAAGAAAGCCTGCACATCCTCCAGTATGATTTTATTTTGTATGCAGCGTGTGAGCAATCTGGCTTGGCAGATGTTGGTTGCAATGAGGAGGCTTAGTCCCGCCGAATCGATGAGGTGAAAATTGAACATGAAAGAGCTCAGGTAACTAGAAAGGAAACTAACCACCGGAAAGAGTTGAGCACGTTGGTTACACATATGTATGAGACACCAGCTGAACAACCCAAGCACACAAATGTAAGAAGGACGAGAGAGACGCATTCAACCGCTGGACTACCAACTGAAATTTAATGAAACACTTCATCTTCATCGACAGGCTAGGATCAATCATACCTAGCTTGCTTCACTTCTTCCTCGTTTTCCTCATTTTTTAACTAAGGCATCCTCCTCGTCTGTCTACTTGTGGGCGGTACTTCCCCTCGCAAGAACGTTCTCTCTTCTCTGGTTAAGGTCACAGAGGGTGAACTAACACACATGTCCTCTTTCTCTTGTATGTTTAAAGCTTCTAAAACCTCGCGTGCAAACCGGTTTCGATGGTGCCCCATGGCGGTAACTTTGTCTAGGTTCGCCTTGCACTTGCAGTCGCAGCAATGTAGGGCTAAGTGACCTGCTGCCGTCAAGGTCTTCAAGCTATTGGCATGTTCCCGAGTCCTATCATTTATACACCGCCCGGTCTGGCCGATGTAACAGCGGCCGCATGTCAGGGGTATGTGGTAAATGACCTCCTTGTCGCACTGGGCATAAACCGTCCTGTGATTGGTGCCACAAACCTTGCTGTTACTGGTTTACCCCTGATTAACCCTGCGGCACAACGAATAGGCCTTATTGGGCGCCGAACACAGCACTTCTACCTCATGTCGATTGGCCATCTTTTTTAACCTATGCGTAATCCCATGAATATATGGAACAACCACAAACGGTCTACTTTTCTTCTTTTGCTGTGTGGAAGGGTCGTTGCGTCCGCAAGTCTTCTTGATGGTGCGGCAAATTCTTTCGCACACGGAGGCAATTACATGTCGCAGGTAGCCCGCGTCTTCGAGTCTGGATATTTGCAACTCAAAGCTTCGGGAGAGTTGATGCTCACAGGTTTTCTTCAGGCTAGAAAACAGGGCTGTGAAAGCTACCGCCTGCTTAACAGTTTTTGAATGCTGCGACGAGAAGGGAACAAACCCTTTGCCTGAACGGGCTTGGTATCTCCAGCAAACATATTCTGCTCTGAACTCCAAGACCAAATGCAGAAACTTGATGATTTTCCTCTGTGGAAGCTCATGCGTGAAAGTGAGCCCCATACATGAGTGCTGAAAACTCCTCAGGATGTTGTTGAGGCACCCGTCGATATGATCGTCAACTTCTGTAGTGCATAAAATGAGGAAATCATCAACATACCTAAATATCGCCGCGATTCTTGGATCTTTAATACTTTCTTGGATGGCACGCCCGCACGCTCCGAGAAAAACTTCACACAGATGTGGGGCCACTTCGGATCCTATGCATACGCCGCTTCCCTGCACGTAGTGGCGATCTTGGTAGGCTACCACCGTGGCTGATAGGTAATAGCCCAAAAGTTCTAAGAAGGTATCCACTTGCATCCCTGCCGCATTCTGAAATGACGTGAGGCCTTGATCTTCTATGTTTGACCGAAGAACTTGTAGTAGACGTGCGTGCGGGATGGAGTAGTACATATCTTGAACGTCCACGGAAAACCCGGAAACGATGATGTTCCCTTTTTCTTTAAGAAAAGAAATCACATTTTCAGAATTGGAAATCCGGAAAGGGTCTTGCATCGAAACAAGGTTGATCTTTTCGGTGAGAAATTTGGACACGCAAGCGTGCCACGTGTTCCTCTCCGAAATAATTGCCCGGCTACGAGTCGCGGTTCGCATGTCTCGAGCGCTAGAACGGGCGTGCGCCATAGTGACCTACTCTCGTCGATTCATTTTGGCTCGAAATGTAGCTCTGCTCTTTTAACCTATTCACATAGTTTATGCTTTTTGTTTTTCAATTTATTTTTTGCTTCCCAGCTTCTTGTAGTGCAAAACAACTTCCGCAACTAGGCTTCAAGCGCGAGCTATTCGCCGAAGGATGCATCTCGGCTGCGCGAACTCTTGATCAGCGGGAGTAACTGCCACAGATAAAGTTACGAGCTGGGGATTCTCGCCTTCAAAAAAATATCCGTATTAAAAGACAAGTATTAGTTCAGCGTGCTGTAATACAAATCGTCAAAAAAGCAAGAACTGTGTGCTTTAGAGACTTGTTGAGCGTGGTTAATTCCCCAGTGAAGAAGAAGAAGAAGAAGAAGAAGAAGAAGAAGAAGAAGAAGAAGAAGAAGAAGAAGAAGAAGAAGAAGAAGAAGAAGAAGAAGAAGAAGAAGAAGAAGAAGAAGAAGAAGAAGAAGAAGAAGAAGAAGAAAAAGGAGAAGGAGAAGGAGAAGTAGAAGAAGAAGAAGAAGAAGAAGAAGAAGAAGAAGAAGAAGAAGAAGATTTGTGAAGGAAGAGCAAAATCAAGGCAAAGTGTAGGTTCGCCAAAGCCGTCATGGGCTTGTGCGGCAAAACCAGCTGTGTAATTGAATAAAAATAAAAGAATCCGTTCTAGATAAAACAATCAGAACTATCAATAAGTTTCTACAGCAGTTTCAACTGCATACTAACGCTCCCCTGCCCCGCCCCCTCCAAAAAAAATCTTTAAGTCAGAAGATTATTAAAACACACACACACACACACAAACACACACAATGCACTGGCGTCACTTTTAGCCATTGTTCGCCATTGAAAGTAGTAGAAATTCTTGTCCAGTTTTTGCGACACTAAAAATCTTGATGACTTTCGTTGCTGTCATATAATAATTATAAAAAAATAGCTGATAAAATAGTTAAAAAACGCACTTGTTAAAAAATAAATGATGGAAAGAAAAACTAATTATGAAATATTCACAAAGGTTCGTCGGTCATATCAACATGTCAAAGCGCTCTTCTGAGCGTTTTTCTTGAGGTAAAGTCACAGAAGCTTTTTATTTTCCTTTTTCCATTACAAAACTAAAAAAGGTGGAAAAGAAGGCAAAAAGCTGCTGCAGCAACTTTTCAACGAAAGTGGAAGACGGCGTGCTTGCTTTCCTATTTCTATTAATAATGGGAGCACGTTGACGGTGCGGTGTCATCTTATTTCATGTGGTTACATCTGCTCGGTTCCCGAATTTAGGACATAAACAAATCAAATCCAAAGAGGTATCTTGCAAACAACGCTGAGTTTTCAAAACATGAAGAACAAGGTCTATTATCTTTCAAAACTTTTTAACGCCCCTCCCTTCCCTCCATCTAACGATGACCCTTGGCCATTACGGTGTCGGCTATTTGCCCCCCCCCCCCCCCCCCCCTCATATGAGTTTGAGACCACTAAGGTAGATGGTGATGTCGATTGTTTAATCAGAGTCTGCCGGCTTAGGAGCACCAGGCTCTTTGCAGTGCCGTTGCGAGCTTGGCTCCCATTTCGTCCGTTTGTAAAGGGTAAATGTGGGACACAGTTAACTTTGGACAGACCCTGAGGTTTTCAGGCACCAGCTGCTTTCGACGGAACAATTCGTCATTATCAATCCAGTCCACAAATTTGCGTAAAATAATGAGGAGTTTTTGTTTTTGTAGCCGATTTGATGCACTTGAATAAAGCGCGAAACACGTGTACGACGAAACCGCCTGATCTGACGTCCGATCTGACGTCCGATCTCTGCTCCGGCTCGCCGCAAACGATTATCCGAGACACAATGTTTTGACCTAGCTTGCGGCGCGTCGTTCCGACGGTTCCGATCGGCTCCACCAAGTTCCGTGACCAGTGCGTGTTGCCTGATTTCCTACGATAGCCCTTCTGCTCAACACAACTTTTCTTGGCAATGCAGTGGAAGGCAGAGTGTCAAACCTGAACCGAGCCAACGAAAACCGGAACGGAACCGTTATTTCTAGTCGAACTGGAACTGAACCGAACCGAAATCTTCGCCGCAATCTTGTAACTGAACCGGAACTGAGCAGGAAATATAACGGTAACCGATTTAAAACGGTTCACGGTATTTTATTCATTACAAAATGAGTCTCCGAGAAGTAAAATTGACAGCTGTCTTTCTACGTATTGATTAAATTGTCATATACGGAATTGCAACGTTTGAAAAATTGTGGGTTTTCGTGGTGCTGTCGTATTGGCACTACGGTTAACCATGTGTCACATGGTCACGTGACGTCATGATGTCAAGATATGCTGTCAAATATTGTCACATCACGTGGCCTTGTGGCGTAGTCGCGTGACTCACCGCGTCAAGTCGACTTAAATTGAGTACGTCATTATCGTCCTTTGCAACTCAAGAAGGTAAAGTGAAGGAAAGGAAGGCCGGGGAGGAGAAAGGAGGTGGAACGCTGGAGAGAGCAGGAGGTTTCCCTGCCCCTTCTCCAGCGCTCCGTCTGCTTCTTCCTCCCCGACCTTGGATTCCCCGACCTACCTTCTTGAGTTGAAACAGACTCTATATGCATTAGCGTTGTTCGCGCCGTGACGCCACATACCATCACGACTTCTCACCGCGAGTTATGTGATACCATGACGTACTCGATTGTCATGAGCCCGAGTCGAGTGCTCGGATTCTTGACAATCAGCATCGCCAAATATTCTGGTTGGCTCATGTTCAATCAAATATGAGAATAGCCGAACTCTAACACTGGCGGTATACATATAGCATCTGATCACATCGCCGCTTGCTCTAATAGCAAAGTTGAGGAGTGGAAAGCTATTTCTTTCCTTTATTTTTTTCTGCGTCTGCCATTGAGCCGAGAGAAAACCCAATGGGCGCTTTTGCGAGCTATCAACGTCAGGGATTAGATCTTAGTGGTATTTACTGAAAGTACATAAGTTTTTGTATAAAGCATTTCACGCGTACAGATCAGTGAGGCACGCAGAAATGTCTTCGTTGTTGGTGAACTGTCACATAAAAGTTGTCCCCGAGAATAGAAGCATTGAGAGGACTAAATATGGCTTATTAATCTGACCAGAAATAAAACTACTAGTGTATACGGCAGAGATACCTGAAAAAAAAAATTCTAGTAGCTTTAGAGGCAGCGGCTTATATTCTCGCAGTTTTGTTTAAACTTCACAGTTTTTTGGGTCAAAATAAAATAAATGGAGGATTACTGATAACAAATGACACAAATATAATTGTCGAATTGGTACCCTCAAACGGAGGAGGGAGTATTTCAGGAATAAAAAAGTATTCTCTGGAGGAGCATCGTAGAATAAAAAAATAAAAATAAAATAAAATAAAAAAAGGGGGGGGGGGAGGGAGTTTTAAGACCATATTGGGTTATAAAGGTTTTTATGCTCCGCATCTTGGGCGCAGAACATACAGCGCAATCCCGCAAAACTATTTCGTTTGCAAAATCCCATCCCGCCAGAAAGCGCGTTTTTTTGGTGCCAGGCACTCGCGCTTTTTCTCTTGACGCTGCACCAAAAAACATTATTTTTCTTTTCTGAAACATGAGTTGCGCTGAGCGGGAACCTTCTGCAGCGTGCATCGTGCGCCACAAGATTTATTTTTTCAGCAAAAAAAAATTGTGGTTACTAGCATATAGTGCGTTGATGTCACTTACAAACCATGTTAAACAGTACAGTTTTCTGGTTAAAGGGGCGATGCAATGAGTTTTGTATTTTGCGGAAATACCACTTAAGAGCGGGTCCCTGACGTTAATTACCTGTGAAATACCGATTCGTTTTTCACCACACGCAATCGAAGTCGCAGAAAAAAATAAAGAAAAACAAGCAGAGGCCACCCCCTCAACTCGCAGCCAGAACAAGTGGCCACGTGATCTGGAGCCGATTATATGCCGCCAATGTATATCATAGCCATGCGCTGGGGTTGCCAAAGCACAGGACACGCGCTGCGTACCAGACATTGTTATGGTTCGGCTGTTGTCGTATTCGCAGCGGTTGGACACAGGACACTACCCGAATGCTTCTCGAGCTATAGATTATCACGAGCCCAAATCTAGTGCCGACGCAATGCTCGGTTCCAATCTATGAGCCGCATTCAAATATCGTCACTAGGCGGTATCGTTACCGCCCAGCTACGTCATCAGGTTTTGCGAAGGAGAGATTGAATGAAAACGCTCGGTTTTGTTCTCGAAATCACAGTGCAACAAGGAGTTTCTTGGCCAGTGGCGTTGCGTGCTAGTATCCTTGAGTCCCACTCGAGCCAGGAAGCTCGTGTAAAGTGAAAAACATTCCAATTGAATATCGTTGCACCGCCCCTTTATTGAGACCTCAACAGATCACTCGGTTTCACTCTAAAGGCTCGTTTAGACCGCCCCGTTTTCTTACGTTACGTTACAAAAAGTCACCGGAGAATCTGCCTCGCATTATGCCTGGCTACCAATTCAAGGAGATGGCCTGGCACGCGACATTCAATACACAAATGTTTCTGTGATGACGAGTTAGGACCCGTGGCAACCAAGGACACAAGGCTCGTCGTAACGTAGCGTAAGGAGTTGAGCTCGGTTCAACGTTTCACGCGTCACCGTTTTCTTAAGTTACGTCTAAGTCACCGAAACATGTCGCGTGCCAGGCTATCTCCTTGAATTGGTGGCCACGCTTAATACAAAGCACAGATTTCCCGGTGACTTTTTGTAACGGAACGTAAGAAAACGGGCCAGTGTGAACCAGCCTTAAAGGTGTCATGAAACGATTTTCCTACTTCTTCCTCCTTAGCTTTAATCCGCAACTCAAATGCCAATTGTGAAATCACGTGGTCGTGACATTCCTTCGGCACCGGTGCGATGACTCCTAGGTTCCGCCGTTCTTTTTATGCACACCATAGAACTTGTCATTCCCCAGTGACAATACGTTCCGTCAGGGCACTCTGGCCACGAACGCGAATACAAATATTCGTCGACGGATTGATTGTTGACGAGCCCATACGACGCAGTTCTCGTGTCCAATGCGTGAACTGGGCTCTGCTGACGTCAGTTCGGCGCCGGTGACGCGCTTTTGGAACCGCGGATGTATCATAGTGAAAAGGCGGAGAGCTTTCGAAGGCTAGAAGGTACAAAAATAGTCCGCTATATTTTCAAATGTTCGTACCAAAAAGCTGACTTTTGACTTTCCAGCCTCTTTCTTTTGGCCAAACAAACGATATGCGAATAGAAAAGTCCCGAATTAAAATCATTCATCCCAACCCAAAATTCCTTTCATGGCCCCTTTAAGTGTGAGAGTAGCAGAAGTTAAAAGAGCGAGCTCTGGGCTTGCAACGTCCTTGCCAAGCACGAGCGCTCCTGCAGTGCAAGCACTGGTCAGGACCATATGCTCGCACTTGTAGCCTCGGCTGTGTCTGGACTTGAAGGGGCCCTGCAAAACGTTTCCGGCCATTTTTTTATTTGCATAGCGTTCGCTCTAACTAGTGAGTGTGACTCTAGCAACACGTTAAACATAAAAAAAACTGACGTAGTTTGAACAGAATAGGTGAAATAAGTTCAGAATTTTGAGCACAATTTCTTAGGTTGATGACGTGCTGGGTCAGACCCAGTGGAGAACGCAAATGACCAGAGCGTGCAACAACCATTCGCGATCTTCCGAAATGTTGTAAATTGACATCCAGTTATGAAGATGTGAACGCCCCACCAATTTATGGGTGTTCGAAGCAAAAGGTTGAGTGAGTGTCACGTGCTTGAAGAGATCAGAAGGGGTCACTTGCGCCTATTCAGCCAGTCCTGCCTCTGGAATTCTATGTCGTCTTTATCTGACGCTCTAGACCAATGTCGTCACTGACCTCTCGTGTTTGACACTGATAGGCCCTCCCTTCAAAGACGCCTTTGGTTTTCCTCATTCTTTTGCAATTCCCTTTTAAGCTGAAACGAAGTATTAGCAGAGAGATGTTTTGGCGGCGCCCTCCTATGGTTTCTTCTCGTGACGTCCTTATCTCGCGAACAACAAGTTCGATGGTGTTTGTAATGAGCTTGGTGGAAGGTTGAAATCATTGTTCCCTGAAACAAACACTGCCAACACCGCCAAAACTGAAGTTCTTCCATTCCTCCTATTTGCGTTGAAGACAAATCCTTTGCTGACGTCCAAGTAAACATTTGGCCAATATAGAAAGGCCGATCACAGCGACGCTTTCGATCGCTCATGTTGCCGATAGCAAAAGGGGATGTCCAACGTGTAAAGTTGTGCAGTATATATAGCAGTTTCACGATAATATTCGGCAGCCTAATAAAATGTTAGAGCGCGCATGACTGATAATGCACATAGTTATAAAATGAGGCCCAAAACAAGTGGACGTAAATCCGAATATAACTTAAGCCTCCCAAGAATGTATTCTGCGAAGTTTCGAGCTCGTGCAATGTGATGTCGTATTGTGACTTAAATTATAAATATATTTTCTGTTCTTCGCGATATTTATGTATAGCTAGGAACATCATAGCACGCATCTCTATTAGAAAAATATGGACGATAACTAACCAAGTCCTGAACAGTTACGAATCCGACATTTCAAAACCCGGTTCGGTATTTTCATCAGGGGCGACTATTTGCACGTGAAAAGCTGCAGCTTCTTATACATTTACGGTGTGTCGTTTGCTTCCTTCACTTTAAAGGCGAAAGCATTAATTGTCTCATGGAGCGAACCGACGTCATCAGCTTTGAAGCAGCGCCCAAACTGCGCCTTTCCTGGTCACAATGTCGCGTGTAGCAGAAATCTGATGGATAGGCTCGCATTGGCCAGAGCGTGTCATCAAGGAAGGAGGCTCCCACTGGCTCTCAAACGGCATAGTTCCAAAAAACAAAAACAAAAATGCCACCAGAGAAGCTTTTTCCATGCCGGCGCAGCGCACGCAGCGGCCCGGCCGCCGGTAAGAGGTGCAGCGTTGCGGACCTGACCGCACAGCCCGCTCGGGCAAACTCCGAAGAGATTGTACGGCAAGGCTCAGCGCGGCGAGGCCACTTCACGAGAACACGCGCTGAGTCGCCAACGACACTCGACCGCCCACACCACTAAGCCGCAGACGAACTAAGGGAGCAGAAGAACATTCATCATTTCGCCTTCACAACTCATAAGAAGTGTCCTCAAACTTTTTTCTTCTTCAAGTCCCTTAGTCCGTTGACGTACGCCAATGGTTAAGTGGCTGTCAACCTCTTGAGCCCGACCTATTAAAACGTCGGGCTCCGAAATGCTTAGGACTTGGTTTGTGAACGTCTGTGCTCCTCAAATTCTTGACCCAACCAGACGGAGTTCTGTCAAACGTGTTTACGTTTAAAACCTGCCTCTATACATTTGTTTTTGCAGTAAGGCGTCCTGCATGGGATTATTTATAGGAACACCAGTTATTATCTCGTTTCTGCACATTTCGTGTATTCGCCTTCAGATAAATAATGTGAGGACACAGTCATTTCTGGCGTAGCCCGCGACAGGGTGTTTCACACTGGCGAACAGCGAACAAAAAAGCGCGTTCCGCAGACTGAACAGATACAGTATTCTTGAGTATCATCCTCCCGGGTCATTGTCAAGCGATTATGTAAACTTTATACTGTCAAATTCATTGATGACAATAATATATATATATATATATATATATATATAGGGCATGGTCGCGAGGTGTATATATATATATATATATATATATATGTATATATGTATATATATATATATTATCGCTGCTTGAAGACTTTACAATATAAATAACGGGTCTATCGCCCGAAAGACACACATCATAAGTAAATGCATCCACAAATTATCTTGAGTATGCTCTGCAAACGTTTTTCTCCGTTTTTGTCCTCCATACGCAGTGAATTGGAAGTTTAAACAAATGTTGTTTTTAAAGTAGATTTAAATAAGATATGTGTTCCTGACGCATATTCAACTTTTCAAACATATAGAAGTCTGTTGCTTCTTTTATGTGATGAACAAGAATCTTATGTGTCTGTGGGGTGGACGAAAACGAAGTACACTGAGGCGCATGGCGAACTATATATGCCGATCACGCACGCAGACCGTCAGAAAGTAACCTATTAAGTAGCTGTATAATGTCGAGCAGAGTATGAAACACTACTTTGTGTTTCATACTCTGCTTTGCTAAATATCTTTTTTAAAATATCTTTTATAAAAAAAAATAGCAAAGGTGATATTTATTTGCAAACTGACTTTACCGGCATCTTGAGAAGAACAAACCTTAAACGCCAAGCTCTGTCGAATATGTTCACTTCGGTACGCGCTATTTTAGGCCAGATCTGATCTGAGTACGAAGGTCACTCTTTTTTGCATTATTATTCTCCCGCACCACGGTGCTGAGTGTAAACAATATTGGTCCGGAAAGCAAGCGTTGTGCTTGCCGCTTAGTGTTTGGATAAAAGGTAGACTGAAAGGGGTTGTCCTAAAGCTTTTCTGGCATTTTGAAAATATTATTGCTTTCAGCTCAGTTCCGTCGTCATCATATATATTGTAAAACGTATTTTGTTAACTAGATTTCAGAATATAAATGGCGAGGACGTGCCCATTTTATGATTTAATGCGCTGTAATTAATTCCTAGGTTCAAGAGCACAGCAGGGCTCGACTTTTATTGCTGCGACGCGAAGTTGTAGCATTAACGGGTATTTTTAGGCATGCAGCCAACCAAACTGATAACCTTTAGATTCAGGTAAAATATATGCGACTGAGGTAAAAAAAAAAAGAAGTTGAGTCGCATATGTTCATCTAGCTTTCCTTTTACTGTTTCATTGAAATTAAATAACGCAATTAATTTTTCTCCCTGAAAATAAAAGTGGATTCTACGAAAGATAAAAAGCTATATAGATACTCTTTTCACTGTTGAAATAGTGCCTATTGCCAAAGAAACGCGGAAAATAAATTCGAAATTTTGCGGTTCAAACCGGTTCGAACCGGTTCGAACCGTTATTTTGTACTCCCCGAAACTGAACCGGAACGGAACCGAAAGCTGTGAAGCTGAACCCGAACCGATAAAAATTTCGGTTCGACACCCTGGTGGAATGTACAGGCACGCGCTCCCTTTCCCATTTTGAGGGCTGAATAAAGCTTTGCGCGGGCTCTCCTCGTCTCACCGGAAATGCCAAGAAAAGGAGGAGGGACTCGCAACCGGATCCTTGCTCCTGAATAGCCCGCTCCCCAAAACATGAATTCCTCATAACGTTGCCGCAACCCGCGTGGTCATCGGAACGGCCACCTGCAAGGCCGTTGCGACGTTGCGACACGACCAATGAAGCCGCATCCGACCGTCGTATAGCCTGATCGGATGTCGGATCGGACGGTTTTGTCGTGCATGTGTTTCGCGCTTAAGTGAGGAGTATCCGATTTTGTATATACTCTCAGCTCTGAATCAACGGGGTGTCGAAATGAAGTGCACAGGTGGCATTTTTTGCATATTCCAAGCTCTGCCCACATTAGCCTATTGGTGTCCGCACCGCCGCAGATGATGCCGTCCGCCTAGTTCCAGCTAGAGGGATGATGACCTGAAACGTTAGCTCGGCAAGGGAAACCTCATTCCTACAGTTCTGGAATACAAATACACAGATGGGCTGTGCATTGCTACCACCAATGGGTCAGAACATAAGCACGAAGCCGTGTTCTGCCAGCTCGCTGTTTTTCCTGGTCACCTATTCATAACCCAACATTCCCATGCACATCATACTTTTCGAATTTACCGCTTTACTTTTTCTCCCTTTAAGTTTTTCAAAACAGAGAACCCCGTGTCTTTTGAAATCCGTATTATCTTGGAGTTTGCTCTGTTAGCAACCAAATCTCGCTTTATCTACGTTGTCGTATTGATTTGCATTGAGCTGCACTCATGTATTCTCATAATAGAGATAGCTGGGCGTCAGAGGGGTTGGCTTCGGCAAGTAGTCGGTAAGGAGTGTCCCACTGCACATGATGCAGCTTTTTACAGCCGCCTGCTAGTTTATCTCGTAGTATTTGTCTTGACTTCAGAAGTCTATGCTCTGATCTTTTGCAGGCCACACCATTGCTTTCTTCACTTACTCCCCCTTCTTAATTTTTTTCGTACTGATTGTGACATCTGAGCTTGCTGAGCTTTGCTCATTTCTTCTTTCGCTGTCTGGCAGCATAAATGCGGGGCGTGGTCATCAGTGAATGGCTGGTGTGTTACTGCTTATTGGCGCTGGTGAAAAGCGTGCACCAGTTGCGCGGCCCCATCTCCCGCATATAGACAAAGACAAATTCTAGTTGCTGTTGTGGATACATTTTGTGCTTAGGTCCACCGGGGGAGAGGTTCAGACGATCAAACCCTTTCAGTGCATGTGCCAAGTCAACCGAGCTTGCAATCCTTATGCTGTAAATAGCAATATCTGCGGATACAGCTCCTCCCCAGATAATGGTGCTAACCGCTACACCGTTACCTTATTAAGGTGAGACAGAGAACACCTTTCCAAACACATACGCTTTCGAGCGGTCGACCTTCAAACAAATGGTGGAAAAGTCAATGGCCTTCACTCCAACGTAGTCTATGATTTGCATGGCAACAGTCTTGCCTGGAAGTTTGACAAGGTGCAACTCGTTCAACAGTTAACAAAAGGACAGCTGATCGCCGGCAGCTTGTTCAGCGTTTTCGTTGGTCATTTTCATCCAAGTTTTGGCGAGGCGTTTCTCTTTAGTGCCTGTGGGCGCTGCGGGACAGTTAGCAGTTTTCTTGCAGCTGTGAACTTAATTTTCTGCCTGTGCCCTGTTGTATTTGGTTTTCGCAGTCTTGTCTAGTTGTGCAATTGAGGACAGCAGTGCCTCAGTTGGAGACCACTCAGCGTTGTCCCTACACGTACTTGTGGACTGAAGTGCGTCAATTGCAGGAGTCTCAGTGTTGCTGCCATCGCTTGTGGTCGTATAGCTGCAAGAACGGAATCGTCTCCTTGATCGCGTTCTGTACGGTGCATCCGAATCCGGACGTCCCTGACGAGTAGTAGACATGGGTAGCAGCCGTCGTACCGGCGATTTTTGAGAAGGTTTCGACTTCTGCGCTAGCCACAAGCAGGCGAGTTGGCCAGAGAAAGTGCACGGCAATGCATTTTATGAGTCACTAATTTCTTGGAGCGTGCAGAAAAATGCATCCTTTATACTTAATATTCCCTTTCTAGCAGACATCATGCGAGCTTGAAAATGTTCCTCACAAATTCAGTTAGAGCTTTAAGTTCTTGTTTTATTGTTTGCACTGCTCAATTTCATGCCGCTAGTTGCTCGGGATGAGCTGGCGCGTTAATATCACAGCTTTTTCTTCCTTTGGGCCGCAACCTGACCGACATATTGGAACACAACAGTAGGAACCCATACCTCAGGAATAGCGGCCATCTTAAGGCGCCAAAACGCAGCTAGAAATGTCAACTTAGTCTGCTACAGCCAAATTCGTCTGCTACAAACGTGTTCGGAAGAAAAACCTAGAAACCGAAAAGGAAAGAGCTCACAATATGGTTCGCAGACTATTTCACATTAGCTGCCGCTCACGCGGTTTTAAGGCTTCTAATCTTGAAAGGTGCGTTAAAGTTAAGAGAAATACAGATACATAATCGTGTGCTGATTTTATTTTGCCAGGATTAAGTGAACATACAGCATGAACATACTTTTGTCCTCGAAAGTAGGGTGCTTTGTCATCATGCTCGTCTGTACATCCTCCGAAAAAGCGACAACAGCCGTTCTAAACAAATTTAGAGTGGTCTCCGATCGTCCTGCCAAGGTGAAGGAACGCACCATCAAATTGCTCCGCCAACTAAACCTGACCAGTGTTTCTGCAGGAGCCAAGAAAGGAAACAACCTCGCGTTAGACGTGTTTTGTGCGGCAGAAACCCATAAAGCAGGAGTCCCCTTTCGCACCATAGTGTCCGAGCTCGATTCTTGGTTTCAGGCCATTTCGAGATATTTGCAAAGGAACCTCGACTCCCTGCATATTGCAGACCCAATGTGCACCCCCAATTCAAAGACGGTTGTTTGACTTTCTAAATGCCAGTAACCCAAAAGGATGCAGCGTGTTCATCATCGATGTTGAAGAATTATATTATTCCATGCCACACGACGACTTCATGGTTAGTTTCAATGAGTGCATAATGGAACACAGTGACAAAAGAGACTTCAGGACGCGATGCGGGATCACAGAAGAAGACTTGCTCGAACTTTTCTCCGTCTATTTGAAGTTCACACGTATCGGAAGGCCGGAGAAGTTGTACATAGAGAAGTCCTGAGTATGCATAGGGTCGAGGGTAGTCCCTGTGCTCAGTAACATCTTCATAAGCAAGATCGATCGGGATCTGAAACCCTGCTTGGAGAAGAACACGAAAAAAATTGTTTAGGTACGTGGACGATCATTTGGTATTCGTTGAGAGATGCAATTTCAAACAGACACGTGACGATGTGCCGAAGATATTCAAGAAAAAAGGGCTAGGATTTCGATTCACATATAAACCCCTGATAAGAACCTTTTTCTCCATTCCTGGATCTCCCAGCCAAAGTGGGGGACGATCATGTTTGCTGGTCCTACAGTCCCAGAACACCGAAGGCTCTTCTCAACTGTCAGTCAGCCCACTCGAAACTCGTCAAACAAGGCATCGCTTTTTCCTGTCTGAGGACTGCTTTAACAAGCACAGGCATCCACAAATTGAGTTCCAGCTTCATGCCCCAAATTCAGCGGCTCAAGGATTCGAGATAACCTAATTTGATCATCTCTCCGGCTTGCAAAAAATGACGAAACACCTTAAAACAGGTCCAAAGATTGAACAACATGACCTCGAGCAGAAAGAGAAGAAAGTTTCAGTCATACCGTACATCCACCGCCTTTCCCAGGGACTCAAAGAAGTCTCCTCGAGGCACGGTGTGATTGTGTTTTTTTTTCGCCCACCACAAGCTCAGCTCAGGATGATCCACAGTCAACAAACGCGCGAGAAAAGACGATCCAATATCTCAAAGCGGGTGCAGTGTAAAACATGGGAAGGCAGTTTGTCGCCTGCGTAGGAGGCGTGGTATACAAAATTTCGTCTTCCTGCGGGCAGAGGTGTATAGGACAGACTGGGCATTGCCGTAACATGCGACCACGAGAACACCACAGTTCTATGAAAGAAACCGCTTACACACATCTCGCGATGCACTGCCGGGATTGAGGATGGGAACCCCTTTTCACCAACACGACAGTGATGTTCTGACACAAGCACAAACTGCCCTGAGAATTGACGGACACGTACTACATACCACAAAACGGATCCTTGTGTGTGAGCCAGCCCACAGCGACTTTGACGAGCAGTGAGATCGGCTTTTTGAATCTTGGATTATTCGGCTGGGTTTGTGTTAAGTGAAACAAGAAGCGCCAGGGCCACGGAGGGGCATGAATGCACGAGCAGCCGCACCAGCAGCATGTGTATTCTTTTCTTTTCAATCGAATCAATTGCTTGTTCAGCGCTTATCCTGTGTTTTCTTCTCTGTCTGTCCTTGTCCCGGTCGCGCTGTAAGTTATGATGAACTCTTTCGAACTCGCCTAATCGTATATCTTGCTAATGTACCTGTACCTGCCAAGCGGAAGCCATCAGGAGGACTCAATCAGGTCGCACCTTAGCGGGAAGGTTTAGTGGCCGTTTCCCTACGTGCCAATCTTACATATTGACCTGCACGAACTTTGCCCTTAACCACGACGTATTGCATGGGCAGCCCGAATTGTGTATTCCCACATCGAGCGACATGGGATCCACGGAGCAATATAGCGACTCCACCAGCCCACCTTGCCCAAGTGGGGGCCATATATGCTCCACTTAGTGTGCTGCCGGGCGGCCATTCATAAGACTGGCACGAGAATACACGCAAGTATGTTTGTGAAAAGATGCAAAAAAAAAAAAACTTACCCGTTGAGCGAACTTAGAAACTCAATGTATATTCTTTTGCGTCTCGCTGGATACGGTAGGTACACGGAAAAAAAATTCCTCATCTCCTGATAGCCAGCGTCCGCCAGACTCGTCTCAAGTGCCTGAAATTGAAGACCCACGACACGTAAAGCCTTTAAAGTTTCAAGAAACCAGTAGGTTTTTGCACGAATGATGACCACGATTTTTAAGAGTATCATTTTAATCTAAAGGTTTCGCTGGATGTAGTACACGTTATGTTCTGTTAACACATTCGTTATCAAAGCGTCCGGCGCAGTTATGAGCTTGATTTATTGACTCGCGCGCAGCCAGCCAAGTAGGCAGGTCCTTCTGGAACACACCGAAATTCCGGTTTCTGACTCATGAGCTGCAGTGGAAGTCGCTTTAAAAAATTATATCGTGAAAAGAGGAACATTTAGGGAATAGACATTGCGTAATTATCAAACCTCAATGCGAATGTACTGAGTAATGCATATGTATTGATATGTAATATTCTGTGAGTGCTCTTTGGCCTGGGTTGGCCTCTATAATGCTTTTAATTGGTAAATCAATAGAGTTCATAAACAAAAGGAGCGAATTATGCAGGACGCCCGTGGCCGAATGGCTGCCTTCCTTGACTTCCACGCAGTGGGCCGAGGTTCGATGCCTGGCGGCGCAGGAATATTTTTGTTATATTTGTAAATGTCGCGTTCCGGTGTATTCGAGAATTCTGTTGCTTATTCAAGGTGCGAATGTTCTACGCGCCCAACCTTCTACGCCGATTTTTCTAGAAGTGTACGCGTGTACATAAACAGCTCCGTGTGGCGAACCGCAGTCAGTATCGCCTTAGTGCTTGATCCTGCAGTTTCACCGACATCGCCGCATGCGACGCTAACCTTCATCTTTTTTGATTGGGACACAAGTTCGCCCCATTCATTAAACGTTTGTTTTTCCAGAGATTCGCCACCTCGCCATTCGTAGTTCGTGTCAATTTTGGAGGAGGCGCGGGGTACAACCCATGCAATCTACCCCTCCGAGGGCTCGCAGTGCTATACTCCGTTTCTTCTTACGTTGGACCCCCAGCCAAGCTACGGACCGCCAGAGCCAATCAAGCGCATGTTTAGAAGTGCGTCAGCTTGCTCCCCCAGTGCGTATCAGTGCGCGGGTTGGAATGGCGCTAGAACGGAGACTTAGGTAGGCGCACTGGGGATGAACCGATATCATCTGCTTTTTTTCGATTAGCATACCTGACTTTGTGTACTCTTCTTCGCTTATTATGGAATGCTGGAGCATTCTGGAGTTGTGAGATCGACGCGCGACGGATTCATCGCCTTTCTGTGTGTGGGATAGGCTTAGACGAATGGCTTTACCCGTCGAGCAGAAGCAGGGTCTGCAGAAGCCTTTCGCTGTACTTGTCGCACACAGAAACCCATACACGTTTTAAGTCACCCAACAATTCAGGTAAGCGTTAACAATCGAAATTTGATTTTAACCGAAACGCTCTTGCTTCCTTGTAAGTGCGCCGCATGCTCCTGCTTGCATGCAGAACGCGCAGGCCAGGGTTTTATATATCGGGAAATAAAAGTGGAAGCGCAAGCAAAGCGACAGTGTTTTATTTCGTAGCCTTTGCCTCAAAACCGTGCGTGGGTTGCGCAAGAACTCCTAACGTGACTGCCACGACGTAGGGGGAACGAGTGACGAACCACGCACGGCGGTATGTAGCTGTTTCGTTTTTTTTCCCCAATTTCGCGAAAACCATGCGCCATCGACGAATAAATCTCCGCTTCACGACGCAACCAGATATGTTGTCAATGGATGCTTTTCCATTCACTACGATGGCCTACCAGCTCGTCAGTCGCGATCAAGCTGATCACAGCCTTCTGAATACACGAACGTTTCCGAGACGGCGCCAACGTGCGAAGGCCCCTTGAGCTTCGAACTGTGCGAATTCGGACCTAGCAATGTTGGCCCCAATTATTCCGACGCGAACCTAGGGAAGTTCGAAACATCTCTAAAAAGCGTGTAACCCTGAAACCGAATTTAATGTTGCTCGCATTACATAAGCAATCACGATGTTGTGGTGGTTGATCAAGTAGAAATGGTATATATTTTATTTCTCAGTGTCAACAGTAAAACCTATCAAAAGAGATCAGGCTGCTGCAGGATATAATAAAAACAATTTTAAGGAAAGGTACATTCACAAACAAGCCCAAAAGCAAAGCAAGATATATGTCAGTGCAAGTTTGCCAGTGCGAAGCGACACTGGTTTATCCTGTAGGCAAGACATTTATCAGGTGCAGTACGACTGCACCTCACAGGGGTGATACATGACCGCACACCTGTGTGATGCTGATTCAGATATTGAAATCTTTTTTTTATTTGGCTCTGGAGAGATCCCGCATCGTGGAAGGGCAAAAGCCCCTGCCATGAAGACTCGCAGTGTTCCGTCTAATAAACATAATAGTGCAATGTATACAAAACAAAATTGGGTTGGGTGAATGTTTATACAGCCTAGAACTTGGTCTGCCTCAACGGGCGATGAGTCTCCCAGCTGTAGATAAGAAATTTAGCCAGTGCGGCACAACCGCTAGCCTGGGGTCTTTAACGTGCATCACGCAGTAGTGATACACAACCGCACGCCGGTACGATGCTCATCAAGGTTGAAACGGGCAGGGGTGGGGATTGAGCCCAAGATCCTGAGTTCTGCAGCGCGAGCTTTTGCTCCACATGCTCCGAGCTGGTGTGCGCTAGCCCACTCGGCCACCAATCCCCCCTGAATATTGTTAGGAAAAGAAGAGGACGACGGGCTCGTGCAGCGAAAGGTGAACGAGAGGGCTCGAGGATTTTGAGCGTGCTGATCCCAACCGCCGATTTACAAACCTCATTGTAAATCTCATCCAGCATTAAATCATCGTTTTCCAACATCTTTACAAGTGGTGGAGGTAAGCAAGCTTTCTCCTATCTCACAACCCCGTCTGCTGCTCTGGAATTGCGCAGTGGGCGCTCTACCTCTCGCCCCATGCCTGACGAAACGGGAAACGCCAACACTATCAATTGACCGGTCAAAACACGCCAACGAGACCCCCCCCCCCCCCCTCAACTTCTTAGGCGCACATGACGCTGACGTGCACGACTGGTTGAAGACTTATGATCGCGTCAGCGACCACAACCGTTGGTATGATACCCTAAAGCTCGCCAACGTCGTTTTCTTTTTAACGGATACCGCTTATCAGTGGTACGACAACCACGAAGAAGACTTCCTCTCGTGGGATGGCTTCAAAGCAGCGTTTTCAGAGGTTTTTGGGAAGCTTGAGAGCCGCCGCCAGCAAGCACTAAACAAGCTTGCTCGCCGCTACCAAGCAGTCTCCGAGTCTTCAACTGGATATGTCCAAGACGTCATTCGCCTCTGCAGCCATGCTGATTCTGCCATGACCAAACAAGACAAAATACGTCACATATTTCAAGGTTTGTCAGAAGAGCTATTCTACATCGTTGCTCCTAAATCGCCACCAACAATCCAAATCCTCATCAAAGAATGCCGAAAATACGAATAACTTCGGAGTGGTCGCATATCTACGACACCCTTTCAACGGCTTCCTGAGGTATCATTAAAGGAGCTGTGCAACGATATTCAATTGGAATGTTTTTCTCTCTACACGAGCTTACTGGCACACCTGGGACTCAAGGATACTTACACGCAACGCCACTGGCCAAGAAACTCCTTTGTTGCGGTGTAATTTCAAGGACAAAAGCGATCATTTTCATTCAATCTCTCCTTTGCGAAATTTGATGACGTAACTCGGGGATCACAGTACACCCAAGTGACGATATTTGAATGCAGTTCATAGATTGGACCCGAGCATTGCGTGGGCACTCGACTCGGGCTCGTGATAATTGCTAGCTCGAGAAGCATTCGGGTTGTGACTCGTGTCCAATCCCTGCAACGACGACAACAGCCGAGCCATAACAATGTCTGGAACTCAGCGCGTGTCCTGCGCTTTGCCAACCCCAGCGCGTGGCTATGATCAACACTGGCGGCATATAATCGGCTCCAGATCACGTGTCCGCTTGTTCTGGCTGCGAGTTGAGGGGGTGAACGCTGCTCGTTTTTCTTAAATTGTTTACTGGGACTTCTATTGCGTGGGGTGAAAAACGAACGCGTGTTTCATAGGTCATTACCGTTAGGGATCCGTTTTAAGCGGTATTTGTGCGCAGTACAAAAATTGTTGCACAGCTCCTTTAATGAATGCCTCTACGACTGCTGATCTTTCGGGACTCATTCGAGACATCATTCGCGATGAGCTCCGTGAATTCTTCCGGTCTCTTCATTCGGCTGCTGATGGCTCATCTCTTAACACCGAGCTCCAGCATATTCGAAAATCTGTGCAAGACGAACTCCGTGCTGCATTCCATCCAATCCCGCCGACCCCATCCATCTACACGCCGGCACTACACACCCCTACTCCGATTTGCTCTCTGCAGTCAGACACACTCGCTGCTACTCAAGCACGTCACCGTACACAACTTCATACCGTCCACAGAGAAACGGACCACTCCGAAGGACGGATGCCTGGAGAACACCCGATGACCGCCCGGTTTGTTTTTATTGCAATATCCCAGGACACATTGCCCGTTATTGTCACCGCCGCATTGATGATACAATTACAGCCATTTCTGAAACAACTGTCGCCCCGCCGCCAAAGCCGAGGACCGCCCCTCTTTTGACAATCGCCGGTCCGTGGGCTCCTACTTTGCGTATGAACCCGCCGTGACCGCTCACATTCGCCGTATCCTCGACGCCCCCGTTCCGTCTCTCCACTCCACAATGGCCCCGCCGCTAGCTAACCGTCAAACTAATGAAGGCAGCCTGTCTTGACACTGGAGGTCAGGCTGCGCTGCCCCGAACCATTCAAAAGCCTCCCTCTGTTGGACCAACTACAGTCACCGTTACAATAAGAAAGCAGCTGTTTACTGCCTTGATCGACACTGGGGCCGCAAAATCATGTCTGTCGGATAAACTTCGCCGTCGCTTGCACAAAGTGCTCACTCCCCCTTCAGGAAACTTCTTGCGTATTGTGGGGGTACACGGTTGCCCGGTACCCAAAATACCGCGGCCATCATTCGGCCGCAAGGTGGCGGCAAGCAGCCGGCCACGCGCGCCTCGTGCCGCTCGCCTAGATAAGGCGAGGCAGAAGCGGCGCGAGGGCAGTCGGCCGATTACCACCGACAGGTGACAAACTATGTTAGTATTGTGATCGTCTTTGTCTTATTAAATTTAGTTTCTTGTTGTTGAAACCGTTGGCTCCGTGTTATTCCTCCGGGTCGGGTATGCAGCAAGGCAAACCGACCACAATGGCGCCCAACTGTGGTATGCTACCCACTCGCAGGAATTTCACGGGGCTTGGTTTCTTCTTTCGGTAAGCTTTTTTCCCATACCCCGTGTTTCCTATCGTCGTTCCGTGCTTCCGTCACGTCCGCGTTTGTTGTATTGGCGTGTTTCTGACTGTGTTTTTGTGACCGCGGCAATCGTTTTGCGCGCTTGTGTTGGTATTTTGGGGGCGTTTTTGGGGGCGTTTTTTTTGTGCTTGCAGGAATGCTCACGCGGGAGCAGGAAGCCGCGATGGCCGCAGCGGCACGAATGAACCTGCTCACGAAGGTCACAGAGATGTGCGACTCCGTGATGCAGCGCCTGGCCCACACGCCTGGCCAGCAGGAGACCCCACCGCGAGAGCCCCGACCACACTTGACTGTTCCGGTCTACATGAGGTACGACGACGTCAAGTCCGTGGCAGAGTTCCTGGGCGAGCTGCAGACGTACCACCTTGCCTCCGGTGCCTCGGAAGCCTTCATCGTGGAGCGGATCGTCCCTCTGGCGTTGCAAGCCAGCGCCAGGTGCTGGTTGGGGTCACAGGCCCCCTTCACCAGCCTGGCGGACTTCCAGGGAAGACTTCGAGAAGAGTTCCTGCCTGCAGGCTCCTCGGAGATATCCAGAGCGGCCCACATCCATGGCCAGCTGCACGGAGAAAGGGCAGACGCCGATAGAATCGCCCGCATCAACAGGCTGGGGGAGCGCGACCTAGAGCGGGCCATCGCGCTGATCCAGCGCCGCCGGCCGGACCTCCTGCCCCAGCATGCCCCACCCCTCGATGTCGATGACATCGTGATTGACATGCCCGATTGTCAAGGCGGGGAGAGTGTGGGGGTGCACGGTTGCCCGGTACCCAAAATACCGCGGCCATCATTTGGCCGCAAGGTGGCGGCAAGCAGCCGGCCACGAGCGCATCGTGCCGCTCGCCTAGATAAGGCGAGGCAGAAGCGGCGCGAGGGCAGTCGGCCGATTACCACCGACAGGGGACAAACTATGTTAGTATTGTGATCGTCTTTGTCTTATTAAATGTAGTATCTTGTTGTTGAAACCGTTGGCTCCGTGTTATTCGTCCGGGTCGGGTATGGAGCAAGGAAAACCGACCACAGAATGGAAAACGGCGATCTTGTGCAACCTATTGGTTGCTCAATCCTCTCATTTGCACTGGGCTGCGGCTTCTACACTGTTGTTTTTACCGTGCTCAGCAATTGTCTCATGGATATAATTTTGGGTTGGGACTTCCTCTCATCTACAGACGCCTTCATTATTGTTCTAGACGAGAAATTCACCTGAACTCTTCGGCCGGATGTGAAGACTCCCATGACGACGCTCCTATACCCCTCCACGCAGATGACGCCTATCTAATCCCTCCAATGTCTGCTGTCACTGTCACTCTCAAGCCTTCACAGCACTTCGAAGCGCCGTACGGTCTCGTCGAGCCAATGCAAACCACTGCCGATAAAAACCCTGTCATCATTCCCTACTCTAGTGTCCCCACGGTAAGCGGAAGCATGAGCCTTTTCGCAACAAATGTTTCCACCCAGCCACAAAATATTTGTCAAGGTACTCGCCTAGCCACGCTACGACGACATTTCCAGGATATCTTAGCCACTCTCTCTGACATTCCCGAGGCCGAACCTGTCCTCCTGAATAAAAAAAGTGAAATCTCAACCCGCATTACTCAGATGACTGACCCAAGTCTAACAACCTGCGAACGAGACGCCCTAACAAGACTCTTACTTACATACGAGGCGCTGCTCGATTTCAATAGTCGTCCACTAGCCCAGACTACAGTGCTTCATCGTACCATCGACAATGGTAACGTATCACCACTTCGGAGCCGCCCATACCGTGTTTCCGCCGCCGAACGAAACGCAATTGCCAATCATGTTACTGATATTCTCCACAAGAATGTAATGGAGCCCTCTTCAAGCCCTTGGTCTTCTCCGGTTGTACTTTTTAAGAAAAAGGACGGCTTTTGGCGTTTTTGCGTGGATTACCGCCGCTTGAACAGCGTTACTAAAAAAGACGTTTACCCACTACCTCGTATTGACGACACATTATATACCCTCCAAGGGTCTCCCTTCTTTTCATCTATGGATCTCCGATCCGGCTATTGGCAAATACCTGTCGCCGTCACTGACAAGCCTAAGACAGCATTCATTACACCCAATGGCTTGTACCAGTTCAACGTGATGCCGTTCGGCCTATGTAACGCCCTGGCCACTTTCGAAAGGATGATGGACACTCTTCTTAGGGGACTAACGTGGAGCATATGTCTCTGCTATCTGGACGACGTTGTCGTCTTTTCATCGACGTTTGACCAACATTTACACCGTCTACATCAAGTCCTAGACTGCTTTCGAACAACCACTTTGCAACTGAATTCCAAGAAGTGCGTGTTCGGAGCCCGCCAGATCAAAATTTTGGGACACCTTGTCAGTGCTGATGGTCTGCGTCCTGATCCAGGTAAAGTCCAAGCTGTAACAGAATTTCCAGTCCCAAAACACACGAAATACGTACGTACGTTTCTTGGACTTTGCACTTAGTTTCGCAAATTTATCCCCAGTTTTGCTCACATAGCCGAGCCTTTAAACAGCCTCCTCCGAAATAACCTATCATTTCAATGAACTTCTATTCAGAGTACTGCCTTTCAAAACTTAAAAGATGCACAGACATCGGTCCCCACCCTTGACCACTTCGTTCAAGGCGCCCTTGCTGAAATTCGAAGGGACGCCAGCGGACATGGTATCGGTGCAGTTTTAGCTCAAACCGTATCTGATGCCGAACGTGTCATTGCCTATGCCAGTAGAACTTTGACAAAATACGAACAAAATTATACTACTACCGAACGGGAATGCTTGATTGTTGTGTGGGCAACTACTAAATTCCGTCCATATTTTTATGGGACTCACTTTACAATTCTTACAGATCGCCACTCCCTTTTATGGCTTGCCACACTTAAGGACCCCTAAGGACGCCTTGGTCGCTGGTCCCTAAAGTTGCAAGACTACCAATTTACGATTAAGTACAAATCCTGAAAACGACACATTGATGCCGACAGCCTTTCTAGATGCCCTCTTCCCAATGACCCCGCGCCTTTTGTCATCCCTCTCCTCACCGATGTCACCGCAGTTCTAGATACTATTGACATTCGTATGGCTCAAAAAACTGACGATACGTTGGGTCAGATAATCTCGTGCCTACGCCATCCAACGAACCATGCAAGTCGACGCACCCTGTGGCGTGCACGACTGTTCCAACTTGGCGACGGCATCCTCTACAGACGTAACTACGACGTCCAAGGTCATCCATGGCTCCTCGTCATCCCTCGCCAACTACAAAGACAAATCATACGAGCCAGTCACGATGACCCAACTGCCGGACACCTTGGTTTCTCAAACACGTACTTCCGCATTAGTACACGCTACTTCTGGCCAGGCACGACTCGTACCATCAATCGTTATGTTCGATTTTGTCATCTTTGTCAAACATAGAAAAGCTCCACAACTTCGCCATGGGGTCTACTGCGGCCGATTCCCCAACCACAACGCACCTTTCTGCGGATTGAAATCGACTTCCTGGGCCCTTTTCCCCTTTCCACATCAAACAACAGGTGAATAATTGTTGTCATTGACCACCTGACCCGCTACGCCGAGACAAAATGCGTTCCATCTGCTACCGCCGAGGAAGTTGCCGTCTTCTTCTTACAAAATATTTTGTTGCGTCACGGAGCGCCTCGATACATCATAAGCGATAGAGGAACACCCTTCGTTTCAAAACCTCTTCAAGAAGTTTTGCGGCTGGCTTCCACCATTCACACCGCAACAAACGCCTACCATCCGGAAACGAACGGCCTAGCCGAGCGCCTCAATCATACTTTATCTGATATGATTTCGATGTATGTCACCGGCAATCAAACTACTTGGGACGCCGTTGTTCCTTACATTACATATGCGTACAATACGGCTCGCCAATCAACAACTGGTCTCTCACCATACCATCTTCTTTACGCCAGAGAACCTTTCACGACACTGGACTCGGTTCTGCCCTACGTGGAAGAACGGCCCCAGGGCTCCTATCCGGCCCAGATCGTCTCCCACGACGAAGATGCCCGCCAGCTCGCTCGTATCCACACGTCCCAATCCCAGCAGCTGGAAGAGCTGCGCTACAATGCATCCCACCGCCCAGCAACCTACAACATCGGAGACGAGATTCTTATCTGGTCTCCTTCACGTGCCCTCGGGAGAGGCGAAAAGCTTTAAAGCAAATTCATCGGCCCTTTTCGTATCACCCTACGAGGTGATACTTTCCGCTTCCAAGTACGAGGTTGCCCCTGTATCGCCACGTCGAGATCGCCGATCCCGCGCATCGGACATTGTCCACGTCGCCACAATGCGCCCCTATCTCCGCCCGGACACCTAAATACCACCACCGTCCTCCGTTAACAGCCGCCGGAGGACCGGCGTCTCTATCGGCCGGGGGGATACTGTTAAAAAAAGAAGAGGACGACGGGCTCGTGCAGCGAATGGCGAAAGAGAGGGCTCGAGGATTTTGAGCGTGCTGATCCCAACCGCCGATCTACAAACCTCATTGTAAATCTCATCCAGCATTAAATCATCGTTTTCCAACATCATTACAATATATACACCAACTCATGTTTACACACAAACCGGAGCGCCCCGAGCGGACGCCTCCGGCGCCGCGCATGCGCGGTGGAAGGTGAGCAAGAAGCTCGCCGTCGCCCATAAACAAACCATTGAATTGCGTTGTTGTCGGCGTGGGTGTGAGTCCCCGCGCTCTTTTTCGCGTGGAAATTGTTTATTTTACGTCCTCCTAACAATGTCTGGACGGTCCCGCGCTCGAGAACAAACTACGGAAATCAGATGGTAAGATCCCAGCTGCCCAAAATGAAAAACTATTTTTTTTGTCGCGGAATATTACAATTGAAAACTGTTCTAACAAACGCATATTATATTTACTAGTTTCGTAAGAAATCTGATTGTGAACTCTTGAGAGCGTTTTTTTTTTGTTTTGAGTACCTCTTCTGCTGTTGCTGTTGGGGGAATAGAGGGCACTGTCAAGCAGTTTTGTACTACTTTTTTCCCTCCTCCGTCTCTTTTTGTATAAAGAGGAATAAAGAAACTTGAAACTTGAAACATAAAATATCTGACTACTTCAGTGTCTTCAGCAAAATTAACGAGGCTCGTTACACCGCAAAACTTCGCGTGAATAATGTGACGTGCGGCAATTCATTCCACGTGGACACCGCAGAATGGGCGCTAAAGCCTGACTCCCACGATGAGATTTTGCTCGCTATTTTCAGTCGCCACGTCGCTCGGGCTTCAAAAGCGTGGACTGTAGCTGAGATGGTGCACGTCGGTACTGAAAACCGCGAGTAGGATCGGGCATTACAAGTCGGTGATGGCCACTGGCATCAACGATCAACATCTACTTCTTGCATCTACTGTTTACGCTTAGCCTACTTACCCCAACCAACCTTCAAAAGTGTTTTGAGGCCTGCACTTACTTCTTATCGCAAATACCGGGTCAACGTTTGGTTTACGGGCCGCTGTCGTTTGAGCGAGCTGACGACAAAAAGCGGACAAGTTTGAAAGAGCAGACGGCAGTTCGGA
Source organism: Ixodes scapularis (assembly GCF_016920785.2). Lineage (NCBI taxonomy): Eukaryota > Metazoa > Arthropoda > Arachnida > Ixodida > Ixodidae > Ixodes > Ixodes scapularis. The sequence goes on along the minus strand of NW_024609857.1, from coordinate 174,622,601 downwards.
CGCATGCGCAATGGAGTGCGGGCGAGAAGCACCGCGTCCCGCGTCAACAAACCATTGGAATGTCACGTTGTCGGTGTCTGTGTGAGTCTGGATACTCTTTCTCGCGTTGCAATTGGCGATTCTACCTCCTCATAGCAATGTCTTTGCACTTTAATCGCCTAAACGAAATCTGAGCGAAATCATCAAGGATCATTACGCCGCTAAACGTTGCATAAATAGTTTGACGTGCGGCGATTTATTTGCATGAACGCCGCAGAATGGACAGTAAAACCATGATGAGATTCTTCTAGCTATATACGGTCGTGACGTCGCTCGTGCTTCAAAAGTGTAGAAGGTAGCCGCGATAATCGACGTCGATACTGAAAATCGGAAGCGGGAACAAACCAAGCGTAGCAAGTAGGTGATGACCACTGATATCAACGTCTTGTATCAACTGTTTACCCAGAGCCTACTTAGGTCTTTTAAGGCCTGCAATTACTTCTTATTGCAATCACCGGGTCAAAGTTTGGTCTACGGGCCGTTTTTGTTTGAACGAGTAGACGACAAAAAGCAGACGAAAGTTCGAACGATCAGGCGGTCGTGTGAATTTGAAGACGCACTGAACCCGCGGGTAGTCCGGGCAATTTGGCGGTTTTCTTTCGTTCATACTGGAACAAAACAAATACATCTGGTGACCACAAAGTGATGCCCGCACAAGCAATCGTATGTTGAGTGTCTGGTTTACTCCATTTCACGACTACTATCCACGTTCTCGGACGAACGGAAGGTGCAGATACACATAAAAACTGATCTTCAAACCTTCCCAGCCTCTCTCGGTACAGCCCCCGTCGCAGAATGTTGACGAGGAGGTAGGTGTTTTCTCTGTTTTTTTTCCCCAAAAGAACACAAGAAATCATGTCTCGCACGGTGACTTCTGCCCACCGCCCCAGACCGGAAGTGCGCCCGATGCGCTACCACCGCAGCCTGACGTAGCAGAGTTGAGTTTTTGTATACAAGATGACGACACTGCTGCAAAACAAGCACATTAAGTCAATGTTAGCACACGCTGATCACCTATCTTAATCCCACTAAACCTCTGTCAGGAACAATTTCGCCAGCTCAAGCCTTCGCACCATCTGACAGTGGTCGAAGGGTGGTGTAGCAGGCGCAGAACAGACCAGGATAGCCTCAGGTGGACAGGCACCGACAACGGCACCCCCCACACTGCTGCAAAACAAGCACATTGAGTTAATGTTAGCACACACTGAGCAACAATCTCACTAGACCGAGACTCGGTTGGGAACTGTTAAGCAAGTTCAAGGTCTCGAACCTTCTGAGAGTGGTCGAAGGGTTGTGTAGCAGACGCAGAGCAGACCAGGATGGCCTCATCAGGGCAGGCAGCGGTGAGGGCACCCCCCACACTGCTGCAAAACAAGCACATTGAGTTAATGATAGCTCACACTGAGCACCAATCTCATTAGACCGAGGCTTGGTCGGGAACTATTAAGCAAGTTCAAGCTGTCGTACCATCTGACCAGTGGTCGAAGGGTTGTGTAGCAGACACAAAACAGACCAGGACGGCCTCATGAGGGCAGGCAGTGGCGAGGGCACCCCCACACTGCTGCAAAACAAGCACATTGAGTTAATGTTAGCTCACACTGAGCACCAATCTCACTAGACCTAGACTTGGTCGGGTACTATTAAGCAGGTACAAGCTCTCAAACCATCTGACAGTGGTCGATGGGTTGTGTAGCAGACGCAGAACAGACCAGGACGGCCTCATGAGGGCAGGCAGCGGCGAGGGCACCACCAACACTGCTGCAAAACTAGCACATTGTGTTAATGTTAGCACACACTGAGCAAGAATCTCATTAGACCGAGACCTGGTCGGGAACTATTAAGCAAGTTCAAGCTCTCGCACCATCTGACGGTGGTCGAAGGGTGGTGTAGCAGACGCAGAACAGACCAGGACGGCCTCATGAGGGCAGGCAGCTGCGAGGGCACCCCCCACACTGCTGCAAAACAAGCACATTGAGCTAATGTTAGCACACACTGAGCAACAATCTCAACCTCACTAAACTGAGACTCGGTCAGGACTTGGCGTCACCCTAGCATCATTCATTGAATTCAATCAAAATCGTTCCGCACGTTTCATACTTTCTAACTATCACCGTACAGCCAGCGTCACCTATATGAAAGCGTTTCTATATTTGCCCAACCTCTCCTTTCGTAGAAAAATATCTCGCTTCTGCTTATTTCACAAGATTTATCACTCTAGCCCAGCATTTTGAATCTCATTATTTTCAAAACCATCATACATATCACCACCTACCAATCATCATTTATTTCCTTGAGGGCCCGTGGGGCATTATACAAGGGGGTGGCAATAGAACAAAAACAAATAGAACAGTAAACACAATTATAACACTGTAAGCTAGCTAGGTAGGTTAGATAAAAAGAGGGTAATGGCTTCAACAAATTTAGTAGTATCATTAATACAAACGATGTTATGAGGTAGTGAATTCCAATCCTCGATGGCCAATGGTAGCGTGGAAGTCTGGTGAGAAACAGCCAATCATCCACTAAACGCAGGAATCCCCTACTGCATCACCTCCAACTTTTATACATCCTTCCTACCCCTGACCTCCGTCGACTGGAACCGCCTTCCTGCATCCGTAGTCTCACTTACTAACGCTCCGTATTTCAAAACCGCCATCACACATGTTCTGAATATTGTTCGATAGCAATTCTTTAACTTGTGTTGCTTTTGGCGTTTTTGTTTCATTTTTCAATTTATATTGATGTACAGTTTCACTCATCTCTGTAATGCCTTCGATCCCTATTGTATAATAAATTAAACTAAATTAAATGTTGCAAGTTCAAGCTCTTTTACCATCTGACAGTGGTCGCAGGGTGGAGTAGCAGACGCAGATGAGCCTGGCAGGGTCTCTTGGGGAACGGCTTTTCGAGGGTTGTCTATGGCATTGTAGGAATCTGGGCCTTTTACCACAAAAGAGATTCGCAGCCCATGTCCTCATCGCTTGATTTGCCGTCATCGCTGCCTAGGTGAATGACGACACTGTCGATAACAGAGTCTGAGAGGCAGTCGGCTTTCCACATCTTGTTTTCCACAGCAATGACGTGTCTCGCGTATGCCTTCAAGTCGTCAGGTGTCACCTGTTGTAGAGCACTTGTAGTCAGCTGCTCAACATCTGCCAGCTGGAATGTCTTGTTTGCACCTGCAAGAAGCCTTTCACCTGGCTCCAGACAAGCTCAATGGGGTTGAGCTCGCAGTGGTAAGGCGGCAAATCCAGCACAGTACAGTGTGGCCATGCTGCTCAGTGATGTCATCGATGCGGTATTGCTGAAGACCTGGCATTGTCAACCTAGCCCTCTCCACAAGGTCCAGAAGTTCTGCCTTCGGAAATGTTGGATTGCAGACGATGTCATTGTCGGTGAGCCATTCCTGGATTGCTTGTTTTCTTGTGCGAAAGCTAGGGAGAATGTGGAGCCTAACCGAATGGTAAGACGCACGGTCCATGACAATCACACTGTTCTGTCTCGAGTTTGGCAACAATTTCTCGGTAAAACACTTTTTGAAACGTGCACCGTCCATCTCCTCCAGGTAGTTGCCGCTGCCCTTTTTTGCACGTAAAACGTCTGCAGCACCGTCAACAAAGCCCTCACTGCTTCCTGCATGGACCATAATAAGTCTTTCTCTCTTTCCGGAAGGATTCTTTAGCCCAACTGTGAGGCCCTTGTTGAACACATATCTTGGTGTCTTTACGGTAGTGTCCTTTCACACCTTATACCTAGTGTGGTCAGCGCTGACCCAGGTCACATCTAGGTAGTAGATGGTCTTGTCATCCAGGCGATGCTTCCTGATTGCCCGGAGTTATGTCACACACCAAAGCACCAGGTCTGTGCGCTCCATCAACAATGAGTCCCTGTTGCGCTTGACGAAGGTGAATCCCAGATCCGCCAGGGCTTTCCACAGCGTTCTGCGGCTGATCTTGGGGAACTTGTCATTGTACCGAGCAAATCCTAAGACCTGTAAGTATAAGTTGAAAATATCAGTTTTTTAAACTTGTTTTGAAATATTGCTGTATACGATCACATTGTCTACATTATACTTGTAGCAATTTATTTTAAAGTCAATTATTTTTCTGCAAGGCTTCTGCAAAAAAGTGAAAATATGAAAACTGCTACAATACCAATGTACATATGTGCATATTTTAGCTATGTTTGTTCAGTTTCGCTATGTAGCGCTGTGGGGTTCTCCAGTTGAAACTAAAAAGTGGTCGTTATAATGATAACGCTAACAGCTTATCTCAATCGACTGAGAAGTTCAAATGGGTCGACAAATACGTGCAGCTTTAAAATCATGTCTGCTTCATGTCTTTGGAAAAACTCTGGCCCATGTAATTATGACGAATGGCGCTCATTTGATTTAAGTGATTTAGCATATATTAGTGACTGTGGCGAATAAACCATAGGTAGTTGAAGGTGTCAACGCGTTTCTTTCGCTCTAGTGAAGTATGTTTGTAAAAAGCGCCCTTACCATTGACAACGTCGGGCACTCGTTGCAGCGAAAACAATCGTGCACTATGAGCCGCAACGTTCCACGGTCGAAAGAGTCCAGCATACTGGGTGTAGGGGTGGGGGGGGGGGGGGGGGGGGGGGGGGGGGGGGCGCAGACTTTTTTCTTTTTCGCTTGGGCGAAGGTACCGATGGCGTGCCATCAGGACCCGACTGAACGAGTTTTTTTCCACCTGAAAATCGTTGAGTAGCCCACTCTTGTCAGCTCAGACGTTTTTTGGACGATCGCCTTGTAAGACTGGTTGGAATTCTCAGAACTGAACTTGTAGTAGGGTGATTTCAGATAAGATCGACCAAAGGGTGGCTGGTCGACATTTTTAAATCAACTGATGTTCTTATATGACATTGTCTAGTGTCTGGTAGAAACGAATCCACACTTAGTTTTGACCAGAAAAAAAATTTGGAGACAAGAAAAATCGTAAGGCAGGGAGAGGTGGACAGTTGCAATAACGCGCACTGATGGAGGGGGCAAGTTTGAAAGTGAATAATTAAAACAATAAAATTAGGAGAATTTTAAAACTTTTTACAAACAAACTATGGGTACAACTTGCTTGTAATATAAAGTAATAATATTTATTAAAAATTTATTTAGTTTTCTAAAAATTGCCAAACATGCCTGCTCAAACGACAAATGGCAAACTTTGGAAATCTGTATCTCATGAAATAATTTAATCATTATTACATAACTTGCAGACATTATTTTACTAATATATGGCTATTATTGAAAAAATAAATAAGGTATCTGAGTGACACAATAGTTACAATATATTTAGGCAAACATGGGAAAAAAATCAAAGAAAACTTCCAATGCGAATAAAAAAAAAACACCACCTTCGATTTTTTTTTAAATTTGGGTACCCTGCTATACTCTATTTCGGCATTCATTTCTATTAAAACATGTTGTATCATTGCACTGTGAAAGAAGAAACAACTCCCCAAAGTAGGGTCCTTTTTCAAAGCCTACACTTAGCAGTGTCCTATACAAGAAGTGACTCTGAGTTCCAGTTTCATGAAACTTGCACAAATCTTTTATATACATTTATTCAGATGAGGTCATTGATAAAAAGAGCGATCGGTCACACAGTAAAAGGGAGGAGAAACTATATACAGCATTTTACATAAGCGTATAAAGTGGTATCATATTAGAGACTAATGATTTGAGAAAAGATGATGCAGTGTGAAGTTGTACCTTCCGGTATATCTTACATCTAGAGTAAAATAAATAACTTTACTTCCACACAGAAAAACAAAGATATAATAGTAAGATATTTAGGTTGGCTGTGTATTTACGATTACAAACAATTTCAGGTGACGGATGCCATAGTGCCTAACTGGAGCAGCTTCGATGCTCTCGGTGTATGAATGAATCGTGGCAAGCTGATATATTTTATCCTGCTCGAGGATAACATTTTGGGATTTTTTTTATAGTGATCAGATCAAAATTATTAGTAACCACCAACAAAAACAGTAGGTTAAATACCCCGTGAAGAAAAATGTGATAAATAAGATGTCCCTGCGTTCAAAATGAGCAGTCCTTGGGAAATCAAATTCGGCACTTTACGCTAAGGTTTTCCTCGCTGTACCCATTTAATAAGGTTGCTTCCAAGCAGATCCGACTGTCCGTGCTACATATACGTCACAGGTCCCTTCTGTTGATGACTTGCTGAGCCGCCACGCGTGCCAAGACTGAATGCCAGGGAAGGCGCGCACCGTCAGCCACTCTTCTTTTTTTTGTTCACGATACCGAACAACCTCATTTTCGTCCAGATATACAAGATGCACGCCTTTCAGTTTCTTTGATAGAACGCTCACCATTGTCCTGGCCGTCTGAATTGCGCTTACTGAACATTCTCTCAGGTTGTGCAGCGTGGCCTGGTGCTTCACGAGTCCGCCAACTCCGTCACATGCATTTTTCCCATGTCCAGATGCAGAAAATAACCACTGGGCTTGTGGGCAATCGTCCTTTGCAAATTGGTGAAGCTGGTAGCGATTCTTGAAATGACTGGCGGCGCCGTCACTTACGTACGTCACGTACGAGTATACCGCAACGTTGTCTTCAACCCACTCCTTCACTTTTTCTAGAGCCAAGCAAGCGTGAGCGGCGTCGTGACACAGGTCCTCACTGATGATGGCAAAGCTGTTTGTAGATTTTCTTGTCGTCACTACACATGTAAATATCGAAACTTGTTTTTTTTTTTTTTTCAGTGATATGCTTGCACTTCGTCAGGAAGCACGATGGTCCAGTTTTCAGGAAAGTCAAAATGAAAGACAATGCTCCCGCGTTGCATGCACTGTTTTTCATCGTAGATCGCTTTACCTTGCGTTTGCCGGATATGGTTGTGAAGTACCCAACTTCCAACCGTCACTTGGATGACTTTTAGGAAAGTCTCAGGTTCCAAAGTTTTTTTCACAAGGTCGCCGGACTCCCATGTTGCAAGCACAATCTCTTCATCCTCCGGGATATCAAGTTCCTGGAGTGTAAAGAAACTGGCCTTTTGGGCAGTGATCACAGTCTCCTTGAAGGCACAGTTCTGTTGCTGGGTCGCACAGAAGTGCCGAGTTCATTTCACCGGTGTTGAATGTTGAGCCTCTAACGTTCTCTAGAGCGGCAATACAAAGATAATAATTGGCGCAGCGCACACAAACGCACACTTCCTGGTGTGGAATACATTGGACCCATCTAGGGCGCAACGAATAAAATTTCGTTAGCCCAACGCCGTAATCGGGATGCTTGTCTTTGTATATACGGAAGGCCTCTCGTATTGAGCGTGTCATGAAGCGCTTTGGCACGAACGTTTTCTCTCCGTTGAGCATGACAGAGATGACGTCCTTCTGGTTGGGACTTTGGCGCGAACATTGTAGCTCGTCTTTCGTGAAGTACTCTAGGGCAGCAGACAGGTTCTCAGGGCTCACCTTGCACCTCGTGTAAGGATCCGGCTCATACCACACGCCATGCTTTTCCTTGAGTTTTCGGGATTTACTGATGAGGTACATTGAGGCCTGTGGAATCATCTTTTGAACCTCATTCTTCGTCAGTGTTGACGGCAGGAGTGTAAGCAGTTGACAACGTTCCCGGAGAGAGGTGGCGGTTTCAAAGGCCTGCCGAAAGTTGTCCACCCACTCAGTGCATGTGGAGCATGTTAGTTCGGACGACCCCGATGGTGCGTCCCTGTCGTACGCAATACGTAGCCTTGAGCGTATATTCTTGACAGCAACCTGCTCCAGTTCTGTCTGCTTTCTCTTGACATAGGCAGGCCTGTCCCGACTTCTTACGACGCTTGGTTGTCTCAGCGGCGACACATCTGTAGCTAGTATGCTGCGATTTAGATCTTCAATTGCTTCTTCAGCTGGCACAAATATGTCAGGGCACTGCTCTGAGCTTCGCATCGAGATCTCCTTAGTGATGTGCATGTAGCAATGGTAGCACAGGTAGTCCGTCGCACTCACTTTGGTGGAACAGTCAGGCGGAAGAATTTGCTTCAACGAGTTTAGGTCCAACTCGCCAACACTTCGAAAATTCCGCTGCTTTGGTATAGTCTTTTTGTGTTTGCAAAAGTAATCTGCACAAAACACTCGTTCGGAGCTCCAGGACGTCTTCATAGTGTATACATAAATAATAGAAATTAAACCCCAACTGATGGCATATAATTGCCAAGTGAAAGAACTACTGGGTGCACAAGTGACAAGTCCGAGGCTGAGGAGCTCACTCACTGCAAACGTACATTTGAAAAGAGAGGTCACAACTGAGGCTGTCGGCAAAGCTTGATCCACGTCAAAGGAAGAAAGAGGGAAAGTCTCCAGACAAAAAATTGTGGTCAGCGGCCTTCGAAAAAGACTTTCCGGAATCGCACTGTCGTCCCTCCACGCGCTGATATGAAAGCACCCGAGCTTCTACCACGTGGTTCATGACACAGCCTGAGCCATGTCGGCGACCGGTTCGCGACGGGTTGGCGGTGGGGTTACGTTGATGGTCACTCGGATTAGCCCTTGCTGTACTGAGCTACCGCCTGCAGTGCCTTATCGCCGGCTGGTGCCAACAACGAGAACACACACACCCTGTCTACACAAAAACTACAAGCGTTCACCGCACACGCGTCGCCGCCGCTTTTAAGCTTTTGTGAAATTGCTTTCTTTTGCCGCGGAGAACCACCTTATCTTAACTACGCGCCTGAAATCCTTCCAGGCGGGCGTACACAATATCAAGCGTTTCGAGAAATGCCCGTGGAGTAGAACTATGGGAAAATTCGGAGCCCGCGATGTCGATATCGTCGCCGTTGTGTTAGTACGCCGTCGCGTACTGCAGTCCCCCGTTGGGGGAGGGGGGGGGGCGGTCTTACTACGATAACATGGCGACAGCGTTTACACTCTATGTATTTACGCGAGGCTCGAGTATTTGGGGATAATGCTGCCGGTTGGTGTGCCCCTTTGTGCCTGATATTATCGCCCGTGACGCCAGCGAGTGAGATGGCGACAGGCATGACTGCTCAGTAAACAGGCGTTGGCGGCCATGGTTTGCTGGTTGAAGCGAACCCCCTTGTCCTTGACAGCGAGCGGGGAAATGCGAAAAAAAGATTGTATCGGCCGTTTTGCCAGAACTAGCGACGAGTGTCGTCTGCGGTTTCCGGCAACTATTTTGCCATAATCGTGAGCTTAGCGAGGAAATGATTTTTGCTAGCCACAGAACACTACCACGCAGAAAGGGAATGCTTGAACATGTTTTTGTTCTGGATATATATCAGGGATATATATGAGAGAGAGAGGGAGAGAGATGAAGGTAGAGCGGAAGAGGGAATAGCATATAGTGTCGCAGGAGAATAAAGTAAACAAAGTTCCTAGTGGCCGATGGCTGCATGATCTTTTCTCGGATCACTAGTCCGTAATATGATACCTCTTTGTACACAGTAGTTTCTCCTTAATTTAAGTGTGTGAACGATTTCTTTAGTTATCATTGGCCTCATCTGAATAAAAATATATAAAAGATGGGTGTTGGTTTCATGAAACTGGAACTCAGAGTCAGTTCTTGTATAAAACACTGCTAAGTGTAGGCTTTGAAAAAGGACCCTACTTTGGGGAGTTATATCTTCTTTCTCAATTGAATGATGCAACATGTTTTTAATGGAAATGAATGCCGAAATAGAGTATAACAGGTTACCTAAATTTAAAAAAAATCGAGGGTGGTGTTTTTTTTTTATTCGCATCGGAATTTTTCTTTGTTTGATTTTTTTTCCATGTTTGACTAAATATATCCTAACTATTGTATCACACAGATACCTTAGTTATTTTTTAAATATTAGCTATATATTAGTAGAATAATATCTGCAAATTATATCATAATGATTAAATTATTTCATGAGATACAGACCTCCAAAGTTTGCCATTTGTCGTTCGAGCAGGCATGTTTGTCAATTTTTAGAAAAATAAATAAATTTTAAATAAATATGATTACTTTATATTACAAGCAAACTATACCCATAGTTTGCGCCTAAAACGTATTAGAGTTCTCCTAATGTTATCGCTTTAGTTATTCACTCTCAAACTGGCCCCCTCCATCAGTGCGCGTTAATGCAACTGTCCACCACCTCATGCCTTACGATTTTTCCTGTCCCCAAGTATTTTTTCTAGTCAAAGCTAAGTTTGGATTCGTTCATACCAGACACTAGACAATAACATATAAAAACATCAGTTGATTTGAAAATGTCGACTAGCCATCCTTTGGTCGATCTTATCTGAAATCACCCAGTAAAGGTTCAGCACAACTTGGCGCGCCTCGCTTTTCCAAACGAGGGTTTAGCAAATGCCGTCTGGAAGCGAGCTGACGATGGATGCACCGGCGCCTTTGACGGAGACACGCTTGACGATGCCGCTGCCATTACGCAAACAACGGCAATTTGTCAGGTGACATCTTAAACATGAGCAAAAAGTATTTGAAAAATTGAAATGATTTCTTCCAATGAACATTTAATGGAGTTTTACAGAGTGTAAAATAATCTTTAAATAAAAAAGCTTCTCTTTGGAAGAAACATTTTTTTTAATCAAGTGACGAAATGGAAAGCATACCTGAACCAAACACATAAAGAAACAAACGCAACGGCAGCGTTGCCAACTAAAAATTTAATTTCTCCGAACATGCTACCTAATTATGCATTACATATCACGTTTGAAAGCTCTTATTGAATACAAAAGTTGCTTTTGTGTCGATGGTACAGGACACAAAATAGTACACTAATGCTAAAGTATATTCTTAAAAGGTTAAAACAGCGGAAGAAAAGACGGACAAGGTAAAGAAGGACACGGACAGAGCGCTGTCCGTGTCCTTCTTTACCTTGTACGTGTCGAGCGCTCTGTCCGTGTCCTTCTTTACCTTGTCCGTCGTTTTTTGCGCGGTTTTAACCTTTTAAGAATGTCATACCAACTCGCCCAGGCTTCAACTTTAGCTAAAGTATATCCCCGCTTCGTACTGCCCAAGGTCTTTGACGCACTACTTCGCGATGCCTAGGAACAACATGTCTGGTCGCGTCACAGCCCCCTGCCTTCCGCTGCGGTCCAACGTAAGGTGAAAAGGAGTATATCCCACTTCCAAGGGAAAAAAAATCTTTTCGTCTAGGAAGCCGACGCACAACCAAGCCGTCGTTCGAGAAGCCAGCCACCCGAATTTGATCTCTTGCCCGAGAACCAGCAAAAGATCACGACAATGACCACCCCGTCCCTTGCCATCCTGCCCGTCGCTCCGTGTACACCTACTACCTTTCTCGGCGAGATCTGCTAGGACGTCGAAGACAGGATAAAAAAATACGTTCGCGTGGCCCGCCATAGTGGGTGGAGTGACGAGCAGCGCTTGCAGAACCTATATTCTTCACCAGAAGAAACAGCAAGGCGCTTGTTGGAAAACGACGAAGCTTCCTTGGCTGAGGAACCTCTGCAAGAACGAGCCGACGCGTACACTCACCATTCGACACCAACGAGAAAGTGCCGAACCCTTGCTGCAATAGAGGACCCAGGACCGCAATGAGAGCGTCACGAGCTCTGTGAAAGACGTCCTGCGCCTGAGTTCTCACGCCGACCCTCAGGTCATCGAGCAAAAAGAAGTGGCGTATTTAGATGCGTGTCATGAAGGACGACATCTTCGGTGGACTTGTACGCAGCCCACCGACAACCGTTCAAAGATTCTTCACCGACGCGACGAACATGGAGCGTGCCATCTTCGAAAGAGCAACCCAAAACCAGCGGCACCCAGGCGTATATGCCCCGTTGCCGTCGGGATTGAACCACTGCTCCATCCTGCTTGGGATTCAGGAGGTCATTCTGGGCGTTGTACGAAAAGAGCTAAAGAAGCAGCTGCCCACTGCTCGACGCCCGGTCTCGCTCTCCATCACCGATGTGGTTAGGAAAGAAGTACAGCGAGCCTAGGAACCAAAGGCTCCAGATAGCGTGAGAGCCACTGGGGAGCCAATGTTGTTGCTCGCTGCAATGGCCCGACGGCCGCCGCCACCTCCTCGCCCATATGCCGCTGCGCCTCAACGTCAGTCTCCACTCTAATCTTATGCCCGACGCCGCGACGACCGAGTCCCATACGCCCACCAGGAGCCCCGTGCGCCCTGGAAGGCCGACGTGTGACGAAGGCCGACCGACGTCCTATCTGCTACTGCGGCGAAAGGCCGGCCACGCGTGCCGACGGTGCCGCTTCAGCCAGATGGGCCTGCGACGGTTTGCGCCGAACGACCCTCGGGCCCGCCTTGGTAAGTGACCGAGACACATCAAGGTGTACATGCGGGAACCGCCGTCCCAGATGCGGGTTTCATTCCAAGGGTCTTGTACGCCAACCCCGCGACATCCAGGTTTATCACTTCACCGTTCCCGCGAACAAAGACTGTCCCACGTGCCACGTCATGAAAACTAAGCGTAGCAACCCCAAGAGGTGGAGCTGACGTTCACCGCCGACAAAGTAAGCATCCTCCCCAATCGTTGGAAGACTTTCTTCTAATGACAATACGCAACAAAAGACCGCTTCTGCGACGGTACCGAACAACTTCAACATAATTATCGACGGCCACGACGCGACGGCACTCAACGAGCCGAGAGCAGACTACTCGGATATGAGAGGGAAGCTCTCTCGCCGCATTTGGAAAGTTAAGGCACCGTGGGATGGCCCACAGATACGAATCGCTGAGGGACGCCTCATCACACCCGTCAGAAGAAGACGCGCTCGCGTCGATATTCATGGCGAAACCCGTCCGGTGAGGTTCGTCATTCTTCAGGACTGTGCGAGGGACGTTATCCTTAGAATGAAATTCTAGTGCGAGTAGAACTTTTTCAGTGTTTTAATAGAGAACAGGTTCACGTTACAAAGACCTGTCCCACCACCGGAGGAAACTAAACGACGTCATTGTGGTCCGTGTCCCTTGCCCACCATGTAAACCTGCCGCAGTGGTCAAGTGTTTTTGCACCTGTTGGGAGCAATGAAGCTTCATGCGTCGAAGTTCTGCTCGAGGGCAGCGTCCAGTTATTTTTAGGAAGAGGTATTAGAGTCGCAAAGGGCGCCTGTGAGACGGGCGTGCCACAATCCTTGTTATAAACTTCCGACAAGAGCCGCAGCATTTTACTAAAAGTACCGCCGTGGGCCACATCGAGGAAGTTCAAGACTCAGCTGCCATCACTGCACTCTCGGAAGAATCACCTTCATTGCAGCCTCAGAGAACGCCATTCTCGGAACAGGACATAGATCCGAAGTTTCATGCTACAGACCGACGACGCCTGTTTGACCTTCTTTGCTAGTTCTATGAGTGCTGTGCTACCTCCTCAAATGTGCAACAAACGAAATTAGCGAATAACCGCATTGTTACCCACGACGACGCGATCCCTGTGCACCCGTAGCCGTACCGAGTCTCCTTAATGAAAGGGAGGCAATCAAATAACAACTACCAGAAATGCCTAATGACGACATCATCCAACCTTCAAGTAGTCCATGGGCGTCGCCAGTCGTCCTGGTAAGAAAGAAGGATGGGACTCGGGCGTTCTGCATAGAGTATCGTTGACTAAACGCCTTCATAACAAAGGATGCTACCCGCTGCCCCGAGTCGAAGACACCCTGTACCGGCTGAGCCACGCCCGAAATGTATCGTCAATTGACCTGAGGAGCGGTTATCGAAATATCGAAGTTGACGAGAGAGACCATAAAAAGACGACCCTCGTCACATCCGATGTATTGTACGAGCTTGAAGTGATGCCTTTTGAACATTGTGCGGCATCCGCAACCTTTCAGCGTGTCACGGACACTGCTAGCAAGTCTGAAAATGGCAGAGCTGCCTTGTCTAATTAGACGACGTCGTTGTGTTTTCACGACATTTAAACAAGCACCCGAGACGCCTTCAAACTGTGCTACAAACGATCAAGACCGGTGGACTCACCTTCAAGCCGACGAATCGCCGTTCCCTCTATGACGAACTGAAGTTTTTATTCAACGTCGTGAACAACGGAAGTATTCACGCTGACCCAGAGGAGGCTTGCGCCGTAACCGCATTTTCAACGCTCTCGAGCAGGAAATCCTTTACAAGATTCTGGGTTTCTGTAGCTCCTTTAGGCACTTAGTTCAAGATTCCATCAAGATTTCTTCGCCACTCACGCATCTCGCAAAAGACGCAGTGAAGAACTAATCGCGTGAAGAACAACAAAGGGCTTTAGACGAGTTGAAGCGGAGACTCAAGATGCCACCGATCCTCGGCATTTTTATCGGTTCGCATAAACGGAAATCAACACCAACGCAAGTATTACCGGACTTGGCGCGGTCTGGCCTAACGGCAGGAGGGTACAGAGCCAGTGATCGCTTACGCAGTAGTGCGCTGTATAAGGCCGGAGGGGAACAACTCAACTACAGAAAAAGAATACCTTGCTGTCGTCCGGGCGATAAAGAAGTTTCGTCCGTAGTTGTATGGTAGTCCATTCAGCGTGGTCCCCGATCAATAATCGCTGTGCTGGCTCGGAAACCCGAACAAATTCATCTGGACGCCTTGCTCGTCGAACTCTCCGACGTCAAGAATCCGACATGACCATTACTCTCAAATCCGGTCGCAAACACAATGACGCCGACTGTCTGTCGAGAGCCCCCGTCGAGTCACCACTTGCTTGTCTCCACCGATGACGAGGGGGACAAAGGTTTTCTCGGCGCAGTCTAAGTAGAGAACATGGCACGACTTCCACGTGACGACTGTGAACTCCATGCCGTGATATTTTTTTTTTGAATTTGTGGGGTACGGCACTTTCTTCACCTTGAAGGTCAAGAAAGTGCCGTACCCCACATTTTCTCGTAATACTTTTCAAGATTTGACATTCAACGGGGGTGTTCTTTTATATAATAACTTCGGGACCAGCCACCCAGGTTGCCGAATGGTAATACCTACCAGTCTACGGGAAAATCTTTTAAAGCTTGCCATCACGACGGACGGCTATGCACCTTTGATACAGCAGGATGCTCGCCAGGATTCAGAAAAAAAGAACTGCTGGCCGATGTTCCCAAGGATCAATCACCTCTACACTCAATTATGCCATGAATGTAAGCGACTCAAGAAAGCACTGACGAAGCCGTCAAGATCCGATTTCTCCCGTCCACGGCGTTCCAACCAATCGGAATGGGTTTACTTCTCCCCTTTCCACCGTCAACGTCGGGAAACCGCTGGATAATCGTCGAAACAGATTATATCAGGTGGTACGCCGAAACGACAGCCCTTCCTTCAGGGACTGCTGTTAAAGTCGCAGAGTTTCATCGAGTCCATCGTCCTCTAGCTCTGATTACAGATCGCGGGTCATCGTTCGTGGCACAGCTGATGCAAGAGATCCTCCGTCTGAACCACATCAGCCACCGGCAAAGCACAGCGTATCATCCTCAGACTAATGGACAGACTCAACGCTTAAAGAACACAATCGCCGACATGGTGTCGATGTACGTCCACATGGAACACAAGACGGGGGACGAGGTCCTGCCGTATGTCACATTCGCCTTCAGCACAACGATTCAAGGGTACACTGGTGTTACACTGTTCCAGCTGGCGCATGGTCGCAATGTGACCACGTTGCTCGACGCCATGCTACCTCACGAGTCAGCTGGCGACGAAAGTGACGACGGTCGGGTGGTTGTGAAACCAATAGAAGAAATCCGCCAGCTCGCCGGAGTCTGGGTCAAAGACCCGCAACGTGTAGACGCTTGCCGCCACAACCTTCGTCGTCTAGACGTTCACTTCCATCCCGGAGACCGGGTGTGGACATGGGCAGCGATACTACATCGTGGCCTCAGTGAGAAGCTTTTAAGTCCTTACTTTGTACCATAAAAGGTCGTTCGACACCTGGTGATATCTCAACTACGAGTAGTGCCCGACGGAACGCAGGTATCATCGCGACGCCGACGGCGACCCGAGTTGGTTCACGTCGTTCGGCTCAAGTGATTCTATGCTCAATAGAATTGTAGGCTTTATGAGTTCTAAATGACTGTTCTGTTAATGGTTATTTTTATTTGGTTTGTGTTATTTTGTGTTGCATCGAGGTGATGCACGTTTTAAAGATGGAGTAATGCCGCGCGCACATCCAGCCTAAAGTCTCTTGATACTTCTTTTACAACTAACGACAACAAATACAAATGACAAAGCCCATTCCGCTGGAAGCAAACGGCAGCATTCAATTCAAACCTCTTCTATGCGCGGTCATTCACTTTCTAAAAGCTGCACCGTCACGCAGTCGGCACTTCGAAGAACGTCGATATTTGTATGAAGCCCTTATATAGGAATTTAGAGCCAGCAAAGTAGGCAGCGAGCCCGTGGTCGAATGGTTCTCGTGCTTGGCTGCCACGTAAGGGTCCAAGGTTCGATGCCTAGAAGACGATGCGGTGTATTCGAGAATTTTGTTACCCATTTGAGGTCCGAATGGTCTAAGTGCCCAACCTTCTGCGCCGATTGTTTCAGAAGCCTACACGTGTGCATAAGAAGCTTGGCGTGGGGAGCCGGAGTCTGTGTCGCCCCATCGCTCGATCCTGCTGTTTCGACGACATCGACGCCTGCGACACTACTTTCACAGTTTTTTGGGCACTAGTTGGCCCCATTATGTTTAGTTTCTCCAGTCATTCTCGGCCTCATCATTTGTCATTCGTGACAACATTCCTAAAACCCTGGAGGGTGCCAAGTTTTATTAGCGCTATCGGTCATTACAATGCTAAAGAGTTTTAGTTCAGCTGTGAATGTTAGCATGTCAAGACACTATCAAATATACAGCGTGTTCTTAGAAGCGGTAGCAAAATCACTTTTGAAAGGCTGCTCTCGCAAAGAAAATGTTTGATGACGTACTGGTCTTTGTCAAAAAGGGGCACATTAAGGAACATTATTAGTGTTAAGTATAAATCAGTGATTCATTAAGTTTTATTCAGTAGGGCTTCAAATAACTCTAAAGGTATGTTATCAATAAGGAAATCGTTGCAAATCAATTTAAACTAATAAATGCACTCACATTACAATGATATCAGACACTCGGAGTATTTTACGGTGTTCTAAAGAACTGAATATTTCGGACGTGTTTTAATGCTTCAGTTTCTTGCACGAGCACACCTCAACGTCCACCACACAACCCCCGAGGCAGAAATGCGTAACATGCGTGTGCCTCCACGCATCGCACGTAAAGTTGAATATTCACAATGCGACCGACGTCACAAAGGTAAATCCCATTCGGCAGTCCGGAGGCCTCTTCTACGTTCGGTGGGAAACGGCGCAGGTACGTTGCCCGTTTTGGCAACGGGGAAGGAGGATGCTAAAACGGGGATGCGCTCTGATCAAAAAAGAAGAAATAAAAAGTGAATCCTAGTAGTGCGCCCAAATTGAGATTTATTTCGAAGCGCATTAATATGGTGCACCTGCCTTTTATAATTTTAACGCGTGTGCATCCCACATAGCAATTATACGACGATTCGCGACAAGTTCTTATATAAAATAACGACTTAAAAATAATAAATAGGAATTTAATAATCTAAAAGTAAATAATTACTTAAAAATACTCAACACTAATGTTTTTCTTATTGTTCCCTTTGGAACAGATCACTACAACATCAGCGTTTTTTTTTTTTTTACTTTTTTTTGTGTGATTTGCTGTTTTTGCAGGAGCAGTTTGGCTGTTTTCGAAAACACCCTATTTGCCGCACTGTCTTAAATTGTCTCGAAAAATGCTATAAACGTGCAGTGTTTTGGTCTATTAGTCAAGGCATACCAAGTTTATTTCAGGACATAAATGTTCTTTTCCGCGAACAGATAAAAAATTATTTTTACAGGTTTGGCTATATATTATTTATTTATCAAGATCCGGAGGTACGAAATGAATGCAGGGAAAACAAATTGTATGGCCCCCAGTCTAAAGACAGGGAAGCAATAAATCTTCTTTACCTACCTATAGAAAATTTTATGGCCCCGAGTTTAAAGACTGGGAACCAATAAATTTTCTTTACCTGTCCATTGAAAATTTTATGGCAACCAGTCTAAAAATTCCTCCTCCATACGCGCGGCGGCAGCGGCGGTCTGCTAAACGATCTACTAAAACTCAACACGGGCTTCTGAACTTTCTGACTTGGGCAGCTTGATGTTTTCAAGCGGTGGCATTATATCACCGAAGACAGTCTCATTTTAATAGTCTGCTGTGATGTCCAAGTCATGGTTCGCGGGTTCTTACTATTTCCGGCACCTACCTTTTATAGGAAAAAACGCTCCAGGTTAGAAAATTACAGCAATACTAAACTTCTGTAATACCGGTGGGAAAGCATGACCCAAGATATGTCCTCTGCTATTGCAACCGGTCTTGAAAACCAGGAATACTGTTTGCTTGAAAAATTCATTGAAATAATTGTGCCAGAATTAAAATTAATTATTACCCCACCAAAACTGAAAATAGATTACACTGCAATCAAGCAATAGCTTGATTGCAATGTTCACCACTACTGTACCGCATTTCAACACTTAATTGTCAACACGATTAATTAAACTTATTAAAAAGACAAATAATAAATTTTAGTTAATTAGCCTAATGATCTATATTTCCTTTGCTCAGGGTGTTGAATTAAGAAATGGGGGCTATTCCAAGAGACAAATCAAATAATGCATTAAGTACGAGTAATATTTGCTTAGTTCGACGTGAGCGCGTTGGTGAAGTTAAATAAAAACAGAAAGAATAAACATAGGGACGGACAGAACAACACTTCGAAGTGTTGTTCTGTCCGTCCCTATGTTTATTCTTTCTGTTTTTATTTAATATTTGCTCCGCCTCTCCGTGTTCTTGCGACAAATGATGGGTCGCCGGCAAAGTCGGATTCACGAAATTTGACTGCCATATATACACGAACTCAACTCTCCTACGTCACGCCATAGAGTAATATACACAAGGTAAAGAGCGGACACTGCCATAGGCCCCAGCGGGCCAGATAGACCAGTGACAGGTAGCGCTCCTAGCGGGCGGTATTAAGTATAATCTGATTCCGTTTCCGGTCAAGTTAGTTTCGGTTTCGGTTTGGGCGTGTCTGCTCCGGTTCTCCGGTACCCTTCTCTCTCTCTTTCCTCCCGCCTCGCTCGGCTCTTGGAAGCTTTTTGACTCCCGAAGCCGCTGTCTTTTTTTATATTTTTTTTAATACTGACGCACTTTTGCTTTATTTTTTACGATAGAGTCCGTGCAAAATGTGTCAAACAATATTTCAACTTACTTCACAAAGCAGAAGTATATATATTTCTTGTTCTTTTTCTATTGCAAAGCATTGCAGTTACACAATCGCCGCATTCACTCCTGGCTGGTGGAGCATTTTGGGGTCAACAACAGTAAGTGGTTCGAACGCATTTTATTGGACCACATTTATGTATACATGATTTACTTCAGAAGCTGTGTATGTTTTATACGAAAGAGATCGATACTCACAAAAATAAATGAATATGAAAGACTTCGGCATATCGTACACTTCATAATGGATTCTTAGCGGAACCAAGTTAACAAACCCTTTCCACGGAGAACATGCTTTATGATACATTCACTTTCACGCCGACTCGGGTACGGAAGCAAGTGCAAAAATAAATAAGACATCGCTATCATTACCAGTGCGAAGCACACGCCGGATAGTACAAATTCCTGATTTCCGGCAAATATAATAAAAACACCAATTCGCATAGCCTCAAACTCACTGCTGGCGGGCCATTACCATACAATGGGAACTCTATTCGAAATCTGACAAGATTCGACGTCCCTAAGCATTCCCCGAAATTGTTCAGAAAAGAAATATGGCTTCAGAAAAAAGCGGCTAAGAAACTATGGACAGTGGATACAAAAGTGGATACATTTTCTTTCAAATATTTTTAGCCTCTATACACTATTTTCTATCGAAATTTTGTAGAAAGTGGACGAATATTTTTGTTAGGGAGCCGTGATACACATTCGCTGGAAAAAGAGGAAACAAATATTTGGAGAGCAAAACCGCTTCTGTTAATACACTATTAACAGTTAAACCTGTCTCGTTCTTACTAGCCACTGAAGAGTGCAACCGAACTTTGTCCAAATTCTGGTTAAGAAATCAAACATGTCAATACAAGCGTATTCTGCAAAACAATTAAAAAAAAACCCTTTGTGGTACTCCTCTGGGCAAAGGCTAAAACCACACAGACCTCAAAGTGTGCTATACAAGGCGGCACACACTCCTCGAACATGTGTCACACTCTTTATTATGGGAAGAAAGTGATTTTCTAGTAGCTGAATGAAATGAAAGGCAGCCTGTGATGGTACTACTAAGTTCACGAAGAATTTTCCAGGCACGTGGTATGTTTTAGGAACAAGACAGTACTGGTGAGGCCTTGTCAAGTTATTAGACTCATCCCATAGCAGCTGAGAACAGCCACAGCCGTAAGTTGTCTGTTCAAGCAAAAGCTTGATCAAATAGCCCCAAACGTAATAAAAAAGTGAACGAGTCATCAATTATGTTAGACCTGATGTCTGATTCCAACTCAGAAATATCCTCTAGTTGCGGGAAGTTATCAATTGGAAGACTTTCCACAATGTTTGAAATTAAACTTTCATGGTGCGAAGAAATTTGCAACTCCTTTAGGAGGTCAGCCTTGTCATCCCCTACGTTTTCATTGTCCGACAGTTTGAACAGTTTCTTTACCCAGAGGTTTTTTAGTCCTGAGATGAACTGATGCACATTTGGGTTTGTGTTGCAGCCCAGCATTTGTCGTATATAGCTCCAAAAACGTTCTCAAGTGTATCTTGCTGCAGGCGTCGTGTAAGTAAGAACTTAAAGTCATGGCTGCTTGAAAACTCATCTCAAAGATCGAGGACACTTTTTATAGTAACTTGCCACCCAATGATGGCTTATGGCTGCCTCATACTTTGGAACTGCCATGCTGAAATCCATCCGAGTTACTGGTGGAGAAAATCAAGTATTTCAGATTCTTCCTTCAGAATGGCATGATGCAACTTCTGCCCTGTCTTCTTGAATTTTTTAGCTATTTAGAAAATCAAAAAGTATGCACATCCTATCACAGAAATATGCTGTAGCCATGGCTGCCTCAGGAAGGTCTTTGGCATAAACAAGGGATATGATTTCAAGAAAGAGTGAGGCACTCAGTACCTCTGGGGCACAATTTTCTTCCATGTTACAGAAAGGTTCTTGAAAAAATGTGTCTCTCAGTAAGTTTCGGAGCCAATTGCAAGCTCATCTCATGGATGGAACAATAAAGTTCAGCAATAGAAGACCACTCAATGACCTCATTTCCAATGCAAAGTTTGTGGGCTTAAAGATTGCTCTTGGTTGTTTTGGGAAAGTGCGGAACATCAAAGACAAAGTAAACGTGTTTGTTGTGAACTTCAAAAAATGGCTTATCACCACACACACCAAGCTTACGTTTGAAGCCCCCTAACCACAGACCACAGCCTTTACTGTAAAGCCAACAGTCCTAAAGGGGCGATGCACTGATATTTGTATTTTGCGCAAATACCGCTTAGAACGAATCCCTGACGTTAATGATCTGTGCAATACCCGTTCGTTTTCACCACACGCAATCGAAGTCGCAGAAAAAAATAAAGAAAAACGAGCAGAGTTCACCCTCTACACTCGCAGCCAGAACAAGCGGCCTTGTGATCTGGATCCGATTATATGCCGCCAATGTTGATCATAGCAACGCGCTGGGGTTGGCAAGGCACAGGACGCGCGCTGAGTTCCTGACATTGTTACGGTTCGGCTGTTGTCGTCATTGCAGCGATTGGACACAGGACACTACCCGAATGTTTCTCGTGCTATCGGTTATCACGAACCCAAATCGAGTGTCCACGCCATGCTCGGGTCCAATCTATGAGCCGTATTCAAATATCGTCACTGGGCGGTACTGCTACCGCCCAGCTACGTCATCAGGTTTTTCGAAGGAGAGATTGAATGAAAACACTCGGTTTTGTCCTCGAAATTACAGCGCAACGAAGGAGTTTCTTGGTTAGTGGCATTGCGTGCGAGTATCTTGAGTCCCACTAGTGCCAGTAAGCTCGTGTAAAGTGAAAAAAATTCCAATTGAATATCGTTGCACAGCCCCTTTAAGCTCCCGAATGAGAGAAATGAGGAGACTGCGTTAAACAGAAGACGTTGTTGGAGTGTGCACAACAGTGTATGCAAGGGCCTAAACGCACCTCCTGGAAATTTCAGAGAGCTTAACAACCAAGGCTCTATCTGAAATGTTAGAGGTTCGTTAAGCACCGTCTTCTGTAAACCCATGGACAATGTCGTGTGCAGGGTCGTAAGTTAAATTCTTTTTTTAAAACAATCTCATCGAAAATCAACATGCACACACGTTCAAGTGCAGCCAGACAGCCCGGCAGAAGCAACAGCGCTAGAAGCTCGAACCTATCGGCTTTTCGAATTCACGCCGACCATGCGAGCACTCGGGCGGTCATGCGTCACCTTGATTGATGCAAAGTCGACCGAACATGATGCAGCAGAAAGCACATATGGACGGCACTCAGGGCACAGACGAACGACGCAGGGACGAGCAGAGGCCATGCAGAATGATGCAGAGGTGACGGCGTGCAGGCAGGCAGGCCATGGCAGGCGCCATTTATCACGTGGCATTTGTGACGTATTTGATTTAAACTATTTAGTCGTTTTAAGTATTTTAAACAATTTTAAACCATTGCCATTTAGAAAATAAACACTTTTCACAGAAAGAGTTCTAATTAATTTTAACCAAATTGCAGAAAAGCGCCACGTAGCGGAGGGTATTAAACGCACTATCTGGGCCGCGAATCGGCTCCTGTGTCCTCTCTTTACGTTTACTATATTACTCTACGGTCACGCCGCGGTGGTGGCGCGTCGGTCGCACTTCCGGTCTGGGGCGGTGGGCAGAAGTCGCCGTGCGAGACATGCATTCTTGTGTTCTTTTCGGATAAACCAGACAAAAAACTTGCATTCTCGTCAAAATGCTGCGACGGGGACTGTACCAAAAGACTCTGGAAAGGTTTGAAGGTCAGTTTTCATGTGTTTCTTCTCGCTCGGTTCGTCCGATTACGTGGATAGTAGCCGTGAAAAGAGTAAACTAGACGCTGTCGAACTACGATTGCTTGCGCGGGCAACACTTTGTGGTCGGCAGATGCATTTGCTTTTGTTCCAACATGAACGACAGAAAACAGCGAAGTTGTCCGGGCCTCCCGCGGGTTCAGTGCGTCTTCAAATTCACACGGCCGCATGACCGTTCGAACTTTCGTCTGCTCTTTCGAGCCTGCTTTTTGTCGTCTGCTCGATCAAACAAAAGCGGCCTGTAGACGAAACTATGACCTGGTGATTGCAATAAGGAGTTATTGCAGGCCTCAAAAGACTTATGTAGGCTCGGTGTAAAGCGTAGATACAAGATGTTGATCATTGTTACCAGTGGCCATCACCAACTTGTTACGCTTGGTCTGTTCCCGCTTCCGAATTTCAGTATCGACGTCGATCATCGCTGCTACCTTCTACACTTTTGCAGCACGAGCAACGTCGCTACCGAAAGTGTCTAGAAGAATCTGATCATGGTTTTGGCGTCCATTATGCACCGTCCACGCGAATAAATCGCCGCACGTCAAATTATTTACGCAAAGCTTAGCGGTGTAACGAGCCTTGATAATTTCGCTCAGGCAATTAAAGTGGTAAGTTATTGCTATGAGGACGTAGAATAGACAATTCTAACACGAAAACAGTATGCCGACTGACACAGACGCCGACAACGTGACATTCCAATGGTTTGTTGACGCGGGACGTGGTGCTTCTTACCCGCACTTAATTGCGCAAGCTTTCGAACTGTCGTCTGCTCTTTCCAACTTGCCTGCTTTTAGTCGTCAGCTCGTTCAAACAACAGCGGCCCGTCAACCAAACGTTGACCCGGTAATTGCGATAAGAACTAAGTGCAGGCCTCAAAACACTCTTGAAGGTTGGTTTGGGTAAGGAGTGTAAACAGTAGATACAAGAAGATGTTGATCATTGTTACCAGTGGCCATCACCGATTTTTAATGCCCGATTCTATTTGTGGTTTTCAGGATCGACGTCCAGCCTCTCAGCTACGGTCCACGCTTTTGCAGCCCGAGCGACGTCGCGACTGAATATAGCGAGCAGAATCTCATCGTGCGAGTCAGGCTTTAGCGCTCATTCTGCGGCGTCCACGTGAAATGAATCGCCGCAAGTCACATTATTCACGCAAAGTTTTGCCTCGGTAATTTTGCTGAAGCCGCTGAAGTAGTCAGACACTGTTAGGAGGACGTAGGCTCAACAATTCCAACTCGAAAAAAGAGCACGGGGACTCCCTCCGACGCCAAAAACAACGCAATTCAATGGTTTGTTTATGGGCGACGGCGATCTTCTTGCCCACCGTCCACCGCGCATGCGCGGCGCCGCTGGCGTCCGCTAGGGGCGCTCCGGTTTGTTTGTAAACATGAGTTGGTGTATAGCTAGTGCGAACATAGCGGATGTAGATGGAGGTGGGTGTCCGGTGTCACTGCGTTGCTGCTGTTGTGTGGGGTAGTGTTCTGCTTGTGTTCTGTGTATTCTGTGTGTTCGGAGATGTATGCATATCTACCATATGGCGTTCACAAGTCGGGGAAACTTGAAGTAAAATTTTTTTAGAGTTCACTGGCTAAAGAGAGCCATGGCGTAAGGCATAGGGAAGTCTTTAGCCAACCGTTAGAAAAGCTAAAGAGCGCTATGACTGGACGTGATAGGGCCATAGGCAAAGAGGCCCATAAGGTCGACCATAAAAAATGCTAAAGACAGGCATAGAAATATCTTTAGCTGATTGGGCCAAATAGCTAAAACCGGCCATACAAAGAATTTTCTATAACCGACCATAAGACATTTTTGTGTGGGCGCGGCGGATGCGTATGTGACGTCACGCTTGTGTTCTTTAAGTCTCGTCTGTCTCGTCCGTGGGGTTTCACCAAATATGGGACGCTGGGCAGTCACTGCAGAAGATCTTGTAGATAACACCTCTCTGGACGTTCGCCGGGGTTGGATCCTTCGGTTGGGAAACAAAATTTCCAATCGTTCTCTATGGCTTGTAAACAGTTCGAATGCTTAGAAGCCTCAATGCACGACGGATAGGTTCGGAGACTCCTTTGACCATAGGGGATGCGCACTATATTCTTATCTCTTTCCCTTTCGCACGGGTGCTTATTTTGTTTCATCTGGTTGTTGACCTTGTCAACAAAACGCTCTGGGTAGTGACGTTTTTTTAAACCTTCCTGTAAATGAATTGTCTCATTTGCGCCTTGGAGCTCGTTAGATGGCGCGGTTTTTGATCTGCGTACAAACGATCGCACTACTGATTTCTTGTGTTGCACTGTGTGGTGGCACAAAAAATCCAAAAATTACATGTTTCACATGTTTTGCGGTACATATCCGTTTCAATCCTGTGGATCGGTTCACCTGTCCTCATTAGACATACATCTAGGAAAAGAAACTTGCCCTGCTGTTCTGCCTCGCAGAAAAACTATATCGCGGGGTGAACACTGTTTCACTCTAGGTAAGAAATCGTTAGCATGACCTTCATCTAAAATGACGAAAGTATCGCCCATAGATCGGCGATAACATCTGACTGGGAGTGCAACCTTTTTCAGTACTTTCTCCTCAATATGCTCCATAACAAGATTGGCAGCACTGACAGATACCGGGCTTCCCATCGGACACCCGTTCACCTGACGCGTCTCTCCACGGAAGGCGAAAAAACATTGGATCAAGCAAAAATGCAAAAGTAAAATTATATCATCAACGTGAAGTTACGTGCTTGCTACCGGCTTTGATCATCAAGTAGAGGCCCCGTGCGACATGAATGGCAGAGTCTTTAGGAACATTAGTGAAAAGGGAAACTACATCGAAAAAAAAAATCATGTCTTCATTCGGAAGGAGGATTCGGGCGGGGACCAATTGAATGAATTCTTCCGAGTTCTGCATACAAAGACCATTTTTGCCTGTCACCGGCGCCAGTAGCTCTAACAAATATTTTGACAGGTCGTACGTGGGGCTACCTATAAGAGTACAATTGGGTGCAGAAGACATTCTGGTTTGTGCACTTTAGGTGGGCCGTACAACTTACGTGTGCATCCGTCGGAGGAAAAAAGGAAAAAGGCGGCGGTATAGAAAATCATTTATCCTACCCTTCTTTCGAAGTTCTCGGAGGCGATCAACCAACGAACGCTCGGTTTTCCCAGTTGGGTCGCAGGCTAGTTTGACAAAGTGTGTGCAATTACTAAGAAAATTATACATTTTCTGGTCGTAGTCGGTCTTGTCGAGAACCACTGCTACCCCAACCTTATCAGCCCGTAAAATGACGATCGACTCATCCGCTTTCAACTACTGCAACGCCTTGTGTTCATGCTGGTCTAGGTTTGGCTGGGGCGGCTTGGCATTGTTCAAAATGGACAGCACATTACTCCGGGCAAGGTTGACGCCAGTCTCGCTAGATATGTGGCGGAGTTGTTCTTCGATTTCGACAATAAAGTCACGCTTGGGGACGTATGACAGGCGACGAAAATACTGCGGAGGTCATCATACTGCCGAACATTTCGAAGGTTCAGTTCCACCGTCGCCTGTCGTTTTTTGGCGTGGTTCATCTGTCGCTTGTTGTCCTGAACACGGGCCTTGACACAGTTTAAGCTGAAATCTCGAGCGAGCTTGCGTCCGTAGAGGGTATCTACGAGCGGCTTGTAACGCAGCCCTTGAGGAATAAGGCCACGTTGAAATGCATTGACGGTTGAACTCCCGGAGGCACTCCAGTTGTACGACAGAGGTTGACAAGTTGAGGTATTCCCTCACATTGCTGAGGGCCACAGAACCGTAGACGTTACGAATAAATGCACAAATACTTCAAAAGCCGGGAGACGTCATAATTAAAATAAGAGCACCGACTTGACACAACCGAAAAAAAAACATTTCATTACACGTTTCGCCTCCCATGCGGGACGTATCTTCACTAGTTACAAAGCAAATGCAAGGTTCAACGCTAAGTCAACGTTCGTACGCAGATCAAATACCGTGCCATCTAACGAGCTCCATTGCGCACATGAGATGACTCCTTTACAGGAAGCTTTAAAGAAACGTAACTACCCAAAGCGTTTTGTTGACGAGGTCAGCAACTAAATAAAACAAAATGTGCAACAGTGTGAAAAGTAAAGAGTTAAGGATGTAGTGTGCGTCCCCTATGTCCAAGCAGTCTCCGAAACTCTCAGTCGCGCTTTGAGGCCCTTTGGCATTCAAACTGTTTACAAGCCATACAGAACTATTGGAAATTCCGTTTCCAAACCAAAGGATCCAACCCTGGCGGACGTCCAGAAAGGAGTTATCTATAAGATCTTCTGCAGTGACTGCCCAGCCTCCTTCATTAGTAAACCGACGGAGGAGAGAGACCAGGCTCAATGAACACAGGTGTGACGTCACGTACGCAACCCCCGCGACGCGACTGAAGACTGAACTATTGCACCATGCGTGGACAATGGGGAATTTTTTTTAACTTGGCGGCCGCGACGACCTTTGCGATTGAGAACAGATGGGGGCCCCGGAAACTCCTAGAATTGTGGCTTGTCCGCAGGGACACATCCGTGTGTAACCAAAACCGCGGCCCTCTCCACGAAGCTTATACTGACATTGCTGATAAATAGCGTTGACTTGAGGTTGAACCTTGCATTTGCCTTGTAACTACTGAAGATGCCTCCCGCATGAAAGGCGAAACGTCTAATGAAAAAAATTTTTTTTTTGTGTTGTGTCAAATCGATTATGACGTCTCCTGGCTTTTGGGGTATTCTTGCAATCCAATGAATTGCGATGAATTGCCCAGCAGTGTATTTTCGAGTTCTATAGCGCCTATCGCGTATTCATAACCGGCATACCGCCGTGAAGCGTTGCGTTTACGGCCAAAAATAAATAATGTCGCGTTCATGCTTTTTTTTTCTCAAAAATCTTTGTGAGCCTTTTTTATTGCTGGTGTGCGAAATCATTTCCGCAATATAATAAATAATAAGGTAAATAGGAAGATAAACTAAAGCCTAAGCAAGATTTCATGTTTTCAATTTCATGCTTCTGTTTGTAACGCTCCTGATATTATTATTCAATCGGCTTGTTACGCGTTCTTGTTTTAGAGTCATAGACACACTTCAGGGCCCGTTTGCTCGAAACGCAAACCGCGGCTAAAGGTAGCCGCAGTAGCTAGGAGAGGGATTTTGAAATCACGTGACTGGGCTCGGGAGCGATGCGGGGAAACATGGCGGTGCCCCGATGAGTGAGCGCCGCTCGCTTTGGAACTAATATGTCGTCGTAGCTGCAATATCGGGTGCGTTAGTCAGCAATGAATGGTGCAGGTGGCTTTCGCTTTGCCTTACCTCACTTAAATCAAAAAGTACGGGCAATCACCTCACCGCATTTTTTAGATAGTGTTTCGATTCTTTCCATTCCTAAGCCTAAATGAACGCGATAATTGTCGGCATGGCACCGTCTTTGGAAAGCGGATTGCCTTGACTCCATCGACCGGGTGTTGATAGCACATAAAAGCAGACAGCGTCCCAATATACCTTTTTCTATATTACCCAAGCATTGAGGAGAACGCTGGAGGTGTAATTCTACGGTCCGAGCGCGCTGGCCTTCCTCTTATAAAAGATTCGAAGTAAATGATCATAATAATGCTTTGACAAACGCGTGTGCAAGGCAAAATTTGTTCCAAACTTTTTTTAAAAAAACAATTACTACTGCAGACGCGAGCACGTGCAACGTGTGTAACTACACTCGTAGCATGCACCTAGGTGCTTGGAAAATTAAAAAAAAGGTCTATTGGGACGCTGTCAGCTTTTGTGTGATATCAGTGCCCGGCCAATTGAGTCAAGGCAATCCACTTTCCAAAGACGTTGCCATGCCGACAATTATCGCGTTCACTTAGGCTTAGGAATGGCCAGAATCGAAAGACTATAAAAAATGCGGTGAGGTCATTGCTCATGCTTTGCGATTTAAGTGAGGTAAGGCAAAGCTAAAGCCTCCTGTACCAGTCGTTGCTGACTAACGTGCCCGATAATGCAGCTAGAACGGCATATTAGTTTTAAAGCGAGCGGCGCTCACTCACCGCCATGTTTCCCCGTATCCCTACCGAGCCAGTCACGTGATTTCAAAATCATTCTCCTACGTACTGCGGCTAACTTTAGCCGCGGTTAGCGCTTCGAGCAAACGGGCCCTTGAGACATGTACGTTATAAATAATGAATCTTGAACTGAGCGTTATGCGATGCAGGAAAAAAAGTATATATTGTTACGAAGATGGGCGGCCGGCAGCAAACGACAATGATGCGTCCAGCCAATGAGATTGAAAGGATTTTATAGAAGCCGGGCCGTGCACGCGAAGCGTGGCAT
This sequence comes from Ixodes scapularis, assembly GCF_016920785.2. Lineage (NCBI taxonomy): Eukaryota > Metazoa > Arthropoda > Arachnida > Ixodida > Ixodidae > Ixodes > Ixodes scapularis. Next base: position 174,593,144 of record NW_024609857.1, on the reverse strand, counting down.
CCTGGCTCCGCCAATTTTTGGCTTTCGGCGGGTTCCTGGAAACTTTGATTCTTTGATTCATTGGATTAAGTACGGTTCATTCATCTGCACATATTTGTTCATATATATATATATATATATATATATAAAGAGAGAGAGAGAGAGAGAGAGAGATACATACCTGATACAAGGCAAGGAGGTTTGGAGCACAGTTTTTTATAGTAGTGGGTGAGCCATATTGAAAGAGCAAGATCCCAAAACCTCGAACATTCATATCTGTATACAGCAGTCGGGCAGTGCTTTTGAAGGTCTGCTGATTCACGATTTGTGTCGTAGTATTCAGTGTGACATTGGGTGACCGCGAGAAGCCTTGTGGGAGAGTGAACATCAACTTGCTGTTTCCTATTCGGCCTTTTAGAAATTCGTAGTCGATCTCTGTGCACACAAACACAACGAAGTTAGAAATTGGAGGATGTCAAATACTTTAATCTCACGCCAATTGTACAGGAGCGCTTTCAACGCCACCAGAAAATATCACACAAATTTCTGGGGAATATGATCACGTCACCATTTTAATAAATATGTACATGTCTCTAGATAACAGAAAAAAAATTAGACGAGCAACATGATTGCAAATAAATATAATTTACTGTTTCTCAGAGAAGTTACGTAACCAGTACCAATAAGTAAAAATATATAGCGTTGAATATTTTCGTACTGACAGACGCATACCCAACATTAACCATGGGTGCGAAACCGTAGCCTCCTAGACAGGGGAAAAACTTGCGCCTCATGCGCTGTAAAAATAAACCATCAGGTAGTGGAAAAATAGGGATAAGGAGCGGCTTCCGAAAGGGCACTATTTAGAAGCTCTCATAAATATGCCATTTTGTACGGTACTGGCAACTTTGAAAATGCCGCTGATAGCGGCCGTAATATTTGCCGGAAGTACAACATGGCTCAGTGAAAGGCTTTAAATTTGTGAGACGTCATTTGTATTCTCAGCTGCAGCGCATCTACCGTGTAGTAGCGCCTGTGTGCACTGTAGCTGGCGATCATTTCATGACGACCGTGAACTACGTTTTTTTTTTTGTTTTCTTTTTTTACGGTCTTGCAAGTCTGCTTTGTCTGTACGCCGAAGCAGAGAGATCGTGGAAAACACGCATTCGATAATAGCACTCCACCGATGTTTCTTTTAAAGGGACCATGAAGGCAATTTAATTTTTTTTTAAAGAAGGTGTTTTCAGAAGCATTGGGGTCCTGGCATGCCACACAATTTTTTCTAGAACGTTGTGACTCTTATTTCTGTACCTGCAAATAAATTTGCGAAACCGAAACAAACATTCAGATTTCTTCCCTTTTTTGCCTCTGGAAAGAGAAGTGACGTCAGGGAGCACTGTCGGCTTTGGTAGGATTTAGTGCACACTCAGTGTGGTTCCCGTGGTTCGCTCTAGTGCACGGCGGTCTCTGAAGAAAACCTGGAAGAAATGGACGACAACGCCGCGCTCGCAAACGAGTTTGAGCTCCCGTTCAGCGACCTCGCGCCGACTGAACGTGAGATGCTGCTAAGGACGCAGAACTCTGGATTGGCGCTTTACAAGGTCGTCCTAGACCTACCACCAAATCCTCGGTCGCCGCCTCCAGAGCGACTCCCCGCCCCACTTTTACCCAGACTCCGGATGACGTGAAGGTGCTGCTCAAAGTCTTCTGGTCGGAAATGCAACGAACAAATCCTGACACCGCTGTCTACAGCTCTACGCAAGACGACGGCGCGCAACCAAATGCTGCGCATTGCTGCGTCGGTCGGCAGTTTATGCAAACTAACGTCGCCCGATTGACCGCACGTCTTTAGCCGACCTTTTGCGCAACCTATTACTGCACATAAACGCGGCATGATCGGTGAGACACCAGTTCGTAAAGCGAACACGGGACGACGCACGAAACCAAAACCAAAAGTCCGCCGCCCCCGGCGCTCGTACCTTTTTCTTTCTTTTTTGTCCATGGTTGCTCGATGCTTTTAACGCGCCCGAGGTAGCAGTGCGGGATGCGTTGAACCAGTGACAAACGGAGGGATCGCTTCAGATTATGCTTTTATACACGGTATGAAACCTATTAATTCCCAACTACAACTTCAAAAGATTATCCAACGTTCAAATAGAAATTTTTCATCACATCTCACCACCGAAATCGAAACCAAGAGCGCGTCTATTGTTTGAACCAATCGCCAGACGAGGTGCCCGTTGTCGTCACGCTTCGGCGCACTTTAGTTCACCTTTCTGCCGCCGTCTCGGTGGGGTCTCAGGCATCGTTCCCGGCGCTATTATTACCGCGCCTGTTTGCTCGATTGGTGCGGCACCCAAGCTTCTGTTCGGGCTAGAACTTGGTCAACAGTATCTGAGACGTGCCTGACATCCATTACAATTATCGAATAAAACTTCGAAACTGCCTTCATGGTACCTTTAAAGCGTTGCTGTTCTATTAGGATAAGTGATTAGAATAGCCTTAGCAGTAATTTTATTTCATGCCAAGTTCTTGCAACTACCGACGGGATATTTCTTCTTGCCCCTTACACTTCCAGCACTGCAGTGCTGGAAATGGAAGGGGCAAGCGAGCGAGTCAGCTCACTTGCGTGGGCTAGCTGTGGCCAGAATTTGGCCTCGGCCGTAATAGACTGAACCTGGGCCACCCAGTGAATTCGGTCAGCTGCCAGCCTGGAGCTCCACTGTATATCCTGGGCTACGGAATTCCACGGAACTGCCAGGAAAGAATTTTCCTTGGCGTTCTTTGTATTTTCTTGGTCTGCCGACGAGGCGGCCACCAACATTTAAGGAATTTCGATGGTTCACTGCCTTCACTGGTCCCAAGATTCTACGGAACTGCCAGGGAATGGTTTTGGGCGTACTTCATTAGGCTTTTATATAAAGAAGGTCCAATACCCACATGTGAATACAAGATATATAAGGACCATATAGGAACTGTGTAAGGACTATATAAGAACCATAGAATATATATAAGAACATATAAGAACCATCCAAGAAACTTATAAGAAGTTTCTTACAGCTAGGTTTCTTATATAGTTCTTATATTGCTCTCATATGTTCTTATATATTTTGTATGATTTATATGTGTTTATTGGACACAACCAATTTATCATAGAAATGGCTCTTTCACTAGGGCCGGGAAGTCCGCAAGAGTCCAAACGTACCCCGGGCTCAGCTCAACCATCAGGATTCCCTATTCCCGGATGCGGGTTAAGTCACGCACAGCCAGGCGTGGGTGGGCGAACCAACATGACTCGGAGTTCGCAGTGACGCCATTCACCAAGCGTGCGGGTATGGTGGCCCATGTGGCTAGGGTCCGTGGGTACGCTACTCACCAAGCAGCTAGCACCTAAATTGCAGGAGCCCCCTGCGGGGCCCGGGGTCCGTGGTTACGTCACTCTCCCTATACCTGCTTTCACTGGTACCCCCCTTCGGGGGGGCCACGCAAGGCGTGCGCCTTGTGCTGTGGCGCATTTGACGCCACTGACAAACTGAACACCGTCAATGTGCTTTAGCTTGGCTGAAAAGGTCGTGAAGCCGAGCAGCAAATCTTCGTGGCGAAGTACGTGCATGTTTTTTACTTCAGAAAACGAGGAAACACGTGGATATGTACGGACGCTGTAAACGTCACCGACCCGAAGCCTTTCTCTGCCTATGATCGAGACTCGTAGATGATCGGACAGAAATCAATATATATATATATATATATTTATATTTATGTAGGAGTGTAAACGTACCTCGAAGCTTTTCGTGGAGTTTTATTACATATAGGTCGACGTTTCGGCCTGAGCCAGAGTTTTTTCGAGACTGGTACATAAGACGGCAGATTGACGCTCCTTGACTACGTCACGTGGTGTTCCAAACATCTGGTTTCTCTCAAGAGTTGACGGTACCCCCAAAGCAGGCGTCCCCCCCCCCCCCCCCCCCCCCCCGCGTAAACCTGACCCTGGTGAAAGAACTCGCAGAATATCGGAAAATCTAACTGAAGCAAAACGGGGGGGGAGGGAGGATGAGGGGCAGCCACAAGAACAGCAGGCGCCAAACTCTCGTCGGAAGAAAAAAACAACAAAAAAAAGAAGAAAGAAACATCTTCCGAGAAAAATGCCACGAGCGGTGTCCGAGCGGTGTTCCAGCGAACCCTCTGTCCGCGAAAGAACACACATATACATATCCCTTTTTCACGTAATGAACTTCAGGACAGGGAAGACGAGGGGTGGTTCTTAGCTTCCTCGCCGAAAGAGGGAAAAAAAGAAAAAAAAACGGTTGGAGCTTCTGAGAAAACTTGCCCCGAGCGGTGTTCGAGCGGTGCACGAGCCTCCTCCCCAGTCCGTAAAAAAACAACACACAGGCATACATATCCCTTTTTTTTCACATAATAAACTTCAAGACGGGGAAGACGAGGGGAGGTTGTGGACTTTTAAACCGATATGACTGCTCAAGATGTGTTAACTGCGTGCATGGATGTCATTATTCCAGGGTGTTCATTGATCCCAGCTTTAAGAGTGTTGAACTTGTAAATTAAATATGACTCCGTCTGCTCGCGATCCCGGTTAGTTTTAAAACCACATTGTAGAAATGTCACCTCAAGATTATCGAATGAGTGTCTGGAAATACTCATGTGTTTTGAGAGGGGGATACTTGGGCAGGATCTTAAATGGGACCTATGATTATTGAATCTTAAGCGGAAAGGTGTCATCGTGTGGCCCACGTACTGCTTATGGCATTTGCCACATTCCAATAGGTATACGACGTTACTTGTATCGCAGTTTAAGTTCCCGTAAAATTTGTAGGTAAAGTTGGAATTTGTACTCTCTGCGTTTTCTCTCGGCGTCACGTGCTTACATACCTCGCAGCCCTTCTTACCGCATGGCCGACTCCCCTTATCGGGTAACAGCCTCTTCGGACGACCTTCCGTCGACCGGCAATCGGCCGCTCGTCTAAACGATTGAACGGGACTCCGACCTCGCCGGCGACCGCCCAACAGCCGCGACGCTAACGCCAGCGGATCCCCATCGGGGAGCAAACTCTTCAGACGACTTCCCGTCGGTCTGCAGTCAGTCGCCCGTCTCAGCGCATCAACGGGACTCCCACCTCGCCGGCGACCGCCCGGCAACTGCGACGCTTCCACAGTCGACTGATGTTACCGAGTATCGCGGACACGACTCAGGCTCTGCCCCAGCAGGGAACGTCGCTGCGACGCCTGGCATCCAAACACACTACAACCTCCGGAAGACATTCAGCGCCGCTCTCTGCTCAACTGAAGTTTGACGGCCACCGCACGGCAAGCCGAGAGCTCCTCCTGTTTCGAGTGAGAACTTTGGACACTGCGTTCACCAGTCGGGGTGTTTTTTGAAGCTCAGAAAACTAGCCGATAAGAGAATACGCCACAAGTCGCATGCCCGCATGCCTTAAAAACTACTTGAATTCGCGTGTTGCTCCTAAGGGTTTGCAAATCAAACTACAACCTACCATGAAAACCTTGTCTCGGAAGGAATGAGGTAAGTGAAACGCAGTGCTCACTAATGCTTCTTCAGATTTGGTAAAAATAACTATCGAACACTGCGAGACAACTTTAACTGAAGTCAGGAGAGCTGAGGGCAATCAATTATTTGATAACGTGGTATCACCTCATGAGATCACAACGCTTAAATTATTCGAGTAAGGAAAATGGGGCCAGCTCATGGAGATAAAGGAAAAGAAATTGGCCAGAGATAGTGTAAAATCTTTACCAACAACAGTGCGCGGACTGGACGTACCAAATAGTTTTGACCACAGCCAGTGGCGTACCAACTTGCTTTTGAGTGTGGGGGGGGGGGGGGGGGGGGGGGCAACCAGAGCCCCCCTTCGCCCCCCCCCCCTGGGCCGGGGGCGGTGCCCTTGGTATCCCTTGAGCGCCGCCGGCCTTGCAGTGTTTGCCCTGCCAAGTGGCGGCTATTTCAGGGGGCAAAATACATGCCTTGCCCCCCCGCTCTGAGAACTGGGGGAGGCAAGCGCCCCCCTTGCACCCCCGGTTGGTACGCCCATGACGACAGCAACATAGCTAATCTTTCAAATGTTACTTTCTCCCCCGCCGAAGAGTCGCTTCTCTCCCGCGGCCCTAACTTCTGTCCGACCACGAGACAATACGACGAATTCACGCTTCTTCAAGACCTTGATAACTTTGCGCGAAGCCTCCGACTTCGGGAATATTTTTTCGATAAGCCGCACGTGGCCAAGATTCCTCTCCCTTCAGCATCAAACGGTTGGACTCCTGATACTAAGAGGGACAAGCATCTCAACCTTTACATTCAGTCAGTACAAAGGGACGTAGTAGCGGCCTATGGGAAGCGACAACCCCAGCACTTTAACCTCTCTCTTTCAGAGCGGAACGCTCTCAAGGTCCTAAGCAATACTAAGCAATAGAAAGGACATTATTATCAAACCGGCCGACAAGGGCGGCGCCGTAGTTGTTCTGAACACCACTGACTACCTTAAGGAAGGATATAGACAACTTAACGATACCAAATTGTATTCTAGACTCAGAGATGATCCCACCAAGCAGCATGCCGAAATTATACATGCGCGGCTTGTCAGGCTGAAGGAACAAGGTAAAATCACCACTGCCAAACACGCCGTCCCCGGCCGATTTTATATTGTACCAAAAATTCGCAAAAAAGGCAACCCGGGGCGCCCCATCATATCCGGATCAGGGACCCTAACCGAACCGATATCTAGCTTCATTGACAACCTAATCAAAAACATCTCTCCGACATTTCCATGGTACGTCCGTGACACAAATCATTTTCTTAGAGAAATCTCAAAATTTGAGGAACCCAAGGATGCATTTCTTGTAACAATGGGCGTATCGGCCCTGTACACGAATATTCCACATGCGGATGGCATTGAAGCGCTCGTGCGAACGTATAGTAGCTACAGGGAAGACGACTTTTTAGATGGCAGCGTCTGGCCGCTCTCGCTTGTCTCGTGCTCGAACTAAACGGCTTGGAATTCGACGGAAATTTCTTTCTGCAAACTAGCGGCACCACGATGGGAACAAAAATGGACCCAAAGTACACAAATATCTTCATGGGTAACCTAGAGTGTAACTTTTTTTGAGGTGCCCCCTCCAACCGATTTTTTACAAAAGATGCATTGATGATATATTTATAATCTGGCCACACAAAGAGGAAGCTCTCCTTGGCTTTATCGAGGCTTTGAACTCTGAGCACCCTTCTATTAGTTTTACTCACAGTTATTCGAAAACCAAAGTTCATTTTCTAGACGTCAGAGTAATATTAGAGCGCAGAAAACTAGTCACTGAACTCTATCGAAAGCCGACTGACCGCCAAAAATACCTGCACTTGCAAAACTAGTATACCCTATAGTCAGGCCCACAGGTTCAGACGCGTGTGTTGGAGCGGCGACGGCGTCAACGCCAACGCGGACCAACAACGCCAAGTATTAAAAGAACAAAAGTACACTGAACGAAATATAGACGATGCAATCAAAAAGGCGCACTCTTGATCGTGATGAGTTATGAAGCGAACGATGCTCCCAGACAGAAACTGGCCGACATGCCAACCTCACTCTTCTGATGTTAGCCTGAGACTGAGGCAGAAAAAGAGGAAGTTTCAAAGTAGAAGAAAAAGGAACAGTCAAGGAGGTTGGCACTACAATGCCAACCTCGTGCTGACCTTCAGCAATAGGTCCCCTAACCTCAATCATAATTAAAAAAAAAAAACATTTTAAGATTGTACAGCAGAGTGAACGCCTAAAAATGTTTTTCCAACCGTTCCCCGAGTGGTGTATCGACGGTCGCGTAGTCTTAAGGATGAAATAGTTTAAGTCAAAAACAACTGTCTCTAAGAGCACTGGGAGTCGCCCTTGCGGTAAGAAGGGTTGCGAGGTATGTAAGCACGTGACGCCGAGAGAAAACGCAGAGTACAAATTCCAACTTTACGTACAAAATTTATGGGAACTTAAAATGCGACACAAGTAACGTCGTATGCCTATCGGAATGTGGCGAATGCCATAAGCAGTACGTGGGCCAGACGCTGACACCTTTCCGCTTAAGATTCAATAATCATAGGTCCCATGTAAGATCCTGCCTACGTATCCCCCTCTCAAAACACATGAGTATTTCCAGACACTCATTCGATAAGCTTGAGGTGACATTTCTACAATGTGGTTTTAAAACTAACCGGGATCGCGAGCAGAGGGGTGAATTTACAAGTTCAACACTATTAAAGCTGGGATCATTGAACACCCTGGCATAATGACGTCCATGGACGCAGTGAACACATCTTGAGCAGTCATATCGGTTTAAAAGTCCAAAACCTCCCCTCGTCTTCCCGTCTTGAAATTTATTATGTAACAAAAAGGGATATGTATGTGTGTGTGTGTTGTTTTTTTACGCACTGAGGAGGCGGCTCGGTGCACTGCTCGGACACCGCTCGAAGCATTTTTCTCAAAAGCAGTTTTTTTTTTGTTGTTGTTTTTTTCTTCCGACGAGAGTTTGGCGCCGGCTGTTCTTGTGGCTGTCCCTCCTCCTCCCTCCCCCACCGCTTTGCTTTACTTAGATTTTCCGATATTGTGCGAGTTCTTTCACCAGGGTCAAATTTACGCGGGGGGGGGGGGGGGGGGGGGGGGGGGGAGGACGCCTGCGTCGGGGGGTACCGTCATCTCTTGAGAGAAAGCAGATGTTTGGAATATTACGTGACGTAGTCAAGGAGCGTCAATCTGACATCTCATGTACCAGTCTCGAAAAAAGTCTGTCTCAGGCCGAAACGTCGACCGATATGTTATAAAACTCCACGAAAAGCTTCAAGGTATGTTTACTATTTTATGCACCTTTCGTCGTCCTACGCAACAGTATTTTTCTCTCTCTCTCTCTCTATATATATATACTTTTTTTATTTATATTCGGGTCTAAATACTTAATTCCATGGAGCGAAGTTTACATAAAAATTCAAGTATACATATTTTATTACAATGTACTGCCTAGTATTTGTCCTCAGCAAACTTCATGGGACGAGCCCCGCCGGGGTAGGGACATGCGACCGAGAGGATAGTTTCGTGAGCAACTCTATTAGCCATGTAACAACACAACTGAAAACTAAGACAACCGTCGCGCAGAACAAGCGCACATGATTATCAGCAATTGTGGTGTTGACAAACAAGGTTCCAATGATTCTAACTAGTTCTAATTTGAAAGACAGTCGGAAATCAGAGCCAGTTATATACATGACTTCCGCTGATGTCACACCGATGGCCATTGCAGTTGCCTCGTTCCTGGGTACGCAGTTTTGTGAGCATTTATTTTGCACCACCGGATATGTTTTTTTTATACAAGAACAAGGAATCACCACCAACACGGTGTTATTACGTGGAGGCGCAACTCACGCATCAGGGCGACACAAATAAATTATGAATTTAATTTCACAGAATTGTGTATTTACTTTTACACGTTAAAATTGCCACCTGCAATGTACTCTCACCTGTCGAGTACACTTTTCGAGACGTTTCTTCCAATGCTCGAAAAACTTTAAAGGGGCGCTGACACATCAAAATCATATATATATTTTTTTCTTATCCAAAGCGATTGAAAAACCATGCCCGGACGTTACCCTCAACATTAGAAACTTGGGAATTCAGTATTTATGACGTAAAAAAACAATTTCCAAATGCCGAAGTTGAAAATCCCGCGCGATCCGCGCCAGTGCGGTGACGTCAATTATGGCGGGATCCTGCGTGTTGATGCTCTCCAATTGTCACATCCACACAGCGACAGATTGTCCAACGTGCACTTTCCCACATGTAAACGGAATTTCATACACTCCATTGGTGTTGCAGATGGTTTACTTAAATCTATGATTGGCAGTGCATCGTTTATTATTTTCATTTAACGAATTAATGTAGGGACACAATCTTTTGAGTTTTTTTCGGTGCTGATAATACCACCGGTACTTCGTACTTTGAGGCTATTCGTGTCAAGTTGTGAGATATGTTGTGGATGCAGGATATCATAGCCGGCCGCGTTTTCTTCTCAGAATTTCGTTTTCCTCTTCCTTTGGGAGTTGTCAAGCATTCCGCTACATCAAACAATAATGAATTAGTATATCGGGAATCCTGCAGTCTTTGCACTTGTGCTTCCAAGCTACACTTGGCCGTGTGTTCCTAAAGCTTCGGCAGGGGCCGCTTCGGAGCAAATTTGCACTATTCCTCTTTTGATTATCTTTGAGTGGGCAGAATCAAAATGAAGCAGTCTTTTTTGGACCGTGGCAAGCAGGTCTAACAAGTGTGTGAGACTTCAAAGGACAGTTGGAGATCTAAAAATGAAGCTTGCAATTAGTTGGTAACTCATGCGGGAACTTAACTCCTTGAGCTTGTGTGATGAAAGTGCTACTTATGATGTTGAATGTGGTAGAATTGTATTAGTCAGGTCTGATGCAAAGTGGAACGAGATAGTCATCCCGTATTTAAAGATACGTGTTACGAGGCTTGTGGGAAGGTTCTGACCACGCCGTCCTCTCCGTGCGTGGTGGTGCACTTGACGCCGAGGCGTCCCCTTTTGTAACTGCTTAACTGTGTAACTTGTGTGCGGCAGTTAGTTGCAATGTGTGATTTCTTTTGCGTAAGTGTTGTCTGTTGTTGAAGTAAAGTTTCTCGTTATCCGTTGTATTTATTACAACCTCTCCTTCAAGTCCGTTAACTCTCCGCTATCTGTCACAACCAAGAAGGCTTCAACTCCAACCAACATCCGGACCACATCTTTCACGATCAGCCCCCGATTCCTGACGGTAGACACCCTCTGGGGCAAAATACAACTTAACATCAATACTAAAAAAAAAAAAAAAAAAAAAAAATCACGCGAGGCGAATTTTGCTCAAAAGGAGGCTGGGGCACGGAGGTCACGTCATTTTTAGGTTAATCATTCAGCGCGGTGACGGAAGAATGACGACCCGCATTCTGGCAAACAAGAGACTGGTTTGTCCAACTCGACAAGGCCTCGGCCCACACAGCGCTGAGTCTCAAGCAATTTTAACATAAAAGAGCATAACCCCCTTACCCCACACACCCTACCCACTCAATTTCGCTCCGTGTGACATTTTGTTTTGTTTAAATACGTTATGAAGGTGAAATGGTTTGCCAATATATAGGAGGTGAAACAAGCAGAAAGAAGTACTGAAAGGCATTAAAATTGTCACGTTTCGAGGCTTTTCAGATATCTTAAAAGCGTATCGAGAGGAACATTGCATCAGACAGAGGGTATTTTAGAGGTGACTAAAATTTAAACAAGCAAATAAGCGTTTTCTAAAAATAAATTTTTCTTTGTTTTGGGTCTTTTCTCGAGTATTGCTGGATTGAGTTTCACAAAAAATACCTCACTCGTATAAACCAGGGACAAGCAGCCCAAGGTGCGAACCAACCCCAAGTGCCTGAAGTGAATGGGCAGATGGGGGCACTTGTTTGCTCTAAAAAAACACAGAAAGTAGCGCCAACAATGAGGGAAAGTGTATATCCACCCCGCCATGGCACAGGCAGACTGGATACGCACTCGCTATCTTACCGCCTCCACAGGGAGGCATGACAGCACCTAAGGTAGGGATGCCGCAATACCACATAGTTGGCTTTAAGCACCAATAGGTGGCCAAGCGCGCCCGTGGAAGGTGCCATCTACTCGAGGACCACATCGTGTGACCATGCAGTTCTAGGTATGGGAGCGCGTGTTGAGGGCCGTCTGGTTATCCTTTTTCGGTCTGTGCGCATCCGCCTTTTCTTTCTGTTTTTCGGCGCAGATGCCCAATGCTTTGACGAGGGTTTTCTTCGATCCTTTTTAGGTACAGGCATTAGACCCCTTGATGACCCATCGAACAGTCTAACCATGGCTCTAGGCACTAGCTTGTTGATGCTGTGACCTGGTGCACAATCCCCCAGTTCAAAGTGCCTGCATGCACAAGAAAACCGAAGAGGGACATTTATCGTTCACAACAAGGTTCTCTCTTGTAAACGAACAGCAAGTCTTCCTCGTTGTGGACTTGCATTCAGGACACCACAAAAACTAGTTAGCCACGTGAAACTGAACCCGCTGTGCAGCATGGTGGAACAGCAAGAATAGTATGGTCGCAGCGCCCTCACGCAAAAACATGCGCCTGCTTTCTCCTGTGGCAGGAAAGACCACATAGAAAGAAAGAAGCTCGCGAATCTAGTCTAGCCACATGGATCTCCCTAAAAAGAGAACTCACGAGGCGACGGGATTTATTCCAGAACAGACTAGATAATAATGCCCCTTTTCTATTGTGCATATACATAAATATTTTCTTACGTTTTCATAACATTTAATTATTGCGCGAACTTATTATTTAAGCTTAAAGCATAGTCGTGTATTTGGCTTCTTATGCTGTGTGGTTCATATGTTACGGTTCTCATTAATCATAAAACTTCACCATCATGGTTGCGTTCAACAGAAGTTTCTGGAGTTGTTAAAATAGGCGCAGAGATCCACTCACTCTTGTATCCGTTTCGGATGTCATAGTTGATGTCTAAGATAATGAAGTCGCATATGTCTTTTGGTGGCAGAACTTGCCCCGCCGTCAGGCTGAAGAAAGATGACCCGGTGAGTCCAGGTGACATAAGTACGCAGAGCAGTGGAGGCTTTACTGCAAACCGTTTCAAGCCGTCAACATAGAAAGAAAGAAAAAGAAGTTCAAAGCAAACATTTTTATCCTTAAAAAATTTGCGTCTCATATCGGGCATGCTAGAAACAATAGCGGGTTCAGACAGCTTAGGCTGGTTGTAGAGAGCGGACAATATCGCGGCTATATTGGCGCCGAATCGGCCAGGTCGTTATGATTTTGGTCTTATCGCACCGACGTCGGTCGGACACTAAATAGGTCGGTGTAAAGCCATTGTGTCATACTCTTTCTTCGGCCGCGTTTCGTTGAGTGTCGTTTATGTACCAGCTAGCTAGCAAGGCATTGCGATATTCTCGAAGTTTTACAAGCGATGGTATAAACGAAATCACCCTCTTTATACTATTATTTCGTCAGACGGAGTTACAAATCTTTGAGTGTTACCTTCTAGTGAGAAAATATGACGGGACTATATAAAACGCAAGCTTAAATTATTGTGACATTGTCCTTCGGTAACTGTGTGCTCGCGCGATTGACTTCTGTTTCGTATTCTGTTGTAAAATCCGTTATAGTCGAGCGTCTAAATAAACAGCACCCATGGAAAAATCGAGTCAATAAATATTGGCTGAATGCGCTTTAGAAACTACCGATAATTAATTAATGCATGACAAAGCTATTTCCGGAATTGATGCCCCTGTTCCACTTGCAATTTCACTTGAGAACAATGATGACGAAAAAAAGGCGGTTGAGATTAGATCGAATAAAAAGGGAAGGCATGCTCAACCTCTTAAGCGGTAAGCGCGTCTTTAGACGGTGTTACATCGAGTCGGTTCACAGGAGACCACTGGTCAAATCGGTTTAATCACTTCGGAGCCCGGCGTTCGTCTGCCCGCGCACCCCGAGCCTCGAGCGCTCAGTGCCCACGCACCTCGAGTGGCCTCGAGCTGATAAGCGCCAGTCTGTCAGACAGTACATAACACCTCCTCCAACTAGTTGTGGTACCCGTAGCGTTGCGGAGGTCGTCGGGTTCGGGTGGGCCGGGGGGTACCCGAAGCGGGATTAGTGCCGGCCGTCGAAGGCGCTGACACTGGTTCCTGAGAAGTCGTTGGCTTGTCGCCAGCTCCCGGATGCGATCTGGTTGGTGGGGCCTGGCTGTCAGAGCTGTGTGATGGTGGCTGCGTTGAAGCTGAGCTGTCAATCTCGATGTCCCAGACCGGAGGCCACGTGTCCGCTTTTTCTCGCACCTCGGTGTTTGTCCATCGCTTCCGTATATGGTTGCGATGACGGCGCACCAATCCTTGATCAGTGCGGACCATCCATGAACGTAAGCCCATTCGACGTTCGACAACTCCAGTAATCCAACCTTGACTGCTTGGAAACTTCTTCGTCCAAACTGCCTGTCCCACGCTCAGCTCATGCGGGTCCGAGGAACCGGTCGTTATTTCAGGTTCTTCAGAAAAGGTAGAGGAATCGGCTGCCCTCACAGGTTTTTCAAACACAACACACTTTAGTCGTTCTAAAGCTGATGGAAGCTCCCTTCCATACATCAGCCAAGCTGGCGTTTTTCCCGTGGCGACGTGAATGGTGCTATGTTGTTTAAACAAAAACCTTGCAAGCGCACACCTTAGTTCTTCCTTCCCTCTCTTGGCGAGAGCGATTTTTAGCTCCTGTACCATGCGTTCGGCCTGTCCATTAGTGGCAGGATGGTACGGTGCACTTGTAGCCGCAAGGATGCCGTTGTTCCGGTAAAACCTTCTAATTTCCTCGGACACCAGCGCTGCGCCATTGTCCGACACAACTTTCCTTGGCAGGCCGAATGTTGCAAACATGGCCCGTAGTTCCCTAATGACTTTGGTCGAGGTCATATTGCGGACTATCCGCACTTCGAGCCATTTGGTAAACGGGTCCACCACAACCAGGAAGACTTGACCATTGACCGGACCTGCAAAGTCCACGTGAAGGGTGTCCCATGGCTCTGATGGCCTAGTCCAGACAAGGATAGGTTCTTTGGGCGAACACTTTCGGTGCATCTGACAGGTGCTGCATTCTGCAACTGGTGTCTCGATATCAGTGTCTATTCCGGGCCACCAAACGTAGCTCCGAGCTCATGCTTTCATTGCCACAATCCCGCGATGTCCAGAGTGCATCAGGGCCATCGTGTCTTTTCTTAGCTGTGTAGGAATCACGATTCGTGCTCCCCAACTTACACATCCCCTGTGGTTCGACAGCTCTGCCTTTTTGGTTCTGTACGCCGAGTACTCCGATGTTTGTAACCGGTCGAGTGTACCCTCTTGGATGGCTCGGTATACTTTCGCAAGGACGCTGTCGGCTGCGGTCTCTCTCGCCACTTGTTCGGCGGACAATGGTGGACGGGACAAAGCTTCAAACATCAGGATATCTCCTGGAACCTCCGGCTCATTTTCAGTGGTTGACAGCGGAAGCCGGCCAAGAGCGTCCGAATTCTGATGCCGTTTTCCTGGTCGGTATCTTAGCTCGTAGTTATAAGCTGCCAGTCTAACACACCATCGGGTCATCCTCGGTGACAGGACTTGTGGAACAGGCTTCTTAGCTCCGAGGATGCCTAGCAGAGGCTGATGGCCTGTGTAGATGATCACACTCCGTCCTGCGACGTACTGATGGAAATGGTTGACCCCAAACACAATGGCCAGGCCTTCTCGGTCAAGCTGAGAATAGTTTCGCTCGGAGGTTCCCAGCGTCCTGGACGCGAAGGCAATCGGAGCCTCTCGGCCGTCTGAGTTGAACTGTGCCAGGACGGCACCCACACCATATGGTGAAGCATCGCAGGACAACAGTAATGGTTTCCTTTCATCATAGTGTGCCAGCACAGTGTACTGCACTACTAGTTGCTTCAATTTCTGGAAAGCCTTACGATGTCAGTCCTCCCATCACTATTCTGCCTTCCGCTCCAGTAGGCTATAAAGCTCTTTCGCTATCGTCACTCTATCTTGCAGAAATCGGTCATAGAACGCTAAGAGTCCCAAGAAAGACTGCAACTCTGCCTTCTTTGTCGGCTCTGGAGCGTCCACCACCGCGCAAATCTTGTCTTGTGTGGGATGAATTCCCTCCGGATTGAACAGGTGACAAAGAAATTTGACTTCTCTGACCCCGAAGAGGCATTTGGTTTCTTTCAATCTCAGTCCTGCTTCCTCTAGTCTTGTCAGCACCTGGTCTAGTCGATAGGCATGTTCCTCGGCGTTTGCCCCACTGATGATAACGTCGTCGAGGTACGCAGCGACTCCAGGGATGCCTGCTAATGTCATGTCCATGACTTTTTGGAAGATTGCCGGCGCTGCCGCCACTCCAAAGGGAAGTCTTTTTACTCGGAACAAGCCCTTGATGGTGTTGATTGTTAGCATTTCGGCCGTGGTGTCTGTCACTCGCAGCTGTTGGTACGCCTGAGCGAGGTCCAACGTTGAAAACACTGTGCCACCTCGGAGGTTAGACAGCGCTTCCGTGGGGGTGGGCAGGGGGTAAGCGGCCGGTTTAGCTGCGATGTTCACCGTACTCCGGTAGTCCCCGCAGAGTCTCACCGAGCCATCAGTCTTTCTGACCACGACCACTGGTGTCGCCCATGTTGAATGTTGGACCGGTTCAAGAATTCCTTGCTTCTGCAGAGCCATTAGCTCACACTCTACGACAGGGCGCAAAGCCAAAGGTATGGTGCGTGCCTTGAGGAATCTTGGGGTAGTTGGTTCTTTGAGCTCCAGCTGGACTGGCGGACCAGAGTACCCCGTGATGTCGGACTTGAATACCGCCTCGTGTGCTTGAACCACCTTCCGGACCTCTTGGCTTGGCGAAAGATGGTGCAACCCGCTGATTTGTATCTTCAGCGCTGGGAACCAATTTCTACCCATCAAGTTGCACCCAGTTCCACTTGTCACCATCAACGGAAGAAGGTAGTCTTTGGACTTATGTCTTACTTTGACTTCCGCAGACCCAAGAACACACAATCCTTCGCCCGTCCACGTTCGAAGTGTGACATCCTCTTTCAGCAAGCGAGGAGGCTTAGATGGCCAGGTCTTGCAGTATGTCTCTTCACTAATAACTGTGAATGCTGCTCCTGAGTCGACTTCGAACTCCAATGGTCTTCCCTGTACCTTGAGCGTTATGAGGTACTTGGGTACGATACCTCTTGCGTGTTGCACGTTCAATTCCTGTAGGTCGAACCGGTGGTTTTGATCACAACCACTGACCTGTGCATCGTCGGCATAGTCGTCTTCATCGTAGCTCATGTGATGGGTTGAGCGTCGTGCGCCCGCCCTCGCTTTGTTGCGACATGCTTTCTCAATATGTCCTATCTTCCTGCAGAACCGGCAGGACACCTTACTGAATGGGCAAGCGTGTTGTCTGTGCTTTCCAAGGCAACGGTAGCATTGCGGCTCCGCTTGCACTTTTTCCGCCTCCGAGGGGCGTTTTGCAGGTTGCGCTGATGTAATCTTATGTTGGTCGGCCGTGGGGGCTTTAAGCTCCTGCTGCTGTTGAACGGCGCTTTCAAGTCGTGTTGCCATGTCGTAAGCTTGCTTGAACGTCAGCGTTTTTTCTGCGAAAAGCCTTTGCTGTAGACGCTCATCTTGCACGCCACAGACTAAACGGTCTCTGAGCATCACGTTCAGTGGTAACATGGTTGGGTTCGATACCAACGGGTCGACGGCTGTTGATGCTCCAGTGCTTGTTGTCGCCGCCGCCGGCCTTGTCAAAACGCCGAAATTGCAGTTGGCAGATAATTTCTTCAAAGCAGCCACATAGGTAGCGATTGACTCGCCGGGCTGTTGATCGCAGCGTTGGAATTTGCTTCGGCTGAACAGTTCCGAAGGCCGTGGGTCGTAATGCTGCTGGAGCAAGGACATGATGTTTTCAAAGCTCACCTCTCCTGGCTTATTCGGAGCCGTTAGTGCTTGTACGGTCTCGTAGGTTTCCGCACCGCACAGGGTCAGTAGCAGAGCTCTCTTTTTCCCGGGGTCCGTGATCTCGTTTGCTTGGAAGAAGAAATCCAAGCGCTCCGACCAGGCTGTCCATCCTGTTCCTTGAAACTCCTCGAGCTCACCCTGTGTCGTGGTCATGCTTGAACAACCGAGAACGTTGCCGGTTTAAGTTGTCGTCCGCCTCGTCGCCAATGTTACATCGAGTCGGTTCACAGAGACCACTGGTCAAATCGGTTTAATCACTTCGGAGCCCGGCGTTCGTCTGCCCGCGCACCCCGAGCCTCGAGCGCTCAGTGCCCACGCTCCTCGAGTGGCCTCGAGCTGATAAGCGCCAGTCTGTCAGACAGTACATAACAGACGGGTCTCTGTTGTGACCTTGAAATGGGTAGCGCGTCTGAAGACGCTGGACTTTTTTTTTCAACGGAAGGAGCAGCGAAACGCATGGCAATTTTCGGCGGAGGTTATGCGGAGCGAAAATTCGTCTGCGTCTTGCGCAGGGGTTGCATTGACTTTTGCACGCCGAACTTTGATTGAAAGGACAGTGGGTAGACATCAGCGCCATCTGCCTTGATGTCTAGCCGCTACCTTTCCAAGTGTAGCCAAGCAGAGCTCGGTCTGCTAACGTCACCGCAACCTCTGCGCAAGAAGCAGACAAATTTCCACTTCGCCCAGGTCCTGCAAATTATGGAAAACGATATTAAACACTTCTGAGTCTCTTCGCATTCGCTGGCTGACGAAATAATATAACTGTTTTGTATGATATATCTCTTATCTTTCTCGCTCTTGTTATGTGATGCCAAGAAGTGTTTGAAAGCATTGACAGACTCGCAAAACGCGATGCTGCTTCAGCAATGTGATAACGGCGGTTAGGAAATGAGTACATGCTCAGTGACCGCGGAACCACGACTGAGTTCACAAGCCATGCCTGGCAATATACTTTTCTCCGGGCCCCCTCGTGAATATACCCCCTATTAATAACCTAGCATGCAAGCTAAAACTCCCCTTCCCGAGATTCTAACAGAAGAGGAAGCGCTGTGTTATTGTCTAAAAAAAAAGAAAAAAAGAAAAAGAATTTAAATTAGGAGCGGAAAAACAGCCCTTCAATATATTTTTTTTTTGTCAGGAAAACTCCACGGGCCGTTGTGATACACCCAAGAATTACTCCCCACTCAAAGGTCAACAGTGCACCTAGAGCCTTTTTGCATAGTTTGGGGTCCAATTAAAATGAAATTTACATAGATTCCCGCCTTTCCAACCTGACTACACATACGCACTTGGTTTTGATGTACTCTGATTAGATTTGATAATAACGAAAGTTTGATGTGCAAAGATTCGGAGAGGGATTAAGGCAATTTGAAATAGGGAAATCACAAAATAAACGTATATCAGAAAACAGAAAGGACTGTGGAACCCAATACGGTATATATTAACGTTCTAAAAGGACCTATAGGTTCTGTATGACACTTTAGAATTTTGCAGATCAACAAATTATTTAATGCAGAAAGTTAGAACAGGTTTATAACAAACGAACTCTATGTTTATTTTATATGTACATTTTATTGGAAAGCTTGGACACACACTTTGTAGATAAAAATATTAAGATTGGACACATACATGTGGAGATATGACCTCAATGAAAGAGCAAAAACATATGCACGGACTTATTTTACTGTGTTTTCAAAAGAATAGTTCAAAAGAAGATTCACAAAAAATACTTCAGGACGAGATAATAATATCGTGTTAATCTTCAAAATATCAATCCAAAAAGGGATTTTATTTTCGTACTTTTTGGTTCGAAGATCGATCTCTCCCCTTAAAGGGTACAGGAACCAAATTTCGGAGATCATCACTTTGCTTCTTTATAAACTCGTTAAAGTAGGATTTCGCCAATAACAATATTTTGAAGGAAAACGTCAAGCAAGCATACTTTAAACTGAAATATACGATAACCAAAATAATTACCGAGCAGAATTGATGGTTGAGGCGAATTTGTAGAAACCACAGGGGAATTTATAAATGAATGCGATAGCATTTATCGTTGCGCACTGCCAAATTTAGCGGAGGAACTGAATTGGTGCATAGGTCGTGACATCAAGTTTTCCGCTAAATTTAGCGGGGAAATTACCTGATAAATTTAGCGTCGTCCTCTGGAACGAAGGTAAATATTTGTCGTCCCCGAGATAACCATAGGGGTTGTCTTTGAGGTCGAGCTAGGCGTCTTTCTGAATCTCATCCATTAAGACGTCATCCTCGACGTCTTCCCAGACGCTGTCATTTACGTCGCCTAGGACATCGTTGAGTACGACGTCAAAGACGACATCTAGAACGACCTCTAAGACAACTTCTGGGGCTACCTCAAGGACGACCTTTAGGACGACCAATAGGAAGACCGCGAGGACGACGTCCAGAGGACGAAGTCAAAGACGACGTCTGGGACCTCTAGAACGACCTCTAGTGTGATCGCAAGGACGACCTCTAGGACGATGTAGCGTGCGCGGCCGTGTGGTGTGCCGTGAGGTGACACGCAACGAGCAGCGTGAAATGTGCCCGCGCCCTGCAAAGATATCGACGAAAAACGAAGAGGAAGAGACGGCTGGGAACGAGATCGTCGAGTATATTGGAGCGGGCAAGCAAGGGTGTGGAAGAGCACCACCGGCCATCCAGACCCGGGTTCTGCGAGACTTCCTCAGGAACCCCCTCGCTTACGAATATTTCTTCACCTGGAGCTGCAGTCTGATGATTCAACGCAACAAAGCCCGACGCCATTTCTTCGAGCTTACCCGTCGCCTCTAACGAGCCTCCCTTGCGACGGCAACCGAACTGTAACCCGCCTTTGTTACACTGTTTCAACGCTTACGATTTTGTATATTTCATGGAGGTGTTTTCATCTTAGCATTTTGTTTTATAACATAACGTTATTTTCTACTTCAAACGGCCTCGCCTTTCTTAATTATCGAAAGTATTTCCCGTACCTCTCGCCAACGATTCTTCACAGACGACTATTAGCATGACTCCAAGGATGACCTTCAGGACGACCTCAAGCACGACCTCAAGGACGACCTCTAGGACAATTTCAATTAAGACGTCTACGACGATGCCGAGGACGACGTCCTAAGGAACGACGTCGAAGACGACGTCTTATATGACCTGTAGGGTTACCTTCAGGACGTCCTAGAGGTCGTCCTTTTTCACTGAACTGATCTGCTCATATCCATTACTAGCGTGCAGGTGTTTAAATGTAGGCTTTAGGGTTTGGTGTGTCCATTTTGTCTTGAAAATGTTATGTACAAATACTTGAATACCTTCCGTGTCCACCGCGTATCAACCATTTCGGACAACCTTTGTTAAAATTGCATCTTACTAATTGCCTGCCTTTTCTTAAAAGACGACCAGCCCATGTACCCCTGTGCTCCCTCATTCGGTGTCTTTTCAGGTACTCCCAGTGCCAATCTGCTAAATCCCGAATGAACCTCTGATATCATGCGCAGTGCCCATTGCCATAAGGCCCCCCCCCCCCCCCCCCCCAGTCCTGGTTTCATCACTCCTTTCCATATACAACTGACCACTTCATATCTATTATGGTTCTATTCTGCCCTGAGCTTAATAATATATTAATTCCGTTTTCCTTTTCTTATACTCTTTTCTTCCCAGATACTTCTGACCATATTATATCTCTTATAGTTCCACAGTGCCCTGATATTCATAATAGATCAATTTCTTTTTCATCTTCTAATTACACTCTCCTCATGTTTTTCTAGATATTTAATTCCCTCATTGAACCAGGCTCTCGCACATTTGTATTTTTCTACATTGTCTATTACAATATCTCGCATCCTCAGGGGTTTCCTCTTTTCGTCGATGGACACCATTACTGCAAACTTGTCTCTACTAAAACTCATGCCCAAGTGACCCTTCCTCTCCACATTTTTCAGCTAGTTCCTTTAGCGTATCCTGATTATCTGCCATGAGCACTATGTCGACCGAATACATCCGTCCGGCTGTTACCTTTATAACATTTCTCCCTCCTTCCAAAGAAATTGCATCAAAACCTCAGTCGCTCAGCTCTAATGTGTTTTCCAGTTCACTGAGATATACCACGAAGAGCAGAGGTGACTGTAGACAGCCCTGCCTGAGTCCTCTTTCTATTACTGCGAGTTCTTTTAGTTTCTGATTCACATGTTGTAAATACCTTATTGTGTGTGCACACCTGATGACGAAACCTACCAAAGTTTGCATCTAAGTTATACTCCCTCAGCTGACCCCAAAGTCCTTCCTGGCTCGCAGTATTGTACGCTCTCTTGATGTCCCCAAAAAAATAACTATAACGTAGATTGGTTCTTCATTGGTATTTCTATGCATTGTGTGGCGACGAATTGACTACGAATAAGTTATCTTTCAGTATTCTATATTTTCGGAATTCGTTTTTTAGCTCGCCCAGTATTTGCAAATCTTCTGCCTAATCCTCCGTTCTCCGCTTTACTATCTGCATAGCTAATCTGTATAGAACTGAAATTACCGTTATCGGGCACTATAACTTAATCTTGTCTTTGATTCCTCTGCCTTTATTTATTAGTCTAATGTTAATTACTTTCCCAATATGAGGCACCTCTCCTCCGATAATTACTTCATCAATCATAAGCCGTAACTCCATCCTCTGTTCCCACCCCTTCTCTCCCACATAAACTTAAATATCTTTATTGGCCTGTTCTTTTTTCCTTTCTGATAATTTTCCTCACTCCTTGAAGCTTGCCCGAAACGTGTGAGGGTAGTTTTCCGGTGCTAGGAGCGCAATTTGTGTCGCGTACTCGCTACTCTTTGACCGCGCAAACACTTTTCACAAGGAGGCTAAAAAGTTTGTGAGGAACTGACCACTCGAATTCGCCATTACATTAGCATACCCTACTCTTATTTGTGTCTATAATACTCCTGTGGTTCATTCTGACATTATTCAATCTGGATGTTTATAATGTGGCAGTAACCATTTGTTTGAGACCTCGTGTTAGTCCCAGTGTTCTGTTTGCGTATCGAGTCTTAGTATGCGAAAACTACATTGTCATTTGTTTTTAGTCAATTAGGGGCCATTAGAGTTCTTACGTCAACTCATACATTTATAGAAAAATGCAAGCAACCATAAGCTGAAAGTTAGCAACGTGGGCGTGTTGGTGCATAGTAGCCGTAATATAAAACAACACAAATAAACACAAGGACAAGAAGAAGGACAAAGGCAGCGCTGACTCATCACATTCGTCTTATTTTGCTTCAACGCGTATATGCACAAAAGAAAGAGGCAAAACATTTTTTTCCCAGGCCACCATTCCCCCGTCGAAATGCACTTCAAACAAGTCAGTCCATTGCTTTCATGTAGCCAAACTTTGTGTTTTATATTAAGTTTTATATTTCTTGCCTTTACGAATATACGCGTAGAAGCAAAAAAAGAAAAATGTCGTAAATGTCGTAAGTCAGCGGAGGATTTGTGTCTATCTTTTCGTCCTTGTGTTTATTTACGCTGCCTAGCAATACTTGTCAGAAGCGTAGCGAGACCCTATTTTGCAGAATTGACGCCACAACTTTGGGCGGTGCTACAAATTGTTTGGTATCTATCGCGACCACCGCATTGAAAATGTAAAGCGCGTTGAGAATGCTCGATCACGAATAGTGGCCTTATTGTTCGGATACAGCAACAAATCGCTTCACCTAAAGTCAGAGGAGAAGGAAATGGACACATCCAATCCTTCTTTTTTTGTTTTTTTTTTTTGTTGTGAGATAGCCGAGGCTGCATCTGTTCGCTATCTCACGAGTTTCGGCTGTATTGGACAGTCGCATCTAAGGACACGCGTTTTCTTTTCTCGAGTCTTTGACTTTTTTCTTGCAGGTTTTACTGGGTGGTGGTGGATGACAGATGGCGTCGTTCCACGCCGGTGCCGAAAACCAATACGATCCCGGTGCTTGCTGATGAGTTTTAGTACCTGAAACGCCGGTGGAAACGGGGTAGAGCCAGGAGCGTCTGTTGACTTCGAAGATTCTCCCGCGTGCCTCAAGAAACCAGTACATCCCTGCTGCTTATATCGCGTGCCAAGTTGATTCCTCGAATTTGATTCCACGCTTCATACGAAGCACAAATATACCGGCGACTCGCTTTTGGTTCTCGACGCCACAAAGTCGAACGAACTCAAACTCAAGTGACTGAACCGGCCTTCACTCATTCCCAATAATAATCTCATCGTTTAAAAAGTATCTTGTGCGGCCACCCACTCCCATTCAAAAAGAAAAGAAAATGACTAGGCTTTACAGCTTGAATAATCCTCGCACTTCAGTTGTCCCTTGATTGCCATCAATAGAGTATAGCAGGTACCACATTCGAAGTAATCATTTTTCGTTTTATATAAAGAAATTTTAACATATTGGAAGTATGAAGTGAGGTGTAACTTGCCTGTTCTATGTGTGCTAGCTAGCCACTGACGCCTTTGATTAATATTGCGAGCAATTAAAAGGGTTCCATCGCAAATAAATTGTCCACTTTTAACAAAAAACAGCATCCTGCTACAAATGACCTACAAAGCACATCTACTGATACGGTATCACAGGATGATGTCTCATGCAAGACTCATGATGCACAAAATGGAGTAAGGATTGAATCCAAGCTAAATTCTAAAAATCACTACTAAATATAAGAACTGTGACGGTATGGTTTGTACATATTCCGATATGTGCTCTACTTTAGTTTAAGCCGATAACTTCTTGGGTGGCCGACTGCGCGCCTTAATACTTATTATTTAGTAAGGACTCACACGAGGCTTTTGGAGAAATCGGTGGTGTTTCTTCCGATGCTGAAAAGAGACCATATGCTAGGTAAATAAATATTAAAATATTAGCACCATCATTGCGAAGGTGCACGCTTTACATTTCCAGACTTGTTATGTATTCATCTACTTGAAAATGCAGTAAAACCTTATATTTTTTTATAGTCAAACTATTCGAGGGTCCCCCGAAATTGCATGCTTATCGGCTAGACATTGGTTTTTCTATGAAAATGATAGCAATTTCAACCATTAATATATTCATAATTAGTCGGTAGAAAAGGGCAGAATAGTTTACGGCTAATTCCTTGACTGCCCTATAGAGGACTCATAACTTTAAACGTAAAGTGATTAAAAAACAAAATGAGAGTTAGACGAGCGGCATCTGCATGTATGTATCAGGCTTAGTGGATATTAGGTGAGGGGATAAGCGTTATGCTAAGGTGGGTACTTAACTAAAATGCGCTATATACATTTTTTGAATTATTGGTCTTATGAGTATAATTGGAATTTAGATATACCAGTCGCTCAATTTTCGCATTTGTCACTCCATTTAAAATTGCGCTAAGAAAGAGCATAGCAATCACTGCCCGCAATGACGCTGGAAGGAGTGATGTAGCTGTTTCATTCACGTTTTCACTTGAGTAATAAGCACGCCCTTAAATTTGTCTGGCTTCTAATAGTAACTGCCGTATATGGTGCGATTTCAAAAAAGAAAACGAAAGCAATATTTAAAAAAATAATGAATTGATTTTAGTCTATTCCTGAAACCCGCCATAATAATCACGACCTTATATTATATCCGCCGGATATGAAACATTTCCTGGGGAAGCAAATTTCGTCTAACTCTAATGTGCACTAAACAATTTGATTTAGAATTTAACGTTCTGTATACCGCAAAATAAAAGACTCCTTATGCTTTGTAGAATAATTTGCAAATTTGAGATACCTTTGAAAATATAGTAATTCGCGTTCCAAGTTCTTGTTATGTAGTGTAATATTACTTGAAGAATTGTTTTATTCTTAAAAGCTTTCCTCGAAATTGCAAATCAATATAAATGAAGATATAAGGTATTCGCGACATAGTAAAAATTGTGAGCATTTGTGCAAACGAAAAGGGCGAGGCAAGGTACACAACCGTATTCAGTATTTTTTTGTATGTTTTAGTCAGCTTTACTACTAAAAATATTTTTCGATTGAGCTACAGGTTACCTTAAAGTGAACTCGTTGAGGAATCATCATTTTAATCGTATGTATATTATCATTGCAACTTCGTTTTTTTAACACATATGTTCGCTACGTAATTTGCCGAATTATGTGCATTGCAATAGAGTCAAAATAAAATAAAGGTCTAAATTGAAAGTATCATGAACAGGAAATAATATAGCTTGCTTGAAATCTTGTCTTCGAAATACGTATTAAATTGAAACAGAATCGATATATGTTGCCTTGCACTTAATATACACTGTGTCAAGAAAATATTAGATATGCTGTCCATATCAAATATTTGCTCTAACATGAACATACAAAAAATGGTGTGGTGTCCTGATCTTAGCTACCGGCAGCCATTTTGACAGCAAGAAAATCCCCTCGTACACTCCAAGTGAGTTTACGATCACAAATAATTTTAGGGATTGGTTTCGCAATATGCATTAACAAGTTTTAGAAATGCATGGTAAAATTGAGACATATCAGATTATACTGTTTGTTGTACAAAAACAATAAGAAAAAAAAAACTGCAAGTGGACATAATTTTTGCAAGACGGTGTCAAGGTAGTGTCGTTGAACTCTGGTACTTCTTTTTGAACTTCTAACTTCTGTTGAATCAATAGAAATGTATGTTTATTTTGTTCAACGTGTTCACGATTATATTACTAAGGAGTTCATTAAACAAACAGTAAGATTTTCACATCGCAAGCAATACTTTTGTGAGCAATGGTGCAACCTTATTAATTCAGCCTGCAGACGTTTTGGCACTGCAAGGTTAAAAGGCGATCCCTCACATCAAAAACCATTTCCAAATTATCAGTGTCTGTGGCATCTTCTCTTCGGCCAGCGTTCCATTTTCCGACACTTTTACGTGTTAAGGCGGGCACATAAACTAAAAATAAGAAATTACGGCCTACTTTTTAATGGGAGTTTGTGCATCAATATCTTATTCGTCTCAACCGCTAAGTTTTAAAACTCGGGTTTGGGCTAGTTAGTTCAATACTGAATGAAAGGTTAAGAAGCGCAAACAAATGGGGACAATAAAGAAACACGGACGACAGGACAGGCGCTTCACTCTCAACCGATTTTTATTAACACCCTTGTCACCTATATATATATATATATATATATATATATATATATATATATATATATATATATATATATATATATATATATATATATATATATATATATATATATATATATATACACATCGCCGAAACCACATCGGATTCAATATGATACGATACAACACAAGTTTATTTTTCACCACAGATACATGTGGTGAATGGGAGGCCGGAGGAAAAATCTGCAGAAATGCAGCTTGACTAAGCTCCGGTCCCCCCCTTAAGCAGCTACGACAAAGCACAGGAAGATCTATTTGCACAGTGTGTGAGTATGACATATAATGGACAACATGTAAGGCTAAATGAGCAGTTCAAGGATAGTAATTTTGGGCAGATGGACAACATAAATATTTCTATCAAAGTAGCTATTCAATAAAAACAGGCAAAGTGTAACTTATTCTCTGGTCACCATAATTGGTCCTACACTTCAGAATCAGCCACGGCTGGCGATGTCAACATGAATTAAAGTCTGATTTTTCTTTTAAATCAGAAAGTTTAAGAACAATATCTGAGCGCCCAAATGCCGTATATTTATACCCGATGGTCAATCGATAATCATAGACCTGTTGTATATTAAAGATTTTTCGTTATTTAAACAATGACTGTGTCGAATGTATGTAGTGGACATTCGCAAATTTTCTAACCCCACATCAACTATAATGGTCAACCACCTCGCCTAGAATGGTCAGCGAGATGGACCCCGGCGTTCTTGCACACACGCAGATTA
This sequence comes from Ixodes scapularis, assembly GCF_016920785.2. Lineage (NCBI taxonomy): Eukaryota > Metazoa > Arthropoda > Arachnida > Ixodida > Ixodidae > Ixodes > Ixodes scapularis. The sequence continues at coordinate 174,565,707 of NW_024609857.1, read as the reverse complement.
TGTTCTCGTGCTCTATCATGAAAGCAGCGCCTAGTCTGCCCAATGCAGACTCTTCCCCAACTAAACGGAATCTCGTACACCACATTGGTAAAAACACGCAGTGTATTGCACCGCGTGTTTCTTGAAGCACGGTGCGTTTTTCTGCCTTATCAACACAGGACATATCCTAGCAAGTTTACTCGGTGCCGAAAAAAACACGCCATTGTCGTATCAGTCAGCTACCTTTTTTTAAATTATGAGACACGGTATGCATGTACGGAATGACTTGCACTCTTTTCCTTTCTTTGCTTGCCTCGCTGCCTTTTTTACTTCTCTATAGCTTCTGAAGAAGGCTCTCACAACAGCTGGAGACTAGGGTAGGGACGTACCCCGCGTCTCTTGACCTTTTTAATTGTCGCTCAGAACTGATTTTTATCTGATGACTGCACATTTTTTTCCAGAGCCGCACTTAGACATGCCAAGTCTACACCTCTTTTTAACAGTTTAGAGTGAGCACTTTCAAACACAACCAGAGTTTTCTTAGTCCGTGGACAATTCTGCCAACATACATGTTCTTAAAAAAAGAATCAAAATGTCTAAACACTGAATGCAGTTATTTACAGGCAACTCCCACTTAAAATTAAGTCCACCTGACACCTCCCTAAACATCTCGACAATCTTCTCAGCCGTTTTCTCCAAACCCGAGTCTGTATCTAAAATTAAAAAAGAATATCATCTACGTATTTATACGTCTTTAAAACATGGAAATCTGCAAGCCTGTCTGAAATTTGCCGGTCCAATGATGCAAAAACAAATGTTACACAAAACAGGGGCCACAGCCAAAGCAATGCACAAACCAGACTTTTGTACAAGATATCACTCGTCAAATCTGACGGCAGTCGACTGTAGATAAAAGACTAGCAGCTCCAAAAACGTATCGCTGCTAACGTCCGCGGAACTTTCAAATTTAATATCTCTAGACTCGTTGATCTTATCGTGAACAACCTTGACAAGTCCATCGCGGGGGGCTATCTCGCTGACCATTGCAGGCGATGGGGGTGTAAACCTGACCTGACTAGCACAAAGCTTTTAAGAAAGAAAAAAACGGAAAGAGAGATTATAGAGGCATTCTACATAAAGAAGAATGAAAACAATTGCGTCAGAGCTCCGTCTTTGTATTTGCTTCAGAGTGAGATGGTGTTTCTGGAAGGTCGAGTCCGATTGTGGAGATTTAATACGATGTGGTTTGGGCAATGCGTATATTTATAGGTGACAACTGTGTTAAAAAAAATGAGCTGAGAGTGAAGCGCCTGTTTTGTCGTCCGTCTTTTTTTGTATTGTCCCCGCCTGTTCGGGCCTTTTTATCCTTTTATTTAACCGTTAAGGTTACCAATTTCTATCGGACAGTCTAAATATAATTTTTGCAGCAGTTCCTGCGATGGCCGGAGTGGGGAGTAATGTTGCATATTTAATAGGCGAAAATGATGCGCAGGAATGACTCCAGAGGAATTGAGGACTAGCTGTGTCACTTTGGGGTGGCTGCTAGCTTTCGGGGTAGGTGTCTAACCCATTAATGGTGACACCATTTTTTACACAAAACCTTTCTTCTCCCGTCCACTGCTTTTATACTTATAAAAACAATCGATCACCCTTATTGCGCCTAATAAATCTTTGCCCATTTCTCGCAAAAATAAGAGTAAGCAAATGTGCACTTTTAAAATTTCGTGAACTGAGATCCATGAACCACAATACTTTCTTAATCACAATTGAAAAGCGTAAATTAATACAAAATAACAGTCAAGAGTACTTCTTACCCGAAGATACAGCTTGTTGAAACAAAACAAAAAATGAGGCAATGTGATTTGCACTGCATAATAAATATTTGGTTCAGTTTGTTTTGAAATATGGGAAACAATCACACCAAAGCGTCATTTATTACAACCATATACTTTTCTCGTTTTATATGCCTTAAGTAGTCCTTGAAATTAAAGGGATGCTGAAACAAAATTCAAATTTCACAAAATAATTGCTTTCAGAAGTGTTCAAGAGTGCGCCATAAACCAAGAAACATCACTCATAAAGCCATATCCCGAGCGGATGGCCGTATTTATGGAAAACAAAGGAGCGAATGAGGGAAAATTTTGACGTCACCTTATCACTGAAGAGTTTAAAAGGACGAGAAATGGCCTCCTTTCCTTTCCTCTCCGTGCCCTCGCGTATTCAAAGCGAAAAGAGGAGGAAATGAGAATCGCGAGGTCACGCGTGTTTTCGGCCTTGTGCGAGGGCGCTCGTCTTTTACAAAAATTCAACGATCCGTTGGAAACGCCGCTTTATGAGTGACATTGTGGGATTTGTAGCGTCCCGCCTATCGATTCTGCGTTGTTTTCTGAAATTCGATTTTCGATTGAGCATTCCTTTGATGCAAGCTACAGGGGACAAAACCCTTAATGTAAATTATATTTAAACTCATCTATGTAAAATTACACATGAGGATTTATATAATATTGATGTATCGTATACTTACATGTTGCTAAAACAAAATAAGGAAAATACTACGTTGAATTCACAAAAAAAAGACACGCTTATTATGTTTTAGAGCTGTATTTTACGGACCCCAGAAACTCACTCAATGCAGATGGAACCGTAAAAAGAAAAAAAATGAGACATATCTGACAAAACGTTAACGCTTTTGTAGCGCTTGTCGAAACACGTTTGTGGACATTACGCACGATATAATAAACTAACATTATTATTTTTACTTTCAGCAAAAATATTGTATAATGTATCTGAGAGTGGCGACATCTGTGAAGTTTACGGCACCAACTGCGTTTAACATAACAGTCGCGGACGCTCCGCATGCTGCTTTGCTCGAGCGGCTAAAATGTTCACAAATCCTGGTGATGTCAGCAGGAAGACGCGGAAACGAGTTGGAATGCACGTGATGAAGATCGCTACAAGGAATATATCAGCTAGGATCTTTGAAATGAAGACATCCGAACTTCAATCAAAGGAAATGCTACTTTTGGAGCTATTTGCAGCCGCTGTCCTGCAGAGCTCAATGTAGCGCAACCACGCTGACTTCAATGAAACTATTATGTTTCAAAGGGATGTTTGCGTCAGAAAATGCAGGGGTTTTTGAAATAAAAACTCGTGAGTGGAACATTTCAAAAATTTTTCTATTTGCCGTCTATTTGACAAAACCACAGTAATGGCGATGTAAGAGACCGAATGCACATTGGCGTGAGATACTTTCCGCAACCTCCAACGCATCTATGGTTATTCATTCTCTTAACCACTGGCGGAGTCAAACGGAAGCTTGGCCGCTTGAACTGAGCTCGCTTATTTGTTCCCTAAGGTGTCACGCTAAGATGGTCTACAGAGGTGGCCAACCATGGTAAATGTGCTCTTCAACATTTCAATAAATGAACTTCCGTGAAGAAAGAGTAAAACATTCGGAACCTGAATTTCGTTCCTACAGCGTCTGTCTGTTAACAAATACGTATGGCTAGAATAAGACCCGAGATATGAACACAGTTAAAAGTGAGGGCGCACACTAATCTCAAGGAGCAGACGATGCTTCAAATCAGATGCAGCGTGAGCCTTTTGGGCGTAGTGCACATTCTATATATACAAAAAAACCATACTGAATGAACATGAAAACGAGAAAAGAGTTTGGGTAATTTCAGATTTATGACGACAGCTGGCCGCCATTTCTCGGGAGTTAGTAAGACGTCTTTCATTTGTTGACAGCCGCCGTAGGTAGTAACTTCACGTTCTTTCTTTCACCCTTTGCTCTAGTAAATTTATTGTTCTAAAATCTATACATAAATGCGCCGTATTTTCCCACCACTGCACAACGGCTTAGCGTACTACAGCTGAGGTATGTGATATTTTCAATTTGCCAACGATTCCTTTGACTCAGGTTCTATTGTCAGAAATGTTTGTATAGTTATCAATTTTCCACGTGTAGGTGACCAGAAGATCTGGAAGCCATGAGTGAGATTGAGATTATACACTTGAGAGACATGGGCGAATATGTCAGCTTAAAATTTAAGAACGCACAGTGCTCTGTGCCGCCGTTAGCTGTTAGTGATTCAAAACTTCTTCCAGAATATTGAATAATGTGCAAATTACGTCTATTTTCTTCAGCCTCAGGGTGCATAATTTTTCGAAATGTTTTATTGCCCAAGCAGTAGATAATTTCACCTCCACTGTCGCGCCTTATTTAGCAGTCGAGTTCAAAATCAATGCCATGTTATTCATGATTTTTTTTAATAAAATTAAACTGAGGATGTTCAGGTATATTCTAGACTGACTGAAAAAATTGAAACTCTAACCAAGTTTGATTAAAAACTAAAAAAAAAATTCAAACTTGGTTAGAGTTTAAATTTGTTCAGTCAATGAATTTATTTACTATTCAGACAGATCTCTGTCGAAATGTTTACATTCAAAATGTATATTCTAATATATGTGTAATATTGAATAATATACTTCATTGTAGAGCTAAAACAAAATAAATGTATTTAATGAAAGAACAGGTGACGAGGTAATGAAGACTAGAACTGCCTTTGTGAGTGTCAATAAGGTAAGAATAGAACTGAGACAAAGCAGAGACAAAAAAAGATTGAGCGTTTCCATGACATGGGAACGATGGGTATGCGCATGCCTCCGCAAGGGCTAAAGAATATTTGAGCAATTTGGGCATCTCTTACTGTGCCACCGAAATCTTGACTACAGGGCGCCTTTTCCCGTCACTCATAGGAGTTCTGTACACTATTTACTGCATTATTGCACAATGTCAATGAAATTGTTTCAGCAACAGGAAAATTAAGTGTGCGTGTAGATGTGCAAATTGTAAACATATCAAAATATGTTTACCATATTTACAGAGGACATCGCTTTTGTGCTAACATATATAACTAAGCAAGTTTCTCTGAAGTAATACTTTAAGACTACACAAAGAATGCTGTCCCAAAAGGCAAAACAATCTTCTTCTGATTGTGTTTAGTCTCCACAATGCTGCGAAATATATTTTTATCTCTAAAAATGGTGTCTATTAATTGACAAACTTAATTTTCAACAAAATATTTGCGGAGAAAAAATCCTACCTATAACAGCGTTCAGAACACTAGGCTTATTAATCCAATAATCTAATTAGTTCGTAGCTAAGTCATGTTAAACCTCAACAACAACCGAGATCGGCAGGAACGCCCTTCGAATGCCGGGAGCTCTTCAAACTTTCACCACATTCGGAGTTGCTCGTAGAAGGACTTTCTGCAGACCAATTCCACTGAAATTTCTTTCCATTTTATATAGTCAGTGTTCTTTCATTCTTTCCAGAATACATCTGCAAAAGGTGCCACATCCGGAGTACTTATGACGATGCTTTCCGCAATATTTGGTTTGGACGTGGCATTCTGTAATAAAACAGTATATACTGTTTAAGCACAGCGTAATTAGTCACAAATTTTATTTCAATTTGAAATCAAATAGCGAGTATTTCACTAAATATAAAATTAGGTACCAAGGCGTCTGCACTGACATTTTTCAAGATCAGAGGTTTCTCTCTAAATGATAGTATGCATCATTTGCGTAACACAAGTTTGGTGTGGCGTTTTTAATAGAAATGTATGGTGTTGACGAATTGATTACGCGAACATTTGTAGCTTTGACATGAATTTCCATATACTTGGTTCTAATCAGTAACCAATATAATGGCTGTAAGAACATTGGAAAGCTCACGAGCTTCCTTACAATGATTACTGGTTCGCGCATCTGCGTCCGTTTTGCTTGCATGCAGCCGAAACGACCGTAACAACAGTCGCCGGGACATGTGTTCGCCGTACACAGCATAGCAAGGGATGCAGAGGTAGCTTTGCGAAGCAATGCTCATGCATTGCTTCGCAAAGGTTTTTTGCAATGTTTGTGTCATTACGGTCGTTTCGGTTGCCTGCGAACGCAACCGTTGCAGATATGTGAGCCAGCCTTCAGTATAAAATCAAATGTTGCTTCCTGATCAATGAGCATTTTGGACGCTGTTGAGTTACCTATAGCATGAAATACAAAATATTAAACTAATATTGACATGACATTAAATAGGTCAAACGAAACGTATTGGCTGACATAAAAAACTGACTAATATAATAAATGAGACAAAGTAATCTTGAAATGAAGAAATTATTTTAAAGCAATATTTTCTATAATAAAGAAAAACAATGAAAGAGAAAACATTGCAGCCTAAAAGAATAAAGACAATCTTAGACATCTTCCTTTGGGTGGTCCTAAATGTTGTTTCAACAGGTCGTCCTAGACATCGTCTTTGAAACGTCATCTAGGACGTAGTTCTCGATGTCGTTGTGGGCGTCGACCCAGAGATCGTCTAGACGTCGTTCTAGGTGTCTTCTTTTAGAAAGTCGTCCGAGAGGCCGTCCTCGACGGCTTTTCTAGACGTCATCTTTAAAGTCGTTTTAGATGTCATTCTAGAATTCTTCCGCGGCATCATCCTAGACCGTGTCCTAGACGTCGTCCTCGGCGTCGTCCTAGACGTCGCTCTTGAGGTCGTCATACAGGTTGTCTCAGACCTCGTTCTTGACGTCGTCCTAGACGTCGATCTTGACGTCGTCCTTCAGGTCCACGTAGAGGTCGTCCTATAGGTCGCACTTTGGGATAGACGTCGTCCTCGACGTCGTTCTTGAGGTCCTCCTAGAGGTCGTCCTAGACGTCTTTTTTTATCATCCTTAGGACGCCACCATAGACACCATTCTTAATGTTCTTGTTGGGTAAACGGCATATTGCCATAGTTTTCTCACTGTACCATTTAATTTCCTTATTGTTTTCACTAACGATGTTCCTGTAAAGCTACCGCATTTTCCCGCGTTTGACCGTGGCCAATCAAGCAGTCAACTTCTAGCAAGGAATTTTGTCTCAAAGCCTTGTGTATAGATTTATTCTTCTTTTTTCTTACTTCATATTCTCCTTTTATTGCGCTGGCAACTTTTGGTGACTCCACTGCGTGCCCTCCCCCTGCTTGTACTAATTATCAGTCTATACATAAACTTATAATTTCGTTCATACGCGCTAGTCTCGTTGTATCCTTGCTTGTTACAGGTTGTCACAAGTGAAAAACTGATTACCAAAGCGTAAATCCGGCAGCCTAGGCCATGAAGGAGCTCAAAGCACTGGATCCGCTTCAATTTACAGGCAGCATCCTCGGAAATTGGAGATGTTCGGGCAATAGCTGGAAACCTTTAAGACAACAAACAGGGGAGACTGGACACAAGATTACGCTGCTGCTGCTGCAAGTCCCCGCAGAACAGAAAGTGGAAGCCCACGACGCGTTCAACCTGAAAAGAGAGTGGCAATCGTATAAATGTTTCAAGGCTACGGCTGTCCGAAGGAAACAAAGCAAATATAAAGCTATGTCTTCCGGATGCGGGAACTACCAGACGGTGAGCAGTGCTATCCACACTACTGATACCTGTTGGTGACGGCCAAGACCTGCGAGTTTGGAAGTTGGTCCGACGCGATAACCAGGGATCCAATTGTGCATAAAATTGTGAGCAAGAAGCTATTACAAATGATTCTGACAGATAAGTGTCGTTTACCGGAGCAGTGAAAGTCTTCAAGGTGCATAAACTAGCAGCGGAACAAAACAAATTCTGGGTCAAGACTGTAGAATTTGTTTTCGTCGTCAACGAGACAACTAAAAGCCGTTCATTGTCGCAAGCCCCAACACCAGTGACGCGAGACTGCTGTCCAAGGTGCAGCATTATTTAAATAGGAGTGACTTGTGCAGCTTCGAGAAAAGCATGTCAATGCTTTCAACGACAAGCAATTGTGCGGCGTGCAGCCCGAGGCAACGAGTGAGCGTGGTATTCAACGTAAGCGGTCAACAAAAAATAGACAACAGGAGTCACTAATATCTTGGAAGTGGGCATGCGCAGCATGAGAAGACTGCGGGAGTGGCTGATATCGGCGGAAGTTGCCGATAATAATATCACGTTCCTGTGATATAATAATATCACAGGAGAGTGGCAGCAAATAAGCAAACTTGCTGCCACTCTCCTGATGGCAACGCTGAGTTCCGAACTCCAGCAGGAACACTGAGTTCTAAAAATCACGAAAGTCTTGCGAAGAGACAACTGCGGTGTAATTGCGAACATATGATCTGTATACTCGAAGGCTGTCTGCAACAAGTTGGAAAAGCTTATCGAGTCCTTCATTGTAAAAAAAGTCGCGTTCTCCCGTTCTCAGTCCTCGGGCAACAAAACTGTTTAGCTTTGCGAATCTTGTTTCTGCGATTTCCTGTAAGCTGGAGGCACTGATGGCTTATTTTCACAATGTCTTTGGGGCTTGGATTGTAGGAAAGATAGCATACCACATGGTGCTAAGAGATTCTTTTTTTTTTTACAAAAGCGTCAAGAAAGACATTTTTGTGTAAACAAAAAATGTTGTTACTCTTAACAGCAGTTTTTTCGCGATCTCAATATTTCGCCCTTTCTGGAAATATTTAGCGGGCACGAATTTACAGAAATTAAAGTGGTATGCTGTCTATCCACATTAAAATAGCGTCTACGGGGCCCACCAGGATTTCTGAAACGTTTCGGCTAATCCTTCCAAAATGCGTGGGGGGTTGGAGATGTTCCTCCAAGTTTTCTAACAGACCTGACGTACCCTTTAAGAATTATTAGAGGGTGTAAGAGACCCGTCATAGCTTTCTGAGAGGCCTGTGGGGTCTGTCTCGATCCTCTTCATGAAACCACACCACCCATGAAGATCGTTTTAACGTGTCTGTTGAGAGATCACGTGACTTTTCAGGATATTTGCGTCGGGAAGCCGCTTGGCCATTTCGAATCGGGTGGTCATAACCAATAAGAGAATCGAGGAGACGTTCCCCTATCTACACCCTGTCGTGTTCTTGGTTAACCTGGTGCCATTCCTGTGTCTCTGTGCTCTGTGTATGTATTTCATGGGCAGCACAAGGGACGGCATAGGACACGCCTCAATGCATCCTTCTTCTCTCGGCGGAGAGAGAGAGGGTGCATGAGAAAATGAGAGGAAGATGTTTTGCTCTTTATTTAAGGAAATTCTGTTTTCCTTCAGTCGAAAAACAGCCATCGTCAAAAGCTGGTCGCCCTCCTTTTCATCCGTCAACGAGCGCGAACTAAATGCGCAACACGCGGACGCTTGCTGTCGGCTTCCCGTCCCATGCGACCAAGAACTCTACTAGAGCAGCTGGGTGTGCGGATGAAGAAAAAAGTATACCACTGCCTTTTTTCTGCCCCTTTGTCTGTCTGGCTTCAGAAGCATCCAGCGAGCGAAGACGCCGGCGATGCTGCCGTCACGGCGCAAGGGACAAAACTGTGACTAAGGCTCAAGATTTCAAAATTGTGGCGGGTGTTGGTTGCGCGTTTGTGGTTTCCACTAAAGATTCTACTGAGAGAAAGTATGTTCGCGTGTGGCGCACCTGCCTGGTTTTATTAGTTCAACTACTGTAGTTTCCATGAATTTACCCAGCAGCGTTGTGAGTAAATCAATATATGTACCTCTTTTGCGACAACGAACTCGGTTGTCTCAGTTTGTTCTGATCGCTTTTGTCTACACCTGCGTCTGTCCGGAGTTGTGCAAACGTTGTTTTTGTTGTGTTTCTGAGTGAAACATGCACGAAACCTTAATGCCTGAAATATATTCCTAATACCACCTTAAACTGAATTTTTGTTTATAATTCAAAACTATTTTGGGTGTATGGAGGGTTGAAAGGCTGATCGAGTCTGAAAGGTGGAACCTGTTGGAAGGACTGAAGAAATTGGGTTTGAACGGCTGAAAAGGTGTGAAGGGCTCAGGGGTTTGATGGACTCTAGGAGTTCGAAGCGCCAATAGGGTCTTATAAAACATCAAGACTGAAATGCTATTTTCAATAAGGATTCTTCTTTATTTTGTTATAAATTTACGTGATCGATGTTTCGCAATTTTCGGTTTAAAAATTCTAGCAAACTAGGTTTCCACGAGAACTAAATCGTTACCACCATGTAAGTGGAAACTGTGGCTTGAGTCTCTTTTGAACTTTGCACTTTTTATAAGCAATGCAAGCACAAAGTAGCGCGTGCAGTGGGGCCCGTGGAGGAGAGATCCCACGGAGTATTAAACTTTTTTTTTTTGGTTTCCCGTGAGACGGAGTCCGTCGTATTTCTTTTGGGTGCCACTGAGCACCGAGACATGGTGTCAGAAGGGGGATACCGCCATTTCTGAAGCTCCAGTCGTCGCCTTCCTGTTGCGAACCGCGCCGAGCCCTGGCTCAAGTAAGTGCCAAGGCCGGATTCGCCCTTAGGCCGCCTGAACCATTCCATTTTGGAAACGCTTGAGTGGCGGTATGGATAGCAGAGTTTGACGATTTTATTTACGCAATCGGACGGGTCTCAAAGAACGAGGAAACACAGGTATGAACGCTTCTCTACGTCATGATTTGTCAGGCTATGCGAATTTCTCAGCACTTTCTGGTTATCTGACGTCGACGCCAAGAAGTATGGCACCGTAAAAGCGAAACTTGACGGTCGCTTCGTTCAAGTTAGGAACGTAGTATACTGGTCTGCGGTTTTTAACATACGGTTACGGGTACAGTGGCCTACTGAAACACTCGACCATGTGAGATTTCCATTCCTGCTACTAATATTGGAGAATGACACAAAGCAGTGGTTCAATGACACAAAGATATCTAATGACTGAAATCTACCGCGCCGCGATTCTAAGAGCCCCCACGTATACGCTGCGACGGCATTTTATCAGCGTCGGAGCGCCGCTCGCGTGGGCGACTGCGCTTGCCCCGTCGCAGTGGAAATTATCACTGACAATTTGGCAGGTGGGCAACCTGGGCCAATGCTATGGATCCCAAGTTGGCCACACATCTCCCCCCTTTTCAAAAACAAATAGGAGACGTCTTAGAAGGTCTTGGTGGCCTTTCTTCTGGGTCAGCATGGGTCTTCGCAGGTGGGCGAGCGCGGGACCGACATCCGTGATTCTGGAGAGCTTCAATGCGGCTGTGGTTGGTCTGATGATGAGAGCTGCGTCGCCGCCGTTATATGTTTGGTGTGAGGCACTCGAAATTAACAGCAACATAAGGCCATGGCGCTGCAAGAATAAATATGCCGCACCCAAGGACGACGCCTGCCCAACTGCGCAGGCGGGAGCCACGGCACCTTTCTCTTTTTTCCCCAAAAAACGAAGAAGGCACGAACATAATACGCTAAAAGCTTCTGCTCCTTGCGCCGTCTTCGCTGCCGTCACAGGTTATATCGTGTGAAAGACGGTATGCGGAACGTCTCCCTCCTCGGGTTCAAGGAAAGCTCTTAAGCCGGCCACACGAATGGACCCGCACACTTCACCAGATTCTCAATACACCAGTTTCTAAAACAGATTGCAGAGTTTTTTTGCTAACACGGTAGGGGCCCTCCCATATTTCTGCTAAAGAGCCCGTTAAGCCTCTAGAAGTATCACGCAGTGAATGAGTTCACCTCAGCAGCAGGTCTTCCACCATGAACTGTATATTTCGACTCCCTTTGTTACACTAATTTGCTTGCTGCAGTCTCGAGACGTCCAGGCTCTCTGGAGCATTCTGTATGTTCTCCGTGAACCACTTCCGGACATCTGTGAACTGCGCAGCGGTGCACCGCATGCTTGCGGGAACTATGCAAAGAACACCATTCCCTAGGGTAAATGCGAGCTCTTTCCCAAAGTTAAGTTGAGCCGGAGTCAAACCCATGGATAGGTTCATTTTCGTGCACGTAGCGAATGCCATTTCTGCCAATTTTGAGTTTTAGTCTGTTTCGTTTTCTGTGCTACTAGCACCAGATTCAGGTTAAGGTTTACTGTTTTCATGATATTCACCTGTAGATGGTGCGGGGAAGTCCGTTTGTGAAGTATCCCCAGTGCCTTAAACGCATCCATGAACACCTTGCTGACAAAACAAGGAGAGTGGACAGCAATAAGCGTTGCGGCAAGGCCAAAGCTTTGCGAACATTTCAGGAAGGCAGTACGGGATTTTCCTAGGCTCCAGCTTGCGTAAAGAAAACATATCTCCCCACTTTGTGAAGTGGTTGGTCACTACTAGCAAATATTGATTGCCGACTGGACCATGGGAAAATTGACCGGCAACGTCACAGGCAACACAGTCTTAGGAGTACTTGCCTTCGACCGGCTGCATTAAACCAGGTGGCTGGCTAGCTAGTGGTTTCGCCTTGTGACATACCTTGCAGCTACGTGTGTACCTCATTACATTCTGCCACATGTCGGGCATGTTGCGATCTGGGATAATGTTTCGTAAGATTTACACCCCATGATGTGACCTGCTGAGGCGGGATCATGAATATACCTTATAAATACTCACACAGTTTATGAGGTATTACAGTCCGAAAGGGCGGGCCGCCGGACACATTATCCACCAGGGGGATGTACCACAGCTGGACGGAATCTCTACTCAGCAGGTATGCGTCCAAGTCTTTGTGACTTCTGGCGTCGGTTGCGCTTTCTTCTGCCATCTGGTGTATCAACTTCGGACAAAAACTATCAGACAGCTGGGCTGCCCGGAGCTCTTCTGCTCACCAGGGTTCCCCACCGCGAATGTGGCTTGATGGACGCCACAATGCCCAGTACCATCCATTCGGGATCTACCTGTATTTCCTACCTGAGAAGTGGAGGACCGCACAACGCATTTTCAACGTGGTTAGGCACACAACACTTTTACTGGATTGTGTACTTGTAGCGCTTGACCAAAAGGGCACATGAAGCGAGTCGTCTTACCGGGTTTTGAAGCCTTTTATACGACGTGAGTGCCATGTGGCCAGTGTGATTGCAAAACGAAGCGCCGTGAAGGTACACGTGAAACTTTTTAAGCACGGAAATAATCGCCAGACACTCTTTTTCGGTTGTTGGGCTGTTTCTCTCCGCACCAGTTAGCGTATGACTGGCGAAAGCTACAGGACGAAGAACACTGTCATGTTCCTGCAGAAGAACTGCTCCTCGTCTGTAATCTCTTGCGTCGGTGTAGAAGGTGGACGATTCAAATCGGGCTGATTTAGACAATACTTTCGGTCACAACCCATGAAAGGCACGCAAATGAGGTTTTCTGCTGTTACCCTAACACCACTTTGTTTGATTTTTTGCGAAGCAACTGGTTCAGAGGTTTTTGTTATATCAGCGCATTGCGGAGTGAAAGCTTTATACAGCGCAATCATTCTTAGTTGCCTCTCTAGGCTTTTGACGTCGTGAGGAGGTTGGCACTCCGTTATTGCGCGCAACAAATCTCATTCGGGTGCAGCGTGCCATCATCTACAACAAAGCCAAAAAGTTTCATTCCAGGTGAGGCCAACTGAGTTTTATCTGGATGAATCGTATGGCCGGTCTCACACATTCGTTTCAGCATGATGCGAAGGCGCAGAAGATGCTCTTCGAATGTTCACGAGAACACAGCTACGTCATTCAAGTACGCCATCGTAAACTCCTACATTGCGTCGCCGAGGACAACGTTCATCAGGGGTTGAAAGCTGGCGAGAGAGTCAGACAATCCAAAAGCAAGGCCCCCGCAGAAGGCGCCTACACCTCAAGTGTTTAGTGCTTGGTGAGTGGCGTCACCACAGAGTTCATTTACGTGGGCCCCCATACCCACACACAGGGGCACCTGTTTTAGTAGGTGCTTGGTGAGTGGCGTCGGCACGAACCCCTGAGCCATGTGGATTCACCAACGCACGCCTGGCTGTGCGTTGTTTAACTTGTGTCTAGAAAAAGGGAATCGTGATGGTTGATCCGAGCCTGGGGTATTTTTGGACTTTCCAGGGCCCCCCGGGTGAGGCAGTATACCGCTTCGTCCTTTGTTTCTCGTAGACAGGTGTCCTGGCTTGGCCCGACCAGGATGATTCAGTCAGTCGCCCTTCTCTTCTAGCTTTGCCATTTTCTCTTTCTGCTCATCTTTCCTCTTTCACCTTTCTTGGCGGCAAGGGCTAACCTTTGTTTGTGACCGATACCCTCGTCCAGACCCACACTTGGTTATAGTTTTCCGGCAGCACTGTTAGAGCAATGTCTCCAGCAAAACTCATCTTGCTCTGGTGCGTTACCTAACCCCAAGTTGGGCATGGTGGTGGGCGGTGCACTGCCGAATCTGAACATCCTTCACTTCTTATCTTCACGCGCTCTTAATCCCTGACCCTGTTTTCTAAAACCCTTAACCCTGTTTTCTAAAAAAATGTCTTTTTCTTTTCAATTATACCCACGCCTTCGGCTCCTCGCCGCCATGATCGTTGTATATATATATATATATATATGAGGGTTGAGCCAGGGAGCACGAGGAGGGTACGGTGGGAGCTCCAGAATGCATCGGGCGCAGTGTTTATTTCAACGCGAAACGTTTTTGTCTAGTTGCTCCGGATTTCGTGAGCCGCACCTCGTGAAGCCGTGGCCTGTGACGTCACGTGACGTCACAGTTTCCCTGCTGAATTAAGCTGGATATTTGACGCCACATAATCTTAACGCCAATTCAGATTTCCCGCTAAATTTAAGGGGGGAAATGGCGTTATATGACTTTGTGATACGTCACATATGAACAACTTCACTTTCCCCGGTAGATTTAGCTGGAAAATCGACGTCACGTGATCTCAGCACCATTTCAGTTTTCCCGCTATCTTCAGCAAGAAAAATGATGTCAAATGATTTTATGCCACGTGAATTATACACAAAGTTGGATTCTTCGCGATGTTTAGCGGGAAAACCGACGCCACATGACATGAACACCAATTCAATACCCCGCAAAATTTAACGGGGAAACTGAATTGACGTGGAGGTCTTGGGACGTCAGTTTGGCCGCTAAAGTTAGCGGGGAAACTGAATACTCAGTTTTGCGTTTTGGGATATCAGAGACCTGTACAATTCAGTTACTTGCATAAATTTAGTGGTAAATATAATTGGTGTTTAGGTTTTTGACGTCTCATAATGCAGCGGGCGCAGTTACCCAACGGCGACGCCGGCGCCGCTATAGCGGAACAAGCGCCTAACAGCTGCGCTTTAAGCGCTAATGAGACAGAAAAATATCCTCGATTTCCTGTACTTCATTCTACAAGTGACACTGTGCTTTTGTCAAAAATTTCGCTCTTTTTAATTGTGATGCACTTAGAACAAGTGATTAGAAAATGTTTTGAGGTAAAGAAGCTGGGTGGATACCTCCTTGTTGATGTTGATAATAGGCCTAAGAGCACATCACTCCTGAATATGACAAGCCTAGGAGATTACCAGGTTACTGTAACCCCCCATCGTATCCTAATACTCTTCAAGGTCTCATGTCAGAAGCTAATCTTCTCGAATGCAGTGAGGAAGAGAGCATCGAAGGTCTGCGCAAGAGTGCTGTTGTTGCTGTTCGACGGATCACTTTAAAGCGTGATGTTCACGAAAGCCAACCCGGCATCTGTTACTCACGTTTGAACTCCATGCTCTTCCGTCCAACGTGAAGGCAGGGTACTTGAACTTTAGAGTCTGCCCTTTCATTCCACATCCTCAGCGGTGTTGCCGCTGTCAACGTACTTGGCATGGTTCCTGAAGCTACCGCGGACGAGGAACGTTTGGAAAGTGAGGTGGTACTGACCGGGTGGCGGACATCTGCAAAAGTGAACCCAAATGTGTAAACTGTAGTGGAGCTCACCCTGCTTTATTTCGCGCATGTCCTAAAAAAAAAAAAAACAGAAAACGGAGTATTGAGTTTTAAAATAAACATAACCTTAGCTACCAAACAGCCGAGTAAGAGTTTGCCTTTCATGCGAGGGGTTCTTATGCCAAGGCAGTGAGGAGGGGACCCGACTGTACTTCATCCGTTGAGACAAAGATTTCCCCGGAAGACCTGTCCTCCCCACGCGTATGCATCAGTACGACGACATCGTTTTAGAAATTGTGAAACTTGATTTTGTCTGATGCGTGACTGGTGAATGATTATTTTGTATTTGATCTTGTGAATCGTTCGCTCTACTCGTTATATTTTCACCCTTGTATTGCACCCCTGCAATGACCTAAAAAAAGGTTGGAGTTTAACAGTATAATAAAAAATTGAGTGCTTGTTGCCCACATGTTACTTTTTTCTGCGTTTATTCAGCTTTTTGTTTTAAACCTTAAACTCTGTTATTGATTTGCTTTGCACTTGATTCATCTTGTGCACCAAAGAGAAGACCTTCCAGGTATAGATTGGACGCCGATACTGAGAGATAAGCATCAACGATACTTTGAAAACGTTCTTGACAAATGGGTATTTGTAAATAAATAAAAAGAGATGTTTCCAGATGGGACAATTACCTCATCACAAAAAAACTCGTGAACTTGATTACGTCTGTTCACAATAAAATGATAAGGCACAAAACTTGGCTGTACTGATATTATATAAATACGAAAGACCAGAATAAATTAGTTATCTAGAAAAAATTTCGCAATACTTTCGCAGCAGATCTAGGGTGGGCAAAGCGTAAACATTATACTAAAGTGTTCCACGAGGCTATGAAATACGTCCAGATATCGCCTGAAAGTCAATAAATGAAATCTTACAGCGCTGTAGACTCCAAAGGTCCGTAGGGAAAATTAGCAGAGATGGCAGATTGGTATCCGAGGCCACGCTGGCTAAAAGTTTTGATTCTCAATTTTAAATGTGGCGTCAAACTCATACTGCAGGGTAGATATGAACGGCATTTCAAGAAAGGGTAAATCTTTCTTGTTCCTACTACTTATAATGAAGTATTTGAAACATTTCTAGGCTTAAACAACAGTAAAACGTGTTACATTGATTAGATTTAATTTAAACCCATTAAATTTATGCTTGACATAATTGCAACCACATATTGTACATATCTTCAAGTTGTTCTTGTCGCGGGGAGGTTTCCCCAGAAAAATAAAACATGGAGAAGCGTCAGTGCTGAATAAGGGCGGTGAAAATAATTATATGTCAAATTATTGACCTGTATTCGCCCTGCCTATATTTTCCATAGGGCTCGAATACAATCTTTCGTGTTGTCTAAATAATTACTTCTCAAACACTCAGGACTTTCCGAGTCTCAGTTTGGTTTTATAACAAAAAAGTCGATTGAATCTTGTGGAGAACGAGTGTGGAAGATGACGGGGCGGCGGGCACGTCACAGACGTCGGCCATAGAGACGCAAGGTGGCGCGAGGCTGGGGCCGGGGAGGGCCGATGGAGCCGTTCTGGCTGGTTTGACCCATGGCGATCCCAGGAGCGGTCCACCATCGATGTTTTAACCAGAACCAAAAGAAACGGTGAGCTCTGGCCACACCGGCCTACGCCATGACGATCCTGGAGTGGTTCCGCAGCGAGACTCGGGCTATGATAGCACGGCACAGCTAGCATACGCAGCGCTGGCGTAGGAAGGACGATCCGCAGGCCTGGAGGCGGACTCCTATTGTGAGCTCTGAACTACGGGCGACAAGTAGGGTCGGCGGGACTGGGCTGCCGGCTCTCGAGGACGGGCAACCGGGAAGTAGAGTAATCACATTCGCTGTCTTCTCGTTGCAGTGTGTCTCTCCCTGGTAGACAATAGAAGTATAAACCGACCAGGCGGCGATTATTATATAGCGGCCGTACTACATAAAAATGGCGCATCCGACGCTGGGCCCGTTCGGTATGCCTCTGCCTCTGGTCGTCCTGATCGAGTTCCACGGTTTCGATGAGCGGGCTCTTCACAAAGGCTAACGATGCCCGTCGAGACAAAGTCTGCTGGACATTTAACGACTAGTGTTACAGCAGAGCTCAGCAGGTGTCTCCTCGAATCGAGTACTGAAAAGAGTCGAAGGCTGAAGCTACGGTCACGCTTTCTCGAGCACCCCATGCTACTGGTTGGGAGGAGGTGGTGCAGCCGGGGAAGAGGGGTGGGGGTCTTGTTGACAAGGAGCGCGGGTAAGATGTAACTAAGGTGTCATTGGAGCCAGAGGAAAGGCAAGATACCGACTGGCAGGAGGAGAGACAGCCAGGACGTTTAGCAGATTTAGGGCCCTGGACGAGTGGACCAAAGATCTTGGCTGAGGGTAACGTTCTAAACAAATATGTGGGCGCGGCAACTTTGCAAGGATAACGTCGGTTGATATGCCACTGTTATTTACCATTCAAGTGTTTCTGTTGTTGGGCCAGTGCACTTCGTCGGCGGCAAAAGCAAACCAAACGAAAATAGGATCCAGCGGAAGCCCCGTATCAGACCGGTCATCGTCAGCGGGACATCGCCCTAGCATAATGTGGCCCCGACGGCATTATGGGACGACGGCCCTGATGCTAGAAGAACTGTACCAGACGCGACAAGCTTCAGTGGGCACGGCAACTTCGCAAGGATAGCATCGGTTGATATGCCACTGTTATTTATCATTCAGGTTAGTACTGAAACACACTCAACTTGTAGGTGCTCCTCCTATCGGGTGATGTCGAGCTGAAGCCGGGCCCAGAAACAAGGACTGAAAAAATAATGGCTGAGATGCTGGAAACCCAAAAAAGAATAAGCGTTGACATTAAAGAAATCAAAGAAAACTAAAATGGCTTAAATAAAAGAATAGACGAACTCACAAGAAACATTAAACAACATGAAACTTCAGTCAAGAACAGTAACGCCGAAGGCAGTGGCCCTGAAGATATCGTCAAAAAGTTGAATTTGACCATTCAAACCCAACAGGGGAAACTTGACGACCTAGAAGATCGTAGCCGAACAACTTGGTAATCTTCGGTATCGCCGAGAACAAAGATAAAAAAACACGAAGATTTAAAATCGAAAGTAGTCACAGATGTTTTCCGAAACCGCCTTGGAGTTACAGTAAAGTCGATCGTACGAATGCACACAATTTGACAAACGCAACCCAACAAAATTCGGCCAGTAATCATGAACTTGGCAGACTTCAATGAAAAAATAGAAAACTTTTGCAACTGCAAAAAATTGAAGAGCTCAAGAATATCTATTTCAGACGACTTTTCACAGACCACAATAACCAGACGAAAGATGCTCTGGGAAAGTGCGAAAGAAGAGAGGGGTGAAGGCGCGCGCGGGTAAAGCTCGTTGGAGATAAGATTAAGATAAATTATGATTTCTACTCATGGCATGACGAGGACAACTACCGCGTCAAACTAAAAAGGAATAGATCCGATAATATTGAAGGTTGACTCGCTGAAAAAAAAACCGCGGAATTACGTGTCATAAATCTAAACGTGCACAGTTTGGATAATAAGTTATTGAGCTCGAGCAGGTACTAATGCTTTGTAACCCCCATGTTGCCGTAGTCACAGAAACACAGTGACATCCAGAAATAAGTGATGGAGAGTTACTGCCACCAGGGTAAAGATGGTAAAAAAGATAGGAAAAGGAGAGGAGGTGGCGTAGCATTAATTCTTAAAAAGAATATCGACTATGTACTAATGAAAGACAGTCAGGAAGTTGAATGTGTATGGTGTAAAATGAACTTTATCATACACACTACGTCGTCTGTGCATTTTATAGGCCTCCGGATGCTCCTACTTCAGTCTTGGAAGCACTACAGGATTACCTTACTACTGACATTAGACTCGGAACCAGACTAATTATTGCTGGGAATTTTAAGTTGCCTGGAATTAATTGGGATGAGCTTGATGCAGGACATGTAGATGCAATTAATAGCGGAATTCTTCTTCTCGGTATTGAATATAACAATCGTCTGACGCAAGTTGTTACGGGTTTCCCTCGTGAAGTTGGAAACAGCTGGTCGTTGTTAGTTTTAATATTTGTGTGTAGTCATTTACTCGAGTATGAAGTATCTGTTTAAGAGGTTGTCTCTGATTATAAATTAGTATGTTCATGTTTCAAAACTGCAAAATTTTGCAAACAAAGTGTTCTATCTAAGTGCCTAATTTTTCTAAAGCGAACGACGAAAGTGTGCTGGATTACCTCGATCTGTCATTTTCTCAGTTTTCGACTTTCGATGGCACAAGTGACGTGAATTTTTTATAGGCTGAATATAAACGTATTGTTACATTTTGCTTAGAACATTTTATACCGAAACGGAAGAAATCAATAAAGAAATCTAATCTATGAGTAACCCGAGAGATCGTACAACTCAAGCGTAAAATAAAACGCTAACGTCGTAAAAAAAAGGAAAACGAGGAAGAGTTCCTAGAGCTTTCATATCTTTTAAAGCAAAAGCTGAGTTCAGCGAAGGGACGTTCTGTTTTTAAACCCTACCGAATTTTATGAGAAATTCACCCGACAAACTTTGGCGTCACTTATAACCCCGAAAATAACGATTAGAATATATAATCGAAAACGATAAAATTGTGACCGATCTAAAAGATATCGTCGATAGCTTTCATATCTTTTTTCATAGTGTGTTTGTTAAAACAGACGGTGATATAGAAGAATTAAGCTTCAATGCGACAAGTAGTACTATGAGGGATGTAATATTCACTGAAGAGGAAGTCTTTTCATTACTATTAAACTTAGACGTAGAGAAGTCAACCGCGCAGGACAAAATACGACACGAGTTTTTAAAAAGATATGCAGAATGGCTTTTAAAATATCTTACCATTATTTTTCAAACATCTCTAAAACAACACCATGTACCCAACGAATGGCGCAGTGCGAGGGCCGTACCAATTTTTAAAAAAAAAAGAAGTAAGCATAATATTGAAAACTACCGCCCCGTATCTTTAACGTGCATTGTATGCAAATTATTTGAGCATATTATTTTTTAAGCATTATACAAGTATTTTCAATCCTCCAACATTTTTCATTCTAACCAACACGGGTTTCGCGAGCAGCTATCGACGCTCACGCAACTCGCAGAAATATTTGACGATTTTGCCGCTTCTTGTAATGAGAGATGACAGAATGATGCGATAGGCATTGACCTTTCTAAGGCGTTTGATAGAGTACCACACACTGAACTACTCCCTAAACTTTCTCTGCATGGTGCAAATCATAGCGTGATACTGCGGACCAGGGCGTATTTATCTAATCAGGTGCTGTATTAGAGGTTAAGGGTGACCGTTAATTTGTATCTGAAGTGCCCCCTAGGGCGTCCCCCAGGGGTCAGTTCTTCGGATAGTATTATTTTTTAATTTACATTATTAATATCGCGGCGGAAATAAACCAAGAAGTTACTGTGCGGCTTTTTGCGCATGATTGTCTGGTATATTCAGAAATCAGGGAGAAAGACGACCAGCGCAAATTGAGTGCACCCGTTGGGTGTATTCAGGATTGGTGCTCAAAATAGAAGGTGAAAATTATTACACACACAAAAAAATAACAGTGTTTGCACGAATAAGTAACAAAACTAAAAATGTTTTTTATCTTACCTACGAGCTTGATGGAAGTCCTTTGGTTGAAGTTGATAGCTTTAAATACTTAGGTGTGACACTTTCTAAAGTCTTAAGTTGGAGTAAGCGCGTCAATGAAATATGTCACAAAGCAATGAAAAAGCTTAGGTATTTAAGACGAAGTCTGAACAGTACTCCGCCTCGAGTGGAGTTAATGGCATACACAACGTATTTTAGGCCTACCTTAGAGTACGCTGCATCGGTGTGGGACCCCTATAGAAAAAATCAAATTGGTGAACACGAGAAAGTTCAGAGGAAGGCGGTGCGATTTATTCTATCCAAATACAAGCGACTTGATTCTGTCACAATTATGCTGAACAGCCTCAATCTCCCCTTATTTTCCGACCGTCGAGCAATTGCTCGAATAAAGTTTTTATTTGTTTTTATCACCTGTATAACATTAACCCGGGCTCTAGATTAATACATCCCGCATCAAGAGTAGTCAGATACGTTAGCACTAATCTGTTTGAAGTGCCCAAATGTAATATTGACGCTTATAAATTTTCTTTTTTCCCTAGAGCTGTAAAAGACTGGAATAATGTCCCGCAAAATATTTTGTCATTGGACTCTTTAGATGAATTTGAGAGCGCCCTTCTGAAGGTGGGTGATTTGGACTGATAAATAGTAGTTATACTATTTTTGCTAAGTAGTAGATTTTGAGCGCTGAGAATTCATTTTGTTCAGTGCTAGATAATGTAGTGAATGCTTGTGCTATTTCAACCCCTTTATTTTAAGTTGATGTCCCTGAATGTGCACTGTATTGTAGTCCTTATGTTGTATGTTTCAGTGTTCTTCTATACCTCACACCTGTTAAAGCCCCGTATTTGTGGTGAACAGTATTCGCAAATAAATAAAATAAATAAATAAATAAGCCCTTGCCGAGGCCCGGGGTGCAGATGGGTTTTTGTCAGGGGGTGTCGGAAAGATTGGGGGAATAGAGGTTTTCCCCTCTCTTCTCTGCAGCGTTCCGTCTGCTTCGCCCTTTCTTGCCCGTCTTACCCTCGCCCTACTATCCAAGTACTCTGTAGATATACGTGCGATATCTGGCGGGTGCTCGGACGACATTGCGAGTACAAAATTGATATTCTCGACCCCCGGCGGATAATCAGCCGACGCCCTAAGTACTCTATAGATATACGCCCGATATCCAGCAGGTGCTCAGACGACACGCCAGTATGACTGACATACGCGATGCCCGGTCGGTACTCAGCCGACGCTCCAAGTACACCATGGATACACGGGCGATATCCGGTGGGTACTCCGACAACTCGATTGACCTTGGATTAACAAGCGACGTCCGGCGTGCACTCAGCCGACGCTGCTAGTACTTTGTAGGTATACTCGGCGTCCACTTAGTACTCAGCCCGACGGTGGCGGTACTCCAGTGATATTGTGCTGGTACTGCCTCGCTTTTGAAACGATATTGTCTAGACATCGTGTGGATGGGAAGAACCGTATATTCTGTGTATTTGCCAACAATATTGTGTAGATACTCGCCTAATATTCTTGTGCCGCTTGGGTGTATTACTCTTTGTATAATATATATTACTTATGGTAACATTTCAGCTAATGTATTTTTTGTATATGTGTAACTCTGATATTTGTATCCTGCATCTGTGCCACTATCTGCCAAGTACTAGGAATCCGGACCTTGACAAGCCAACAAAGATTGGCTTTTTGTCCTAGGCTCCGGCACATGTACTTGAAGGTGCAAATAAATAATTTGATTTGATTAGACCTGCTGGCTGTTTTGGAGCACGTGAAAAGATATATTCTTCCCATTATGAAAATAATAATTATTTGTATTCATATTATTATTACCACTATTAATAATAATATTATAAATATCATCATCATAAGCACCATCATCCGGCTGAGTCTGGAGCCGCCCGATCATGATGGTGAAGGCGACGAAAACTATGAAATACGTTATTTGTAACTTCTCTCTTCTCCACGGGAAACGGCGACATCCTGGCGCTTTCGGGGCGTTAGGTAGAATGCTGAGGGGTGTAGAACGTTTTTAGTCGGGTGACGTGAGCGATGTGGCGACCAAGGCAGCGCTTGTCCGCCGGAGCTTCCAATGGTTCCACGAGGTAGTTAACCCGCGAGATGTGATCCAGATGTCTTTGTTTATAATCGTAGCGGCGTTTTTGTTATGAGTGCGCTATTCGTCCGCGGGCGTGCTAATTGACGAAATTCCTCAGCGTGTGAGTGCGTCTAGGGCAGCCTGGTGTTCTGTAAAATCTAAGCGGTATGGTAAGACCGTATGCAGAGCGTACGAGGCTTCTCTAACGAAAGAAAAAAAACTGTAAAACCCAGTTGTGGTTTGAACATTTGTGTCGTAAGGAAATGTTATCTGTTTTTCTCTGGTTTGAGTAGGCATATATTGCTATCATGTCAATGAGCGTTTGGTTTGGGGGGATAAGGATAGGTGGTGCGATGTGCAGCATTGTAGGCCGTCAACAGTAATTGTACAAGCGTCAATAAGAACACGCGTCTACGATTATTTCTTAAAGTTTGCGAAGGTTTTTGGTGTAGTATAATATTACTCAGAAAAAAATGAGAACGATAAGTAGCGATCGCCAATGGAAGTGCGGATGTCTCCGCTTATCTCGCCGTGTGGTAGATTGATACGACGATCTAGGGGTTCCCCGAAGCTGAGGAATGGAGGGATCCTACGAGATAAATCCCCACTCATGGGAAGGGCCGTCCAGGTGGAGGAAATTGTTGCAATAGGCCAGTAGGAAACTGAGAAGGGCGCTTCCGTCTTTGGCATTCGGGATGGGTCTGGACAAATCGCTGAATGTTCTGGTATAGTTCCGGCCAAAAGTAGCGCTAGGATATACTGACGTATTTCTTGAGAGTCTCAGCATGTCCGCTTGTTGGAAAAGAATGAAAAGCATGTAGGATTTCTTCGCGGCGTTGCCGTGGTGTTACTAACAACCATCAATTACCATCAGGCAAAAAGTTACGTCAATAATCCAAACCATTCCGGAGCTGGAAATGTTGAACGCACGGAACGAAGGCACGGTCTAAAGATTCAATTCAAACGTTCATAGGAGATGTGAAATGGGGTATGTACGGGTTCAAAAATAACTGGTGACCAACGCTTTCGAGACTTAGGGGCAAGATGACGACTGGGTCTTCAACGTCGCGTGCATGAAGCGATGGTATGTGGCGTGGTGGGTACAGGGAGAGGCCGTCAGCGTCGCCATGCTTCTTGCAGGTTTTGTAGAGGACGGTATAATTGTACACTTTTATTCGGAGTGTCCATCTTTCAAGAAGAACACAAGGGCTGTTAATGTTCTATAGTCAACAAAGGGCGTGATGGTCGGTGACTACATCAAAGTGGTGTCCGTACCTCCCGTGACGGTACGTACGGTGCCGTCACGGGAGGTGTAAATATAAATAAATAAATATATATATATATATATATATATATATATATATATATATGGGGATTTTATGACATATGCAAAGGCAAATTATGCGATAATTGTGTCAGCGTTGATTCCGCTATCTGAATTGCTATCAATTCAGTGTTTCTGGCGGCAAAAGTTCCAGCGAGAAATCCAGGCAACTTATAGCTCCTCATCTTTTTCGAGTCATACACGAAAAACCAAAGGGGTACCTACATGGCTAATTTATATATATATATATATATATATATATATATAAATTAGCCATGTAGGTACCCCTTTGGATTTTCGTGTATGACTCGAAAAAGATGAGGAGCTATAAGTTGCCTGGATTTCTCGCTGGAACTTTTGCCGCCAGAAACACTGAATTGATAGCAATTCAGATAGCGGAATCAACGCTGACACAATTATCGCATAATTTGCCTTTGCATATGTCATAAAATCCCCTTTCTACCCCAATTTTCGTATGAAGTTTTTTCGTAAATACCCGCACCTTACGTCTTCGAGGCCGGGTGCCTCGCAGCACCGTACGTACCGTCACGGGAGGTACGCATGGCAGTAGCGGTACCGACATGTCTGTGACAGTTTCTTGAGTGCCTCGTACGATTTTCCCAATGTGCTACAATAACTCTTCGTGCAGTATGTATGATGAGAATTGCATTGCTTAATCGAGAAACAGCGTTGAATGGGCGCGTGTAGTGCAAACTTCCGCGCAACGTTGCTGCTTTCTTCGCGAGGGCGTCCAAGTCAAGAGTGATTTTAATTTCCTCTCCGTTGACGAGAAAGCTCGGCGGATTTTTTGACCCAGACCGAGACATGAAAAACGAAGGGCTTCGTCGTCGACGTCGACGAAGCTTTGCCACCTCGCTCGCTTCGCTATCAAAGCACAGCTGCTGCGGAGCCTACATGCATGCGCGTTCCCTCCTCTCCCTCGCGTCCCCTTAGTTCAAACTCGCGTCGATCTCGTCGTAAGCAGACGTAAATTCTCGTATAATGTAACACAAAAAACTTTCAGCCTTCCCACTCTGGTGAAGAAGGAAGACCCTGGAAGCTGTACTTGGATGGGAATAAACTAGTAGTCGGCCGCAAGTCGGCAAAGCCAGAGTGGAACGGCTAGAAAGGTTGCGCCATCTATGAGCGATGGTGGTAACCAGACAACCGGGAACCGGTTGTCTCGTTGCCGCCGTTGCTCATAGATGGCGGTAGCTTTTAACAGTGTCGTGTCACCATTTGTTTGCTGACAGACACGATACTGGGGAAACTAGCCCTTATCAGCTCTTCTGTAAGAAACGGGGCTCATTTAACAAGCCTTAAGCCTTGAAGTGAGAGGACATGTGTAACCGAGGCACCTGCCGTCACTCAAGAGGAGTGAAATGCAGGAATGCGTAATGCGACATACTCAGGCACGTGCGCCGCGTGAACAACAAAAAGTTGCGGTAGAGCCTTTCCTTTGCTAGTGACACTAGTGAAAAAAAAGAAAGCCGTTTACAACTCCCTGTAACGCCGAATTAGAGCGCAGCTCTTGAGTAGGAGGGAAGGGTACTGAAGGGAAGGTATACCCCTTCTCCCTCCTCCTCACCTCATTATCCTTTCTGCTACTCTTCCGTCCGAGCGGCGTCGCCATCGCCTTACGAGGGTCACATGACCTCACGGGGGTCCCGTGACACCGGTAAGGTCACGTGACGATGACGATGACGCCATCATAATCGGCATCGGCGTCGACATCACCACTGATGTCGTCCTCGGTGACGTCACTGACGACGTCATTGGCATCGCCTTCGTCACTGATGAGGTCATCAGTGACGTCAGTGATGACTTCATCAGTGACGTCAGTGATGACTTCATTAGTGACGTCACTGATGACGTCATCGGTATCACCATCGTCATCGTAATCGATGAAGTCATCGGGGACGTCATCGGTGACGTCACCAGTGACGTCACGCGTCCCATAATGCACCGCGTGGTTACTCCGATGGCGATGGCGACGCCAACAGTGACACCGACAGCGACGTTGCTGAAGCTGGAAACAGGCGCCTCTTTACAACTCCCTGTAATGCCGAATTAGAGCGCAGCTTTTGAGGAGGAGGAGAGAAGGGTACTGAGGGGAGGGTATACCCCTCCTCCCTCCTCCTCACATCCTGTCTGCTACTCTTCCCTCCAGGTGGCGTCGCCGTCGCCTTACGAGGGTCACCGAAACTCAAGGGGGTCGCGTGACGTCACCGAGGTCACGTGACCTCACTGGAGTCACGTGACGATGACGCTATCATTATCGGCATCGGCATCAACATCGTCACTGACGACTTCCTCAGTGACGTCACTGACGACGTCATCGGCATCGTCATCGTCACAGGTGAAGTCATCAGCGACATCAGTGATGACGCCATCAGTGGCGTCATTGATGACGTCATCGGCATCAGCATCGTCATCGTCGCTGATAACGTCATCGGTGACGTCACCAGTGACGTCACGCGTCCTATAATGCACCGCGCGGATACGCCGATGGCGATGGTGACGCCAACGGTGACGTGGCTCAAGCCGGAAACGGGCGCCTAAGGGCTGCGCTCAAAAAAAGCCGTTTTCAACTCCCTGTAACGCCGAATTAGAGCGCAGCTCTTGAGGAAAATAGGGAAGGGTACTGAGGAAAGGGTATTTCCATGCTCCCTCCTCCTCACCTCCTCACATCCTGTCTCATACTCTTCCCTCCGAGCGGCGTCGCGGTCGCCTCACGAGGGTCACGTGACCTCACGGGGCTTACGTGACCCCTGTGAGGCCACGTGACGATGACGTCATAACGATGATATCTTCGTCATCATAGTCGCGATTACGTCATCAGTGACGTCACTAGATACATAATCGTGATGACGTCATCGCCAGTGATGATGTCATCAGTGATGCCATTGACGACGTCATCCTCATTGATGACGTTAACGGCATCGGCATCGTCATTGTCATCATCACTGATGACGCCATCAGTAACGTTCCTGATGACGTCATCGGCATCGGCATCTTCATCGTCACTGATGAGTCATGACGTCACTGATGACGGCATCGGCATTGGCATCAGCATTGTCATCGTCACTGTTGACGTCAATGAGGTAGAGGGGCTTAGAGCGATAAACCGGGGTTCCAATCTGCACTCGAAAGTGACCCCCATAAGGCGGCTGCCATTGTACGCAAATGTGACCACTCTTCACATGACCAAACCAAATACGTGACGTCCCAGAAAAGATGGCAGCCCCCAGGCAGCGGCTGGTCCCAGCTGGGACGGAGCTTGTCGGATGCTTTGTTTGTTGTCGTTCGTGTTGGCGAGTTGATTTCAGACGCGGAAGCCGTCATATGAGGCCGGTCGAAAGCGACTCCAGAGTTCGGCGTGGTGCCTGACGTAGGTATAACATGAACAGAAGGAGGCACGGTGTGCATTTCGCTGGTGACCGACGGGGATATTGCCACGAAAGAGACAATCGGCCCTACGTTGCTCGGACCGCGGATTGATTCGGATACAGCAAGTAAATTTTAAGGCAACGTTTTTGTGCTCTCGTTGACCATCGGAATCTTCCAGGTCTGCAGTGAAGCGTGTGCTATATATTTGGATACACAGTTTAGCGACGGAAATTGCGTGCGTCGATCGTGCTTGGCAGTTTGCAATCGTGGTGCCGCTTCAAATGACCGAAGGCTCACTCTGGTTGTGCGGCGCACCGGAGAGCTCCCTTCAAGTTGGTAGTTCCTGTGCCGTGCTTCAGGTGATGCTGTGCTGCTTCCTAAATTGTTCTGGCGTAGACGTGCACTTTCGCGGAGCACATGTGTTGCAGTTGGTATTGATTCCGCTGGTCTGTCGCACGTTTCGTCGACACAAGTTTCATCAACACTCGGTACACGAATTGCAAGCTGTATGGACATTTCATCGCGCGTGTTACCTACCCAGTTCACCCGTTTACGCCGCTTTGCGACGACTGTCTGCAGCGGCTCATTACTAGAAAAGTGGTCCCATATCGATTTCAGTTCAGTTCGTCCATGGCAGTCGCCAAACCCCTAAGGAGAGGATTTGTTCGGACAGAATGCCTCTAAAACAATGCAGCTTTTTTAGCGGTAAGGATAGACTCTCTTCTGTCAGTTTTTGTATATTGTCACGGATGCTTGCTCCAGTCCTATCTTTTATTAATATTTACTGTTCTGGAAAGTTCCAGGCCATGCACAGCTGTCATCGTATGTTCTGGTGGAGGTGCTGGGTACTTTGCCCGTAGCCCTTCACTCTATGTGCACCCTGGCAGCTCCTCAGCCGAGTTGCCCGATAACAGGACACGGGTGGCGAACTATCCCGCGTCTTAAACCTCCGGCCAGCCGTGAACCAAGTCCTATCCCGAGCCTTTCAGAAAAACCGGAATACGAGCGATTACCACAAGGACGAACCTTAGAAATACACCAAGAAAAACCTGAAATCCGAGCCAGTCGCGGCTACCAGCAAGAACCACCGGAATTCAGTCTTTTGCCAGAAAAACCGAACCTGACGAAGCCAACAATGACAAATCTGTAGCAGCAAACCGCGTCCGCTCCCACCATCGTTTGCATGCCCGTCGCAACTCGCAGTTCGATGCCCTTTCACGCAAGGTGTATGAAGACGTCGAAGGCTGGATTGAAATATATGACCGTGTCGCCCGCCATAGTGGGTAGATGGACAACCAGCTCCTGCAGGACCTATACTTCCCTTGGAAGAAATTACCAGGCACTGGTTTGAGAACCACGAATCCTCTTTAACGTCGTGGGAAGTTTGCAAGATCGAGCTGAAGTGCATGTTCATCAGCCAACATTGATGAGAGACAGCCGAATTCTTGATACTCTCCAGGGCACGGCCCAACGAGAGCGTCATCGCCTTCGAGGAGGATGTTTTTCGCCTGATCAAACACCCATGCCAACCCTGATGCTACAGAAGACAAGAAGCTAAGAATCTCATGTCCCTCATGTGAGGCACAACACCTTCGGCAGCCTTGTCCGCAACCCCACGACAACAGTCGAAGGGTTCATATTACCGAGGTTTCCAACATTGAATGTAGACTGCCAGGCCCGAGCCTGCCAATATCAACAACTCCCCAGCGTCTCGACACTTGAGTCATTCAGCTGCAACTTCGACGCCAGTCTCCCAGGCATCTGCGACATCATCCACAACGCTGTACGGGGGAGATCCGGAAGCTACTTTCTGCCATCAGTTGCCTGGCTTTTATTTTGATTGCCGAGATTGTTTCGGAACAAGTTCGACAGGCATTTCAACTGGAGACTTATTCGAGCGAAGCGGCATCTGACAAACCGAGGGCGGCTTATGCCACAAAGTCACGACGACCGCCACCGGCTACATGTTACTATCCAATACCAATTCAACGAGACGCCCCAACACTGAAGCATTCCCGACATCAGGAAGAACCAGCGTAGGTCCGCGCTGAACAAAATACACCGAGGAAAACCGAGGTGCTGCGAATGGTCGACCGAAAACCACTCTGCTACCAATGCATGAGGCCGACCATGTCTACTGGAGGTACCCATACCAATGAATTGGTCTCCAAGGGTTCAAGCCGAACGACCCTCGACCACGTCTCGACAAGCGTCCGCGAAGCATTGAGGATTATCTTCGGTGGCCTTTGTGCCTGGTGCCAACATTACCCCGAAGCTTCTGATCCCCTTCACCTCGATGGGAGGTAAGCACGACAAAGCAGGTGAGCGGCAATGCAAGGACAGTTGATTTGGAGTCGGTTGTCGTCCAAGGACAATACCTAATAATTTGCTGACACTAATTATATGTGTCCACGCCACGAAGCAAACTATTTCTAACTTTGAGGGAGAATGTCGCTGAGTGACTTGAAGAAATAGAATGGTTGGTTGTTCTCAAAAGTGGACACCAAGCATCACCCGACTTCACTTTGCCACACGGGACTTGCACACGTTGTAGTGGTCGTGGGATGCAGAATAAATCTCTATTACGAAATGGAAAAGAAATAGCTTGGATAGCAAACAAACATTGTTGCCAGCCACCAAGTCAATGGTACAGGAAAAGGCAAAGCCATGTAAGTAATACATGCCGAGCTTGCTGCATTGACACAGAAAGCTACCAGGAAAATTTGCGGACTAGAGGCCAGCCCTGCAGCTCCAGTGCATCAGATGTCAGGTGCGGCACATGACGTATGATTACAAGATGGCATCGGTCAGTAGAAGTTGCCACTCGACCAAACTGAACACAGACGTGCCAGGAGCGTCATCCGACAACAAGGAGTACAGGTACAACAACTGAACGCCTGACACGAGACTGTCGCAGAAAGAACTTATTATGAAACCATTTGCTAAGAATCCATAATTATGTAATCAAGTGGAAATAAACATATTTGATACACTAACCAAAAAAACACATTTACGCTTGCCTTTACGCCTTCAGAGTCTAGACACCAAGAAGTGTGTTTACTGCACACGCTGGACGTTTTGAGGACAATCACCATCTCTGACCCCTCAGTATTAATTAATGAGACATACCAGACTGGCAGACTTGTTGCATGGGGCTGCATTCGTTCCACCTCCTCTGAATATGTGGTGCATCCGAAAACAAACTCTAGTGATGTGAAAATGTTATTTATTAACGTATTCCCTCCAGTGATGTGAAAATGTTATTTATTATTTTTATTCCCTCCCGGGGCCTTCGTAGGCATTGCAGAGAGGATACTTAAAACAACACACATGTTAATAACATCATAGCACCCTGACATTAATGAGCAAAAAACCAACCCAGCTACCAAAAATAAATATTACACTCGTAAGAAATAATTATTGCTGTAACTTGTTCATTACAAAGACGAACACACCTCTGAGCATCTAGTTTAATTAAATGTGTTGATACATTGTTCTATAGCAGGACATTTTCCATACGAATGACACAATAGACCATTTGAAAAACCCCATCAAGCAACGCAATTGTCACAATTTTTTTTAGGCGTAGAGCACACGAATGAGCGAAGTTCACGTCTAACGCTAATGCAGCACTAGAGTCCAATAGGCGCTAAGCCGAGTTCACAGTGACGGCGGACATAACATTGTTGACGAACAAATGCCCAAAGAATGAAGGCCTTGGGTAATTAGAGTAGTAGCTACTGTGATTCGTTCCATCACAATCTGGCAAACGGCAAAGGTGAGTCAATATGCATGTTGGAGTGAGGCACATGACAACATATTATCAGAGTGCTCGCCTGCACAGATTTGTCGCATACCTTCACTCCGTCTCTCTGATAGGCTCGATGGGGCTGTCGCGGCTGCCCTTTTCCGAATTACGGTGATACGAAGTATAGGCAACTTGCACTTTTGAAAAAAAGTCTATTGAAGAGACCGAAAGGATGTGGCAACATTTTTTAACAAGACTGCTCTTCGGGCAAGGGGTGAACGCAAATATGAATTATCTTGTCCAGGTAATTAGAACAAGTAAATAATTGACCGACTAATACAATGCACTCGTGATTAAAAAAAACAAGTATTGCTGCAATAAATGCTACGAAATAGAAAAATGTGCAGTTAATCTATGCGTACACCAAAACAGTTGTTCTTATAGCAAGTTGAATAGCTTTGAAGCAGGTGCCCGCAACGATTTATTTATCCCCACACTCAATAAACCTCTACCTCGCAGCTGAAAATAAGTGTGCACTTTGCACTGACAAAAAAAGGAAGAAAAGCGATCAAATGTAGAATCATCGATTAGCACAATACGTAAAGATCGGAGGAGCTTCCTCGCTAAAAGTTGGCTTGATTATGCAGTTTCCTAGGGCTGAAACGAATTCCCCTGGGCCCTACGTCCGACGCATATATTTCGCGTCGATTATCAGACATTCCAACGTTCAACTAAAGCTAAGAGAATGCGAAAATCGCATGCTAAAAGCACTCAGAGTTCTATCAATCCTCGAACAGATCCGGTAATCCGAGCACCGGTACGGCGATACGGCTGATGCTGTGTCACAAGCGTTACTATCCAGATGATCAAGAGCGATCTTGCGCAAAAAGGGTATAACGTCTCATTCATTTATGTTTTCACATTATACTTGCGACAGCGAGCACCAAAAAGCCCGAAGCCGTCGGAAAGCAGCTGTACATCACGGCTACCGCGCACCGAACAAACTCGCATTTACTAGCTCTGGGCGCTGCAATCTTACCGAGGACGTCAGGCCTTTTGTGAGGTCACGTGACGAGTGGTCACATTTGCGTAAAACATGGCGGCAACCGGGGGGGTGCCACTTCCGAACTTCCGGTTTATCACTCCAAGCCCCTCTACCTCGTTGGTTGACGTCATCAGTGACGTCACCAGTGACGTCACGCGTCTCATAATGCACCGCGCGGTTACGCCGACGGCGACGCGCTCAAGCCGGAAACAGGCGCCTAAAAGCTGCGCTCAAAAAAAAAAAAGAAACAAGAACATTTTGGCAGGAAAAAACACATTCCTTAAAGGCCTTTTTACATTGAGTAAAACACGGCGACGACAGCAGCACAACAAGTTCATTAAAAAATGGTAAACTTTGTTGTCGGTCGCCTTGTTTCCCAACAAACCTGTCACATTGCAGGAACATCAGTGCAATAGAGGCGACACCAGAGATGTTGCCTCGGTGCGAGGGCTCTCAGCAACAAAAGCAGCAGCAACTTGTGTTCGACGGCGGGTGTTGCCCAAATCGGTGGATAAGCGAATGGTATGCCTTGAACACAACAACGCAGAAATCTTCAACGGTGGATTTCGTTTTTGATAACGTGTTTTCTTTTAAAGCTTACTCAGATAAATACATGGAAAACGCTATTTAACAATACTTAAGGCTTTGTTGCAGCTAAAATAATTTGATGAATTTGTTTTCTTTGTTACTGCGCGATAACGTCAAATGTTTGTCAAGATGGTAACAGCGACAGTCGTGGACGCTGGGACGGTTGTTGAAGTTAGAATTGCAGAAAGGCCAACTAACATTACTGCAAGTGAAATAAAATGGCATGATTACTTACTCATTATAAAATGTAATAAAAGTCATCCACGAAAAGTTGCGATTTAAAGATCAAAGCTCGAAACGACCGCTCTGATCATGATTGCCGATGCTTGTAACTTGAAAAAGCCGCTCCTAGACAACTGAATTGTTTCGAAAATCCCCTGGACTTTTTTGGCGAATGAAGCGATCACATAGCCGGCATAAGCAAACAGACAGCGTTAAAAAAGAAAAATAATCTTCATCGTTTGTTCTTATGGTTGATTGTGGCGGTGTTGCCTTTTTAAGCACTGACAGTTCAGTTCAACGTTACGCTACCAAAAACAGATTGGAGTACTACCGGTGCTAACTCAGTTTTACTCTAGAAGTGCGAATTGCGTAAAAACGGAATCGGACCGACACACTTCATAGAGTGGTGTAAATCACGAACGTAGCAGCGAATGGTTAGTTGGTTGGTTAGGGCCCGCTGCTTCGTCAGCGAATGAAGAACATAATAATAAATAAGAGTGCAAAGTACTTCGTTTCTTAACTGTGCTAATCACGTTCACTGGTCGATGTCGTTCCTTTGTAATTTAGTCCTCCAAATGAACCTGCGAATTGTAGTCACCTTTCCAGTGCCGCCGCTCGGCACACGAACGAATGAAAGTAATCAAGATGGCGGAATGCTCCCCGCGTTGGCCGTGCCGTCGGAGCGGTGTTGCAGGGTGTTTTCCCTGTTGGAAAACAAATAGGCGAACAAGATTGCCGGCCAACAAAACATGGTTGCCGACAGATGCTGTTCCCTCAATGTGACAGGGACGCCGAAAATGTGTTCCTGCTGATGGACAGAGTCGTCCAAGTGTTTCATCAATGTGACAGTGCCTTACACCTTTTCTCCCTTCGCCAACCCCGGGTTCCAAGCACGCGCTTTGCACACATGACTGCATTCTCACAAAGGACTGTTGCCGGCTATATATAGACCCAGAATTACGATGAACAGAAAATAAAAATTTTACCCAATTTTATAGCGCCATTTGGAGAGATGGAGTTATCCGTTTCGCCACAACCAGACAGCACAGCATGTACCCCTTTGAAAAATCTACTTTGTATGAACAATTATCGTGCCCAATAAACACATTTGAACCATACAAAATATATACGAACATATGAGCAAAATATGAAAAACTTGTGAGAAGTTTTTTTTATGATTCCTCCATGGTTCTTATGTGTTCTTATATATATTGTATGATTCCTGTGTTTATTTGACACAATAATTTTGCCACACAAATGGCTTTTTCGCTAGGGTAGCCTCTAGAAAAAACAAGTAAAATTTAAATTGGAAGCAAAAAATATCTTGCAACACAAAACGATATGTGATTGCTGAATAGTGCTTTGCATAGCATAATTACTCGGTGCGATTCATTGAGATGTACGCCTTGAGCAAGCAATATGAGAAAAACCGACGTTGCGGTAGGAAGCCCCAGAACCTGTTTAGTGATTTAGATTTTGAAATTAGGACTTCTCCCTTTCCGTTCATATGAATCCTCAAAAAAAAGAAAAAGAACAGAGTCCAAGTATTAGCTTAAACCAACTTGGCTCTGAAAATTAGCCTTCTGCAAACGGTAACATAATTTTATCCGGTACACATCACGCCGGTCGCGACCCGCGGTGGTAGCACAAAGTGCGACACTGCTAGGGCGAGCAATCGATGGCCGGGTGTCCCCGTAACAGAAATGTTGTAAGATGGGCGGGTTGGTACGAAGACATATGAACAGAGCAATGCACAAAAAGACGAGGGCATAGTGAGCTTGTGTGTTCCGCCATGGCTGCTCTACACTTACAAAGCCTGGCAGTTCGACGACGGAGCCATGAAGTACCCGGTCGCAGATTTAGCGCGCAAGGATCTGGTAGCACCGAACATTTCTCGGGGAGTGCGGTAGTGAGCGCACAGCGTTTGAGCGGCTAGAACCCGAAATGCACTGTTCGCTAAAAAAAAAAAAGAAACCGATGCGACTGGCTGCTGATGTCGAAGCTACAGCGATTGCGGCCGCAGAGGCCTGTGGCCTCGTCGGCCGCAATTAAAATATTCGCTAAAAATATCCTTAACATATTCTTACTTTCGTACTCATTTTGGTTTTATTTTCACTTCGCTGGCATGGAAACATTTTTTACTATTGATATTCATTCGGGAGGAGACTGTTTTGGTCTTCCTAAATAAGGGAACCTGAAGACGTCCTCAAGACGTCTTTGAAAGGACCAGAATCTCCCGACTAGTTACGGGGGTCCCGACGAAGTCTTAAAGGCGTTTCGACCAGCTGAGGACGTCCTCAGGATCATCTGCGTGTTCTCGGCAGTTCTGTGCCATATAGCACATAGACCGCTAAAAACTCAAAGCAGGGGATAGTCTTTAGTCTTTAGTCTTGATTTATTTATTTATTTATTTTTGATCTGGAGAGCCGTGGCACCGCGGAAAGGCAGCAGCACCCCGTACCGTGGAGGCCCGCGGTGGCGTGTCTAGTGAACATGACAATGTGAAGAGTATATACATGCAAGATGACGACATGGGTGGTTGGTTTCGGGGAGGATGGCAGTCCGATTCGCAGAAGTCCAGATTTCGGAGAAGCGGTTTGAGCAGGTCAGCAACGAGCGATGGGTATCTTGCATGCCGTTCGATCGGTGCCTGAAGGAGCCCCAGGAATATAATTGCGCTGTTGCTTACTCGGGTCCACTGGGGTCGAAGCCTCAGGCTCTCAGGAGGTAGCTCAGCCAAAGTAGAAACTACCGTCTCCGAGGAATTGAGGCCCAGGGCTCAGATTGAGGCACCGCCGTTGCCTAGTGTGTCATCCTCTCCACGTCGTCGTCGTCATCTTGCATACTTACCTTTCGGTGCTGTTTCCGTGCATCAATACCAGTAATCTGTAATGAATCAGCCCCGGCAGTTTGCCGCACAATTTTGAGCGGAAACGAAACAGACGAAATCGAAACGGAGGAACGGGGAAGGGGCGGCGTTTTATGTATACCCTCGCCAACAGGAGACAACAAGGTTTCTTTTGCGTTTGGGTGTCTCGCCGCAGCGGGGCGCCCGTTATATGGCTCTTTTTTTATCCGTTGCTTGCTGCTCTACCTTTTCACTTTCGGCGGCCGCGTCACGTGACTATCTGCCAGGCTTTGTCAGCATAGAGGAGGATATGGTTGTGCATGTTCCTTCTCTCTGTCCTTGTCTTTATGTGCGATGTTCTATTCACTATGACAAGGTGTCCTTGTTATTCGTTTACATCTGAGAGGTTGTCGCCAATCTGGTAGTGTGGCTCAGTATGCGGGACTGGGGAACTGAGTTAGGCAGAATGGTTTTTAGAACGCAGCTCTCAGGCGCCCTTTCCCGGCTTGAGCCGTGTCGCTGTCGCCTTCCGCGTAACCGTGCCTTGCATTATGAGACATTTTCCATAATGGCGTCACACGTGACGTCACGAGGGCAATGTTTTCCCGCTAAATCTGGCGGGAAATTTTTGCTTTGTTTAGAGAGAACTTTTTCCGCCAAATCCAGTGGGGAATTTTCCCCGCTAAATTTAGGATGAAATTGTTTTTTCGCTAAATTTAGCGGAAACATCTCCCCCTAAATTTAGCTGGAAAATTTTTCGCCAAACTTAGCGGGAAAATTTCACCCTCGTGACGTCACACTTGGCGTCACGCCTGATGTCAAACATAACGTGACGTCACGTGCGGCGTCACTAGGGTAAAATTTCCCGCTAAATTTGCATCAAATTTTTTCATAAAGTTAGCGGGAAAATGTCGCCGCTGGGCTAGCGGAAAAATTAATTGGGAGCGGGAAACTTTTACTCTCGTAGGGTCACACGTGACCCTCCCCTCCTCCTCCTCAAGAGCTGGGTTCTTATTTGGCATCGCAAAGTATTGTAAAGGTTTTTAATTTTTTTTTCCTCGCAAGTATATACTCTCAGCAAAATTAGGAGCACCATAGTCCTACTCGCGCTAACAGTACCGCAAAGTGTTCGTTAGCAATCCCCATCGAAGCAGCTACTAGAACGCTTAATCGAAGAAACAACGGGAAATCCCAGTGAATTCGGAACACGCAGAACATATCCCAGTTCAAATTTTAAAAACTTTTGGCACAATAATCACCCATCTGACTTTCTAGCATAAATAGATGTTCATTTTCCGTAGAACGAATATCTGCGGTTTTCAAAAAATTGACACCAGGTACACAGAGGGAGCATATTCAACATTTTCCGAATATTGTCTGCTAAACGAAGAACAGGGACACCCTCCGGTTTCCCGACATCTCTTAGTGTCATTGCGTAGACGGCACGCGCCGTCTGCGAATAGCACCATAAATTGTACGAAGTAGCCTTTTTTTTTTACACGAGGTGAGTTAATCCGCTGATATTTTTAGTCCGACCTACCACTACGTAGTCTCACCACTGTAGTAAATTGCATAGCCATACGTCGGCAAAACGATCTTTACAGAGCGTCTAAAGTGGGTCCGAAGCCTTAGCCTGCATGCTGTAAAACGGTTGGGCTTGAAAGGAACATTGTTTACGGCCTTGGATGTGACTTAAAAGTAATAGGTGTTTTTCTTCCGCTTGGGGGCGCGAGGACTCCATCCCTTAGGGTACCACCTGAACAAACCTAAACAACTATTCTAGCCACCGTGATTAAAGTTGTCTGCCAATACAGTCCATTAAAACAACTGTAGCGGTCGAGTGAAATACTTTTGGCTTAAGATAAATAAACAATAGATTTTTTGGGGAAAATACATTTTTGAGAACATGAATAAGGTGAAGTGTTCTGCATATGTTCCTGCTGGCAGGCAATATCAATGCCCGCAGGCCTTACCATCTCGCTAATTCGTTCAGTTCCGCCCAGGAGCTAAGAGGCCAACAGGTTGAGATTTGGGTGTTTCCTGAGACCAAAGTCATAACACTTAGAACAAGAAGAAGTGTTATATGAGGGGTGAGGTAGCTGCGACCTCCCCGGGTCGCGCTGCGAGGGGGAAACTAAAGCCCACGTGGAGGCCCCCAAAAAAAAAGAAACAAAAAAACAAATTTTCATTTTAGTTCGGCCGAGCCTGTGGATATAAAAAAAAATGGCTTTTTGGCGGTGTTAGCTAGGCCGCCATGTTGGCAGTGTTATATACGTTCCTCCAAAAGAGGAACTAACGGAACCTCGTTCATCGATCCTTCTCAATTTCTAAATTATCTCACTTTACGAGTTCCACTGGTGTCTGAAGAATATGTCCCCGTTACACATCTAAGATCGGAACGCGTCGTTACTGTGTCATAATATTTGCTTAATCAGATATTGCGCAAAGGACGCACAATAAATAAAGCGAGCGAGGTAAAATTTTAAGATGGAACAACAAGTTATTCATTCTGCGACTTCGTCAACGCGATCATATTTGTTCCAGTTCATTCTTTCGACTTTCGTTTGAATACTTCCCCATCCAACAAGACGTGATTACGCACGGTGGCACGCGCGCAGGTAAAAGTCATAAATCGCTTATAAATTCGGAATACAATTTAAGATAAATACACAAAAACGCGATTCCTTTTGCCACTGCCTTGAAATTGTTGTTTCATGTGCTAGAGACTGATGCAACCGCTGCGGTCTATTGTTTCCATAAAATAATGACGTTCCAGGAGCGTCGTTCCTTGGAACACCTTGTTATGCAAAGCTGCATCATGAGCTGTTTTATGGGCTTTGAGGATAATAATGTGGTTTCTAATAAAAGTACGTTACTGCAGGAAGCGAGTTTGTCTCGTATAATTTGCAACTTTCAGTAATGGCGGTACCGCGGTGGAAAAAGTGCAATCCCTGGCTCCTGGATGATACGCGTCACAATAAAGCTGCTTGTTTACACCTTCCTGGCGTGAAAAAATAATATAAGGTTCTTATGTTGCTCGTACAGTTAAAGACATTATAATTACTTAAGCGTCGCAGACACAACCTCGTAGTGCTGCTCTGTGAAAAACAGTCAAATGACAGCCATTTTGATAGGAACTACAGCCTGTACACTAACGCTTCGATCCCGATTTGGAAGGTCCGCGCAAATTGGCTTCTCATTGTATCACGCTGGGATTTACTACAGAGGTGCCCAAAGGTGGTGCATTAAATAAATGAGCGTCTGAATACATAAAACCTCCGAAGGAGTAAAAAAAAAAATTGAAATCCGGTTCTGTATATGGAAATTGATGGCTAAGCCTTTTGTTTCTCAAAATCATAAAAAAAAAAAGTTCTGAGTTTTTTGGCGTTTCGCTTAAGACAAATAAATCAGTGAAATGGAATTAAAATACGATTGGCTTACGAATGTTTCACTTCATTTGGCCCAATTTAGCACCACAGTGACACAAAACTTTCTTTAGGTTTACCCGGTAGTATAGGAAAAAAAATTTTGTTGTTAATTTTCGTGATTTACTGTAACGAAGATACATTTTCACGATTTTCGTGAATGCTTCGACCACTTTCCGAAACCTCTGGTATAAATCATAGCGCGCTACGATACCTTAAGAACCCGATTGATGAGGACCGTCCAAAGTGGGATCGAAGCGTTAATGTAGAGGTTGTCAGATATAAAACTTACAGTTTTTTTGCACGACAAAAATAAACCAGGCAGCACCGAACCCTTATTCTCCGCCCAAACATTTTTCTACGTTTACGACTTCCTTGGTCAAGATTTGTTTATTAATACAGTTAACCGAAAGGCACCGCTAGAGGTCACAACCAGATGCCAGAGTTTCAACCCTAACGGACACATTATTCAAAAGTTATACGTGATGTTCTGAAAATTTCAATGGGAAAATAGCGGCCGACGGAGTTTTTGAATAGATGGGGCTCTATGGACACCAAAAACCGCAAACGGGCAAAAATGCGTTCAATTTCCCATTGAAAGTTTTAGAAAATCGCTTATAACTTTTGAATAAGGCGTCCGTTCGAGTTGAAACTCTGGCATCTGGTTGTGACCTCTAGCGCACCTTTTGGCTGGGGATAAGCGTTCCGCGATGCTTCGTTTGTTTGTGCGGCAAAAAAAAGGAAAAAAAAAAGCTGTAATTTTCTTATGTGCCTCCCTCTACACATTAAGAAAAAAAGGTATATTCTTACACCCCTTGTCCCATATACGACACCCCAAAACTTCAGTTCGGCGTACGGCGCGCTGACGTCGAGCGGACGGCCCCAACTTTTATAATGGGGTTGAGAACGGTAATATATACCTCAATAAACAAGTAAAGTACGTATCAATAAAAAAAAAAATAACCTGAGGTTTTGTGGTGGGTAGAAGAAAACCTCGATTACTTTTTCTTTCTTTTTCTTTTTTTTTTTTAGTAACACGTACAATAGCTATTTTACCAAGTCGCACCACTCGGCTCTCAAGCCGCTCGTCAAAGTTTGTGCCGTCGGTTCAACGTCAGCGCGCTGTACGTCGAACAGAAGTTCAGGGGTCTCGTATATTTGACGAAAAGCGTAAGAATATACCTTTTTTGTTTGTTTTAGAGTATGCGGGGTAGAGCGCTTCTCCATGACAAGCGCTCTACCGCGTGTACTCTAATTTTCCATGACAAGATTTGTGCTGCCTTCAACTGCCAGAGAAATGAAACAGAAGAAAAAACAAACGTGTTCATGATGTTCTGTACTCACATGGCTCGAATATAAGAGCTCCCAAGATAAGGAACAGCCTTCTTGACTTCTGGCCTGCTTAGGGCCTTGCTGAACAATCGACGTCCAGGTCCGTCGAGCACCGCTCAGCCAAGCACGAGGCCGAATACCTTCTTCCTCTTCGACTCGGAAGCTGGGAATGAATGCGAATCCCACCACTTGGCATCGGTGTCGCCAACACGAGCTTTCACTTCACGCGCTGCTGAGCTAGCCGATCCGAACCTAAATATCAAAACCGCTAAATAACAAAATTACAAAACATAATAAAGCAGACGGGAGAACACCTTATGAAGTATTTTTCCAAGTTTGAATATTCAATAGCTTCATTAGGTTTATCAGTTGTATATTGCACTCGTCAGTAGACCTCTTGGCGTGCAGGCGACGCGGAAGGCCAGATAGCCTATGCGGCTCCTACACAGCGTGTGCCCACGTCGCCCACCTGGCTGCCAAACTCGTCAAGCACAAATATTATTTGTGTTATGACATAGTGGGAGAGGAACCGAAAGCTTCTCACGAAATCTTCTTTTCTCAAAAACCTGCAGATTTGTTTGTCTTTATGACGAAATTTCATTGAAGGGGCAAGAAATCCCTACAATTTAGTTGGCGCAGAAACAAGAGCTGTATAAGAGCGCGCGCGGAGACGACCGCTGCTCATACGTGTGACATAACGACAGAGATTTTCAGCTGCTACAAACATGTTTGATGGTCTCTCGAATGCAGGACGGAGGCTTGGGATAATTGCGTTAAAATATCAACACGATAGAATTCGGCCATCTTATACTGTCATTAGTTTTGGTGATAAAGCTGGATTTACTGAAACTGGTCACTGCCGTTCCTTCATTTCTCTCGGCCTTTTGATATGGTGAAAGTGCAGCACGTGGCTAGGTCAAAACCAGACGAATAGACCCTTTCAGAAATTCAGTGCCATCTGGTGGTTCGTAAAGCAGTTTAGGTTTTGCCCTATCAATGGCGGAAATGAACTTGTATCGGCACCGTCACTTTCGCAAGTCGACGGCACGCGAGGAATTGTTCAGTGTGAGTTCTTTCTCGATCACTTTCAGGTCGATGGTGACCAAGAACGTGCATTCAGAACAAAGCTCCAACCCATTGAGATGCCTCGAGAAAATTCTATACACCAAAGTGCTTTAAAGCCGATTGTGTGCCACGACAGATTGACTGAATCTGAGCAATTAGAAATAAACGCTTACGTAGCTCTTGTGTTCCAGCTCTACTTCGCTTCGTACTGACCCCCGAACGTACAGGCCTCGCAATATCCGCTTAGGAGCATCTTCAACGTCTTCCTTTATCAGTCACTAGAAGGCCGCCATTCGTATGGCACAGATGCCGTTCCACAGATGATGATAGTGATCAAAGTGGCCAGACTGAATTTCGGAAAGGGTCTAATAGACCCTTTCCGAAATTCAGTCTGGCCACATTCAGTCTGGCCACAAGAGGCGGATGTCGCCTCTTGGCAGTTGTCCCATCATCGGCAGAATAATATAATTTAACTGTTTTATTCGAAATAGCGACTTGCGGCCTCGTGGGATGCCGAAAGAGTCGCTGTGGGGTGTAGTAACTGGAAAAGAAAGAAATGACCGCATCTCCACGCGGTGAAGGATGTTGATTGGGGCGAAGCTCTGGTGGTGCTTGTCTGCATACACGCTGAGCCGCAGCATTCCGAGCCTTTGGTTTGTTTTTATCCATGTCAGAAAGATAATGTGTGGCATGGAAGGTGGTTATATACGCCTTTGAGCATTTGACCGCACCGCCCTCTCGTCTATAAACGTTGAACCAATGCATGCGAAGTTTAACGCGATTATATACGCACTTCACCGCAACGCCCTCTTCTGTATAGACGTTGAGCGGCTACATGCAACGTTGCATCCATGACATCCCCAGCTCTTGAGTTACTACCACATCTCAGAGCCCCCTACGCGTCCTGCAGTCGTGGCCGAGTGGTTAAGGCGATGGACTAGAAATCTATTGGGGTCTCCCCGCATAGGCTTGAATCCTGTTGCCTGCGGAAAGATTTCTTTTTTTTTTCTTTCTTCTTTTTTTTTGCCCTACACGAGCACGTGAGAACGTGAGCACGGGAGCTCACGAGCACGATCACGAGCGCGAGCACCAACAAGATCGATCTGAGCACGGACGCCGGACGGACAAGGCTAGACCCTAAGGAGCTTTTCCCCTAAAACACAGTACAAGCGTAGGAGAGGCGCAGAGCCCACGCGGGTCTGCGGGAAGTAAAGATCTCCCATTCTGAAGGAGACGAAGCCAGGAGGCGACGTCGAGGGGAAAGAGGCGAGCGAGTCTGTTGAAAGTTCGAGCCACCCTGTTCATTCAAAAGACCGAAGCACGGAGCCCCGCACTCTGGGGCGAGGGGCGGACGCCACGGGGGCCGTGGGCTGCATTGATGACCAGAGGCGCAATCCGGTAAGTGTAGACTGACTAAAGAAAAAAAAAATAATGCACCTTGCTTTCATGAAAAACAAATACTATAATCTCTTCCCCTTTTTAGAAAAAAGACAACGTGGTCTGTTTCCTGAAACAAACGTACATCTCTTCTTAGAAAAAAACAAACAAACGTGCTTCCAGTCTTAAGAAGACACGATATTTCCCTATCTTAAAAAAATGTACACAGAAAAGGAAACAAACACAGGATTAACTTGTCACTATCAGGAGAGTATGATATAAAAACATTACACTTAAGACAACACTCGCGACAATGTCATCTAACTTTTCGCCATCGAGTAACAACTAAATGCAATGCAATAAACACATGGCAACCTGTAAGACTGATATATTAAAGGAAGAAATAATTACACATTGACAAAGAAACACATTTGTCCAAGACGATTTCTAGCGCATGTCCTCAGTTTCACATCCACAACTTCATACTATGGGGAAAGAAATGAAAGACGTTTGCAATTCTTCCTAACGCCAAATAAGAGCGCAGGTCTTGAGGAGGAGGAGGGAAGGGTATTTAGGGGAACTTACAGGGAAATTGTGGGACGATTTACTGGTAAATTCCCCCGCTAAATTTATCGGGGAGACTACCCCGCTAAATTTCTCAGAAAAATTTCCACGCTAAGTTTAGCGGGATAATTTGCCCGCTAAATTTATCTGAACAAATAATCTGCTAATTTTGTGGGAAAATGTCTCCACTAAATTTAGCAGAAAGAATTTTCCGCTATGATTGTCGGAAAATTTGTCCGATTAATTTAGCGGGGTAATTTTTCAGCCCAATTTAGCGGGATTTTTTCCGCTTATTTTAGCGAAGAAATTTTCCCGCCAAATTTAGCGGGAAAATTTCCGCCCAATTTAGGCGCCGTCTCACGTCACCCCCCTGACGTTACTCGTGTCCCTTGTGACCGTCGTGACGTCTCTCGTGTTCCTCGTGACGTCACACGTGACATCCCGTGTAACGTTATTATGGGAAACGTCGCCAATTCGGCTTTGCTGGAACAAACGGTTCAGAAAACATTACTGTAGTACACACAAAGTTATATCCGGACATTTAGATTTACACTGTACCGATTGCGGGTGTAAGGCTGAGTTTA
Source organism: Ixodes scapularis (assembly GCF_016920785.2). NCBI lineage: Eukaryota > Metazoa > Arthropoda > Arachnida > Ixodida > Ixodidae > Ixodes > Ixodes scapularis. Next base: position 174,520,782 of record NW_024609857.1, on the reverse strand, counting down.
CACCGTGTTCTGTTAATGGCAGTTTTTACTCCGACGTTGAGCGCAGTGAACGCAGCGTAGCGCAGAATGCGCTCCTTTTATTTGCCGGCAACCAGGAACTCGATATCTGCGACCAATCAGTATCTTTGCGCGCTGCCCTATAACGCGCCCGTCGATGTTACGTTGGAGTATAAACGTACTGTCGTGAGCAAAAGTCTGGACAGCACGGGAGCGCCGACCGAATTGCATCGCCGCGCTCCCTGATGGCGCGGCGCCTGGTGCCGAGACCCGCGCAATCCGCACGCGCGTCCTTTCTTATCTGCTGGCCCACTCGTTCGCTCGCTTCAACGCGATGCGCTCCTGAGCGATTAAATGGGCGCTAGGTGCCGCCCCGGGAACCGAGATTCCGAGAGCCTCGCTCATCGCTCTGGACGAGCTCGCGTGCTCCGCGGCACGTGCCGTTCGTGCATATCTTTGCCGCGACTCGGCGACACGTTAAAAAGTGTCGCTTCGCTCCATTCGTTATTTTTAAGCTTCCCATTCTAGATCTGCCCCGGCTACAATGCAAACAGCTGCTGCTCAGTTTATTATGCACGCGTTGTAAAGGCTCAAGAAGTCAAGACGGCTGCTGTCTGCTGCAGCACGACAGAAGCCCAGTTCACACAGCGCGTTCTGTCAGCGCCCTACTGGAGGACCGTGCAGTCCGCACGCTGCAGTGGCCACCGGTCGGGCCGGACCTGAACCCCATGGAGAGCGTGTGGGGGTGGATGAAAGGCCGCCTTGCAGCACAAAACCTTGGAAGCGCTACGTGGGAGACGCTCCGGAACGTTGTCAAAGAGGAATGGGAGGCACTTCGTGCACAGCCAGAGTTGGTGGCCTCACTTTATGATTCTATGCCACGCCGTGTGGCAGAAGTGATTCAGGCGAACGGAAACATGACAAAGGATTAGCCACCCAAACTGAATCAGTGCCTCTTTTTCCTTCCGTTTTGTTTCTTGTGTTTCCTTGGGAGGGCGGTTGAATAAATATTTTTTTTTTCTTATTTGGCGTTTTCTTTTTGCTCGTCATTCACCACTTTACCGCGAATGAATGATCACTCGGAAGGAAGCCCAAGGCTGCCTCGAGTACGCGGAAACAAGTTATACAATTCATTGCGGCTGCATCAACATAAGCGACAGCTTTTAACGCGTCGCCGTGTCGCGGGAAAGATATGCGCGAACGGCGCCTGCCGCGGAGCACGCAAGCTCGTCCGGATCCGTAAGCGAGGCTCTCGGAATCTTGGTTCGGGGGGTGGCACCTAGCGCCCATTTTATCGCTCAGGAGCGCATCTCGTTGAAGCGAGCGAACGAGTTGGCCAGCAGATAAGAAAGGACACGCGTGCGCATTGCGCGGGTCTCGGCGCCAGCCGCCGCGCCATCACGGAGCGCGGCGATGCAATTCGGTCGGCGCTCCCGTGTTGTCCAGACTTTTGCTCACGACAGTACCTTTATAGGTAGAAGTAGCAAGAAGTCTACTAGAAAGATTATTCAGGCAGAAAGAATTGCACGGCTCAAAAATACATGTGTCAGCGCCCCCATACTTGACGCCATCAAACAGAGTCAACATTTTTGGCACATGGAGAGATGAGACGCAAGTGAGATAGAGACAATATTTTTGCGCCTCTCGCGAAGACGAAGAAAATGAAGCAGCTGGCAATCCTCGTTTCTCGCTCCGAATTATTCCAAATAGAATTGAGTTGTAAGTCGGCACTGTGTGCCTTTCGGATGTGTGTCCTTTGTGTGTGTAGTTTTCTTGGCACTCGTTATTATCATCGTACTCTTAAGCATCAATTTTTTTTAAGTTTAAAGAAAAGCAAAACACGAGAATCCGAGTGCGGGGCTTTAAGAGAACACACGATGTAATCATTATCGATCGCTTAGAGATATCATTAGATATACTTGCGGACGGAAGGACGTCGAATTCTCCAGGCAACAATTCAATACAGTGATTCACCACTGCATGACGATGTTTGTTCTTGAAAGAACCAACCGGGTGGCAAAGCAAAACCCTGGGGTCACACACAAAATATTCCACGTCAAGCGCTAAATCGCTGCAAGGAGAAAGAAAAAGTTAGCTAACGATAATGTTTTTTTTTTGTTTTGTTTTTTTCACAACTATCGCACACTCTAAAATATAAACTTTGATAAGGAAACTAAATATTTTTTTTTTCAGAAATACTGCCTCATTTCATTAGATGTTCGCCGCAGATGTTTTGCTGCCATCTAGTACCATGCAGCAATAAAAAAAGATTCAATAGCAGTCAATAACTAAATCATTGGTGAGCATGCAGAAATGGCAAGTGTGCTCAATTGTTCCGTCCGCGCTCTTTCGGCTGACGCAGACAATGTTTCAAGTAATTTAGGTACGACAAAAGCTAACCAACACTTAATAATGTCAAATGCGTGCTCTGATTCTCCCGTAGCAAAGCGTACTTTGTTTTAATGCGTTAGCATTACCACCTACGTGCCAGGGCAAAGCTGACGGCGTCCGCTTCTGGACAAAAGAGTAGAAAGGGAAGCGGGACGCGTAGAGAGGACAGTAGTCAAGGACAAGGGCGAGAGGGAGGCGACCTCACAGGGTGGAAGCCAATGCGCGCGCGAAAGCTGGGGCGAGTCTGAACTGCAGGCATGCGAGCGCCTGTCTCTCGGTGTCCTTCAAAAAAGATACACAACCATACGTCCACTAAATGCCCTTCCAAAATAGGTTTCCAAAGGAAACCCCATTATCCTGTAAAAATTAAAGGAAGAGCCATCGGTGGATTCTTAGCGGATGCGTTAGCATGACCTATGGCAACCGCCACACAGTTCCTTCTTTCGGAAACGCTTAATCTGACCCCCTATCGAAGCCAAAAAAGGCAGCAAAAAATAAAAGAAGGAAAAGAGAAAGCCAATGCACAAAGTAAAGCCGACAGCGTTAGAGTTGCCAAAAGGAATTTCGTGTCCTATATAAATGACATAGAAGACGATATTGACCCCAGCGTTCAGATCAGGTTCTTTTCCCGGATGACTGTCTCATTTATTCACAAAAAAAACAAAAGAACTCAAGTGGTGACGAAGTGAGATTGAGTGTGAAAAAATTGTAAGGGTGCAGGCGAGCTGGTGGAAGTTAACCATAGTTTTGTTTAACCCGAGACTGGGGTATTTCGGAAAAGGGACGAGAAGAAAAGAGGCCACAAGGAGGCGAGACGTCGCCTCCTTGTGGCCTCTTTTCTTCTCGTCCCTTTTCCGAAATACCCCAGTCTCGGGTTAAACAAAACTATGAGATTGAGTGCATCCCTTAAAGTCATTGAAGCATGGTGTAGAAAGGTGAAGATGGTAATCAACTTTGACAAATTCGTGTTTTTCGTAATGTTGAATAATACGAAGAACGTTTTAGCATTTCTATTCGAACTTAACGGTCGTCTCCTAGTGAAAGTTGAGAATTTCAAATCCATGACTGTCATATTATTTAATGACCTCAATTGGAGTAAGGACGGTAATAACTTCTGTTCTACTACGAGGAGAAATTATGGTTTTTAAAGCGCAACCCACCGCCATTGGAACCAGTGTTGCGGAGTTGCCACTCCGGAGTTGAATGATTCCGGAATCATTCCGGATTTTCACGACCCCGGAATGGAATGGGAATGGAATGGCGGCTACGTTGAGGGGAATGGAACAGGAATGGAATTCGGTGCCTTTTGCCCGGAATGGAATGGGAACAGAATGGGCGCGGTTCTTCTTTCGTTTTTTTAGTGTTTACGGTCAGCTAAACCGAGCCAGTCAGCGAGTCAGTTGCTCAGAAATAAAATGAGCGGGAAACTGCTAGCCCGCGTGGAGCCCTAACAGACTTATACGCCCCCAAAAAAATGCAATACAAAAAAACAAGCGTCAAAGCAAACAGCAAAGGGGGAAAGGGGGTAACGTGGCGCCTTTCACCAACACCTCCTAGAAGACAAGGCCGTAGTGCTCTTCTCGTGACGTCGCAAAGGAAGGCCATCGGGGGCGCGCGTCGAAGCGAATGCAACGCGCGTAGATCAACCGTCGTAACGCGTTTTTAGTCACATACGCGTGTCATATTAGCTAAAATGAAGGCTGCAGATAGCGACGGGTCTAGAAAACATTTTATTACACGAGCAAAATATTACACCGCTAAATAATCGGTACGAAATGGCACGAGGTATGCGTACAAGACGTCTATCGAAAAATGTGATTGTTTTAAGTCGAAAACATTGAGTCATGCAATTATTGTTGTAGGAATGCATATTTTATACAGAAATACTTTGACAAAATGGCGAGACACGCAGTGATTTTGAAACAGCAAAACAGAACAGTTAAAAATCAGGTAGACATAGTCAACGCGGACAAGGCAAGACAAGCGTTTCTCACGATCATGTGAGCGACGTTATCGCGTGCAGTCACTGAATTCTTGCATCATACCCCGGCCACATGGCAAAATTAATGTAATTTCGATCGAATGACATTATAGGGTCGACAAATCCGCTTGCGGCGCTCGTATAATCACTCAAGACCGCGAGCTGATTAAATCCTATATCACTGAATGAAAATATATTAACGTTTCCCTGTGGCAGGGGTACTAAACTTACTACTTAGTCTACTAATTTACTTCTCCCTATGGGCTCGAGCTTCCTTAGAACAAAACATAACTTATTTTGTATATAATAATACTATCACCTTAATACAGTTAAGATTCTAGTATAAACGCGGAAAAGGCAATAAAATAACTTTCGTATAAATAAACACAGAACCACAAACAACTCACTTTCAATAATCACACAAACTTGATTTTCATCTTCCAGTGAAAACTAGATTAGCGCGCATATTTACAAATGTCGACGCAAAACTGCATACGAATAATGACAAGGAACAAAATTGCAATTTATCATGCGATTAAAAAAAAACGATTGCAGCATCTTACTTGCGTCCTACATGAACTAAGAAAGCCCGTAAATAAGTTGTTTCTCACCTGTCGATCGTATCCATACGTCCCACAATATTCGTGACGAACACATTTGAACACGAACTCCAAGAAGCCTCTCTTTGTCGAGAGAGAGGTCTATCGATTAGTCGACCAGAGCCTTCGTTGGCTAGTTGTCACACGTCACTCAAACCGTAGCAGGACTTGTTTCACGAATGCACGTAAATGCCGTAGTATCAAGCGAACACACAAAAAAAAAAAAAAAAAACTACCCGAGACTACGGTGATGACAGAAATACGACGGGAAACAAGTCTCAAAAGCACCACACACGAGAGCAGCGGCGACGAAAGGCTTAACGTTGTCGACCCATCTCTTGCTGGTGTGCGCTCCCTGCGACAACGACTGGATTTCTTTTCGGTTTGCTTCCCTTCTGAGATGTCTCAGCGTTCCTTTTCAGACAGTCAGCAGCTCACACACAACGTAAATTTACCAGAATCGGAGCCATGTGGCATCAGCAGCATCGCAGCCGGTCCTTTCGAAAAGTGTGGGGTGCTGCGGAACTGCACGTAGTCCCGCGGTTACGGGAATACTCATAAATATAATTTTGGTACTCTCAACCTTGGTAGCGCGTTATATAATACGTTTATATCATATATATAATAAATTGTACAAGACTGCGCCTTTAAAACGTATATTAATGTCGGATAAACGCGCATGAACGAACACCACCGCGCCGCTTGTCAAGGGACATTGTTTTCACGTCGATAGCGTATTCTCACGTAGTTGCGCCATGGACTTCCTTCCTCCGCCATTGTGACGTAACCTCTCAGAGCGCTCTGGCCTTCTTCTCTGGGAGGTGTTGCTTTCACGGACGCGCAGGCGTCGGGCTTCGATGGCGTTACACGAGAGCGAAGCAAGAAACCAAGCACCAAGCAAAAGAAAAGGGAGCGGCAAAGAAAGAAACCGCCATGGACAACTCCTCATCGTCCTTCTTGTCATGCTTTTTTTTGCTGTTGTTGCGACGGTTTGTAGAATGCACACGCGCGCACAGACTGAGGTCTGGGAGCGGAAGCGACTCATAACTCGCAGAGCTCGGATAACTCGTTGACTCGGGCGCCGTCGAAAGATGATCAGGTATTGTTTTCTTATAGTTCGTGGCGCGTTGTTTAGCAGGCAGCCAACCCTGCTGCCTTCCACATTCATTCGTGCGCACTCCTTTGAAGTGCGAAATGTGGGTTTGCTTCGGCATTAGAACAAAGCGAGATTCACCTCCCTCTTCTCCTCTTGCGCTTTGCTCCGAGGCTTGTTTTTTTGTTTTTTTTTGTACTGTATTTGTAGTGTATGTCCGCCTATTTTTTGGTCTTTGTTCCGATGCTTGTTTTCTGTGTTATATGTTTTAGTGGGTTGGGGTTACAATCAAGCTAGCAGATTCCCGCTCATTTCCTTCGACCTTAGTCTCTGCATACTTCGTTTCACCTTGCGATGGACCACTGCGGACGCTACGAGTCACCCTAGGCAATGCAGCACCGTGAGCGGGACTGCAGGGTCACGCGACACTCAGAAAGCACTGGATTGGTTTCGATGGCCCTCGTGCTGTCTGTTGAGGTCCATCGTAAGGTGAAGAGACTATCGTCACCGCTCTTGGTATGACCGAACTGACGAGACCTGCAGAAAGATCATCCCGCGCCAGACAAGGCGCGACCGTTGCTGTGAGGGCAACTGGGGAGATCTGGGTGCTAGCTGCCACTGAGGTTTTGGCTTCCGCGCGTCTCGGCTGTCCGGTCTGCATTCGTGCTCCTTGTCCTGGACCCTGTTTGAGGCGGCAAGAAGTCAGTTGGACGGAGGTGTTGAGGGGAGACGGAGAATGCCGATTCGGACGGTGTGGTATTACCCCGTTAATTGCATCTTGATGTGAAGAGCTTTGTCAACGCTGACTTCCCGAACCGTCGCCACAACGCGAACAACCGACACCGAGGTAGAAGAATGAATCGGTTGGAACCGTCTGCTGCTTGAACCCACCACTTTATCAGCGCGAAGAGGAACATCACAATTCGGACGAGAAGATAGGATAAATACACATCGAGTCATGGCATCCTAGAAGACATTTTTCAACATTAGTCACGAAGAAAATACACAAGCTGCACGCTGAAAGTTGCGCAACGAAACTATACATCTTGCAGTCGGCGTATATTATCGAACTTTATTCGCCATCTGAAGAGGAAACACGAGAATGTGTATGCGAATGGTGGAAGAGGGCAGGCGAACCAGCCAAAAATTGAAATAAATATGATAAGAAATTTCGAGATTCGTAAAGCAAGCGTGAACTCACGCGTTTTAAAACAGGTTTCGTGACATGGTCTATACCAGGGGTGGCAAAGCTGCGGCTTGCGAGCCGCATGCGGCTTTTCGCACGTCAAAGTGCGGCTCGCGGCTTCCTCCCCTACCCCACCCCCCTCCTCACACACACGCACACGCACAGACACACTCGCCTCCTTCCCAGTCACGCGAGCACTTCCCGAAAAAGAGAAATGAATCGCGTATAAAACCGAAAGAGAGGTTGCGGCTTGTTAGCCTCGTTCTACTGCTACCTTACGTGCAGTTGGACTGCTTTTGACGCCGATAGATTGAAAGTAGTTCGAGTTTCGTTTTCTGCTAAAGTAAAAAGTTTGCCCCCCCCCCCCCCCCTCCCCCGCGGCTCTTGGAAGTTTCGTGGTTTTGTTTTGCGGTTCTTCAGCCGGATCAGCTAGGCCACTCCTGGTCTATACGGTCCCTGGTGCTGCGCCGCGGAGGTTGTATTTTGTCAGAGGATGTGTTCTTGCCGCTGTGCATGGAGTCGCTTCCAGCGGCGTACTAGCCGTGTTGCTGTATTTGAAGAATACACTAATATAGCTTATTCCTGCGCCACGCACGAACTGGATATTTTTATGGTCTTATCAAACAAACACGCTGGCAGCGTATGTCCTAAAAGTTAAATGCAAAAAAGTTAAAAAAAAAGAAAAGAAAATGAGTGGATTTAGGTTTTGCTGTTTGTTGCGAGCCACGTGGTCGCGAAACCGATGTCTTAAACAAGCATCAACATATCAAGGGCTTTGTCGATGTTCGCAGTAAATAAACACTTTGTGCCACTAGCGGTCCGCTTAGTAAAATCAGTGTTTTTTTTAGGAATTTAGCATTTTTTTTGCAATTGTCTCTGCATTTGATAATGTCAGCTTTATGCTGCTTATGCCGGCAACACAATGTAGCTGTCAAGTGCCCATTTTTACGTTTAGGAATTAAAGGAATGGAATGGAACGATTTAGCCATTCCAGGAGCGGGAATGGGCTCAGTGTCTCCATTCCTAGGAATTGAAAGGAATTGAATTATCGAAAACTCTAATTTCCCGGAATGGAATTGGAATGGAATGGGGGTGCCCATTCCGCAACACTGGTTGGAACAAACTACTTAAATATAAAACTCTAACAAGGTTGACCTTGGAACATACTTCAACTGTTAGGACACGCTTAGGCAATACAAAATTGGTCAAATAGAAAACGTTCAAAGAAAGGCAGGGAGGTTCATATTAGCTAAGTATAAAAGAACCAAATCCGTGCAAATTATGCTGGATGATCTCGATCTGACACTCCTTTCTACCCGGCGGGAAGCTGCATACGTAGTTTCTTCTTATGCTAAAGTGTAACTTGTCTAGCATTAGCCCTCTCATGTTCTTATCCCTCCGCCTATCTGTAACATCCATCAAAGACCACATCACGCAACTGGTGGTATGAAAGGCGAAGAATGACACTTTTGTGGTGTATTTACAAGAAAAAGCTGGTTACAGAAATCAGCCCGGTTAGAACATGGCTGCACGCTGTCGCTCGGGTAGGCAGTCAGTCAGTTCACGCGATAGTCTCGCGCGTACGCTGCACGTCAAGGCACGAGCACTGCCACACATATAACAACTTTCAAGTCCTCAGAGTTAACTAGAAAAATTCCAGACTGGAACAACCTCCCACCAAGTGAAGTCCATGGTGATAGCATCGCTGGTTTTATTAAAAAAAAATTGCTCAACCCGTCGACGGAGTGCAAACATCTTTGTATGCCAAACTGTTATTTCGTTGATAGCGTTGAGTTGGTGCTGAAGCCTTGTTTTCTAGATTACTAGTATGTTTAATGTATGGCTTCATGTATTGTTATTATAACAATTAGACAAGTTTAACTCTTTTTATACCCTAGATTAACGTTTTCCTAAGCAGTCTGCATATTGCTGCTATAACCTTGAGTTCTTATTGCTGCGTTTAACTCTTATCAATTTGTGTGTGTGATTGAAGAGCGTTTATTCCGTCATATCTAGGTATTTTTTTTGTACTCCTACCATCATTTTTTAAACGGCCCGATTGCGGGTCGACAGTGTAAATCTTGCCAGACCGGTTGCCTTGTAAGTGGTCAACAAAACAGTTTATTGTGGGAGGAGGTGCCGAGCTTCACTGAACACTCTGTAAGAGTACATCATTCCCCTTCTGTAATGCTTAGCCGACAAGAGCCCCACTCTTGCCGTATATGTTTAATCTCTTACAGCAATATTGGATGGTAGAAGTCAGGTGAGACATCAGCTGTTACGTCTCAAGGGACTATCTTCATCATTGTTTAAAATCGCCTTCATGAGCCTTCATATTATGGCCAGTCAACTCCTGCAGCAACATTTGGTTCGCTTCCAAGCCGCTTAGCGCCGTTGGTTGGCTCGCACGTATTTTAAGAGAAGTTTGCCCTAACGTTTCGTATCTCACGGCTCCTGCATGCCGGTTTTCTGTGCCTTCGGGTGCAGGAAATCAGATTTCGGTCGTGAACTCTTCGGATTCTCTTCAGACAAGAACGCTACTGTGATGCGGAGGAGTGATAGGCTTGCCGTTAAAAACGAAATGATTTCGAGCCCACTTAAGAGAGCAGGCATTCTAAGGTGAGTGCATTTCGCTGGTCTTGTCCACGTATAGATGACATCGCATTCGACTAAAATTAGTTTGGTACGTACATTCAAGTAAATCCTCACAAAGAAGGGGGGGGAGGAGGAGTAAGCGACTTCGGACTCCCCCATCCCGCTTGTGTTTTGGAAGGGAAAAACATAATGTGATGTAATCCCCCTCCCCCCTCCCCCTCCTCCCCCGCCCCTCCCACCTCCTCCCCCCCTTTTCGATGTTGAAAAGCAGCGCGACTGGGATGAGGGCAAAAAGACGAAGAGAACACAGGACAAGCGCTGACTATCAAATGGTTTGTTAAGAGAACATGACGAAGAAATACAAAAAATGAGAATCATGGAGTCAAATTTAGGCGCACAAAACGAGATATTGCAAGAGGGCCTGGACACCATCCACTCTTTCCTACAAAGGGTGGGAATGAGGCTCTCCCCAGACAAGACAAACTGTGTTACCGTAGCAAATAAGAGAGGCAGGAAAGAAAACGGAACCTGCGACAGAATTCATCTAAATGTCAACGGCACCCCCATACAAAGAACCGACTCTGTCAAAATCCTGGGAGTAACCTTTCAAGAGGATGGCAGAGCAAGCAAATGGTATCGTGGAATTAAGAACCACTGGAAAGCTACACTGGGGAAAATCAAATTTGTTACGAGCAAGTCATGGGGAGCGCAAGAACACACACTAAAAAAACTAGTCAGAGCCCTGTTAATATCGAAAACCACCTACGGAATTAATTACCTTCGCCTCAACAATGAGCAACGGAAGGGTCTAGAGGTACTTAACCGTATGGCGATGAGAGTCGTCACTGGGTTACCGAAATCCACCAAGATAGAAGAACTGGAAACAATCGCCGGAATGAACTGTCTCAGAGATATTGCTCAAGAAGATAAAATAAGCCAAGTACTTAGGCTGCAGAAGACTACAGCTGGCAGGAACATCCTGATGAAATTAGACATTGAGTGCCCGGACACACCGATCTCGATCCCCCCGCCACCGTGGGAGGATGAGATAGTCGTGGACACGAAGCCTTTACCCCAAAACCTAAGCAAAGAGGAAATGGGGAGAAGAAAAACAGCAGCTAAGAAACACAACTATGACCTCCAAAAATTACTTGAAGACCCTGAGACAGATATATACTATACAGATGCATCAAAAGTACAATCCCAAGTTGCCATCGCAGCACACAGATTCAGGGACCAATTCACGGTCACAAGAACTCTAAAACCAAGAACGGGAGTAAAACAAGCGGAATTAATGGCCATCCAGCTGGCCATCGAAACCGCAGCTTTTAGCCCAAGCAAGAAAATCTACATTTACACAGACGCCAAGAAGGCTTTCGAGGAGTATCGTAACCCCTCGAGCAGAAGTAAGACGGTGCAAACCGTCAAAGCAATTGCACGCATCTACAGAAGCGAAGGAAAACGCGTAACCATAAGGTGGATCCCGGGACACCAGGAAATACCCGGGAACGACGCCGCGGACGCTGCCGCACGGGTCTCCCTCCCTCCTCATCAATTACCCGGCCTTGGCACTGACTTCGACGACGTACAAAAATTGAACACTGGATCTCCAATCCAACCGGAAGGTGAAGAAGAAGTCGACCCCTTGGCACTCAAGGCTGTCGAACGCCAGGCACGCCGCGAGCGGCTCGGGAGCCTTCTCCGAGAAGACCCGCATCCCCTCCCAGCGGATAACTACACCCGTTGGGAGAAAATATGCCTTAGAAGATTACGCACACATACAGCAATGGTTCCCAAACGCACAGCCATTTTCAAGAAAAGCAGATTAACAACGAAACAGCACGATACAGAAATTCAGGACTCACAAGCAGGACCCTCGACCCTACCCATGAACGAGAGCCTTTGTGAATACTGCGAGGAGACCGCCTCGGAGACCCACGTCTTCTGGGACTGTCCCCGCACTCAAGAAACGAGACGGAAAGCCCTAGAGGCATTGCCACACCATATGCGACCGCATAGCCTTCAAGAATGGGTCCTGCCCACTGGATCCCCTGAGCATCGCAAGGCAACCCTCGATTCCCTCCTCACATACGTGAAGGAAGCCAAACTCACACAATTCATCGAAAACAAATCATAACATAAACTCATCCGCTCAAAGAAGATGACTTAAGTCAAGATCGGCGAGCGTAAATCACCTTTTCATAATTATAATAAAGACATTTTCCAACCAATCTTGCTAGGGGCCTCGTGGAATATGTCACTTCTTTCTTCTTCCATCTGATTTAAGAACCTGTTTTCTTCTTCCTTTTCCTAGGAGCTCTTGTTACCCTAAATCCAGAAAGTTCACCTCGCTGGTTGTTAGAGTCAGGATTGTAAAAGTTACTTCAAGAATGTACCTAAGATACATTTACAGTTACTCATACGAAAATTTACCTGTGTGCGTATCTAGCTACTCGCTTAAAAATGTACCTAGGTACAGTTGCTTCAAAGGAACTTTTTATTTTCACGTCAAGTATTTTTCTCAAATTTGTCACATTATTATTGGAAGTAAATCCTTTGTATACTGAGATGTACACAAAAAAGAAGTTTGATAAACGTGCTTTATTGGTGTCAATGGGAAAATTAAGGCACAACGCTCTCACCAGAGCATTCGAAAACTTTGTCTTTTTCACTTGAGTGCTCGATTTAACCTCAAAACCAGGACTTTTTCGAAATGCTCATCCGACATCTTCGATCGCAGTTTGGTAGCAATTGTTCCTCCTATGCGAAAAACGCGCTCCACCAACGCACTGCTTGGAAGCCCCGTGTTGAACTTTAAGAACACGCTTTTCAGCAGCGGTATATCCTTGAGACAGTTCAGACTTCTTGTCGGAGCAAGTTCGGTGTAGTGTACAAACTCCTACTCCCATGAAGCAAATGAGGACGATGTTTCGAATTTAAAGTGCTCACTGGGGTGCCTACATGTCTGTCTGTCTCAGGGTGAAAACATCCATTGTTCCCCTGAATGTGCCAGTGCGTGACGCTCTCGCGCACTCGGTGCGTGACTTGGGCGGCAAAATGGCGCCTATTTATTAGCCAAAGCTAGACGCTCGAGCTGAGTGACACCGGATTGCGCGCACTTCAAAATGCATAAAAAAACGAATGGGCGGAAAAATGGCTGACATGTCACCACAAAAGCAAACGCGCGTGTGTATGAAGGCACTCTAGTGCTCACAGTCTTCTTCATCCTCAGCACTTTGTTCGCCTGACGACGCTTTTTCTTTAGTTGATGTTCGCATAAGTTCGTTCTTTAGATAATCCCAGGCCCGCTTCCGTTTCATTTTGTTGTCTATCCATGCAAACTTAAATCTTGGATGGCATACGGGAGATATTATCAAATGTTTTTCTTCCTTCATACCTGCAAACCTCTTATTGATCGTCGCGATTAAGCTCTCGACCACCGGGCGGCACTACCTCAAGTTCTCATCAGCAGTGTGGACATGTTTTTGCGAAGTGAAGTCACTGTAGGCAGGATATATGCCACGAACAGGCTGGTTTTGCGCTGAAGAAGAGTTATAGCTTGTGCGAGAGGGTGTAAACACCTGAAGATACTCATCAATAAAGTCAATGTCTGACTTCGTGAATCGCGGAATTTTAAAACTCTCACAAACTTCCTTTAACTTTCCCTCACTGTGATCAAGCATTCCGTGAAGTGATTTGAGGCAATCGTATGAAGAGTTCCAGCGCGCGAGGACAGGCGTGGGCAAATATCCTTCACAGCTTGAAGAGATGGCGTCAGCAACCACATTAGACCTCGCTTGCTTCTTCCATAATGCCGAGCACTTGCTTAAAGTCAGCCTTATTTGCTTCTTCAGCTGCGGCGACGATTCTTCAGCGTTCTCCACGTCTTGCAGAATTAGAAGTAACATCAACCGACTGCCGCTGTAAGAGTTTGCCCATTTACCGTCGTCGCGACCAGATTCAGCATATGGCACACACAGCGCTCGTGGTGAGGAAGTGAGTAGACCCCATCAGATTGGTCACGAGCTTCGAGGACGCTATAGATTAGAACAGGTGCACAGATTTCCTCCTCTATCTCAAACTCCTATGATGTGTCTGTGTAGTCTTCACACTGCCGCCGAGGATGGCTGTATTAAATAAAAAAATAAACATCTATTCTGGCGAAATTGTTCGAATTTTCTTGTAAGAAATATCAAAGATTTCATTTTCCCCTGAAAGCCTTTATGAAATTGGAGCCGCTGTCCGTTGTGGTACAAGTTAGTTTGTCGAGGATATCGCACTCTGTGTATACGCCTTCCTCGAATGTGACGACAGCCCAGCACAAAAGAACACCTTTCCAGCGTGTCTGGGTCGATCGATGTGCTGTCACCCAAGGTAATTCCTTGAGACACCAAAATAAATTATGGCACTGAGACTACCTCATAATGAAGAGAAACCACGACAGTTACCTGTTATGAAGTGACCAGCAGTCCGCAGTAGAAGAAACATACTGAAGATCGCCGAGATTTGTTCTTATCACTTCTTTTGTCTCAGTCGCATCCTTACTGATTTCGCTCATCAACTTTGGTCGACTCATCACGTGACGGCCATGGAAGCCGCACTGTATCAGATGCCTGAAACTCCTCTGTTTTACGAAAGAGAACGGCAGGTTGGCATTAACAACCAGTTCTTGGACCATTTTGTCTAATGTATCTGAAAACCAAATATCAGTTCATTCAGTAAATGCTGGCCTGCTCTTCAGTAGCAGTACGAATGTATCTTAGAATGTATTGTAGACAACTTTCCGACTGTCAACACTCAATTATGTTAAAGAACTTCGGCACGTAGCCAGGATCTTGATGCGGGCGGGAGGGCGGGCGGGGTAGAGAGGGGGGGGGGGGGGCGACTATGACAAGAAGCTATATGAGGGGAGGGAGAACAGAGGTTCCACCAAAACAAGATTTGAGGGAGAGCTTACAAATAACAACCCCCTGGCTACGTCTGAAGAAACGTCCTCCTGGTTTCTAAAACACCCCCTGCAAATACTAATTCCAGAGTCACAGTTATAATTACGTGCGGAAAGTAGTATTGGGAGACATTAGATATGTAAATGTTCATTTCACATAATTAAGCACAACAAAACTGGCAGGCTTCGTTGTCAAAACTTATTGCAGCAGTAGAAGGATTCAAACATCAAGAGCAGAAAATCCAAGTACTCGTACTCTGGCCGAACGGAGAGTTCGAGCTCCTGATGTAGTCTGCCACCGATGGCTGGACTGCTGCTATTCTTTGTTGTGGAGGCCCTGTGCTACATTCGGGTCTTTCCTTTGGTGCCGCGGCTTTACGTTTTACCCCGGCAACATTCGGCTAGCTCTTGTCGACACTCTTTAGTGCTTCCTTGTGAGACAGGAATAAGCAAAGCATGACTAGTTAATACGTAATGCACCGTATCAGAACAGCTCAGCGGCGCAGGACATTATTCCAACTAGGCTTCAGCATTAGCACTTGAGACGAAAACGATATTTCTGCCAGACGCCAAAGATGGTCAACTGCGGCGGAAAATTTCGGACGTGCGGGCATTAAAAGAGAAAAAGTGGTTGCTTTCAGTAAAACTAAAATGAAGACGAAATCTAATTGACCAATGACAAGGCAGCTTACAAATAATTGTTCTGGCTCGGTTCATTTTCTTTGAAGCCCTGTTTACCTAGCGCACCCGGACATCTTTGTAACGACTTCTTACCGTCGCTCCATACGCACTGAAAAGTGGACCTGCACCGTAATTTTGTATAAGCATAACCAAACCTTTTTTTGTTTCGTTTCCCATTCCTGACGAAGACCGGACTCCGGTTGAAACGTCGAAAATAAAGCTTTCGTTGTTCTACCGAGGGACCTTGTCATATATAATATATAGGGGAAGTCAGAGTGGTGAATGGGTCAAAACCATACCTCGGCAAACCTAACTCATGAGGGCCCTCACTCACCCTTACTCACCCTCATCTTCACAGGTGAGGTGAGGGTGAGTGAGTTTCTGAACCAGGAAAATTCATGAGTGTGAGGGTGAGTGACGGCCGTGAGGGCCGTGAGCGCTGTAAGGGCGGTGAGGGCCGTGAGGGCTGTGAGGGCGGTGAGGGCCGTGAGGGAGGTGAGGGCCGTGAGGGCCGTGAGGGCGGTGAGGGCCGTGAGGGCCGTGAGGGCCGTGAGGGCCGTGAGGGCGGTGAGGGCCGTGAGGGTCGTGAGGGCCATGAGGGCCATGAGGGCCATGAGGGCCATGAGGGCGGTGAGGGCGGTAAGGGGTATGAGGGCTATGAGTGCGTGAGGGGCGTGAGGGCGGTGAGTGGCGTGAGGGCCATGAGTGCGTGAGTGGTGTGAGGGCGGTGAGTGCGTGAGGGGTGTGAGGGTGTCACGTTACGCGGTGAAAAAAAGAAGAAGAGGAAAGAAGAGGTGCCAGGCTAGGCGGTGGAAAGTGAAGGAAAAAAAAAGGAGAAGCTCGAGAGAGTGGGGCTCGAGCAGAGGGACAGATTCGACGGTGCCCCGAGAACGCTGCCTACCTCGGCCGCGAACCGCAGAGGCAGATGAATTCGACGGTGACCTGAGAAAGCTGCAGTCCTCGGCCGTGAACCGCAGACGCAGGCCGGCTCCACCCAAACTCGGACCCGCAGCCCTCTACAGAGATCCGAACTATCAAGGCAACGAACCCTGATACCCAGGCGGGAAATTTCTCGGAGAAAAACCTGGGCCACCTCCAACAGAGCCCGGAATTACCTCGGCAGCGACCCCTGGTAAAAGCAACTGGCTCCGGCGAGAACCCATCATCAAGTTTCAACAGACACTGGTGACCCCAACGCGGGAGGTCATCAACCTGAACGGGGACGTGAGAGTTCAAGACATTTCTAACTGTACATGTGTAAATACTTAGGCAATAGGCATCTTTTCTATTTACGTATGTCGCTGTGTTATATAAATTGATTTATACCGTCCGACCGTGCACTCTCCTATCTTACTCAGACGGTTGACCTGAACCACGACAGAGGGCCATGAGTGCGTGAGGGCAGTGAGTGGCATGAGAGGCGTGAGGGCCGTGAGGGCGTGAGGCCCCCTTCAGATCGAGCATCTTTCTCAGCAATTTTGGTGTTAATGGCGGGTTGTTCTCTAGCTTTCCCTAGATCGACACGAATTGCTGAGATCGGGTCCGGCTCGAAATAAGCAAGCAACTCGGAGGAATTCGAATACGTTTGAAGCGGCTGCATCTAATCAGGGACGCAACATTTTCACGTGATAGCTCGTGCCGGTGATGATGACACCGAAAGACTTGGTTCTCGTTTGAAATCGATCGTTTTTTGGAAATAAACTGTTTCAGAAACGTGCATTAGTATTCTTAACGAGATCTAAATGCATAAAAACACGTTTATAACGTGTAATTGTGTCTAAATAGAGCAAGAAAAATAAAATTTTATGATGACGATGGCAAATTGCAGCAATTGGTTGGTGCGTGTGATCGCGGGCGGCGCGTGTTGCTGGTGTTGCGACGTAAAGTTTCTGGGCGAAATTTCCCCATCTGAAGCTGGCCTGAGTGGCGTGAGGGCCATGAGTGGCGTGAGGGCGGTGAGTGGCGTGAAGGCGGTGAGTGGCGTGAGGGCGGTGAGTGGCGTGAGGGCGGTGAGTGGCGTGAGGGCGTTGAGGGCGGTGAGGGCCGTGAGGGCGGTGAGTGCCGTGAGGGCGGTGAGGTCGGTGAGGGCGGTGAGGGCCGTGAGGGTGGTGAGGGCCATGAGGGCGGTGAGTGGCGTGAGGGCTATAAGTGCGTGAGGGCCGTGAGGGCCGTGAGGGCGGTGAGGGCGGTGAGGACGGTGAGGGCTATGAGTGCGTGAGGGCCGTGAGGGCGGTGAGGGCCGTGAGGGCGGTGAGGGCGGTGAGGGCCGTGAGGGCGGTGAGTGGCTTGAGGGCGGTGAGTGGCGTGAGGGCCATGAGTGAGTGAGGGGCGTGAGGGCCGTGAGGGCGGCGAGGGCGTGAGGGCCGTGAGGGGCATGAGGGCCATGAGGGCGGTGTCTGCGCGAGGGCCGTGAGGTTCAGTGAGGGTGAGTGAAGTGCTGAAGGTGAGTGTGACTGTGAGGGTGAGGGTGAGTGAGGGGCTGAAAGTGAGTGTAGCTGTGAGGGTGAGGGTGAGTGAGGGGCTGAGGTGAGTGTGGCTGTGAGGGTGAGGGTGAGTGAGGGGCTTAGGTGAGTGTGGCTGTGAGGGTGAGGGTGAGTGAGGGCGACATAAAATGCCGACCTCTGGTCAAAACGCGTCGAAAACGAAGAGTGAGTTGACGGAGGGACAGGTTTTAAACAACAATTTCAAAAGTGTCCTGCAAAGCTCTAAGTCCCAGTTACCGAACATCCGCAGTTGAGAACAACGAGAAATCAGTAGCAGGCGTATTGCACGCACGAAAAGTTGCTACCCTGACGTGCGACGCAAATTCAATCTCTTGGCCGACTGACGGACGTAAACGCAGATAGTACGGAGCATAACAAACCTTACACACGTTGAAGCATATAATGGACGTCCTTCAAGAAACATGCGGCGCTGCGGGGTGCTAAACGCGCGAGGTTGACGATTAACGGAATTAGCTAGAACCGGCCAACATATCTCTCTGACCGAGAAATAATAATTAAGATTGTGTTCACCATCTTAATTCTTTATAAAAGTAGATTTTATTGAGGTTTGAGGGTTAGAAACTAAAGAAATGGAATTCGAAAAGTGAAAGAACGCCTCATTGAGCCCGCCATCTAACGTAGAAGCCAGTAGCGGCGCAACACCAGTTCTGCATCCTACGGCGGTGGCATTTTGAAAACGGGTTCGGCTGTGAGCCTCTTCACCCTCTTCAAGACGGGGGGAGGCCTGTAAGACATGTCAAAGCTAGAGTAACCGTAGAGGCACGGTAACGGTCGGTTTTCAGAGTGCGCCAGCTCGCTTCGCGCCTAGCAATGGCTGTGCCGTATGCATCGCCGGCTTTAGTGATTTTAATTTGTTTATAAATGCCGAAATAACGCGAATTTTACCACAACAATTTTCTCTCCGTGCTTCTTCGCTATCTGGGGTAAGTATCAGCGCAAGTAAAAAAAATAATTAGAGGGGTCCTTTAAGTGAGGCGACATTCGTTGCTACATTATAAGCATACTTCCTCAAGATTAATGCGTAAAATAAGCTTATTCCGTCATTTGTTTAACGTCGTTTTGATTACGTAACTTACATTTGCTACACGAGTTAAAATACATTGTCCGGGAATTAGGATGGAAATCGAGTTTTAAAGTTACTAGCCCTTATTTCGGGCCTCTATCCAAAGGCGGCCAAGAACGGGCCCATTTCTTCGTGCATGGAGTCCTTTCGGGAGGAGGAGGAGAAACACTTTATTTAGGAACACAAATTGTGTGCTCCGAAGATGATGCGCTTGCCACGAGGCCAAGCTGGTTCACTTGATCGAACGACGTTTTAGCGAATGAAAACGGAACCACGACGTTTCATCGAGTGACACTTTAACGAATAGCGCTGTTCATATTAGAGAATGGGTCTAGTTACAACGACAGCTCGGATTAGCTTCTTTTTGTAAGGTGACGCCTTGTCTGCCGCCGCGAAGCGGCGTAAACAAGGGGTCCGAGTATATTAGCACTCGTCCCAGTGATACACGCGTGACGAAGCGTCCCTACAACGTGCCGCCGCGAACGAACAGCAGTGAGCAGTTACATCGACAGCTCGGATTAGCTTCTTTTGGGGGGCGAAGCTCCTTAAGGGGTATCCACACGAAGGAGAAATCCGCTCCTTTCCTCCGCGGAGCGCGCATCACGTGAGACATACGTCATCCCTTTTTGACGCCTCGCTGGCCTCGCGCCGCCGTTCTCCTCCGTGGCGGAGGCGCGGAGGTTTCGTGCTGTCAGCGCGAAAGCTCCGCCGGTGCACGTGGCGGAGCCGGGGACGGAGTTTCCCGGGTTGTTGACGTCACGACATCCGTCCGCGGAGTTCTCCTTCGTGTGGATACCCCTTTAAGGGGGATCCACACGAAGGAGAAATCCGCCACTTTCCTCCGCGGAGCGCGCATCACGTGAGACATACGTCATTCCTTTTTGACGCCTCGCGGCGCCGTTCTCCCAGTTCTCCTCCGTGGCGGAGGCGCGGAGGCTTCGTGCTGTCAGCACGAAAGCTCCGCAGGTGCACGCGGCGGAGCCGGGGACGGAGTTTCCCGGGTTGTTGACGTCACGACATCCGACCGCGGAGTTCTCCTTCGTGTGGATACCCCATTAGGGGCTAGCCATGTCCGTATGTCCGTCCGGCGTCGGGTGCACGTGCTCACGAGTACGTGAGCAAGTGCTCCCGTGCTCGTGTAGGGCAAAAAAAACAACAAAAAAACAACCACATCTCCACGTGGTGAATGATGTTGATTGGGGCGAAGCTCTGGTGGTGCTTGTCTGCGCAGACGCTGAGCCGCAGCATGCCGAGCCTTTCGTTCGTTCTCATCCATGTCAGAAAGAGAATGTGTGGTATGGAACATGGTTATATACGCATTTAAACATTTGACCGCAGTGTGACATGGATGAAAACGAACGAAATGCTCGGCATGCTGCGGGTCCGCGTCTACGCAGACAAGCACCACCAGAACTTCGCCCCAATTAACATCATTCACCACGTGGAGATGCGGTTTTTGTTTTGTAGTGAACCACCTTGGGTCTGTCGCCGCAAAGCGGCGTAAACGGGTGGTCCTCATTTGTTAACACGCGACCCAGTGACACACCGCGACGAAACGTCCCCATGCCCCTACAGGCTACAAACAACCTATTCGCTAAAACGTCATTCGCGAAAACGTCCATTCGCTCAAGTGATTCCTATTCGCTAAAGCGTCATTTGCTAAAACGTCATTCGCTTATATGATATGGAGCACTTACCATCTGTTGCTTTCTGACATTAGATCTTGAGTTTCGGGCAGCACTTAAGACACCTAACATCAATGTTCCCATTCTTTTTTGTTTTCACGAGTTTAAAATAATCCCTATAAAAGGGCCATGGTACGTCTGATTCGCATTCTTTTATGCTACTGACGATGGGCGTCTCATTGATGATCGAAGACATGACGATGCAGGCAAATTGCGTCCGCAAGTCAACCAGGCAACCAAAGACAATGGGACTGACTCAACCGACTCAACACTCGACCAAAGAAGGCAGCACGTAACGTAGCCACGCGGCCACGTAGCCTTTGTTGTTGTTGTTTCCGAGAGACCTCTGTTTATCTTTTTCCTTCAGCTCTTCTTCGCCACGGCGGCACGCTTAGCAGAGAGCCCGAGTTGCCCGGGCGTCCGGGCCCGGATAGTGGCGCCCGAAAGTCCCGACAGGCCGGAGCCAGTCGGCGAGAGACAGCCACCGGAGGTGCCTCCAAGTAGGTAGAAGTTGGCAAATGGCAAAACACAAGAGCCCGGGGAGCCAATAAGGTCACTGGAGCGAGGCACGTGAAGGCGCTGCACAGATGTCCACATCGGAGTTGAGTCCTCACGAGCCTTACGCTCACGCTCCAATTGGCTCACCGAGGACACAGGTTTTACTGTTTACGACGTCCCGCTCAACCTCGCGTGTTGACGTGGCTTGCCCTTCAGCGCCAGCACTGGCATCGAAGCCATCGGCGGGCCCAGAAGACGTCGGCCGCATGGAGAAACGAAGAGTGCACACGCACCTAACCTTCGAAACGCAACGAGGAGCGAAAGTCTTCAAGCTTCCACGTTTATTCTTTCGTTTTTAGGAAGGAAGAGAATATTTTAACGCGAGCGCGGTTAGGGGCTCGAGTCACAGAAAATCCGTCGGATGTCGGTGGCGTCTGTGGCGTGACGGGAAATCCTTGAATGGACGGTAGGGTCGTCACGTCATAGGTACGTGACTTCGCTCGAGAATTTCAAACAACCCACAACGCTCATGTGAAACGTGACGTCACACGTGGAATGAACGTGGTTAAAGACATACGAATTAATGGTCGCCGCATGTTTCAAATGATCCCACTTGATAAACTAAAGGCCTGTTCACACATACAGCGGAGCGCTAAGTTAGCGCTACGTGAGCGCTCCAAGAAGCGCTAATGTGGCGCTTCCTAGCGCGTGACTTAGTTCTAACATAGCACGCGATTAACGCTTCTGTAGCGCCTTGTTAGCGCTCCAGTAGCGCTTTGTTAGCGCTCCAGTAGCGCTTTGTTAGCGTTCCAGTAGCGCTTCGTTAGCGCTCCAGTAGCGCTTTGCCAGCGCTCCAGTAGCGCTTCGTTAGCGCTCCAGTAGCGCTTCGTTAGCGCTCCAGTAGCGCTTTGTTAGCGCTCCAGTAGCGCTTCGTTAGTGCTCCAGTAGCGCTTCGTTAGCGCTCCAGTAGCGCTTTGCTAGCGCTCCAGTAGCTCCTTGTTAGCGCTTTAGTGGCGCTTCTTGTACCGCGGTGCTGCGGATTAGCGCGTGCACTGCGGTACCGGTTCCTGTGGTTGGGTGTGCGTCAGCAGCACCATGGCGGACATGTGGGATGCTGAAATAGAAATGCGACAAATGCTCTTAGATACCTGATTAGCGCATATGTGTGTGGACGGCTTAACGCGCAGAAGAGCCTTCTGGGTGCGCGAAATCTTTCACCATCGATATACCGAGGCGTACCCGGCGAACCTTGTTCCCAGGATGAGGGACCGAGACGCAGAGCTCTTTCGAAGGCGATTATTTTTAACTGCGTGTCTTTGAAACCAGGGTCACGCATATCAAATAGAAAGCGATGAGGTCGTACCTAACCAATTAGTCGCTCAGAGTCCATGACTCTGGATCGCCTGCCCGACCCTTTGCTTGGAGAGCGGCTGTTTTACTTCCTCTTCTTTCAATGCCAAAAGAAAAAGCAACAAAAAAATCGCCGTTCACGCGCTGTTCTGCAGCAGCAAGCACGGCACAAAGAGTGTGAGAGCGCTAACAAGGCGCTTCTGTGGCGCTAACAGAGCGCTTCTGTAGCGCTAACAGAGTGCTAGCAAAGCGCTTCTGAAGCGCTAACAGAGCGCTACACTACGCGCTAGGAAGCGCCACATGAGCGCTCCTTGGAGCGCTCACGTAGCGCTAACTTGGCGCTCCGCTGTATGTGTGAACCAGCCTTAATTCATCTGCCTTAAAAAAAAAATTGGAAGAATTTACGCAGGATCGCACCCACGACCCTTCGGTTGCGAGCCAGACATGCTTCCTACTAGGAAACGGAGGGCTTGGGAATGGCACTGCGATCCTGCCGTCCTTAGAGTGCCTCGATGTCTGTCTGTCTGGGTAAAGGCATCGCATCGAGTGTTGTTAGCGCGTGCCGAGCAAACACATAAATAAGCCTTGCGGGGTAAAACGGCATCAAAGCACTGGCAAAAGCTCCTCGATCGCGCCGGGAGTGTTGTATCACAAGAACAATGTCATTGTGTGACTCAAGAGCATGAGAAGCGATTGAGAAGGCCATGCGAACGGGGTCCGATAACCCTATCGCGTTCAACTCTTAAAGGCGAAGGTTAATTGTCCTCCCAGTTTTTTTTCTTCACAAACATTTTCAGTTTTGTACAGTGCAAAATTTTAGTTCGATTTATTGCGTGGAAACACTACGTGATGTTAAATTTCTTTAAACTGTAATTATAATTTATTTTCAGTTATATGTTATATTGTATTTTTTACAATTTTGACGAAGTGAATAGAAAAGTACCTGTAAAAAGTAACTTCAATTAGTTACAAGTTACTGGAAAATGTACCTAAGATACAGATACAGATACGGAGAAATGAAAGTACCTAGGTTTGTACCTCAGGTACAACAAACGTACCTAGATACCGATTTACAGTTACTTGTACCTAGGTACTTTACAACCCTGGTCAGAGTCACCGAAAGTTGGCTCACACACGAACTGTTGTTCTTCGTGGTGTTGTACGCTTCAACCACCTCTCGACGTGTCTGGTCGTGGTGTGGATACGATATAATGGTGTCTTCTAAGCGTGGTTCGCACAATCTCGGCAATGTTCCGCTAGATGGGAATCCGCGGTGCCTTACAAGGAGCTGTGGTGTTCTCTTAGGCGAGTGTTTAAGCACCGGCCAGTCTGCCCGTTATAAGAGCGCCCACAAGAGGAGGAAATGCGGTAAAACATGCCTTCTACGCAGGCCACGAACTTTTTCCCATGCTTTACCTTACATGTGTTATATTTTCATTTTGTGTTTCCTTCCCTGCTACATGTACAGCGAAACATAATCTACTTTGTTTTTGGCTGAGAAAACAACATTCGCCTCATATCTGGACGCGACCTCTTCAAGTCCCCGTGAAATGCAGTGAAAAAAAAAGTGAAAGCCGTTTACAACTCCCTGTAACATCGAATTAGAGCGCAGCTCTTGAGGAGGAGGAGGGAAGGGTACTGGGGGGTGAAGTGACCTGGGGGGGTCACGTGACCTTGAAGGGTCACGTGACGATGCCGATGTCATCAGTGACGTCACTGATGACGTCATTCGTGATGATGACGATGACGATGCGGATGCGGGTGACGTCATCAGTAACGTCACTGAAGACGTCATCAGTGATGATGACGATGACGATGTGGATGCCGGTGACGTCATCAGTGACGATGACGTTATCGGGGAGGTCACGTGACCTCGGGGGGTCACGTGACTTTGGGTGTCACGTGACCTTGGGGGTCACGTGACCTTGGGTGACCTTGGGGGCCACGTGACCTTGGGATGACCTTGGGGGTCGCGTGACCTTAGGGTGACCTTGGTTACGCCGACGCCGGCGGCGACGGCGACGCCGCTCAAGCCGGGAACGGGCCCCTAAGAGCTGCGCTCTAAAACGAAAGCCGTTTACAACACCCTGTAACACCGGTTTAGAGCGCAGCTCTTGAGCAGAAGAAGGGGAAGGTACGGACGGGGGGCTATACCCCTCCTCCTCCTGCTTTTTTTTTCCGCTAAATTTGGCGGGGAAAGTTCGCTGAATTTGGCGGGGATTTTTTTCGCTAGATCTAGCGGGGAATATTTTCCGTTAAATTTAGCGGGAAATTTTTCCGCAAAATCTAGCGGGGAAAATTTTCCGCTAAATCTAACGGGGAAATTTCTTCCGCTAAATTTGGCGGGGAAATTTCGCCTCTATATTTAGTAGGAAATTTTTGCCGCTAAATTTAGCGGGGAAAGTATCTGCTAAATTTAGCGGAGAAAGTTCTCCACTATATTTAGCGGGGAAAATTTTCCGCTAAATTTAGCGGGGGAATTTACTCATAATGCACCGCGCGGTAACGCCGACGGCGACGGCGACGGTGACGCCACTGAAGCAGGAAACGGGTGCCTAAGAGTTGCGCTCTAGTAAGTAATAACTGAAACTTTCTTTTTGTTATTTTCTAACTGGTTCTTCCAACATAGAATTGGAACTAATTTTTACAATTTTAATTAAAATATAGCATGGTGATGAAATAATAGTCTGGGTATCCTGAATCCTTAATCTTTTGAATCTGGGAAGTGAAACTAACACCCATTTTGTGAACACAAGATTTTATTAAAGCTAAAGTTAAAAAAAGTGAAAGCCGTCTACAACTCCCTGTAACACCGAATTAGAGCGCAGCTCTTGAGGAGGAGGAGGGAAGGGTACTGGGGGGTGAAGTGACCTGGGGGGGAGGGGGTCATGTGACCTTGGGGGTCACGTGACGATGCCGATGATGTCATCAGTGACGTCACTGATGACGTCATCCGTGATGATGACGATGACGATGCGGATGCCGGTGAGGTCATCAGTGACGATGACGATGCGGACTCCGATGACGTCATCAGCGATGATGACGATGTGGATGTCGGTGACGTCATCAGTGACGTCACTGATGACGTAATCCGTGATGATGACAATAACGATGCGGATGCCGGTGACGTCATCAGTGACGTAACTGATGACGTCATCAGTGATGATGACGATGACGATGCGGATGCCGGTGAGGTCATCAGTGACGTCACTGATGACGTCATCAGTGATGATGACGATGTGGATGCCGGTGACGTCATCAGTGACGATGACGTCATCGGGGAGGTCACGTGACCTCGGCGGGGGGTCACTTTACCCTGGGGGTGGTCACGTGGCCTCGGGGGGGGAGTCACGTGACTTCGGGAGGGTCACGTGACCTCGGGGGGTCACGTGACTTTGGGTGTCACGTGACTTTGGGTGTCACGTGACCTTGGGGGTCACGTGACCCTGGGGGAGGGGTCACGTGACCTCTGGGGGTCGCGTGACCTTGGGGTGACCTTGGGGGCCACGTGACCTTGGGATGACCTTGGGGGGTCGCGTGACCTTGGGGTGACCTTGGTTACGCCGACGCCGACGGCGACGCCGACGTTGCTCAAGCCGGGAACGGGCCCCTAAGAGCTGCGCTCTAAAATTAGTTCCAGGTCGAGAGGTTGTTGAAGCATACAGCATCACGAAGAACAACAGTTCGTGTATGAGCCTGCCTTCGGTGACTCTGACCCCCAGCCATGTGAGCTTTCTGGATTTAGGATAACAAGAGCTCCTCCTGAAGAAAGGAAGAAAACAAATTCTTCAATCAGATGGAAGAAGAAAAAAAAGTGGAAGCCGTTTACAAATCTCTGTAACGCCGAATTGGAGCGCAGCTCTTCAGGAGGAGGAGTGAAGGGTACTGAGGGGAGGGTAGACCCCTCCCCCTTCTCCTCCTCCTCCCCTCATTCTTTAATATGCTCCGGGGGGGTGTCACGTGACTTCGGGGAGGGGGTCACGTGACCTCGGGGAGGCTTGACCTGGGGGTGACCTCAAGGCCACGTGACCCCAAAGGTGACCCCCACGTGACCTTGGGGGTCACGTGACCTGGAGGGGTCACGTGACCTCGGGGGTCACGTGACCTCAGAGGGGTCACGTGACCTGGGGGTCACGTGGGGTCACGTGACCTTGAGATGACCTCGGGGAGGCGACCACGTGACCTCGGGGGTCACGTGACCTTGAGATGACCTTGGAAGGGGTCACGTGACCTTGGGGAGGCGACCGCGTGACCTCGGGGGTCACGTGACCTCAGAGGGGTCACGTGACTTGGGGGTCACGTGACCTTCAAAGGGTCACGTGGGGTCATGTTGGGGTCACGTGACCTTGAGATGACCTTGGAAGGGGTCACGTGACCTCGAGGGGTCACGTGACCTTCAGGGGGTCACGTGGGGTCACGTGACCTTGAGATGACCTTGGGAGGGGTCACGTGACCTTGGGGGGTCACGTGACCTTGGGATGACCTTGGTTACGCCGACGCCGACGGCGACGGCGACGGCGACGCCGCTCAAGCCGGGAACGGGCCCCTAAGAGCTGCGCTCTAAAAAATGAAAGCCGTTTACAACTCCCTGTAACGCCGAATTAGAGCGCAGCTCTTGAGGAGGAGGAGGGAAGGGTACTGGGGGGTGGGTCAAGTGACCTCGGGGGGCGGGGGGTCCCGTGACCTTGGGGGTCACGTGACCTTGTGGGTCACGTGACCTTGTGGGTCACGTGACCTTGTGGGAGT
This sequence comes from Ixodes scapularis, assembly GCF_016920785.2. Lineage (NCBI taxonomy): Eukaryota > Metazoa > Arthropoda > Arachnida > Ixodida > Ixodidae > Ixodes > Ixodes scapularis. Next base: position 174,493,468 of record NW_024609857.1, on the reverse strand, counting down.
CACGTGACCTTGGGGCGTCACGTGACGTCAGGGGGTCACGTGACCTGGGGCCACGTGACGATACCGATGACGTCATCAGTAGCGTCACTGATGACGCCATCAGTGATGATGATGACGATGCGGATGCCGGTGACGTCATCAGTGACGTCACTAATGACGTCATCAGTGATGATGACGATGACGATGCGGATGCCGGTGACGTCATCAGTGACGTCACTGACGACGTCATCAGTGCCTATGACGTCAACGGGGGGTCACGTGGCCTCGGGGGGTATCCCCAGGTCACGTGACCCCAGGGGGGTCACGACCTGGGTAACCATCGTGACCCTCGTGAGGGTAACCCTAGTAACCCTTGTGAGGGCAACTCTCGTGACCCTCGTGAGGGTAACTCTCGTGACCCTCGTAAGGGTAACTCTCATAACCCTCGTGACCCTCGTGAGGGTAACTAACCCTCGTAACCCTCGTGAGGGTTACGAGGGTGAGTAACCCTCGTGAGGGTAACTCTCATAACCCTCGTGACCCTCGTGAGGGTAACCCTCGTGAAGGTTACCCTCACGAGGGTTACTAACCCTCGTAACCCTCAAAAGGGTTACCTTCACGAGGGTTACCCTCACGAGGGTTACTAACCCTCGTAACCCTCGTGAGGGTTACAAGGATAAGTAACCCTCGTGAGGGTAACCCTCGTGAAGGTAACCCTTTTGAGGGTAACTAACCCTCGTAACCCTCGTGAGGGTTACGAGGGTAAGTAACCCTCGTGGCCCTCGTGATCCTCGTGAGGGAAACCCTCATGAGATTAACCCTCGTAACCCTCGTAACCCTCACGAGGGTTACGAGGGTTGCGGTTACGCCGACGCCGACGCCGACGCCGACGGCGACGGCGACGCCGACGCCGACGGCGACGCCGCTCAAGCCGGGAACGGGCCCCTAAGAGCTGCGCTCTAAAAAGTTACATATTCCACGAGGCGCCTATCAAGCGCGCGAACATCTGACTCCTTGTTTTAGAGCGCAGCTCTTAGGGGCCCGTTCCCGGCTTGAGCGGCGTCGGCGTCGCCGTCGCCGTCGGCGTCGGCGTCGGCGTTGGCGTCGGCGTCGGCGTCGGCGTAACCAAGGTCATCCCAAGGTCACGTGGCCCCAAGGTCATCCCAAGATCACGTGACCCCCAAGGTCACCCCAAGGTCACGTGACACCCAAAGTCACGTGACCCCCCAGGTCACGTGACCACCCCAGGGTCACGTGACCCCCGCCGAGGTCACGTGACCTCCCCGATGACGTCATCGATGACGTCACCGGCATCCGCATCGTCATCATCACTGATGACGTCATCAGTGATGATGATGATGACGATGCGGATGCCGGTGACGTCACTGATGACGTCATCAGTGATGATGACGTCATCAGTGATGATGACGATGACGATGCGGATGCCGGTGACGTCACTGATGACGTCATCAGTGATGATGACGTCATCAGTGATGATGACGATGACGATGCGGATGCCGGTGACGTTATCAGTGACGTCACTGATGACGTCATCAGTGATGATGACGATGACGATGCGGATGCCGGTGACGTCATCAGTGACGATGACGTCATCAGGGAGATCACGTGACCTCGGCGGGGGTCACGTGACCTGGGGGTGTCACGTGACTTCGGGGGGCATCCGCATCGTCATCGTCATCATCACAGATGACGTCCTCAGTGACGTCACTGATGACGTCACCGACATCCGCATCGTCATCGTCATCATCGTAGATGACGTCAATGGAGTCCGCATCGTCATCGTCAATTATGACGTCATCAGTGACGTCACTGATGACATCATCGGCATGGTCACGTGACTCCCCAAGGTCACGTGACCCCCCCAGGTCACTTCACCCCCCAGTACCCTTCCCTCCTCCTCCTCAAGAGCTGCGCTCTAATTCGGTGTTACAGGGAGTTGTAAACGGCTTTCACTTTTTCATTTCATTGTCTTTCTTATGTGCTATTAACAAGCCAGTTGGTAGTCAGCGCGTGTGTTGTGTTCTCTTCGTCTTGTTGTCCTCGTCCCAGTCCCGCTGTTTTTCAACATGAACTCTTACAAACTTTCCCAGTCAACGTCCCCCCCCCTCACCCCCCACCGTAAAATCTGGAACCAAAAAACTCTCCCTCCGCGGTCGGTATCGACGGGCCGAAGCAGCAGCGCAACACGATCGTGGAGAAAGAGAGGTGAGAGTTTATTATTTCCTCTTCTTCGAAGAATGGCCTACGGCCAGTGGTCTACGTAACTTTTTTCGTGAGAGGAAGAAGAGTGAAAATAGAGGCGAGCTGCGGAACTATTAGCATCTTAGAAGTTCGAATATTAACAGAAAACATAAATTCCGCGAACATATTTCGCTATTGAAAAGTATCCACAGCAAATCAGTCCTAATCGCGAAATGTTGTGCACGTAAGAATTTACGAATTCTACATATCCTGATATTGGGAAAGTGCTCTGCCGGGGAAAATAAATTCGTTTACAGTATGCGAATTTTATTTCGTCACAGGTCAAACTCTTTAATTGCACGTCGGTAAAACGCACTTGAAATTAGCGTGATTATTACCTTTCCAATTTAGTAAACGCGAAAAATATTGTTTTCAAACATCACTCGTAGCACGAGCATAGTTGTAAACCCGAGGCTGAAGATACGGACAAGGGAGAAACACAGAACGACACAAACTTCGTCCGTGTCGTTCTGTGTTTTGCGCTTGTTCGTATTCCCAGTCTCGGGTTTACAACTATGCTCAATTTACACCAGCTAGCCTGCACCCTCACCATTGCTTTATCACCCATACATTGTGGCGACTGTGTCCGCTGACTCGATACAACGACAGTCTCGATCGCGACCAGTTTACTGCAGTTCACTAGCGGTCTATTGCTTGATTTTAACGATACAGTCTCATGAAGTTCTGTAACGTTTGGCTGAAACGGCCGGCGTAACAACATCGGCAATAAAAGCCGGCTGTAAATGCCGGCTGTAACGAAAACCAACACCGAAAAGCTTTACACCTATAGGGAACCATGCAAGAAGATTTCAGTTCCCCGGCAGGATTTGAAATCAGCACCTGAAGGTTGTGAGCCAAGTGCTTGGCAGAATGAGCTACCCAGGGTCGGCGGTGGGATCACGCAAACGGAAAGTATTTGGCTGAGCGCGCGAGGGAGCGGACGTCCTTCCCTTCTTCTTTGGAAGGCCCAAAATACATAATGTTCTTACCAATCTTTGTCAGCATGATGAAGTTTGTTTAATTATTATACATGCACTTTATTTATTTGTCTTTGTTTCCTGCAAAGGCGGATATATTTTTTTCTATGTGAAATGAAACCGTTCAAGTGACTGCCATAACCACCCCCCCCCCCCCCCCCCCCCCCCCGGCCAGGAATTCGGATAGACTTACGCAACTGAGCACCAATAATGCTTGAGAGAGAGGCAACCTCTGCATACAATATTGATTGCCGTTTTTTCTAATTAAATAGCTTCGAAGAGCTACAAATACCTTCGCAGTGCTACAAGCTTACCTCAAACACTTGTTCACGAGGCCTGCGACGCGCTAGTTACCGTGTTGTGTTCTTTGCAAACTGAAAATAGTGGTACGGGCAGCAATAAACTAGACCACCACGGCGCGGAGCTTGGGTGTTTCGGAACTTTTAAGACATATTCAATTGCTCTAGGGTTAGCAAATGTTAGTTTGCGCGTGACTTATCTCAACAAGCGTTGGTTAGCGGAGGGAATGCTGCGGATATGCTTCCGTTAGATAAGAAAACTAGCCCTGCCTTTCGTGGCTTGATTGCGTGTGTTCATTTCGTTGTGCGTAATAAAGAGAATTACAGGCTTCAGTAAGAACTGTTAGGAAGCAATCGTCACTGACCTTTTCGATGACAAGGTTAACAATGCGAAAGAACATATAATTTATCGTTTGCTAAGACAGTAAAAACATCGCGATGCTTCAGGAACGATTGAACTTGAGTAGAGACTGGGACGTCGACAACTGATGCGGCGGGAAACGCAAACTGCCGCCATAAAAAGATTACGTATTATGCTCGACGAGGAGCGGTGTGTGTGTGTGTGCGTGTGTGTGTGCGTGTGCGTGCGTGCGTGCGTGCGTGCGTGCGTGCGTGCGTGCGTGCGTGCGTGCCTGTGTGTGTATGTGTGTGTGTGTGCGTGCGGGCGTGTGTGCGTTTGCGTGTGTGTGTGGGTGTGTGCGCGCGCGTACGCACTGAACTTTTAAAAGACCCCTCATGTGCGGATATTTCAGAATATATTGAACACAATCTTTGGAAATTGATTTTTAATTACCTGCAATATTTTCAACCCTTGCGTTATATGTTTGGCTTAATCTTTCTGGGAAGTGAGAAATATTATGCTACATTTATTTTGGAGACGAGCGTGTTTTATATTGAGGGTGTGTGAATATAGCAACCTATATAAGTGTTCTAACTTTTAACACTCTAAGGATGTATTTGTGTACACGAATAGTTCTATTTGCCATGGCACATTATAAAGAGGCTATTAAGGGTTGCAAAATATTTAGAGGGTATGCTAGCCTTGACACCAACGTTCCTAAAACACTCAGTTGGGAAACTCACAGTTGAAAACTGGGCCGCTGGCGTCAACCGAGACCGAGCTAAACACGGCAACAAGGCCACTCTTAATCTTTCTTCTTTACCTTAGTCACATTGCGCATCAGAAACCAAGTTTTTGCGTAAGAAACAAGCGGGAAAACGTTTTTCTTGTAACTTTTATTAGAATTTGGCACAGAGTGACGGGCGCGTGATGTTTTTTTAATATATTTAGTTTGTAAAGTATTGTGGCACAATTAATATTGTTTTTGTACAACCATGTCTCAGCGGTGATTTCAGGTAGCGCGTCCCGACCTGGACGCATCCTAACTACGTTAGTAATCGGCGGGGCGTCAACTTGGGTGTGGGGGTGGCATCCCACCTTAAATGTTCGGCGCCAAAACGGCCGATTAAAGCCAAGTAGAAGTCACAGCGGACGCCATCAAATAAAATACTCCGTGCAGTTCTTTAAGTGGCAGCTGCGGCAGAAATGCCGGCGTTGCGATCGCCATTAGCTCGATTCTCGAGCACGAATCAGTGCCACTTTTTCAGAGCAGGCTTTATGGCAGTTTCCCAACTGAGTGGTTCTAGTAATGTTGATTGACACCAAAAAAAAAAAAAAAAAAAAATTTCGGTCACTTAGCTTGACTATGCCAGGATATAGGTAGAGTGAGCTTATGCGCACAAAATGAGAGGTGCTATCAAGCGGCTCCGGCGCAGCGTCACACTTGGCTACTGCGCAACGGAGGCGCACAGCTGGGCACACGGCGGCGCCAGCGCGTCTGCCGCGGCTATGACGTCACTCTGGAATGCCGCAGACCGGCGAGGAGCGCGCGGTGGCGCCGGAGCGCACGGCGGCGGTGGCTCCGGCCAACACCTCCTAGAAGGCAAGGCCGTAGCGCTCTTGTCGTGACGTCGCAAAGGAAGGCCATTGGGGACGCGCGTCGAAGTGAAGGCAACGCGCGTGGATCGACCGTCGTAACGCGTTTTTAGTCACATACGCTTGTCATATTAGCTAAAATGAAAGCTGCGCATAGCAACGGGTAGAGAAAACATTTTTTTACAGGAGCAAATATTACACCGCTAAATAATCGATACGAAATGGCACGAGGTATGCGTATAAGACGTCTATAGAAAAATGTGATTGTTTTAAGTAGAAAACATTGAGTCATGCAATTATTGTTGTAGGAATGCATATTTTATACAAAAATACTTCGACAAAATGGCGAGACACGCGGTGTTTTTGAAGCAGCTAAACAGAACAGTTAAAAATCAGGCAGACGTAGTCAACGCGGAAAGGCAAGACAAGTGTTTCTCACGATCATGTAAGCGACGTTATCGCGTGCAGTCACTGAATTCTTGCATCATACCCCGGCCACATGGCAAAATTAAAGTAATTTTGATCGAAGGACATTATGGGGTCGACAAATCCGCTTGCGGCGCTCGTATAATCACTCAAGACCGCGAGCTGATTAAATCCTATATGATTGAATGAAAATATATTAACTTTTTCGTGTGGCAGGGGTACTAAAAGTACTACTTAGTCTACTAATTTACCTCTCCTTATGGGTTCGAGCTGTCTTAGAACAAAAAATAACTTATTTTGTATATAATAATACTATTACCTTAATAGTTATGATTCTAGTATAAACGCGGTAAAGGCAATAAAATAACTTTAGTATAAATAAACACAGAACCACAAAACACGCACTTTCAATAATCAAACAAACTTGTTTTTCACCTGCAGTGAAAACTAGATCAGCGCGCATATTTACAAATGTCGACGCAACTGCACACGAATAACGACAAAGAACAAAATCGCAATCTATCACCCGATTTAAAAAAAAAAAAAAAAACGATTGCAGCATTTTACTTGCGTCCTACATGACCAAGAAAGCCCGTAAATAAGTTGTTTCTCACCTTTCGATCGTATCGATACGTCCCACAATATCCGTGACGAACACATTTGAACACGAACTCCAAGCCTCTCTCTGTCGAGAGAGGTCTATCGTTTAATCGACCAGAGTCTTCGTTAGCTAGTTGTCACACGTCACTCAAACCGTAGCAGGACTTGTTTCACGAATCCACGTAAATGCCGTAGTATCCAAACGAACACAAAAAAAAAAAAAAAAACTACCCGAGACTACGGTGATGACAGAAATACGACGGGAAACAAGTCTCAAAAGTACCACACACGAGAGCAGCAGCGACGAAAGGCTTAACGTTGTCGACCCATCTCTTGCTGGTGTGCGCTCCCTGCGACAATGACTGGATTTCTTTTCGGTTTCCTTCTCTTCTGAGATGTCTCAGCGTTCCTTTTCAGACAGTCAGCAGCTCGCACACAGCGTAAATTTACCGGAATCGGAGCCATGTGGCGTCGGCAGCATCGCAGCCGGTCCTTTCGAAAAGTGTGGGGTGCTGCGGAACTGCACGTAGTCCCGCGGTAACGGGGATATTTATAAATATAAATTTGGTACTCTCAACCTTGGAAGCGCGTTGTATATTACGTTTATATTATATATATATATTAAATTGTACAAGACTGCGCCTTTAAAACGTATATTAATGTCGGATAAACGCGCATGAACGAACACCACCGCGCCGCTTGTCAAGGATCATTTTTTTTCACGTCGATAGCGTATTCTCACGTAGTTGCGCCATGGACTTCCTTACTCCGCCATTGCGACGTAACCTCTCAGAGCGCTATGGCCTTGTCTTCTAGGAGGTGTTGCTCCGGCGCGCCAGCTGTGCACCGTGTGACGTCCCTGCTCCTCGCGCATGCGCAGACCGGCAAGGCGAGCGCGGCGGTGGCGGCTCCGGCGCGCCAGCTGTGTGCTGTGTGACGTCACTGCTCCTCGCGTTTGCGCGGCACGGCTGTTTGACAGCCAGGCGAAACTGCTCAACCTCGGCCAATGTAGCTGACGCTACAAAAAAATGCGGCTTCAATCCACGCTGTGAAGATGGCTAATCAGAGAAGCTGTGGTATCACCTGCAACGATTGCCCACTGCACTATACACCTTTCCAAAAAACGCTCCTAGGCCGCCGCCATGTTGCTGATGCTGATGCGGCTGGTGCGACTCTCGCGCCCTCTATCGGCTAGAAATTTTCTGCCACTCTCTGGGACTGTGAAGACCCGCTCAGCGCAGTTCTTTAATTACGTTTTTGCGGTTGTGCATTCGACGTATTCTCACCCCCCTTAAAAGTTTCCACTTATCTTTTTTTTTTATGCGTGCTGCGTACCCTTTCTGCGTTATCTTCCATTGCGAGAAATAAGGCTGGTAAGTGCCTGCCATCTAAGTTTCTCCGCTTTACATTCACGGGAAACGAAGGAGGTGAAGGACGTCGATTGACCCTCGACGCGATTTTGCGAACATTGTTCTCCCCCCTCCCAGAGATAATCCGCGTAGAATCCGCAGTTGTCTTCATAAATAGTTGTCCGTGTTGGGGGGGAGAAACGGGAGAGACTCGTTTGTTTCTTTCCCTTGGTGCGGTTGTGGAAAAAGGAAGCTCTCCCCAAAACGTGCCCCAAAACTAAGACATCTCGGATTCCGTCCGATCGTCAAGATGTGACTGTCGTCGACTGTGACTGTGTTATTGGAGATCTTTCTCAACTTAATTCTTTTCGGATAACAGTGCATCGTGTGGTGCGTACGATATATTGTTCGAATGTTAACACTTCCTCAATCGTATGTCCGTGTCCTGTCCATCGTTAAACACGTTATTTGTGAGCGTGAAAAACGCGTGCCTTTCGGCCCTCTTCTGTTGCAATTTATTTTTGACAGCAAAGCGCTTTGTCGTTTCACATGCGGCGAATCCCGCGCCGCCGTCAAAACTTATTGCAAGAAAAAAAAAAAACACACAAATAACTAGAACTATACATTCCAGTCGCAGTCGTTCTGTCGCGCGCGTACCCAAAAAACATTGTTCAGGTTTTTTTTTTTTTTTTTTTTTGCTTTTTTTTTAAAATGTAGTACAATGCTTTTTCAATGTCCTCGGGAAAATACATGTACCATGAAACACAAAATATAGCGGGAAAAGACGAGAATTTAGCCGCCAGCAGCGTTTAAAACTGCGCCTACGCAGGCTGCGCGTATTGAAATCACAGTCCACTCGGTTAGGGTTAGGAGGGACGCCGGTGAGAGTCTAGCCTCAAACTCAGTGACTGTGCTCGAAAACGGTTTGTTTCTCCTGGGGTCGAGTGTTTTTTGGAAAGGTGTATACGAAATGCCGGCGCCGGTCGCAGCACGCCGCCGCTGGTCGTATTGCGGTTTCTTTTCCTTTTGCCGCTGCTAGTATCCACGCTGCTCCTCGGGAGTCCGAGGAGCAGCGTGGCCTATTCATAGCCGCGCTGCAGCAAGGATAAAATTAGTTCCTATACTCCGTTTGTTCTTACGTTTAAGCACTGTGGATGTGACCAGCCATCGGAGCCAATCGGAGGCCGCGTGAGTGACACGTGACATTAGCGAGAAGGCACAGCGACGCGCAGAAAGCGAATGACGGGCCACGTCCACAGAACGGGATTGGCTAGGATAGCTGGTAGCATCCGCTGCGTCCGAACGTAAGGTGAAATGGGGTAAAGGCGGGTTCTTCTTTTATATATGAAAGGCTAGTGACGTCACTCCCCACGTCGCAAGGTGCCGTCGCCGCGGCAGCTTGGACAACAGTAATCTTCACCGGGAATGTATGCGGTGAGCGCTTATTCTTCAGATTGTTTTCAGGAGCTCCTTATTATTCAGTATATGGTTAGGATGATTGTTTGGCGCTTATTCTTTATTGAAACGAATGTTGTGCGTTATGTTGTATGCGTGGTGTTTGGATTTTCCCTTCAACCTTCTGAAGTCTTTTTTTCCCGTGAGAACGCCGATACGAAAAGAGACGCGGGGAAAAGGAACGTGATTCGCATTGTTCGCAGGCGCCGTTATCATCCATTATGCTGTGTGCACTTCACACGAGGGCTTCAGATGACGTCAACTCCTTTCGAAGCAGCCACAAATCTAATGTTTACCGGGACGCGTGGGAGGGTGTTCCTCTTGTTCACACGCGCCTTATAACCCATCATGTGGTTCTGCTGCTGGTTTTGTGGTTTTGGTTATTGAAACAGATACTGAGCTGTATGTTGTATGTCTGATTTCAATTGGCTTGAATTGTTCACCGGGAGTTTTTTGCTTACAACGCCAACGACACGAACATTTCCTTGGCTGCATAATAGAGGTATACAGCTGCGCTGTAAAAACTGTTCTCTCTGAGTTTTTATTACATGTTCCTTGCCCTCATGAAGCCGCTTGTATGACCAGAAAATCTCTCTTGCTGAGATTTTAGCCGCCGGAAGAGATACCCACATTCGCTAGAAAAGAACGTTAGGGTTTTGATTTCGATTAGCCCTAGAGCGAGAGCGAGATCTAATCTGCCTTTCTCGGGCAATTGAAATTGGCTTTGCAGGGCGAGCTAACAACGAGGTTCGTTTGCTTCTAACGCCAGTCGCTAACAGAATAAAAAGAAGAAAGTACCTAACGTGGTGTGTTAGCAGACCTAAAAAGATTGACTCTCTAGCTGCTACTCGCCCCCCCCCCCCCCCCCCTTTCAAAAAGTTAATTGCTTCTGCGTTACTCAAATAAGACACAGTGATTTAATCCTTCACGTTTATTGAAAGTAATTAGCTATAATAACAAAAACACTAATGATTATTTTCAACACCCAACGAAATTTTAATTCGAATGAGCGTCTCCAGGCATTTTTGGGGAAGTAGTATTGGGCATCAAAATAAGTCAGTCATGATGTTCGGAGTTAACAATGATGTACATCTTTTGACAAATACACAACATTAGTAAGCACATATATATAAAGTCACATCTGTATCAGACAGTCAGTCGACCAGATAACCTTTAGACCCATCACTTTCCAGGATCCTGAGTCCATGCCAGATTATCGAACGTTGTGCGTATCTTCATCAGGCGGTGATGCCTGCCACCGCACAATACATGGTCTGAGTTTTTTGTCAGGTTGTAAACAAGCCATGTTATTTTATGTCCAGTGTTTCTCTGGTGAACAATCTTGAAGGTTTCTTCTATCTGAAATAGATGGATCCGATCAGTTGTTTGCAGCATTTGAACATATAACACAATAACTATTGCAGGTATAACTATATTTTATATAATGTTGACGATAATACGCATATCATAATATAAGCTCTCAATCACGGAGAAAAAAATTGACTCAAGGCTTTTCAGGTTTGTGTCAGACGGCAGTGTATTTTTTTTTTTTTTACCTTTTCCAGCAGTTTCTTATATTTCAGCAAATTGAGCACGTGTTTTCTCAAAAAATAATTCTCAGTAAAAAAAAAAAAGCCCCAGGGTGGTAAGGACATCTAAAACCTTCGTCGAGCAACGAATGACATGCTGCGATGATATGGAGTTCTGAACTTGACGCTCGACATAGGGCAGACATCAGAATATAAGGCAGTGTTTACTTTTATTGCCTACCACGTATGAATCAGAACTGAGAAACCCAAAGGCCTAACTTTGTTTGTACTCATATTTAAATCAAACGCTTAAGGCCATCGACCCACTGATTCAGGGAACATATGCGCTTTTTGGACGCTCGCTACTGCTCTGAATCTGAAAACAATTGTTTTGAACCGTTTCATTAAAAAAAATAATATAATCTTCTTTCCTCTTGTATATCTTATGTTATGTTTTACGCTGTTAGTGGATAATTATAGTGTCGCGAATATAAAGGGTCAAACAATCTATTGCTCCACTAGTTCCCATTCTGTGAAAAATTCCTTCAGTATGACTATTTTATCGCGCTGTATCGTTTCCCATCCTTATTTTGAAGCCCCTACAGCATAACACACGGCTGATATTAAACATGTGTACCGCAAATAAAAATAAAGAAAAAAGTATATCCGTTTGGAGCTTTTAAATGTAGAGTAGCTTATCAATTTCATGAACTTTTTGTGGAACTCGTCCTTTTCGCTGCTATCAGTGCGAAAACGTTAACTGCCCCATGGAACAGAGCCGACGTTATCCGCAACCTCGAAAAAGGCAGAGAAATCCCCTCCGTGACCTAACGGCTTTTAAAACAGCTGCGACGCGGTTGCGTGCCGGATAGTTCCAAGAAACGCCACCCCTCACTCCTGGCGCTGTTCCCACGCGCCGCCGCAGGAGCGCACACCTGCCGCTGCCCAGAGTCCGAACGGACGGCCTCTGCAGAGGAGAGCGGGACGCGCAGTTTGGAGTACGCCACCTACTCGTATACAAATACTTTTGCATTGGCACGTAAGCAGTTTGAAGTTTCCTCCTTGAATATATTTCTTACAGATGTGTATATCTTGTCCTGTGTTTGTATCAAACGTTGAGCTGCCAATGAAGTAGAGAATCCAGACGTAGACAAGCTGTTTGTAGTAGTTTTCTGTCTGCATTTGCCTCCAGAAGTTTTTTTGGAATACACATTTTTACATAGCTGTCAAGTTCTGCAGTGCACCTGGCCTACCAACGCGAATATGTTTACTGACCCACCTTACTCGTGAATGTCATGAAAAAAACAAAACAAAGATAACATAGAAATAAAATTTGAAAAGCCTATGCTTATTTTAGTCCTCTTTATTGTCCTCTCTGTCGCTTTTTACCGCACATGGACAGATGCTGACTGACGCTTGTATCAGACCGTGGCTCCGGCATGATGGAACGCTACAACGCCGTTTTTATGGTCGCATCTTGCAAGCGCTTTAAGTTTTAGACGGAGGCTGAATGGCAGGCGGACGAACGCAAACAAGGAAGCCGACACAGCTTTTACATCCGTGTCTGACCACGATACGAGACGGCGCAATAGCAAACGATGTGGGAAACCGCCGCACGTCTCCTCGCACGACTAGCAGGCGGTGTCACCTTTCCAGCCTAGACGCACCGGATATTGTGAAAGGGAGACAATAGGCTTCCGGGCATGTTAGGCCAAGAAGCCAAGCCAATCCAGTATTAATGGCGAGCCCAATCATATGTGGGAGGGGCTTAGAACAGGCTGTGACCTCCGCCTAATTGGCGTCTAACAAGAATCGGACGAAAACAACTTTTTTCAAGCAAACATTATGTGTGCGTCCCATTTATTCCCCTTGAAAAAAAAGAACGTTTCTTTCTTTGTTTTAGTGACATTTTAAGTGTGTAAATATGCTGTTTCAGACTTGCATTCATAACCAGATTATATCAGCAACCTAATTTTGACTTACTATACACTTTTCAATGATAAAATGAGTAGCTGTTCACTGAACACTCTACGCGAGATCACTTAATACCAACAATTTAAACCGAGACGTCCCGTCAAGTGACTAAAGGTTCAGTTATACTCCGACGTTTAGCGCAGCGAATGCAGCGTAAAGCAGAACGCGTGCATTTCATTGGCCGGCGAGCAGGAGCTCGATATCTTCGACCAATCAGCGCCTGTGTGCGCTGCGCTACACCGCGTTTGATACGCTCAGCGTGGGAGTATAACAGAGTCTTAAGCCCCATTACGTAATGCCACAGGACATCAATTTTTCCTCTAGATTTAAAGAGAAAATGCTCCCGCTTCACCGATAGCATAACATAACATAACAGTGAGCACGGGTTCATGACCATGATGCAACGTGTAAAACACTTCGTCGTTCGTCTCGTTTTGAATCTCGGAAGTAGCTGCCATCATTAGGATTTCATCGTGCCAGCCGAGGCCGTCCATCTCCCTCTCGCTGCTGCGTCAACGCTCTCCGAGCTTGAGTGCAAAATCTTTGGTGCGAAGATAATCGACCTCAAGCCACTACTCGTTCTACCCGCAACATTGTCAACGGGATTGTCATCATTGTCACCAAGTAAATTTCAGGACGGCTATCTGGAAAGGGTTTTTTCATCTTTCTGCGAATAGTAATTGGCCCATGTTCAAAACTATCATTTCCTTCCTAACAAACAAACAAATACCATGCAAAGAAGTTCTAAAGCATGCGAACACAGCCTGGTACAATACAACTCTGAAAAAAAAACTATCCAATAGAAAAAAGTGTGTTGCCATCAGCAACAATGAATTCTTGAAACGCTCGCTGAGATGTATACCCGACGACTACTGAAAAATACAACTCGGTTAAATTGCGAAATATTTACTTTTAAATCTCACACTTCACTCAATGCTACATATAACCCAAACAGTTTTGGAACACTTAAATTAGTTGTGATTATTGTGTTATGTTTCTTATCTTGTCGGATGGACAAGCGGCAGCTGATGCAAACTGTGCCTCCGTGGTGAATGATGTTTTTGCAAATTCTTTCTTCGTATAGATTGAGAAAAGAGTGCCTTTACTATCCTCGAGCAATCATGCACGAATGAACCTTGTTGTTATTGATGTTATTCGTGTTTCCAAAATAATAGATGGTGTTAACGATGTTGACTCCAAATTACAAAAAAAAAGTTTTATTATTCTATACAATTGATTTTCACGTTCACTTGGAGCTGGTATAGTGCCCAATGACAAGAAAATCAGGAAAGTTGTTCTGTTGCATAAATCTGGTGGCAAACATGGCCCATTTAACTACCGTCCTATTTTATTAACCAGTTTTTCTTGTAAAAATGTTTAACCATATCATCTGAACTCATTTAGCAAACTTTCTAGAATCTAAAAAGTTATTTACGACAGTTCAACAAAGGTTGAGAAAATCAATATTATGTAAAACCCAACTTGTGTCATTCATCCATGATCTTCATCGTTACCTGGACTTTGAATCACACACTGATTGAGTTTTTTTCATGTTTCAAGGCCATTCGAAAACATTTCACATTTGCTACTAATCCAGAAGCTTCTCGCCTTAAACATTGACCCTTATGTACTAGATTGCATTTTTAACGAATTATTTGCAGTTTGCCATTGTCAACAACAACAATTCCTCCTTCGTGTCTGTTGATTCTGGTATGCCGCGAGGCTCAGTAATTGGTGCCAGGTTATTCCTCATTTACATTAACGATCTAGTAGCTTACATTTCCTCATCAATGAGCCTGTTCGACGATGACTGTTTTATACCCCAACATTATATAACCCACCAGTCTGACACTTCTAAACTACCACCGGACTTTAACATAATTGCCCACAGGTGCAATTCTGGGCTAAAGTAACTAAATACTAATAATTTAAGCCAATGAGGATATCACGCAGTAAATGTGTATGCCCTGCTTATTACCTAAACAATGACACCCTAGCATCTGTTGTAGTTTCTAAAAATCTTGGCGTCCATATATGTTCCAGTCTTTCTTGGATTACTCATTTCGAGTAGGCCGCAAACGATGCTGAGCGCTAGCTGGGCCATTTAAAATGCAATGCTTTCAAGGTCCTTCATCCCTAAAACTAAGATATTTTTTTTAAAATCTAGTTTGGTGAAATTAGAATATGCCTTCTCAGTATGGGATTCCTGCCATCAAAATCTTGCCAATGCATTAGAAGCCTTTCAAAACCGAACAGCTCGCTTTATCTTGTCCAACTATCTCCATACAGTCAGCGCCACTAACACGAAAACAATCTTCTTATTATCTAACTTATCTTCCCGCCATAAACACGTTCGTCTCTATTTGCTTTAAAAGATTTACCATCGCAACCCACTACTACGCCATAAATTGTGCATAAACCATTTTATCCCTCGGCTCGCCTCGACCACATCTATAAATTTGGTATACCAAAGTATAATAGAAGCACTTTCAGCGTCTCCTTCCTACCTCGCACATCAAAAGACTGGATTCACCTTTCCGCTTCAGTAAAATCAAATTTGGGGGTTTTACGTGCCAAACCTACGACGGGCATCTGGCACGCCCCAGCGGAGGACTGAGGATTAATTTCGACCACCTTGGGATCTTTTGACGTGCAACCGAAAGCTCGGTTACACGGCGCCTTCTCCGCAATAAGCCTCCGTCATATTGCGGGCACCTCGGTCGGGATTCGAACCCGCCACCTGGGGATCCGTAGGCCGGCGCTCTCGCCTCGGAGCCACCGAGGCGGCTCTTCCGCTTCAGTAGGGTCAACTACTGATGTATCAGTTTTCAAACGAACCGTTATTAACCGCACCATTAGTTGATTTATTTTCATATTATTTTAATCGTTCACTGCCCTCTGCAATGTACCTTGTAACATGAGTGTAAATAAATAAATAAGAAAATAAATATAATGCCACCTGAATTAGTGCGTAATTTGCACCAATAAAATGCCCCACAAGGTCTACCAGGGAAATTAGAGCTGCATGACAGTGCTTATTAACACTACAATATCTGACGTCACATCACCTGATGTTACGTGACGATTTAGGAGGCTTGACGGCACGGTGCCAGGTCGTGGTTTTGCTTCGTGCCATCAAGACGCGCGACCTGAATTTCTGTGACAAAAATGCCCCGCTAAAGTTATTGGCGAATACATGGGCGAACGAAAGGACGGACGGATAATTTTGTAGAATTACATGGGTCTGTTAATAGCCTTACATGGTTTTAAACAAACTAATCGGTATGTGCATTGTGCTAATGGATACTGGCCAGTTTTTTGTAATGTTTTCCTCGCTTTGTTTCTGGTTTTTGATGGGCGCCCTAACAAGGGACAAGGGTCACGTCAGACATTACTTATTTTTATTGCGCTAGCCCATCAAATGTTTTGCGGTGAAATACAAAATGTGCAATGCATATTGTAATACACTTCGACATACCAATTTGTCTTAACACGAATTATCTTGGTGTTCTAGACCAATGGCGATTCACCATCGCTTGCTCAAACTCAAGACGCAAAAACCACTCCAACGTATGACACAAAAGATTATGAAGATGCTTTCTTGATACTGGCCTTGATTTTCAGAGACTCGTCTGTCTCGTACGCGTAGACGTGGGTCGGATGTTCCACAAAATGGCAGATGTCGCGAGGAAACACGACATTCTTGTGAAGGTGTCGCGCAGACGTCTGGAACGCTTCGTCGAAGCACGTCTGGCAATAAAGATAATTAGAAATTTTTAACGGCGTGAAATGGCACGGGCGAGTCAGCAGAAGTGCGGGATCACTAAGGGTATCCCATTTTTGCTTTCAAGTACTCACCTCCTCAAAACTTTTATACGCCGAGCTGCTGCATGGTCGATTCGAAAACGCGAATGTTTGATTTGAACTGGTTGCATTTGTTTCGTATTGTATGGCCTCCAGATTCAGTGAGAGCACAAACGTGGAGCTGGCATTTGATACATTTAACATCCGATGTAAGCTATCAATCTGAAGAAAAAGGGAGATGTACGAGTCAGTAACCGTGGTTTTCAAAGTTTATGTGATTAGAGATTGCATCAGGGAACATATATTAATCATGGCAGGAATAACTAAAGACCCCGTGCACGGTGTTTATAATCTACGAGTTGGGATTTGTTTTCAAAAGGCAGACAGTCAAAAGCCGGGAACTTTAGTCACATATTATAATGTGGTGCCTTGGGCTTACATATTGCGATTTAACAAAAAAGAAATAGTTGAACAATATTTGCAGTTATATTTCAACTCGTGGCACGTGCACTGCGGATGCTTAAGTGCCAGTAGAGGAATTGAAACCCCTCAGTAAGTTGCGACCTTTGGTCAACTGAATACAATAGTGGGCAAAAACATAACGCCTTATTTTGTTTACAAAAAGAAAAAAAAGAAAAAGAAAGCGCGAGTGCCATCGGTTTAGGAACTTGCGCTCTGCGACATTCTGCAGCTCATTTTGCGGGTGGGTGGCCATCTGCTCCCGCAGCGTTCTTGGGAACTTGATCCCACACCGCCGTTGCTGCACCACATCCATGTTTTGATATTTCTGGAGAATTCGTCGCGTTAGGGCCAGCGATGGCGCTCGCTTTTTCTTGTGCTGAAACGCACTTCAAAACTCTGCGGCACCAGGGCAAGAAAGCTGCGTGCTTCGGCACATCCCAAGAGACGTGCCCGTTTCTTGTTGTATCGGCACAGTTATGACTAATGTAGGTAACGCAAACCCCCAGTGCAATATCGTGTCCTTAGTTGGCAGTATGTTCCAAACAAACTTCCGGCCAGTGTCGGCACCTCATAGTTGCATGGCCATAACCGCGATTTTCCCGTGTCACCCTCGCACATCGCGCCAGGTGCTGGGGAGACAGCTCAGCTGCACAAAGTGCTTCACGAGCTATTGGTATGGGTGATTATTTTACGCTATCGTCGGTTGACGTTCGAGCTACCGGTATTCGTATTGTGTCGATCCAGGCGTGATAGGGGTGGAGTTCTACCCACAAGACACACGTTTTCGAGCTCCAGGTAGACCAGGGCACTGGGCACGTGTCCCAGTTGCCACAAAACAAGACTGCGCCCTGCAGAGACACCATCCTCGAGGATGTTGAAAACAAACTTCGAAGTCAGAAGCCTCGAGAAAGTAGCCAGTCACTGCACGCTCCAGCTTCCTTCTGAACGCGGCAGGCTAACCCGGCTGGCTAACCCGGCAGGGCCAACACTTGTATTTCTCAAAAAAGTTAGGTTAAACACGTTACGGCTTTTAGAAATACTGTCGCGGATTAAGGCGACGAGGCAATGAATATTTAATTGAAAATAAAGGTTTAATCCGTGAATGTGTGGCAGAAACGAAATGGCGAACAAACGCCGAGAAACCAGCAGCGAGCGACGAAGGCGGCTTGATAGATGGCTAGTGCGAAACTGAATGTACCTCGCCGTTGGGAAAATCTGAGTGACTCGGCAAAGCCAAGGTCAGCGTCCTATCTACTGCACTCGGATTATCAAAGTTTCGACCTAAAATGTTCGGGAGTGAGCGTGGGCGAGAATGACTGTGAAGTCTAGCTAAATGGACAATTGGGCGAGTTGGTAAGAGTTCATAATTACTTACAGCGCGACTGGGACAAGGACAGACAGAGGAGAAAACACAAGACAAGCGCTGAACTAGCAACTGATTCTATTCAAAAGAAAAGACATGTCTTTTCTTTTGAATAGAATCAGTTGCTAGTTCAGCGCTTGTCTTGTGTTTTCTCCTCTGTCTGTCCTTGTTCCAGTCGCGCTGTAAGTAATTATGGACTGTGAAGTCATGCTGGCGTCCTTATCTTTCACACTCGGGGTGAGAGTATACATGAATCTTGTTAATGAATGGAGAAGCGTTCCTCCTTGATCATGCAAGCGGCATTACTCCCCCCTTTAGAAGTACATCGCTCCGGTGCAACCTTCTATAAATCGAGAAAGCAGCGCAACAAACACAAATTCGAGCAGCGTGGACGGGACGCGCGCCGACGGACAACATAAAGTTCAGTGAAGAGACACAGAAAAACCAGCAACAGCAACCAATATCAAACATTTTAAAAATACATAACGCCTCATAACAAAAGTATATTTGCTTCTATAATTTTTATGGTTGTTGCTGTCGCTGGTTTTTATTTGTTTCTTCAATAAACATTCAGTTGTCAGTCAGCGCTCTACCTGTACCTTTCTACTTGTATTTCTGTCTGTTGCGCTGTTTTGTTTTTTTACAATTTTGTCATGAAGGCACTTACCGGCATCGCCACCTTAATACAACCTTAAATAAATGAATATAAATCTACACCAAATAACAAAAAACAGTAAACCGTGGGGTGGTCTGAACCATAAATATTCATTAGTCCTATCCACCATAGCGGGTCTTGATATGCACGACGTGCCCCAGGTAGCGTCGCGGCTGTCTGCATCCTGACGACCGCGTTCCATCTGGAAGTACCTTGCGGTTGAGGTCTTCGAGGCGACGGAGCACTATGTAATTTGGAAGTAGCGCTTCAAGGGCTTCTCGCTGTGGCTGTGGCGTCGTATCGCTGTCCACGCCCACACTCAGTCTTGTGGTAGGGAATGGCCGTCACATCGGTGGAGGTTGTCCCGGCTAGCGTCGACAGGTTGTTGGCCGTGTATCCGCTGGCGGGCTAACCGGCGCGCCTCCTCTGCTCCCTGATTAAACACCTAGGCAGCTACAGTCCCGTCATTGATTGCCTCATCGGACAGCATCGAGTCAAGCATCGTCATCGCTTTTCTGCCATGCACCAGCTGAAATTGTGTCGCTCCGGTGTTTTCTTGAACCGTGTTCTAAGCAAACATGACGTACGGCAGCACTTCTTCCCGTGCACTTGTGCTCCACGTCGACGTACGTGAAAATCATGTCGGCGAGGGTCTTGTTGAGCCGTTCCGTGAGGCCGTTGGCCTGCGGGTGGTATGCTGGGGTTCGTCGGCGGGCTTGTGTGGATAGAAACTCTACTAATTAACTAATCAGTTAAAGAATGAAAGGGCGAGAAAGAATAGCGATATACACTATGGAGATAATTTCTGACAAGGATAACTGAGAACTGGCAGTATTTAAATATCAGAGGGCGAATTAATATTTAGAAGTACAGTTGTATGTGGTGGTTTATTGGTATCTGGTGGAAAGCGATGTAGCCTCTGAAACCCTCTGAAAGCGATGTAGCCTCTGTCGCTTTTACAACCTGTGGCCAGACCCCGGCATGAAATCCTATCAAGTTCCTGACCAGCTCAAAGCATAAAGTAATGAATCCTGGCGCTCTTCTCTTTTTCTCGTCGATCAACACATTTAATAACCCGCGCTGATCGTAAAAAGCTTTTGCATTCTTAAATATATATCTGCAATGTATATTTACCTGAGACTATTGCAAAATGTGGCATAATGCTTGCATTACGTAAAAATATTCGGATAAGAGAACCAAATGTTAATTAACCGTGAATGTGGTTTGTTCATTGTAGGTCTTGTTATAGATATATGTCTCGTGTTCTCTTACACGTCTGCTAAAATGGCCTCCAGATATAGTACAGCCCATGGTTATGATCGTGTTCTGACAATAATATAGCAAGTTGTTTAAATTGGGATCAAATATTGGATGAGCCATTGGTTGACCTTGTATGCCAATATTGGGTATAAAACCCAAACCAACGGTGGTACAATAATGGATTAAGTATTGGTTGATTGGTGGACCATCTTTGGCCTATATGTTGGTCAAATTTCGGTCCACGATGGCACCGATGATGGTCCAATGTTACCTGCACTTTTAGTTGAATCGTGGACAATTTGTTTTTATTTATATGGAAACCTGCATCGCCATTTTGGCATTATTGCAGGGTACTTTGTGTACAAAACTTGTCTCGCAACTATTACGTAAAAGAATATTTCTAGATCTAGCACTATTAAGAAACTAAGAACAATATCAGTCAAAACTCGCTTAATGCTAAAATATTGAAAAGAAACACACACACAAACACACGCACTACAAAACTTAATTTTAACATTATACACCACTTTGAATATCAGGCAAAAATACATCCTTCGGCAACTAGTTCCCCTGTTCGATTGCTTTTGGAAAAAAAACGAAAAGACAAATATATCAGTACGACAAGAGTAGGGTAGCATTTTTTGAGTTGTCTGCTCTTCCCGATACATAAAAATGATAATGCATAAATGTGTTCATACAAAAGACAAAAAACAATTACGCTGCGGAAATTGTAATCGGCGACAGAAAGTCAGACGGCGTCCCGCCTACAAGAAAAAATGCAACTCATGCCGGCAGCTTAATCACTTCGCGATTTGCTGTCCTAGCTCGACCGTAGTCGCTGAAGTAAGCAGTCATGGTGTCAACGATGACGTCGACGATGACTTTGACGTTCTGAAAATAGGCGGCGAAAGCGGAAAACATGATTGGATCATCAAAGCTCAAGTTTCTGCTCGAGAAGTCTTTTTTAAAGTTGACACCGGATCTCAAGTCAGCCTGCTACCATTTTCAGTGTACAAAAAGCTGCAAGCGCCAGAAGCGTTGAAGCCCAGTAGCTCTGTCCTGCGAGCGTACACAGGAGGTGTTATAAGACACTTTGGAACGCCGTGCCAGAAGGTGACCGTCGGAAAGGCTACTAATAGTTTGAAGTTCTTTGTCGTAAAAGATGGCCGCCAGGCCATACTGGGACTGGACACAAGCGAAGCCTTAGGAATTGTGCAGCGCACAGTGGACGCCTTCGGAACTTCGGAGAGTACAAGGCTACCAAAGATTTCAGGCACCGTTTCGATGGATTAGGCTGCCTGAAGCAGCCCTACAGCATGGTCCTGCAGCCAGGTGCCGCCCCCGTCGTCCAGCCAGCGCGGAGGGTGCCCCTGTCCCTCTGTCAGCCTCTTCGCGACGAGCTCCAAAGAATGGAGCAAGCGGAAATCATCAAAAGAGAAGACTCCCCCACCGATTGGGTAAGCCCTTTGGTTTTGGTCAAGAAAAAAGATGGCAGACTTCGGGTCTGCATGGACCCAAGAAGAATTAACGAGCATGTGAAGACGCAGCACAAACCAGCTTCCCAAGCGGGAAGACATAGGAGAACTGGCCGGCGCAGTCTACTTTAGCTGCCTAGACGCAAACTCTGGATTCCAATAAATACCACTGGACGAGAAAACGTCGAAAATATGTACTTTCACAACTCCTTTTGGCAGATACCGTTACCTCCGGCTGCCTTTTGGTATCGTGTCGGCAAAAGAAATTTTTCAATGGACATTGAGTCAAGTGTTCGATGGTCTACCTGGCGTGCACGCGTATATTGACGACATTCTGGTGTGGGGCGCGACGCGGCAAGAGCATGATGACCGCCTAGTGTCAGCGTTGAAAGCTGCTGAAAAAGCCGTTTTAACGTTTAATGCACAAAAATGTAGGTTCGGCTTAACGGAAATACAGTTCCTGGGTGACATAATCGGAGCGAAAGGTTGATTGATTGATTGATTGATTGGGGTTTATTGGCACAAAGGCACCTTAGGCCATAGAGCGCCAAACATCGTATTATTGCAGGAAAGATTTAGAAGGAGGAAAAGAGCTTCAGTAGCTGATGAACGAATAAAACGATGAGCATGACACGGTGTGTATAATTATGTAAGTGATAATATAAAATTTATGGCTCCAAACTACAGTCGGTGTAAAAGACCGAGGTCTTTTAGGAAATTAAAAACGTGAGTATAGTTAATGAAAGGTTTGTCTCCAAGCAACAAAGCAATGTGTAAAGGTAGGAGGGCTCTATAAAACTGGGAGAAGTGAAATCGGCGATTACGTTCATATGCAGGGCATTCAAGGAGAATGTGCACCACGCTTAGAGGTTCTGTACAGTGCTCACACATGGGTGGATCTTCTTGACGAAGCAAATACCCATGCGTGAGATGCGTGTGGCCAATTCTTAACCGGCACAGGATTACCTCGAAGAAGCGTTCCCGGTGCCAGGCACTCGCCCATTCCTGTAAAATAGGCTTTACAGAATAGAGTTTGTTGTTGACTTCACTGTTCCATTCTAGTTGCCATTTATATCTTATGTGTTTCCTTAGGGCTGCACGGTAGTCTCTGTATGGTAGGTTTTTAATACCCACATTTCTTTTACTACATTTGTTTGCAGCACGGTCAGCCTCTTCATTTCTGGCAATTCCTACGTGGCTTGAAACCCAGCAGAAGACTATTTGAATATTGTTTTCCAATGCAGTACTCACTTTGAACTGTAAATCAGTAATAAGGGGATTTTTTGTTGCCTCAAGCGATGCAAGTGCTCTCAGAGCACTGAGGGAGTCAGTGTAAGCTACGGAGCATGGAAGTCTATTTTTTGTGATGTGAGTTGTGGCGAGAAGTAAACCATAAAGCTCTGCCGTTAAAATTGCTGCGTTGCTATTAATTCTCCGCACCCATTCATATGAAGGCCCTATTGCGGAGCAACCGACCGAGGAGTTACTTTTTGTGCCATCAGTGTAAAAGCTGATGTACTTTTTATGCTTCTCTTGCAGTTGAAAGAATTCCTGCCTTAACACTTCGGGGGGGGGGGGGGGGGTGTTTTTCTTATTGTATTGGGTTAAAGACAGGTCTACAACAGGCAAACATTGCCATGGCACTATTGTTCTTAAAACCAAAGCAACAGGTAGGTTGATGCCAAGACCTGCCGAGACGGCTTCCGATTTATTTCTCATTGAAAAAGGAGGAATGATTGAGGGTTTATTTAGGAAAGTTCTTTCGAAACGTGATTGTTCTATGACTCCCCGACATGAATGTTGCGGTACCGAACGATCTATGTGCGTACATGAAGCCTAAAGAAAATCGCCTTTTCTCAAGAGATAGCTCATTGGCTTCAGCATAAAGGCTCAACACCGGGGATGTGCGGAAAGCACCAGTGGCGAGACGTAATCCCTTATGGTGAACAGGATCTAACATCTTTAATGTTGATGCCCTTGCGGATCCATACATTATACTTCCATAATCAAGTTGGGATCGTACAAGTGAGCGGTAGATTCCCAAGAGACATACGCGATCAGAACCCCATGACTTGTGAGAAAGGGGGGGGGGGAAGAAAGGTTCAGTACTTTATGGCATTTTCTCTTTAGATCGATTATATGGAAGCTGGAGGACAATTTGCTATCAAAGGTACGACCAAGAAATTTCTGCATCGCTTTGTTCTGGATGGAAACGTCATACAGGATCAAGGCGGGCTCTGGGGCAGGTCCACGTTTTCGAGAAAAGAGGACACAAGATGTTTTCTCGGTGGAATTCCGTAAACCCGTCATTATTTGCCCACTTTACCATAATGTTAATTGTTAACTGAACTCGGCATTCACAAATAGGAAAATTGCAAGATGACACAGAAATTTGAAAATCTTCGACATGCAAGGAATATTGGACTGAAGGGGGAATTACTTGCGAAATTGAATTTATTTTTATTAGAAAAAGAGTAGCACATAGGACACCACCTTGGGGTACGCCATTTTCTTGCACGAATTCTCTAGAAAGAGTAGTTCCCAACTTGACACGAAATGTGCGCCTTTCTAAATAGTCCTGAATAGCACCCAGCATTCGACCACGAATGCCAAACTTATATAGATCATGTATAATGCCATATCTCAAAGTTTGTCATATGCTTTTTCTAAATAAAAAAAAAAAAACACTGACAAACAAAACTGTCTATTTACAAAGGCCTCACGTACAGTCGTTTCAAGCCTAACAAGATGGTCAAGAGTAGACCTAGAGGAACGGCCACCACATTGATACTTTGCAAGTAAGTTTTTTCCTTCAAGGACATATGTTAGCCTTTGGTTGATCATTCGTTCCTGGGTTTTTCCCAGACAACTTGTTAAGGCTATAGGTCTGTAACTGGTTACCTTAAAGGGGCCCTTTCTAGGTTTTGATAAATGAATTATGTTGGCTACCTTCCACTGAAGTGGAAAGCATCCTTCCCTCCAGATTCGGTTATAAAAGTTTTAGAATTAATTCTAGTGTAGAAAGGTGAAGATGTTTCAGCATTTCATAATGGATGCCATCAGGACCAGCAGCTGAATGTTTAGTATGTTTCAATTCCACCTGGAGTTCATGCAATGTCAAAAGGGAATTGTAATGTTCCCTCTCACCTCCAGATGTTTTTACAATTTGTCTTTCTGCTTGGAGCTTATGTCGTTGGAATACAGCTGGGTAATGTTGAGAGTTGGAGACAAAATGAAAGTGCTCCCCCAGAATATCGGCCTGCTCCTCCAGATTTGCAGGGCAGTACCCATTTCTGGTCAAAAGGTGAACAGAGAAAGGTCGATAGGTGCCATTCACTTCATGGATTCTGTCCCACATTTTTTTGGGTGTTGTGGTACTGTTAATTGAGGAGGTATACTTCTGAAAACTCTGGCGTTTGGGTCGCCTGTGGATAAATCTAGCCTGGGCTTTCATCTTCTTAAATTCAATTACATTACTTGGAGTAGGATAACGTCTAAGTTTACCCCACGCTCGGTTTCGGTTCGTTTTTGCCTCGCGGCAATCCTGATTCTACTAGGGTTTCGGGCGCCTGGGGAGCCGCGTGGATGTTATAGGTATGTTGTGCATGGCCGCGGCTAGGATATGTTGTGTGAATAGTTCGTTTAGGTCGTCAATTGAGAGCTGGTCAAGTGATGTGCAAGCTAGAAGTGAGGACTGGGTAAAACCTTCCCAATTAGCTTTGTCGAACTTCCGCCGTGGTTCTCTTAATGACAGTGTCGGAGGCGGGAGGCAACGCTCAAGGACAACTGGAAAGTGATTGCTTCGATACGGGTTCTGTATAACCAGCCACGTAAAGAGAAAGAATAAGCTGGGATCAGCTATCGCAAGATCACTACATGTAAAAGTGTTTGACGAAAAGCTGTAGTGAGTGGGTTCTTTTTTATTCATGAAACATAAATTTGATGATAGCAGGAATCGTTCTATTATTAATCCCCGCGTGTCCCGTCTGTTACTTCCTCACAAGGGATTGTGGGCATTTAGGTCACCAAGGATAAGAAATGGACGTGGAAGTTTTCTAACAAGGGCTTCAAGTTCTTCATATTTCAATGAATAGTTAGGAGATATATATAATGAACATACAGTTATTGCACTATCAGTTAAAACTTTTGCAGCAACTGCTTCCATTTTGGTGTCCAGGCACACCTCAACACAAGGAGTTGATCTCTGGACTATTATGGCAACGCCACCAGAAGCGTGTGATGCATATGGCCTATCCCTCCGGAATAGCTGGAAGCGCTTTAGTAGGTTTGAGTGGTTTTCTTTTAGGTACGTCTCCTGAAGGCAAAGAGCTATAGGGTTGTGTTCCTCCAACAAATTGTAGACATCATGTTACAAAGTAGTCCTCGACAATTCCACTGTATGATGCTCATAAGATTAGCCAAGCTAATGATGGCTCTTGGCTATCTTAGCTGCATGGAGGAGTCGCACATAATTTGTTGTGGTTGTGTAGGAGTATGAAGAGCCTTGCTCCTGTAGGGTGTTATCAAGGTGGAGTGACCGGTTTTTTAGCTTTTTGCTTTGGGGTCTGAACCTCCATCTCCTCGATGTCTGTGTCAGGGGCAGAAAGTTGTTCACCGTCTGCCATTGCATTTGTATTCGATGTTTTCTTGTCAGCAAGCCTGTCAGAAGACCTCGAATAGTCGGTGCTTTTGGGGGGCAAACCCCGGCCTTTGCCTAACACTTTAGGGCGAGTGGTCGACGTGCAAGGCCGACACACCGATCCGTCCATCTGGTCGGGTTCTACAGATACTACAGGCGCTGCACATGGAACGTGCTGTTTCCGTGGTCAGGAAGTCCTCCTCTGAGAGGAGGAGAGGAGGGCTCGCCCCTCTTGGGAGGACGACCTGCGAGGAGCGGACGATGGAGTTGCATCCATCGCCTCTGTTGCACCCGAGTGTTTGGCATGACTGGGTGCCTTAGCTGCTGTCGCAGCCGAGAGGGAATGCCCAGGAAGAGAGAGCTTCAACCTGGGCGTCGAGGACTGCACTGGTTTCCCAGGGTTCCCAAGGGACGCCTGGGTCGCCACTGATACCTTAGGCGGTGCAGGTCCCCTGCTGGACACCGCCTCGGCATAAGAGCCTCTTCGAAAAGCGGAGAGGCGACGCTTTGCATCATGATAGGATATGTTTTCTTTGACCTTAAGTGCGAGAATTTCGTTTTCCTTGTTAAATTGGCCGCATGTTCTTGAATAGGCTGGGTGGTTCCCATTGCAATTTGCACAATTGTAATCTGCGTGGCAGTCGTCAGCGGTGTGCTCGGTGCCGCTACACCTGGCGCATGTCTCGCGAGCGCGGCAAGTGCGCGAACCATGTCCGTACCGCTGGCAACAAAAGCAGCGAAGAGGATTTGGGACATAGGGCCGCACCTTACAGTTGATATAACCGGCCTTAACAGAAGGTGGCAAAATGTTCTTTTCGAAAGTCAATACAACGTGCTTGGTGGGTTGTTCCTTGCCGTCCGTTCGGATATTAATGCGTTTTGCAGCCACAACCCCTTGGGATTGAAGGCCCTCCAGTATTTCATTCTCAGGACTGTCCATTAGGTCATCCTCCGAGATCACACCGCGTACGGTGTTCAGTGTACGATGGGCGGACACGGTGACCATGATATCTTGGATGGTTTTAAGGTTGAGTAAGGCCGTAGCTTGGTATTTTTTATTCACATGTACTAGGAGATCGCCTGAAAAGAGCTTTTTTGCTTCAAATTTAGCTCCCAAGATGCCTTGAAGCACCTTCGCAACAATGAATGGAGAAAGCTTATAAAGAGGTTTGGAGTTTTCTTCAGAGTGCAAGACGAAGAATTTTGTTAAGTGGTCACGTGAGTCATTTATACTAAGGAAATTGCACAGAGCTTCGGTGCGGACCCTTTTCACGGACCGATCGGATGTTTTGTTGTGCTTGGAACCCACAGAAACGGGAAAAGAAGTTCAGTGCCCGGTTGCACCGCCCACCACGGAGCCCAACAAGGGGGTAGGTAATGTGCCATAGCAAGAAAGGCTTGGCTGACACAATTACTCTACCTGTGCTGCCCGGGCACTATACCCTAGTGTGGTTGCAGGGATAGGTCCTGTTTCAACTCAAGGTTGGCCCTTGCCGCCTAAGGAGGAGAAAAAGGAAGGAAGAGGGTATAGAAGAAAATAAAAAGAGGTGGGAGGAAAAGTAAAAGAAGGAAGAATAAGGTAGAAGAGGCGACTGACTGAATCATCCTGGTCGGACCAAGCCAGGACACCCGTCTACGAGAAGCAGGGGCCGAAGCGGTGTATTGCCTCGCCCGGGGGGCACCGAAGGGTCCAAACATACCCCGGGCTTGGCTCAACCACCAGGGTCCCCTTTTCGCCGGACACGGGTACGCCACGCACAGCCAGACGTGGGCGGGCGAACCCACATGGCTCGGGGTTCGTAGTGACGCCACTCACCAAGCACCTACAAAAGTAGGTGCCCCCTGCGTGCGGGTATGCTGGTCCACGCGGCTGGGGTCCGTGGTGACGCTACTCACCAAGAACCTAGCACCTAATGTGCACGCGCCCCCTGCGGGGCTCGGGGTCCGTGGAGACGCCACTCTCCAAACACCTGCTTTCGCAGGTGCCCCCTGCGGGGGGAGCGAAAGGTATCTCGCCTAATCCAAAGCTGGTGCAAGGCCTGCTGGAAATGCCGGTGCCAAAAAAACAAAACAGGCATTCAAGCTAAATTGCAAGCTTCACCCTTGTTGGTGTTTGACTGGTGGCAGCTGATAAAACCCGTTTGCTCTACTGACGTCTAACCCCTGGTTAGCTCAGTTGGTAGAGCGCTCCACTTGTAATGGAGAGGTCCCGGGTTCGATACCCGGACCAGGCGGATTTTTTCGGTCGCTCACCAGTCACCTGGCTGTGTTTGGAGATTTATGTTTGCCCTTTGTCCCTCTTGTTCCCCTTCTCCAGGGATTACTTTCGTCAGGCATTCAGCGTATGCTGGGGGTGATTAACCACTTCGGAAAATATGTGCCGACCTGCCTGAAAGAACGGGGCTGCTGCGTGCGCTTATCAAGACTCATCCGGTGTTTGAGTTGACCAAGAACCATGCGAACGAGTGGAACAGCATCACGCATTTTTTTAGTACAGCGCCCGTGTTAGCAATCTTGTATTTTTGAAAGGAGAGGAAGATAACGTGTGACGGGGCATCGAAAGTCGGCGCAGGTGCGGCGCTTTCGCAGTGTCACGGCGGTCACTGGCGACCAGTTGCTTACGCATCCCGAGCGCTAACGCAAGTGGAACAACGTTTCGCACAAATTGAAAAAGAGGCGCTTAGCATTTTGTTTGGTTGCGACAAATTTCACCAGTTTGTCTACCGGCAGAAGGTCGTCATTGAGACAGACCACAAGCCGCTCCTGTCTGTTTTAATAAAAGGAATTTGTCAGTGGCGTACCAACTTGCTTTTGAGTGGGGGGGGGGGGGGGGGGGGCAAACCAGACCCTCTCCCCTCCCCCCCCCCCCCCCCTCCCTGGGTCGCATATTTTTACTAATGATGGGCCGAACTTTTGCCGAATCAAAAATTGGGCGCAACTTTTGTCAAACTTGTATAAAGATTTCGCAATGATTCGGCAAAAATACAATGTCACCGGACTTAACATTGATATTTTGTTTTTTCTTACGAAAAAAATTTTGTTTTTTCTCCTTAAAAAAGTACAACACGTAGTGCCCATTGAAACAGTTATGACAAAATACGGTGATATTCTACAAGATAATTGTATCGATGTCGCTTTTGTGTGTTTACTGGCAATTTTAGTGTTTGCTTGCAGAAAGTGGCGTGACAACGAGTTTGGGTAGTACCCGGCGCTGTCACGAATTACGCTA
The DNA here is from genome assembly GCF_016920785.2 of Ixodes scapularis. NCBI lineage: Eukaryota > Metazoa > Arthropoda > Arachnida > Ixodida > Ixodidae > Ixodes > Ixodes scapularis. The sequence continues at coordinate 174,463,795 of NW_024609857.1, read as the reverse complement.
CGAGAGTTTTGATTATGAGGCTTCATCAGCGCACGCCTGCAAGTGTGTTTACATTGTTAAAAGTAAGGCAATCACTGCGTTCTTACTTTCTTTGGGAGTCACCGTTTCGTGCGCGAAAACGGATGCAACTGTTGCTGAGCCTTCACCAGAAGAGATAATAATATTATTGTAAATATGCATGTTTTTTTATTTCAGTCACTTGACATCAGCTTTGCATGAAAGTGCGCGTTCCATATTCGAAACGTGCCGTTTTTAACCTTTAAAATTCCGGTGTCTGGTGTTAGGACACACACGGACGTTTAGGAAGATGGGGAGGGTTAGGAATGTCGGATGTGCAACGTCGAGGGCATGATAGTTCTGTGTTTAACGAATGCGTTTCATCAGTGTTTACTACCGAGTTCTTGAACTCCGTCCTCCCTCTCCCTGAAGAGCTTTACGAGCGCATGCATCCTACTAACGTTAACTCAGCCGATATAAAAAAAAAAATGATTGATAGACGAAAATTTACTTCGTCCGCTGGAACCGATAAAATCAACTCTAAAATTTAAAAAAACAAAAACAAAAAACACCAGTGTTCTTTCTAGTGAGTATTTGAAACTCATCTTTAACCAGTCCTTATCTCAAAGCTGCCTTCAATCTAAGTGGAAGGTGGGAAGGGTAATCCCTGTATTTAAACAGGGCAGCCGCTCTTCCGCATCTAAATATCGGCCTATTTTTTTTACTTCATTGACAGTGTGTTCGAACGTATCCCCAATCAACGCCTTTTTTCTAAACTATCATATATTTGCCTCGACCAATAACCGTTGGCATGAATTCGTGACTTTCTTTTTTCCCGTGTACAGCTCACGTCCATTAATGACCATGAATCTTCCTTAATAATGGTGTCTTCTGGTGCTCCCCAGGGGTTTGTACTTGGTCCCTTACTCTTTTTAATATTTATTAATGACATTCCCTTTGGGATTTCTTCAAAAACACGCTTTTTCGCTGACGACTGCGTCATCTATAACAAAGTAATGTGTGTGCAAAATAATAACCAGCTTCAGGAAGATATAGATAAAATTAATAATTCGTGCAAAGAGTGGATTATGTCATTAAACAAGTCTAAATGTGAACTAATTTACTTCACCAGAAAAAAAACCACCCTGTCATTTAATTAATTCTTGGAGTCTGATCTGATTGAGACCGCTACTGTGTAAGACCTTGGTCTAAGACTAATCTCTGACCTTTTCTGGAATAACCACATTGAAGACATTACTGCCGATTCATCCAGTACTCTGTGACCAATCAGACGTAACTTAAGAACCGCTCCACCCTTTGTCCATAAGCTAGCCTTTGACACGTACGTCAGACCAAAACTAGAATATGCTTCAACCATCTAGGATCCCCATCAACTGTACCTCATCAGTACCCTAGAGGCAGTTCAGAACAGAGCTGCTAGCTTCATTTCATCCACTTTAGACTTTTCTTTCAGTGTCTCAGCGCTAAAAACTCAACTAACCATGTCCTCTTTGCAGCTTCGCAGGAAAGTGCCTTATTCACAAACTCTCATAGCACATTCCCGACCTCAAAACCGCTTTGTTATAACGCCCGACCGAACATCTTCTCGCCTCAACAACGTCTGCACCATCAAACGCATTTCTAGCACTACTAACGCTTTCAATCAGTCTTTTATTCTTTAAGCCATCAGCGACTGGAACAGTCCCCTATCCCCCATTGTCACCATCTTGGACCTGCTGATTTCTCCTCTGCAGTAACACTACACCTTTCTTGGCCCATGTGATGGTGTGCGGGGCTAGGCAGATAGGTGAAAACCCTTACGCAGAGCCCCTGCCAGCCAGACTTGTACGTAGTTCAACTACTTTACTCAAGGTGCTGTAGTTTAACTACTTTTTTGGGTAGTTTAGTAACTTTGAATTACATTTCTATTCTGGTAATTCGTAGTTTACTTTAACTAATTTTCCGAATGACTTCCACTCAAATTACAAATTACTTTCTGAATTTAGTGGTTGTTTTGCCTATCAACAGAGAAAAGATGTTTGAAGATCAGCTGATATTTGCAGAGGGGGAAGCATGTCGCGTAGAAAAAGGGGGGGGGGGAGGAAGAAAGTGATTTGGATAGTCCAAAAAACCCAAAAACTTTAACGAGCCCGTCACTGCAACAAAACTGCTACGAGGCGCGGGGAGCGAACAGACTCGACGCAAGAGAGGGCGAGTAACTGTGGGATTAGCTCCGAATACTGGCGTTTCTTTGTATTCCGAAGCTCAAGGAGACTTGACGCATTTGAAGAAAGGGCTTGTTCCCGCTTCTCCCCAAAGTAGGAATTCTTGCCCACTACTGCAGGAGGAATACACACTACATCCTTACTCAAAGGAGGTAACAAAGTGCAGCACCCGCTCTGAAGTTAATCTGCTGCTCCTGTATAGCTTGCGCTGTCTTTCGAGACGTCATCTGGTCATTTTTCTGAGTGAAAAAATGGCGGCTATAAGACCGATACAAATAAGTGCCTTATAACTTGACTGCGTTAAATGGTTCGTCAGCGAGAATAAAGCAATCACTCTATGGCGTATGAGTCGCAGTCATTCCCCCCCCCCAAAAAAAAAACACTAAAGAAAAACAGATGCAGCTCCAATTTTTGCGCCCTTCCCGAGAAAAAAAAACTAATGCACCACCCATTTCCCCTAAAGCAATGCAAACCGCCAAAAAAAAAAACAAAAAAAAAAACGGTGTATAGAGAATGAAAGGGCATTTTGAAAGAGTCTGTTAAAAACTACTCTTACTTTACTTTGGAAGTTCGTTGTATTCATAGTATGTTCCTTAAGGTACATTGCAACCGGTGTACCTACTACATTACTCAAAGTACATAACCTCCCATTTACTTTGACCTTCCAAGTAGTTTTTAGACGTACTTTACGCAACACTGTAAGCAATCAAACACTTTCTGCAAAATCAAGCTCAGGCAGTGCTAAACCTCACAGGTGAAATGACACAACCGCAGAACATCCTTGACCAAAAAGAAGTACACAACAATTAGGCATGCAGACGCAGAACCAGCTATTAAAGCGTTTCTGTGAAAACACAAGCCGCCTCATATTCGGCTCGCAGGATTTCGCTCACGCATCAAAACCTATGTAAGTACTTCCTTGATAGCATAGAAAACAAGAAAAGTAACTTCAAAAGTAATTCGCTACTTCTTACGGTAAGTAGTAAGTTACTGAATTACTTTCCATTTGAGTTATTTCTACTCTACTCAAATTAACTTTAAGGCTAATACTCAGTAACCTAACTTAATTACATTTTTTTAGTAGCTTGTATATGTCTGCTGCTAGCCCGCCACCCAGTCTTGGGTAAGTTACTTTTAAAAAGTAATTCGTTACAGTTACAGTTACTTTCAGAAAAAAGTAGTGAAGTTACCGTTACAGTTACCGCAACAAAAAAAGTAACTCGTTACAGTTACAGTTACTTTCAGAAAGTAACGACGTTACTTTTCAGTTACTTTTTCTATAACACAAAAAAAAAATTAGGAGAAACTAGAAAACGCTTTTCACCAAAGTTATTTGCATAAAATTAAAAAGTGTGTTTTTTACTTCGTATTGTAAGTTGGCAGCAGTTGCTTCTCGAAATTAGTTTCTGAAAGTTTCCCTTGTTTGATAACGAACACGTCCCTGCCCTTGTTGAACAGGCGCTCGTCTAACGCGCTGGATGAGATTGCTGTGTTGTTTCGCCGGAAAAGGTTTTTGATTGCCGGGTAGGCGGTGAGGCAATAGAGTGCCGTTTTCTGCGGTCAAGGTGTTAGTAACCTCCTCCACGTCAGCAAAATACTCTCTGTACGCCGGCCGTGGTAGTGTTTCTTTATTCTTATCAACATTCATATCCTTCGTAGCACTAGCGTATGACTGGCTCGTTGACGGTTGCGCTGGGTTCATACAGTCCCTGGACATATTTCAGCTTGTACCCGGCAAGCCAGAAACAAACCCCGCGCAAACAGCAGTAACTTTTGCCTCCACTGTTGACACTACACCGGATTAATGGCGCATATCAAGATACGAAACATGCGCAGTGCGGAGTGGCGGCGCTAATTAAAATACGAAACATTCGCGGTGCCCTCCGCGTGTATTGTTGTTTGATTCACCCGATTAAAAAGCGTTTGCGCAGAAAAAAAGAAAAACCGCAAAAGACATAGTTCTTCAAGACACTAAGATGCAAGTGTTCAGTCACAAAGTACAAGCGCGTGCTAAAGATAACTACTTTTTTTTTCACCGAACCTACACGTGGCTATATTCGAGTCGTGACTGGCGAGAAAGAACGTATTCACAAGTCTGTGCAAAAAATAACTTGACACTCGAAATGTCGGAAGAGACAATTTATAAAGCGCAAAAAATGGCTAAATTGTACTCGTTCAGTGATATATTATTCATGAAAAACTGGAAAGTAACGACAAAAGTAACGTCGTTACTTTCATCGTTACCTAAGAAAAAAGTAATAAAACTACAGTTACAAGTTACATTTTTAAAAAGTAACTCGTTACAGTTACAAGTTACCAAAAAAGTAACGAAATTACAGTAACGCGTTACTAGTAACGCGTTACTACCCAAGACTGCCGCCACCACATATTAAAAAACAAAACAGACAAATAAATGTACAGAATATACACACTACACAAAGTATGTAAAATGAAAAGAAACGAATGGAGAAAACATGTATCACAATATGACGAGGATGCCAGATGCATCCATACATTCTGGCAAGCTCTCGTGACTCTGCCCCGTTTATCGGCAGTGGACTGCGCACACTGATCGTAATTGTCAGTTGTCAGTCAATGTTTCAACTACCTCGTTGCATCAATGGAGAGGTCAAATGAAAATCACGTTATGCAGAATGTATCGCATCATTTGTCACTTGCGCAGTTGACTGAGTAAATTACTGATTGGTCTTGTGTTCTTGAGGCAGAAAATATTAAAGAGAACTACACTCGCAAAAGCGCACAAACGCACTGTTACCATGTAGCCTACTCCAGACCTCGCCATAACCGATGGTTGCACTAAACTGTGCGATGGTAACCGCGTGACTGCGCGGCGTCCATTTGCGATCCATGGCCTCGTCGCGTTCGTGCGCGTGCGCAGACATTTGCCAAATTTTTGCCGAATCTTTGCCGTATATATACTTCCCTTCAAAATATCGGAATGTGCGGAACTTTGCCGAATCTGAAGTTCGGCGGATTCGGTCCATCACTAACTTTTACGGCGTGTGTGCGTGTAGGCGTTGTAAAAGAGTGGGGGGGAGGAGTGGGGGGAGGGGAGGAGAGGGCCAATTCTGTATGCGCACCGGGCGCCTTGGTCACTGGCTCCTTTTATGGCGCAGGCGATAGACCCCCTAGCAATGACGCTCACGCCGGATGGGCTGCTCGGCAATGCCCGGGAACAATTTCCGATTCGGACGGCGCGTGTATACTCGACGCGCATTAACCCACTCCCGTGGCTGCGTTCACGCAGCTTCGCGGCGACAGTGTGTGGCTGCTAATTACAGATCTATTAACCCACTTAGCCCCCCCCCCCCCTCCCCTCTTCTCCCCCCGTACACTCCGCTTTGCGGCGTCCAGTCGGCAATCCAAGCCCCGCTGTCCCCCATGCACTTCCATAAATAGAGTCCCATACGATTTAGTTCAGCGATGTTTCGTCAACAGCATTCGTGTTTTTTTTTGTGTTAATGGTAAAAAAGAAATGTCGTAAATATCGCCAAATGCCTCGATAAAATAAAATGTTCGAGAAAAAAATATAAAAACAAGTAAGCCCACACCACAAATATTTATTTATTTATTTACAATACCCTCAGGGCCATAAGGCGTTAGAGAGGAGAGTGGGTGTTTAGTACAATGGTTGATAGTGCTTCTCGGAATCTGATGGGATCCCGAATGGTGACGATGTCTTAGGGAAGGTCATTCCAGTCCACAATTGCATCAGGAAGAGGGGCGTGCTGATATGCTGTAGAAAAACACTTTGGCCGGGCTATTTTATTGCAATGATCGAGTCTGGAGGAAAAATAAGCCGGTGGGGAAAGAAGAGATTGATTTAAAAGTGGTGAATAAAAAACTTTATGCAGAAGGCAGAGACGAGATATTTTTCGACGGGTGAAAAGCAATGGGAGAGAGAGATTTGATTTAATGAGGGAAACACTAGAAAAACTCGAGTAATCAGACTGAATAAAACGCTCAGCACGGTTTTGAAGAGATTCAATGTAATTTGTTAATGTAGTTTGATGAGGGTGCCAGATTGAAGATGCGTATTCTAATTTCGACCGGACTAGGGCAAGATAGAGGAGCCGTTTTAGTTGAGAAGGGGCGGATCTGAAATTGCGACGAAGGAAACCCAAACTTTTGTTAGCGGAACTCACAACTGAATTAATATGGTTTTCCAGGAGAGGTTTGAAGTTAGAAGAACGCAGAGGTATTTATACATATCCGTGGGTTGAAGAGGGATGCCATTGAGAAAATGAAAAGAAGTTTGAGAAGAGGAACGAGAGAAGCGCATGCATTTACATTTGCTGACGTTAAGCGTCATCTGCCAGTTAGTACACCAGCTCTGAACTAGGTCGAGGTCATTTTGTAGGGTTAAAGAGTCATGAGGGATGTTATGTTTTGGTAAAGGACACAGTCGTCGGCAAATAGACACATGGGTGAAGATACCTGAAGAGGAACATCGTTGATGTAGATGACGAAAAGTAACGGGCCAAGCACCGTTCCCTGAGGCACGCCAAATGTTACGGGGGCTAAAGTAGAAGAACAATTATTAACATGAACAAACTGATGACGCTGAGAGAGAAAAGATTCAATCCAGGAGAGAACATTATTATCAAGGCTTAACGACGATAGTTTTAGAAGCAGTCTGTTATGCGGAACTTTGTCAAAAGCTTTAGCGAAGTCGAGAAATACAGCGTCAGTGGGGTAGCCAGAATCACGGTTTGCGAACAGGTCGTTTGTTAAGCAGAGAAGTTGGGTTCCGCAGGAGTAGTCTGCACGGAAGCTGTGCTGCGTTTCGTTAAAGAAGGAGATAGAATCGAGGTGAATAGATAGTTGCTTGTGGATTATGGTGCTCCAGTATTTTAGAAGGTTCAGAAGTTAGAGATATTGCCTATAATTTAAAGGAGAAGATTTATCACCGCTTTTGTGGACTGGGATGACCTTGCCGATTCTCCAGTCCTCAGGAACCGCCGCCGTATCTAATGATTATTGAAAAAGTTTTGTTAGAAATAGGCTTGAGGAATACTTAGTGCTTTGTAAAACCTTAGAATTTATGCCGTCGACACCACAGGAAGAGGACATTTTCAGTGAGTTAATAATACTAACAATACTTTCGTAATCAATACAAATTGAATCCATAGGTAAAACATTGCTAGTAATAGGTAAGGACAGTGTTAAGGGACAGTGGGCGGTGAAATGGAAAAAAAATATATGATTAAAAGCTGTGGCACACTGATTAATCTCGATAATGTTCTCAGAATCATGAGTAAGCGCTAGTGGGGAGTATGTTACATGATTTACAACATTACAAAATTGGCGCGGGTTAATTAGTAGCATAGATGGAAGGGTCTCCTGGTAGAATATGCGCTTCTGTTTCTCTAACATAATTTTATATTCAGTGGCGCATTCATGATATTTAGACCAGGATAAATCAGTCTCCTGTTTTTTGGCTACACGAAAACGTCGTTTTTCCTTAATGTTAAGGGTTTTCAGTGAGCGCGAATACCAAGGATTAGAAGACCGGTAACTGATGTTAATAGTTGGAATATGAGCTTCAATGAGCTGCAGCAATTTAATTTTAAAAAGGCACCAATTTTCATTTATATTCTTATCGTAAAAACCCTCCAGGAAGACTGAGAAATAGCTTGAGAGGTCCTGGTTAAGCTGCTCATAGTTCCCCTTATTATATAGCCTTATTTGCTTGGTCAACCTGACTGGTTCTGGTGCTTGAAATCCAAGGTTGAAGAACACTGCTTTGTGGTCACTGATGCCTTTAAAACCGGTGAGAGAGGTAGTAGATTTCGGATGGTTAGTAAAAAGCAAGTCTAATATATTTGAACATGTGGTGGTTACACGGGTAGGGAAAGAAATCCCCTGGGAAAGGTTAAAATCCAGGCAGAGACTAATAAAATCGCGACACTCACCAGAACTTCTACTAGCAACAAGATCTGATCATTTCAATTTATCTCACGGAAGTTAAAATCGCCTACTAAGAAAACAGAATGATCAGTATATTGTGTGAGAAAAATTGACAACTCATCACGCAAAACAGATACAAAACTAGGTGACGTATCTGGTGGTCGATAACACACGCCAACCAGGATTGACTTAAAACCACATTTCACTGAGACCCAGATGGCCTCAATTGACATCGAAACAAGAAGTGTGCTTATGATACCCTTATCAATAGATATTAAAACGCCACCACCACGATGATCCTTCCGATCGCGTCGATAAATGTAAAGCTTGAATGATTCGGCAGTATTTGATTGTCGTTTACATCAGAATGAAGCCAGGTCTCAGTGATCAGTACTATCTTAGCATCACATGTTGAAATATGAGAACACAATTCGTCACGATTTGGTATTAAACTGCGCGCATTTAAGTATAAAACTCCGATAAGCGAGTTAGAGTTGGAGCAAGCAACGGGTTTGTTCCCACTCCCAGCGTGTGCCTATGCGGAAGTACTAACCACAGTATCAGAAACGGAGTCGTAAAGGAAGACATTTGAACCCATATGTAGTTTATCAAAACGCAGCTTATACGGACCTCCCTGTGACTTGGCGAATGCAAGAAGTCTCTGACGCGCAACGCGAACTTCGAGAAATCTTCAGACATAGAAAAAGGGAGGCCGCGCTGCTTCGGTCCACAGAAAAGTAACTGGTTTTTTGTTTTGTATGAAGAAACGCTTACAATAATAGGCCTCTTCTTTTCCCGAGAAGGGGGTTCCCAATCTATGTGCACGTTTGATCTTGAGAGCTATCAATTGTGACACCAAGTTTCTCCTTTGCAAATTCTAAAACTTTTCGTTCGGACAAAGACCATGACTCGTCGGCAGAATCGGGTATGCCATAGAATAGAAGATTACACCGTCGCAAGCGGTTTTCAAAATCATCAAGTCGAGATAGCATAACTTCAGTTGCAGTGGACTGCATAGCGACGGAATGTTGCAGATTACAGATATTTGCTTTGGCCTGCGTGATAGACAATATTTCTTTTTCGAATGAAACAAGTTTTGCATTTAGCGCCGCCAAGCAGGCTCAAGTTGAGCCTGCTTGCCAAGTATCGCCTCGACATCGGCTTTTAGGGCTGCTTGTCCCGCCGCAAGGCCGGTTACATTAGCCTCGAGTTTCTGCCTTTACTCGTACATACTACCAAGTTGTTTCACCTGCGCTTCCAATTCAGCCTTGGTAGGGGCGGGAGCAGGATTTGTTTAGTGTCACCGGACAAGGGTAGCAGATTACCAATAACGCACGCACAATCACAAGCGAGACAAAGTAACACTTTGGGGCACGGGAATAGTAAAATGTTCACATTGTTTGTACTCTTAGCATGCAACGAGAAACATTTAAAAACCGGTACGAGAGGAAGCATTTTATGCGTGAGCGACCGTACTGCCTTAGCGTTCCCGTTCCCACTGAGGAAGGAGTGGCTTGCGCCGTCCTTATGTAGGCTGGGATCTTGGAATGCTGGGAATCCTTGCGACCAGGGCGACGTCATGGTGCTTCGGGGCGTGTCCTGCTGACGCACGGAGGATGACTCGTCGAGAAAAGATGCCAGCCGGGTGGATCCGCCAGGATTGCTGACACCACGGATGACTTGAGATAGACCCGGTGATAGTGCGAAACCGAGAAAGGCCTTAAGAAGTGGGATCTGTAGGAGAGGAAGCATTTCATGCGTGAACGGCCGTGCTGCCTTAGCGTTCCCGTGCCCAATAAGGAAAGAGTGGCTTGCGCCGTCCTTATGTAGGCTGGGATCTTGAAATACTGAGAATGCTTGCGACCAGGGTGACGTCACGGTGGTTGGGAGCGTGTCCTGCTGACGCACGGAGGATGACACGTCGAGAAAAGATGCCAGTCGGGTGGATCCGCCAGGATTGCTGACTCCAAGGATGACTTGAGATGGACCCGGCGATAGTGCGAAACCGAGAAAGGAGTGAAGAAGTAGGATCTGTACGAGAGGAAGCATTTCATGCGCGAGCGACCGTGCTGCCTTAGCGTTCCCGAACCCACTGAGGAAGGAGTGGCTTGCGCCGTCCTTATGTAGGCTGGCATCTTGGAATGCCGGGAATGCTTGCGACCAGGGTGACGTCACGGTGCTTGGGGGCGTGTCCTGCTGACGCACGGGGGATGACACGTCGAGAAAAGATGCCAGTCGGGTGGATCCGCCAGGATTGCTGACACCAAGGATGACTTGAGATGGACCCGGTGATAGTGCGAAACCGAGAAAGGCCTGAAGAAGTGGGATCTGTACGAGAGGAAGCATTTCATGCGTGAGCGACCGTGCTGCCTTAGCGTCGGGTATGAGTGAGGCAGACATCTCACCACTAAGTTACGGAAACTCGCATTGTATCCGCTGCCTATGTTGACGGCGGCAGCGCCTATCTCAAAACAAGCAGGGAAAACTTTATTTTCTGTAAGGGCCTGCATCCTGGTCCGGACGGCCTGTCCGGCCCACGTCTCGTGGATGGATTCCGCAAAGGAACCGTGGAGCCTTATTCGTGGAGCCTTGCTCCACGAACCAGCCAATCCAGCGTGAGCGCCGTTGCTAGGGTTTGTATCGCCCGCGCGTTAAAAATATGCCCGCACGGGTCGGGGGCCAGTGCCCTTGGTATTCCTTGGGGCGCCGCCGGCCAGGGTTTGCCCTGCCCAGTGGCCTCCGTTTCAGGGGGGCAAGACACAGGCCTTGCCCCCCCCCCCCCCCCTACTCTGAGAACTGGGGGGGGGGGGGGGCAAGCGCCCCCCTTGCCCCCCTTGCCCCCCCCCCCCTGGTTGGTACGCCATGAAATTTGCTCCATGCCGCCTCGTTTAAAAAAGATTTTTTTAAGACTTCTCAAATACGACTATGTCCTGCAGTATGTTCCAGGGAAGCACCTGGTCTTTGCAGACATGCTGTCACGGGCGTCTCCCGTCGGTCAGGGCGACAAGGCTGGTGCCAGAGACGACGTGGAAGTACACGCGATTCAGCTCCTGGGTTCGATGGTGACGGAAGCAACGCAAGACAAACTGCCTGAAGAGACTGCTCGGGACGACTACGTGCAGTCGAGCATCAGCAGCCTGTCAGCTGGCCAGCCACTCTAAGGTGAACTCAAACCTTTTGCATCGGAACTATCTGTGGTGAACGCAATACTTTTTAAGGGAACAAATGTGTTCGTACCGAGAAGCATGCGACGAGAAATCCTACAAAGAATTCACGCCGGTCATCTCGGTTTACAGAAATGCAAAGAAAGGGCTCGAAGCCTTGTTTTTTGGCCGGGTCTCAGCGGCGACATCACCCTGCTGATACAGAACTGCTCTAAATGTAGAAAGTTATCTTACAAGTAACCAGTACAACCACTACTATTGCGCCCACTTTCGAGCTATGCATGGTGCAGGGTTGGGGTTGACATTTTTGTTTTTGGAGGAAACACGTACCTCGTTGCATTTGACGCACTTTCCAATTTCCCAGAGGTCGAGAAGCTGACGGACACAAGCGCAAGAACTACAATTGCGGCACTCCGCTAAATGTTCGCAAGGTAAGGCATACCGCTCGAAGTCTGCACTGACAATGGACCGCAGTTTTTCAGTCATGAGTTCACCACCTTCACGAAGAGGTATGACTTCAAACACGTCACGTTCAGCCCCCCCTTCCCTCAGTCTAACGGGTTCGCAGAAAAGGCTGTGCAGATTGTCAAGCGCATTTTGAAGAAAACTGAAGAATGCAGTGACGACTTCTGGCTAGGCCTGCTGGCCTACCGCTCCTCGCCGCTAGAAGACGGCCGATCTCCGGGGGAACTTCTTCAAGGCAGGCGTCTTCGGACTAACATTCCTGACTTTGGTGAAGTAACAGCCCCTATAGTAAAGAAACACGTTCAAATTCGAAAAGGGCAACCACTGCCACCTTTAGCTCAAGGTGACGTTGTGAGGATTAGAGACACTGCATGGTCGCGGAAAGCCAAGGTGGTTGACACGGCCGCTCCCAGGTCTTACCGTGTCCTGACAGAAGATCGCCGAATGCTGAGACGTAATCGGCAGCACCTGCTACATACCAGAGAGCACTATGTGGAAGCGAGTGATGACGACGACTGGAGTACGCCCGGTCCAGACGAGAATGGCTCTGAACTTCCAATCCAGACAGAGTCGACCCCCAGCAACGAGGCGACGTTGCAGATCCAGGAAACTCCAAACGGCGGTGCAGCACCTACGGCCAACAGAAATCTGGCCACTGTTACGACGACGCAGCCCTTAGCACCGACACGCCAACAGCAACCTTCAGGCGATGGCGGGTCAGGGTCACAAGCAAGGAAGTCGACTCGCACGGTGAAGCCTCCAGAGCGTCTCCATTATGACTCTGACTTCAATCAAGTGGCATGAACTTGTAGTTTGTACTTTGTCTTTGTTACCCATGAAGAGATGTACCGGGCTTATCATGCACAACGCCTCGCATGACAAGGCACTAGTCGTGCGCAGTGCGCCCGGCGCTATCTGATAAATACCGTTGACGTCCATTAAACTACGTTCTTGTTGTTCTGCACACAATCCTGTCGACTGCATCTTTATCGTCAATGATACGCTAAGTAGGAGGCGATTTTGATATATATATATATATTATCAAGGAATTTTAACTAAAAGATTTTCTTCGTTTCACTAAGTGCTTCCCAATTTATAATTCCTTTCATACTGATGACGCTCGCTCCAAGTTGATACTTATTCAAAACAAATCTTGCACATTGGCACGTAACTTTTTCAAGATTATTGATTAGATTATCGTAGTGAGGGTCCCAGACAATTGACGCGTACTCCGTACAGGCCGAATAAAAATAAAATACAAAGTTGTTTTAATTTTGCTTGAATTCTGTCGGAAATTTTGTCTTTAAAAATTAAGCATACGCACTGCCTTTAAAGGCTATCATATCTACATACACCTTCCACGTTAAATCACTAGACCTCAATGCACCTAAATACTTTACATTTAACTCGTTTTTAATCATTTCAATATTTACTATGTAGTTAGAGGAGGGGGGACATTTGTTTCTAGTAAATCTCACGCGCACACACGTTTTAACATTGAGACTCATCCCCCAACTTGAGCACCGCTCAGAAATTTTGTTTATATCGGCCGGTAAAAAATTTATCATTCACATCCCTAATTACTCTATAAACAATTCAGCCATCAGAAAATAGTCGTGTATATTATAGAATTCCATTGGCGATATCAATATTATATGACAGAAAGAGCAGGGGACCCAAAACAGAACACTGGGGGCACCAAAAGTGATACGTACATATTCGGATTTTTCACCATTTAGTACCACGCATTGCTTTCGATCGCTCAGGTAGTCCCTGAGCCAGGCTAATATATTATTGTCAATGGAGAGTAGGCCATGTTTGTAAAATAATATTTCGTGAATCGGGTTGCAGTTTCGCGAAATATTTAATTGAAGCTAGCTGAAACACTTCTTACAACAAATACAATAAGGATTGATAATAGCGTAGTTTTATCCCTTGACTCTTAATATAGCGTTCGTTTTCCCCGAAGATGCACGTAACGCGAGAAAACACGAAAAACCTCCAACCGGTCCTGAAATCATAAGAAGACCTTTTGGCCCCCAAGCGCGTGTCGCTCGAGGGCTGTGCGTGAAATCGAAAGCTTTTCGGTTATTCCCTCGTACTGGCACGAGTTGTCACACATTTTTCTGCCTTTCTTAAAAATATCAAGATTGCACGCGCATAGCTTTGATAGACGCTGAAGCTGCGGGAGAGCGGAGATTCCGAAAATTTCTCGTTGTGACATTACGCTTCGGGAAGGAGAGCTTCCAGTGGTGTCACGTGGTACGTGCTCGTTTGTGCTCCAGAAATCCTCCCACTGTTTTCTCTCGTCCCGTGTATATGTAGTATTCTTTGTTTATGAGCTTTAGAGACACGCTATCATCATCATCCGCGAGAATCGAGAGCCACGTTATTGAATATACAACACGGGCACTTCACACCATCGTACGTGGTCTCCGAGGAGAATATAAACGAACATATGCAGATGAATGAACTGTACTTTATCCAATAAATCACATAATTAAAGTTTTCAGGAACCCGCCGAAAGCCAAATTAACGGCGGAGCCAGGACTTGAACTGTGGGCCTCCCAACGTCCGGTTGGGTGTGCTAACCTCTACACCACTACATCTTGACTTTCTGGCGTTTTCCATCTGTCTTATTAATGCACAAGAAACGAAATGTATCCAATCGGAGGTGTTCTGGAAACACACGCCGCCGCGTGGAACGTGGTGCGACGCTTGGTGTCTCATTGTACGTGCTCGTTTGTGCTTCAGAAATCCTCCCACTGTTCTGTCTCGTCCGGTGTACATGTAGTGTTCTTTGTTTATGAGCTTTAGAGACACGGTATCATTATCATCTGCGAGAATCAAGAGCCACGTTATTGAATATACAACACGGGCACTTCCCACCATCGTACGTGGTCTCCAAGGAGGATATAAACGATAATATGCAGATGAATGGATACATTTCGTTGCTGGTGCATATTAAGTATGTGTGTGCATTAAGCGTTAAGAGATATTTCAATATTCGAGACCTTGTTGGTCAAAGAAGGCGATTGAAGTGTTTTCTCAAATACAAAACCGCTTCAGCCACCCTCTAGGTTAGAAGAATATTGGAGCCAATGTTCGCCAGCCATGAGCAAAAATTTGTCCAGCAACAATGCGCTGGTTGGGGCTGCTGGCAATATCTGGTGGCCGAGAACTCGTCAAGCCGTTCAGTGGGGTATCGTCTGTCCGTCTCTGTCGATTGTTCAAAATGGGAATCAAACTTATTATATTGCCGCGAATGAAATAAAATAAAACTCGACGAGCGTAAACCGAAAATTAAGGTTTAATGGGCGGAATTGTGCAAGGTAAAAATAATGAACGTCGAAACCAGGGTGTCGAACCGAAATTTGTATCGGTCTGGTTCCGCTTCGGGTTCAGGGCTTTCGGTTCGGCTCCGGTTCACTTCCAGGGAGCACAAAAAATAACTGTTCGAACTGGTTTGAACAGGTTCGAACCGATTTGAACCGCAAAATTGAGACTGTATCTTCCACATAGTTTTGGCGACAGGCACTATCTCAACAGTGAAGCAAGTATCTATATAGCTTTTTATCATTTGTAAAGGATAAAATTGCCTTATTTAATTTAAATGAAACAGTAAAAGACTCCTAGATTAACACATATGAGTACACATCTACTTTTTTTTTTACCACAGTCGCATATATTTTACCTGAATCTATTGGTTATCCGTCTGGTCGCAGTATTGAACTTCGAATCTCTCTATGCTCTTGAACTTAAGAATTATTTAGAGTGCAGAAAAGTCTGGAATGGGAACATTCTCGCCTTGTACTGCATATCCTGAAATCTAGTTTACAATATCCGTTTTACAATAGATATGCTGACGACGCAACTGAGCCAAAAACAATAATATATTAAAAGTGCCAGGAATGTTTTAGGACAAATCCTTTCAGTCTACCTTTTATAGAAACAATGAGCAGCAATCAGAACGCCTGCTTTCCTGGCCAACATTTTTTTACACTCACCGCAGGGATGCAGGAAAATTCATGCAGAAAAAAGTGACCCTCCTACTCAGATCAGATCTGGCCTAAATAAGCGCCTACCGAAGTGAACATTTTCGACATTGCTTGACGCTTGAGGTTTGTTCTTGTCAAGATTCCGGTCAATTTATTTTGCAAATAAACATCACACTTGCTAGTTTTTATACTTTTTGTTAAATAAAACAAAGTATTATATCATACTCTGCTCGACATTACAGCTACTTAATTTGTCACTTTCTGAGGGTCTGCGTGCGCAATCGTCATAGATCTGTTAAGCGCCACTGTGTACTTTGTTTTCGTCCAGCCCACAAACACATACAATTCTTGTTCATCACATAAAAGGAGCAACATACTTCTATATGTTTGAGAGATTAAATATGAGTCAGGAACACATACGTTATTTAAATCAGCTTCAAAATAAAACATTTGTTTAAAGTTCTCCCAAATAACTTATAGACGTGCCTATCGATGATAAAAACTCCGAAAAAGATTTGTAGAGCATATTTCAGATAGTTTAGGAAAACATTTACTTGTGCATGATGTACATCTTTAGGGGGATCGGCCCTTTATATATGTTGTCAAGCCTTCAAACAGCAATAAAATATTTTTTTTATTGTCATCAATAAATTTTAATGTATGAAGTTCACATAACCACTTGAGACCGACATGGGAGGATAATATTTGAGAATACGCCAGATGTTGAGTCTGCAAAACACGCATTTTTGTTCCTTGTTTGGCAGTGTGAAACACTGGGTCGCGGGCTACGCCGAAAAGGACTGTGTGATCAGATTATAAATCTGAAGGCAAATACACGAAATGTACAGAAAGAGATATAATAAATGTTACACTTCTAAATAATTCCATACAGGACGTCTTACTGCAAAAATGAATATATAGTGTTGCACGTTTCAAACGTAAACACGTTCGGCGGAACTCCGTCTGGTTGGGTCAAAATTTTGAGAAATACAGACCATCACCAACCAACTCCTAAACATTTAGGAGCGCGACGTTTCAATAGATCGGGCTCAGTAGGTAGACAGCCAATTAACCATCGGCGTATGTCAACGGACTAGGGCACTTGAAGAACAAAGAAGTTCGAGGACACCTAAGCACTTCTTATGAGTTGTGAAAACAAAATTATGAATTTCGTTCTTCTGATCCCTTAGTTCGTCTGCTGCGCAGTGGCGTGGACTGCCCCCTTTGGTTGGCTGACGACCAAGCTCGCGCTTTCGTGAATTGGCCTCTCCACGCTGAGCAAAGGGACGAAGAAAAACAAATGCTGCTTCGAAAGGCGTGCCTATCAGTGTCATACACGAGCGTTCAGTGACGACATTGGTCTAAAGCATCAGATCATGACGGCAAAGAATTCGAGAGGAAGGACTAGCTAAATAGACGCAAGTGACCACTTCAGTTCCCTTCAAGCACGTGACTCTCACTCAAATTTTTACTCGGAACACCCGTTAATTTATGGGGCGTTCACATCTTCATAAGTGGATGTTGATTTCCAACATTTAGGAAGATCGCGCATGATTGTTGTACGCTCTTGTCGTTTAGGTCCTCTGTTGGTTCAGAACAAGTACGTTTTACACAAAAGAAATTGTGCTCCAAATTCTGAAATTATTTTGCCTATTATGTGAAAAATTCGTCAGACTTTTTTTTTCTCTTTATTTTATGTTTAATGTGTTGCTAGAGTCTCTCGCTAGATGAGCGAACGCGATGCAAACAAAAAAAAGGCCACAAACTCTTTGCAGGGCCTCTTCAAGCACAGACGCAGTCGATGCTACAGGCGCGATAATGTGGTCCTGACCAGTGCTTGCACTGCAGGGACGCGCGTTCTTGGCAAGAACGCTGAAAGTCCGGAGCTCGCTCTTTTCGCTTCTGCTACGCTCACACTTAAAGTGAAACCAAGTATTTTGTTGAGAACATCACAGTTCACCAGAAAACTAAACTGTTTAACATGGTTTGCACGAGACATCATCGCACTATATGCTGGTGGTTCTTGAGATTTCTCTTTTGCTGAGAAAATGAAATCCCGTGGTGCACAATGCGCGCTGCAGGAGGTTCGTGCTCAGTGCAACAAAAGAAACAAAAGTTATTCTTTCTTGGTGCGGCGTCGTCAGCAACGGCGCGAGCGTCTGGCACCACGAAAACACGCTTTCCGGCGGGAGGGATTTTGCAAACGAAGTAGTTTTGCGGGATCACTCAGTCTGGTCTGCGCCCAAGATGCGGAGCAGAGGAACCTTTACAACACAGTGTGTTTGGAAAACTTCTACCCCTCCCTCCCTCTTTTCATTTCACGATGTTCCTCTAGAGAATACTTTTCATTTCTGAGAGACTCCCTCCTCCGTTTGGGCGTAACAATTCGACAATTATATTTGTGTCATTTGTTAACAGTAATCCTTCATTTATAATATTTTGCACACAAAACTGTGAAGTTTAAACGAAACTGCGAAAATTTGAGCGGCTGCCTCTAAGGCCACTATGATCTCTCTTTTTAGCTATCCCTGCCGAACAAACTTCTAGTTTTATTTATCGTCAGATTAATAAGCCACATTTAGTCCTTCCAATCCTTCTATTCTCGGGGACAACTTTCATGAGACAGTTCAGCACAACGAAAACCTGTTTAACTGCCTGAGTGATGTGTACATGTAAAATGGTTCATGCAACAATTTTTGTACTTTTAGTAAATACCACTAAGAGCCAATCCCTGACGTTGATAGCTTGCAAAAACACCCATTAGTTTTTCTCCGCTCAATGCCAGACGCCGAAACAATAAAGGAAAGAAATAGCTTTCCCTCCTCAACCCGCTATGAGAACAAGCGGCGATGTGATCTGACGCTAATTGTATACCGCCGATGTTAGAGTTCAGCTATTCTTATCTTTGATTGAACACGAGCCATTTCCCGAATGTTTGGCGATGCTTGTAAAGAACCCGAGCACTCGACTCGGGCTCATGACAGTCAGGTACGTTCTGGTGTCATGTGACTCGCGGTGAGAAGTGGTGATGGCATGTGGCCTCACCGGTGTCAACAACACTAACACATCCATAGCCCGTTGCAACTCTAGAATGTAGCGCGAGTGTAAGGAAGGCCGGGGAGAAAGAAGCAGGCGAAACGCTGGAGAAGAAAGGGGTAACCACCTCCTCTCTCCAGCGTTCCGCTTGCTTCCTCCTCCCAGCCCTTCCTTTCCCTCGCCCTACCTTCTTGAGTTGAAACGGACTATGGTGACGTACTCAATTTAAGTCGACTTCACGTGGTAAGTCACGCGACTACGTCACAAGTTCACGTGACGTGACATGATTTGGCAGCATATTTTGACACCATGACATCACGTGACCACCTGATACATAATTAATCGTAGTGACAATACAAAAGCGCCACGGAAATCCATATTGTTTCATACATTGCATTTCGGTATATGACAATTTGATCACTACATAGAAATACAGCTGCCAATTTTTACTTGTTAAACACTTATTCTGTAATTAAAAAAAATCCCGAGAACCGTTTTGAACCGGTTATCGCTAAATTTTTTTTCCGGTTCAGTTCCAAGATGGCGGCGAATATTTCGGTTCTCTTCAGTTCCGGTTCGGCTAAAAATAACGGTTCGGTTCCGGTTTTCGGTTCGGTTCGGTTCCGGTTCGACACCCTGGTCAAAACAGCGGCAGCGAACATCGTCGCGTCGGCTTGACAGCTGGTTGGAACTGGAGTGGGAGCGTGAGTACGTCGTAGTGCAGAGAGTATGAGTCGGCAAAACCACACATGGCACATGGCACTTACCTACTGCACTTGGTTTCTCGAATATTCGACGTAGAATATTCGGGTGTGAGCTAAAGCGAGACTGATTCGACAGGGTCATGTTAGCCTCCTTATCTTTTACATTCGGGGTAAAAAAAAATTCGAAGTTTTGAAGTACGGAGAAGCGTTCTTTCTCGCTTATGCACGCGGCGTTACTCCGTCTTTAAAAGCGGATATTCACGATGCAGCCTTAAATAAATCAACCCTAAGCTAAACTGAATAACATGAAACAGTAAACGGCAGGGTCGTCTGAACCGTAAGTAGTCAACAGTCCTATCGAGGACAGTAGGGCTTGAGACCAATGACGTGCACTACTACCGCGCTGTCAACTTCATATGGTCGGAGAAGACATGGACAGTGGTTTCCGGAGTTTCGGAATCAAACGGCGTTAAGATTTTCAAAGCGTCAACTTTGATTCCAGACCAATTACGGTGCCGTATTCAGACATAAAGTTCATTCTGAGAATGACGGTCCTTGTACAGTCATTGATGAATAAAGATTTCACTGGGCACGTCTCACACTGGATCTTGACGGGAGCCGGGCCTACCTTCTTGAGCGAAGAGGTGTTCTCCGGCGATTTGAATTTGAGGACCACTCTACGCCGTCATCACCTTTCGAAAACGGCAGAAAGGCTTCCGTCGTTTGTTCTAGTTTTAAGCAGTCTAGAAGTTTGTCTATATCGTAAGGTAGTCGTGCTATGTAGGTGTTATCGCTCAGTTCGTTTTCTCATATGGGCGAAGGTTGCGCGCGCAAACCTTGACAAACAGGATGTTCGAAGGTTCTGTGCCGGTTGTAGTTCTGTATACTATAAGTGGCTGGTTAGATAAAATTATCGGGTGAATTCTAGACGTTGTCTATTCATGTTACTTTCTATGGCTAAGATCATCATGGTAAAAGTCTCACTCAGGACGGAATAGTCGGTTCCGGTGTCGATGAGCGTCGTCGGGTAGTGTTCCTCGGTGACCACATTGAGAATTTTCAACACCTTCACCTGAGCGTCGTTTTGATTCGTCTCGGTAATAGAATAGGAGTCCTCCGACGTTTGCTGATGATCTTATAACTGTTTATCCTCTGCAATACCACTTCTCGACATTGCCGCGCTTAGTTTTAACGGCGGCACACGGGAGGTAGGCTTTTTCAATGCAACATATACGAAGATGCGATGCAGGCCGTCGCCGTGAGGGCGAACGAGCTCTTCAGGGCAAAAAGGACGAGGGATACGGTGGACGGCAAAGATACACGCGGATATCTCGAGGACGCTCGCTGTACCGTGTCTGCGGGTTGTTCAGGTGTAACCCGCGCAGCCGAATTCGCAGTAGGGGTATCGGTGATAGATGTGGTCGGCTCCCCCGCAGTGTTAGCATAGTGGGCATCGGACAGCTGTTCTCCAGACGTCCGCCTTCCTTGGCATTGACTGTTCTCGGCGGTCGTAAGGGGGTATTTCCTCTTGGCATCGAGCGTACTTGGGTACAGGCGTGTCGCGTCGAAAAGGCTCCGCGAACTGGCGGACGACTGGTGCGGTCGCCGGGTAATGGCGGCGTATAGCTCAAAGTCAGGTCCTCCAAGGCGTCCACGTTTGCGGGTACCCCCGGCTGCAAGGACCGCGGGACCCTGTCGCACACTATCTCTGCGAAAAAAAGAGAGCCCACGTCCTCAACAGCGGGGAGCAGCTTTTGGCACTCCTCTCGGGCGACGTTCCGTATGATCTTGAGTATGTCCGATGCACTTGAGCCACGCTAGCAGCTTGACGACGTGGATGCGTACGCAAGGTCGTCGCTTGTAGTGTGAGGGTTTTGCCTGGAGGGGAAAGTTCGATAATTATAGAATCCGTCATGAATTATTCGGCGGTCGCAGGTGTACTGCACGCGAGATCCCCAAATATGTTTTATTTGAACCCCCGCATGAGTTATCTTTGAACCTCCGCATAAGGATCCTTAGTTTCATCGCTTCAGGAGCTTCGGGATATGCTCGGCTGTCACTTTGAGGCGCGTACTTGACAAATTTGACGATGCTCTCGTTGGGGCATTGAACCCTTTCCCGAAGCAGCTCCTCAGCGCGTTCTCGTCGTTGCTGTTTCACAAACACTCGAACGAGCATCCTTTGCCTACTTCCCAGCTGGTGATCAGCGGCCCGTGGTTCTTATACCAGGTGCGTGCAGTTCCTTTGATATTGAAGTAGACGTTTTGCAGGAATTGCAATGGCGTCCAACCATTGCTACTGCGTCCAAACATTGTGACGGGCAACACATTCGCACTGCTGCGTGGTGCAGTCGTCGATGGTCCCGTAGTAGTCACCGTGTAAGGGCGTCGGCTTCCAAGGTGCGACGCGCAAGAAGACGACGGGAGATCCGGCAGAACTGGTATCGCAAGGCAGGCACTGGTGAAACATATCTGTGTTTGTTTACTTTTCTTGGATGTTTTACGAATCTGGAAAATTTAGGCTGCTCGCCTCGAGTACAGCGGCATGCGTGGGTCTCTTGTGGCTCCACAGAAGAAATTTGTTCTCCTTGGCTCGAAATCGATCTGGTCCGGCGGAATCTCGGGGATGTACAAGGAAAGCTAGGACTTTCAAAGTTACCCAGCACCATCACCAAAAGCGTCGCGGATGGAAAAGGCTCGACGAGCGTAGAATAAAAATAAAGGTTTCATCGGTGAACTTGTGCCCTAAACAAAAAATGAGCGTTGCAACAGCAGCGGCGAACGTCGCGGCGTCGGCGTGATAGCTGGCTGCAGCGAGATTGCGAGAGTAAGTCTGTTGCCATCAGGACAGTCTGAGTGAGTGGGCAAGACTCCGCTCGGCTCCTTTTCTACTTAAGTCGATAGCTCGAATATTTGACCTAGGATGTTCGGTAGTGAGCTTTGGCGAAACTGACTCGGCAAGGTGATGTTTGCCTCCTATCTTTTGCACTCGGCGTAAAAGTATACTCGAATCATCTAAAATAATAGAGAAACCTTTTTCATCGGTAATGCAAGCGGCTGTATATACGCAAGCGGGAGCGAATTTAAATATTCTCTCCAAGATATCAAAACAATAAATCAAATCGATTCTTATATTTTTTCCAAAAATGCAGTCGTGACGAGGGCGCTAAACAAAATCTAGGATTGCAGCTGGGCGATTTTCAGCGCCCCCATCACGAGGTTGCAGTGGCACTGGCAAGAGGAACATGCCTATCCATACGTACTATCGGGAGTAACAGACCGGAGCGCCGAACAAATGCGCTTTTTCTACATACCGAGGGCACCAGGCGGTGGCTGCACGAACTAAAAATCGAGGAAATGACCTGCGCTACCAATCGATGATGGGAGCTACGCTACAAGTTTCATCGCTCTCTTAGCTGCGGCGTGTGCGCGACGGCGCGCGAGCCACGCGGGCAGTACGAAGGTACGCACCAAGGGGCCTTCATACCTCGTGATCAGCATCGTAGGGAGAGCCAGGGGGGACCCGCGAAAAACAAGGTAACCCATCGAGCAGCGAGCAACGATGGCGACGGCGGCAGACGGGTGTGGCAGGAGGCAATCAGAAGCATAAGGCCTCATTCCCACAGCCGTTTTTTACCCCGTCCCCGCAATAGAACTGGGCAGCGTTCCTGCCGGGGGAGAGAGTTTTCAGACCGGTTTCGGGCCGAAATCGGGCCGCCGTAGCCGAAATGAGCCGATCAACGGTGTTCTGCGACCCCGGCGCCGACGGCAGACGGGGGACTCCGGAGCTCCGCCCTAATGAGAGAAGGCCAATCACAAAATAGTAAACTTTTGCTCAAGCTGGCGGATCCTCAAGAGTTCGGTGACCATGGGCACGGATGCGGCAAGGGTTATTGACCGCTGATCTCCGATAGAGGGGTCAGGATGTTGCGTTGAGCAAACAGGTTTGAAGCCACCGGAAGTGAGCGGCTTGTCCCGGAAGTGAGCGCTTGGCAGGCTTTGTAACCTTTCCGAGTGCTGGATCGAAAAGCGTCGAGGGCGCTGGATTTTCGCTTGTTCCCTCAAGAGAGCCTGCTTGTTGCGCAGTAAGAGCGCACGCAGACCCGAGAAGTATCATGGGGAGCAATTCAATGTAAACATTTTGAGATTCTAGTTGAGCAAGTTGTGAATATGTCAAAAGTTCAAATGCCTCATTCTGGGGATTTAATCCAGAACGAGAGTATTAAAACCCAGTCAAAGACACAGAAAAGCATTGTCCAATATATCGACTAGAAAGCCCAGCGCACGCCCGACTTCAGGTACAAGCATTGAACTACCGGTGGCTTCACTTGCGCCAGGCTCGGAGAGCAGCTAAGCGCCATCCAGGCCCCTATAGTAGAAATCAGTGCTACGGACGGTACTCTGTAGAAAGAGGTGGTGAAGGCGTGAAGAACCGTTGATTCCGGTTAAACACAGGTTGCGCAGCTGACGACTACGCAGATTAGAGGTACATCCGCCATTCTAGGAACTTTTTACCTACGGAGTTGTTGACTGGTCCCACGATCAACACAAATTTAAAGAGGGGTGCTCCTTGTTTTATCAAAATTTGCTTTCGACAATACACATATGCGAATATATGTAAATATATAAAAAATACATATCTTATAATTTCATGTTATGAGAACCGATGAAAAGTTTGGAAAACAAACGCGACTTAAGCACCGCCAAATATGGTTGCTTAAAAGCTGACTACTGTTCTAGAATATTAGTTTTAGCCGGAAAATTTACCATCAAAATCGTGAAGCAATAATATTGCAGATGTTGTATTTTCATCCGTGGGACGCTTACGGCTTCACTGGGCGCGGCGGTTGAACCGTGCAAACGTTGTGATACGCTGTGCAATTTAACTTCGTCTTTCGGCGGGAAGAGCTTTTTCCCCGATGAAAAAAATATTACAAATTCAAGACGTGCGTCCCATGAGAGCGAGGGGTCTGTTTTTGAGCTGGATTATGTTGCTTCTATTGCCGCATAATGCGGCTTCTATTTGCTGCATTATGCGGCTTCTGTTGCTGCATCCTATTGCTTCGCAGTCTTTGTTTCGTGTGACACGATCAGAGCTGCGGGATCACCTTTAGCGCATTTCGACTTGGCACCAAGGAAATCTTGAACTTGATGATTACAAAGTTCACAAATATTTAGTAGGCAGCGCACACACTGCCATCAACCACCAGTGATATTTCTTTGGTGAGTGCATACATGTAAGTATTACATTTGGCGGACCGGAGACTCGGCGGACTGCCTTTCTTCCTTCGCGATGACATGAAGATCGGTGACATGTGGTCTTTCTGCGCAATCTACAATTTGTCAAGAGCCGATCAAATTGGACCGTGTTGTCGTGACGAACTCCGTGCAGGAAAGAATGTAGTGTCTATGTGACGTCAGAGCGTTACCCACAGCGATCGGCCCGGAAAGACCCTGCATAGCAATGAACTGTGTGTTTTGCTTTCTATCGTTCGTTTCAGCCTATGTCTAGACGCAGCCGACGCTACGAGTTAATGGGACCAATCAAGCAACCTCAAAAGTGCAGGTCACTGAGTCTTTTCTGTCTATGATTGCTTTAGCGATGATAAAAGGCTCACATAATTGCGAAGAACACAGTGATGGACCGTTTTTGATGGTCTCTGATTGGTCTCATCAGCTCGTAGCGTCGACTGCGTCTAGACTTAGCTGAAACCAAGTACAAAAGGCCACGAGAAATATTCTGAATGCACGCTTTTGAGTCTGAAGTCCTTTGTTTGGCTTATGTTATTTGATAAAGTATGGTTGGCTTCTGGCCGGGAGATTCCGGGGTCGGTGCAATATGATGATTTAAAAGATTGTATTCACTGCCTCCGGCGAAAAAAATTATGGTAATTTTTTTTTTTTAATAAAAGGCTCGAGGTACACCTAAGCACCTCTTGTCAGTTTTGAATGCGAAACCATGCATGCCGCTTTTCGCTCCCTTCATTAATCTGCGGCGTACAACGGGCTGACCTTGGGCGTGGAACGGTAGAGGCGCTGCCTTGCGGTCACGCAGCGTCATCGTACGAGCGATCGTTCAAACTGTCGTGTGCCTTGCGGCGCGAGGAAGGAACAGACAGCAAGCAAGGTATATGTACATGGGTAGCGAAGCTTCCATAGAAGCCCACATGTCGAAAAAATGGCGGCCCATGGAGCTGCTTTAGCGCCATCTATGAGTCGTGGGGACACTTCCGGCGGAACAAAAAATCAACAGGAAATGACGACACTTCCGGAAAAAAACATGACGTCATGCGTGCGTGCGGTTTGGCGCGAAAATTAAACAAAACTAATTCCAGAGATAACAGGTAAATGAACGACATATACACTAAAAAGTCTCAAACATAGCTCCGTGTTTGAGCTTTGTTTGATACTTTTTAGTCTATATGTCGTTCTTTTTACCTGCAGTCTCGGGTTTTTCCTGGGGTGTTTACACCTTGTGTTTACTCTATACTGGAATACTGGATCGTTTACACCCTTATTTGCCCTTGCTCTTATATTTTGTTCGAAATGTTTTTTTTCTGCAGCCGACTTTGTTAGCCGACCTGCTATGAGAGTAGTTTCATTTCGTCAGAACCATCGTGTCTTTGCACTGTGGTCAAACTCCAGCCGCAGTGTTTTGCTTTTTGTTCCTTCAGGATCCCTGGGAAATATGTGAGAAACCTGAAAGCAAATTATGTAATGTCACAAAAAAGAGTGAATCAAATTGCTGGAGTGTGTTGGGCGTATGAAATACACAACAGTAACTCTAATGCAAGTCCAACGTCGCTTTAACAGTCGCGTTTTATTTGTTTTATTCACTTACAATCATTCACTCAGATTACTCACTCGAATAATACAATCGGTATCAACTATTTTCAAAAGGTCATGGTCGAAGAAGATTAGTAGATCGGTACATAAGGCACACTGTTATAACATAAGACATTGTACAATCGGCTGGACGTTGTGAGGACGTTGACAGTTGATAGGCAGCCACTAATAACTCGGAGGTTCCACAGTGTTCCGACGACAACTGAGGCCACCACTGTAATACACAGAAAAGCTACACTTTTCTACACATTCGTTGGGCAAGGTACCATAATGCTGAAAATATCTTAACTTGCATCTGCTGGTGCTGCTACACAGCAACGCAGCGATTGTTTGGTGGAGGTCAAGGAAGCCAAGTGGAGTAAACCCTCTTGGAGCCCTGTGGTATGCTGCACTTCATAAGCCAGTTTTGCTTCACAGCTTTAAACTCTATATATGTGAATAAGTTAGAGGACCACATTACTCCTCACGAAACCGAAGAAAATGAAAGGCTCGAATAGAACATGCCTGCACTGCTTTAAAAAGTACTGTGGGTGGTCTCACATACGTAGTCTGCGCACTTGCTGCCTAGCTTTACACTTTGCTACTGTATCAAATAGTCAGCATTTTTTTTCCGCGCGAACCAGTGCAGAATGGCTCTGGCAATCAGAGAAAACAAATTATCATAAACACTTTCGTCACATACAGTCAGAGACTTTGAAAGCTTCTGGTTAAAAAGGACACAAAGAGTCCGCCCTACGTTCTCCTTTGAAATTAGGTTGTTGATACATGTCTCGAAGACTTCCTCACAAGCTTCAACAAATAATATGAAAGAAGCAGAAGGAACTGAGAGGATTCCAAAGTGGGAGTCGGCAGTTCCTTTCACACTCAAATACAAGAGCACTTGATTTCCCTCAGAAAAACACCCATTTTCTGTTCTCAACTCATATTTCTGGGATGTTCCTACACAGGAATGAACCTTGAGGAATTTCGATGCCAGCCACCCAGCAAAATAAACCATGTTGTTCTCTCCTATTTCCAAAAGGTAGTTTGAAGGCGAATCGTCTGCCGTGGCAAGAAAAACTGTGCTTCCTAAGGCAAGACGAGGAGAAGGTGCCAAAAGGCCTGCTGGGAACGTAGCAAGGGGAGACATGTCATCAGCACAGTTTGATTTTTCCGACAGCTTGAATAGGTTGCTAATCAAAAGGTGCCTGAACGCAGCCTGAAATTGACGGAAAGTGGAGTTCGTGTTTGCACCTGATTTTGAATGTACAACAGCAAAAGTGTTTTCAAGGGTGTCCTGGTTCAGATAGCGGTTTAAAAGGTGGGAAAAACCGCAATTAACCGCGAGGTGATTGCTGAGCAGCAGTAGAGACCTAACTGTTAAGCAGAAGCCACGAATGCAGTGTGGCTGCCTTCCACATCCGAGTACTTGCAGGCTCTTAGAAACCAGAATACACTCTTTCAGAAACTCCTCATGGATAGAGCCGTTACAGATTGCAGAGGCATATGGCGTCTTTGCAGATTTCTGCGAGCTATTTACGCTGTCAAAGAGACGGTCGATTCTTTCAACGAATCTCGCTGTGTGAACAGCTCTGGCTGGCAATTGCTAAGAAGTAACAAGGGCGTACATTGCAGCTGCGCAGTGATTGCTAAACACTTGAGCTGCTAGTTTCACCGACATCTTTGACGAGAAGGTCAAATTAAAATGCTTCTCCTTCAGCTTTAGCATAGAACCGATCTCAAGTTTACGGTCCTTTTCATAAGCTTCCTTGGTGTAGGAACTTTTCACTATGTAATCACCAACTTTTTAGTCGTATTTAAATAACATGTTTCTTAGTAACTTCAAAAGGTGCGGAGCATTGAAAAGGGAAAAAAAAAGTGGCTTGCCATTGATCTCTACGTAAGGCTTTTCGGCAGTTACGATGCTTGAAAAAGAGACACGTTCTGGCACCGTTCATCGCATACAACAGCTACCGGCTTCAGGCCAGCGTCCGCAAGGGCGCTGTAGCACTGTAAAAATAGATCTTTTAGTACATCTGAAGGTGTGCCTTTGTAAGCAAAAAATATCCAAGCGGCTGCTTCCACGGTGTTCCGACTCCTTTCGCCATGAACATGAGAGCCTTATTTCCCAGTTTTTTGCCTTGCTGTCCCCTATGTTCTTTAAGTCTTTCAAACCTGTCAGACGAGGGGTTGTATGAAAGCTGTTTTTTGATGTGCATTTCATCGAAGACTATGCTGCAGGCCCAATCGGCTCGAGGAAAAGCAGCTGCCCGCCTCTTTATCAGCTCGAAAATGCCAGGGTAAAATCCAATCTTTAGTGGCACACGCTGAAGCCATAGCTGCAGTGACCTTACTGATGACAACCTGAGCAGTCGCCTGCAACACGTATAGCCTTTGGGGCTATGAAAGTGGAGGCCTAAAGCCAAGGCTTTGTTGTGGCTGCACCATCTCTGGCCAAACCGGCTCACATTGCTCATTCTAAGCTGGGCGTCAATGAGTGCGGCGACACGAGGAGACACATGAACGCGGACACTCTCAACGACTTCGGCAACAGTCCTCATCTGACGTTGTCGTTGCAGCCTTCTTTGCAGCCTTCTTTGCAGCCTCTTGTTACGCTCTTGAAGCTGTCGCACCTTGGCTCTCAGGCGTTCACCTTCTTGTTGCCGATGCTGCAGCTTTTGCAGGGTGCTGCAATTTGGCAAATGACCCAGATTAGGTCCCCAAGAAAAACTTGCATTCGCCATCAATTTATTAAATGTGTAATCTATTCACGCTCAAGAACATTCCTCAATCTGAAGTGTCTTTAAACAAGAACTGTAAGTTTGACAAACTACACATGCAATTCAAGTTTAGGAAAGCAACAGTACATCTTTATGTTCGACTAGGCGCTTCATGTTGGTCAGAGACCTGATAGTCCAAAAAGACAAGGGCGCACACAGAAACATGCAAGTCAGAATAGGCCTCCAAACTGTGAAATGCATTTTCTTAAAGCTTGACCATACCTTACTTATGCCCATGGCATTGTAACAGTGAAGCGCTCGCACAACAACAGGCAACTAAAGTTCGGCAGATAGGACAAGGGACCATGACAGACTCAGCATCCCGCTCCTATGACCACGGCAGCTTTTCGATAACTTTAAAAAACACTGTCTTACGTGAGGTTTTGCGGGAAGACTTGTGATTCAGTGAAACCGGTTCAGTTGTTTTGATTTGACGGTGTTAACACCTGCGTGTGGAACATTTTTTTTGTCTTTTTTTGTGCTTGACAATGACAATACCGTGAAACAAAAATGTGGTGAACTTTGAACAAACTTCGATTTGTAGCTGCCAGCTAGTCGGTCTGGTGTTATGTGGCCCCTTGCGTCATCTGCTCTCAAGATAAAGTATAGTATCCCCTGGTGTTTTTCGAGCCTTGGCTTTTTTTATTTTTGCGGCCTGATCTTTTATAACTTCACACAAAAAAACTGCAAACGAAAAAAGTTTGCATCATAGAAAGCACTCACATTTGTGAGAAGGCCCAGCAGCACAGCCAGAGAGAGAGTCTCTAGGCGAAGGTGTAGAAACCAAAATCTCCATGTCAACCACGTCCCCGCTGGACTCTTGAGCAGGAGCAGCATCTTGACGTAGAGCGCAGCTGTGATCAACCGCAAAAAAAAAAGGAAGAAAGAAAGAAAAGCTTTTGTAAAAACTGCAAGTAAGAAAGCAAGTTCAACAGAGTGGAAAGTTGGACGAGTTGGTCGTTCATTTAAGCTGGCAGAAACAGTGCCTCTCTGTGTACTTTTACTGCGCCTGTCAGTATACTCCTTGTTTCCTGTTTTACGTCAAGTTGCGCTGTTTCTACCACTTGAGAAAGCAAGCTCACAAAGAAAGGGGAATAAAAAGATAGAACAAGCAATATTCGGCCACCACTTATTATTGGCCCCTAGTCGACTGTTCTCTAGTAAGGTGCACGAGTATGTGTGGTCCAATGAAGCCACAAAAATCCGCTCTGCAAATTTAATGTGAACTTAGCAAAGGAGAAGAGGAAGTTTCCCCTATTCGAATCCATAAAAATTATATTCACCTTCCTTTATGACAGGTTCAATTCAGAAGACTGGTCAACAGGGTGACTACAGGAACTCCACCAGTCTGAGTGGCCGGAGTATGTGCAGCTCGATGAGGCTGGCGAAATCCTCTTTGCAAATTTAGCGTGAAGTTGGCCATAGAATAGTAGTTGAGTTCCTTCCTATGTGTCTATTCTAACACACGACAAAGAAAATCACCTTGTTCCCACGAAAGTTTCATTTCGGAAGACTGGTCTTCAGGGTGACTACAGAAGCTCCGTGAGTCTGAACTGCCGAAGCATGTGTAGCTCAATGAGGGTGTCACACTCACCTCTGCAAATTTATGGTGAATTCGCCTATTTTAACACAAAATTTAAATCACTTTCTTTCATGGGCAGCTTTATTATGGAAGACTGGGTGTCGGCAAGGCAAAATATGCTCTGTGACGTTGATTATGTCACCTCAAGTAAAACATGTCATTATAAACGGGGCTGAAATGAACGTCTAGCAGTACCTCTGTCCTTGTTCAACCAGCTTTTCCCAGCTAATCTCACCTAGTTCTTTTGCAAAATGCTCAAGTCATGAAGACCATGAGTTAATGCAGTGGTGCTGGCAGTTGCTGCCACTTTATGTTAGTTTCAGTGAAAAAGCTCACCATGCAAAACTGCTGAACCTGGAGAACTTTTGCTGGAAATGTCGCCATGTGTCGTCCCTGCAAATAATATAAAAATGTTATGAGCCCACAAAAGCAATATTTCAACCCCATGTGGTAACCATTTTTCTAAGAGCGGGTTAACCATGCTCAGTCACAAAGTGCACGGAATGTTTACTGGTCTGTTTACTTTTTGTGGGAAGCACACTTAGCAACGCATTGTGACGGAGGTGTCCAGGGCGCATGAGAGCTGCCTCCTCGAAATGTAAGGAGAAAAGTACCCTGTCTCGTAGCTGCCATGGAGTCCTCCCCTGTAGACTTCAGTTGTTGCAGAACCGAACCCAGGCTTCGCGCCTGCAGATAAGGCATGGTGCTACGAGGGTGCCATGAATACTTACGAAAAGAAAATGTAGCCAAAATGTCCACAAACCAAAGCAAATCAGTGCAAGGACCTTGACAAATGCATGACATCACTGCTCTGTGTACATCATGAAGAGTAAAAACACGAGTCTTACGCACAGATGCGTTATTATATATCTGTGTTGTACCACTGATAACCACGCCGATGATCACGACACCAGGCTCCTCAGAGCCAGGCCGGTACAGGTAAATTTTAATATCGTGGGCACTTTTATAATAACGGTACACAACGCTGCGAAGTCAGTGATTTCGAACTTAAAACATTCCTAGTATAACATATTACGCCTTCTTGTGCACATCCAGACAACCCTAATAGTTTTAGGTAAAACTAACAAGAGTTAAGAGGAGACCGAACAAGGGGCATACATCACACAGCAGGCATGTCACTGACAATAGCGAAGTCTCACCTTCGAGCGTCGAGGGGAAACCGGTGCAGCGAGATGCCAGCCGTGCGGGTGTTGCTTTCACACATTTCCACGGAGCACCGTTTCTTTGCGTATCGCGCTGTGCTCATCATCGCAAAAGACGTTGAGCCCCTTGGGCGCAGTAGCGTCCAAGATCCAAGCGCACGACAGCCGAGTTCCCGTGCAGGTAACTGGGCTAATCACGCCCGAGCAAACAACAAAACTCCCGAAACGGTGTTAACTGCCGCTAAAACAATTAAAAGCGAAGAGCACGTGGAGGCCCAAACGCAAGCAAGCAGACGGACGTCAGCAGACTGCATTTCCGCGCGCCACGAGGCTTTGCACGAGGTCTACAAAAAAACTGCAAATATCGCTATTGCTAGTCGGCCTTTTTGCTAGTGGCGTACAGAGGACGCTAATAAGAAGTATGCATAATATTAGCAAAAACAAAAACAGTTTCGAATTTTGTTGCACGTTAAATATGATTGATATTAGCTAATAATTTAATTTAGCTTGTTTAAAAATACCGATGATTATACTTCTAGTCACAAACTAATTAATTTTAATAATGTTTGTCCCCACCTCTCCTAGTCGCGCTTCAATCGCATCCTTCACGTGACCCTCCAGGTCGATGTCGCTGGCGATTTGTTTTGAACCGCTTTTTGGCCGAAGCTTCGCTACCCATGTACATATACCTTGCAGCAAGTTTGTTCCCAGCAGAATGAACCCCTTGGTTTATTCCCTGCGCCGTATATATTGCCACGCGCCCTACAACTGGTAAGAGGCGAGCGAACGCGGTGATCAGTGATAACACAACAGGGTGATAACAGAGTCAGGATCACACCACACGAACTGACGCGCAGCGGGCAGTGGAAGGCTCGTCGACGCGCGCCAGTCAATGGGACCAAAGTGTAAAAGGTTCCGTTGGCTAGCTTTAAGCTTGGTTTCATTAAGGTGCCGTTTTGCATAGTTTCAAAGCTGATGACGTCGGTTGGCTCCATGAGACCAGTTAATGCTTTCGCATTAAAATAATTCACCATACATACTCTCTTCACCCTTGAGTATGCCTACAAAATATATCATCCAACATAATCAATTTCATCAAAATAATTATTTTATTTAGTTTCTTTTAGTTTACGCGCACACCTTTGAATTTTCGCCTGCCGTTCTTCTGGCTGCAACGATAATTGGCGCCGCTGTGGTTGCTGGTGACGGCAAACATTTTATCCGAAAGCAGACTCTCCGTCCTCTATGGCGTTGTACGTTGTAGTAGTAATGAGGGTCTATGGTTTTGCACGTTTTGTCTGGTTTCCCCAATATGCTACATGCAGTGGATGGCGAGGGGAATATAAGCAGTGGTGTAGGTTGCAATAAGACCTCAAGAAAATGTGGCAGAGTGACCTCTCACCAGGTTCCGCTCGAAAAGTATCTCCGACGTTAGTGGGTCCGAGCAGTTCGACGCAAACGCTGTCACGGAGCGTTCATGTCGTGCTAGAAAAAGGTTCGCATTGTGCGAGCAAACAAAACCTTCCATATCGTGCCGCTTATGAAGCAACATCTGGGTCCACAAGATGGCGGATCGCGAATGGAGTCACCACGAGTGGTCCACTTGGGGACGTTGCCAGTAACTCAAATGCGAACTGCGAATTGTTTGAACTCTCCTGTTTAAATCTTTGATATATTCCCTAGTCATCGCATGAATTAGACAACGTGTATAAAGTTTTGTCTCTTGTTTCCCACGGATGATTCCGGCGGTGTTCTGGGCGAAACAGGCTCAAGCTATCCTAGCGCCAACGCTACGAGATTAACTCAGATGTGGAACTCCCGCAGAGGGGGTACGACATCCTGAATTCCTTCAGTTCGCCTACCGTCGTTCGAAGCACTATCCAGTATTTCCTTTCAAAGCTGTGTGTTTCATAAAGTACGGTGAAACACCATCTAGTTCTAGACCGTTCCATGCGGTATACAACGTCTTGATGAACATGTGCTAGTGCCATACAGCTTAGGCGTGTTTCTCCCATAGTACTCCGCAGCCACCTCTTTAATCTTTTCATGGCACTGAACGATCGTTCCGCCTCACAGGAGGACAGCGGCATCACCAGGATGACCCTGAGGATACTCTCTACATGTTTCAAGTACTGGCCTGCTGACTCATGCATGTTCCGAATGGCCGCTGCCACGTCGTCGATAGATCTTACATTGGAGTGCTCTTCGTGCTTCAGGGGCAGGCGAGAAATGTATGACTATTTAAGGAGGAATGAGTTGAACATCTGGGTGTGAAGGTACCTCTGGAAGCTGAATTCATTGGCGCTTCGTCTTGGCTAGTTGCAGAAGTCTTGCCATCTTCAATGACGTCGAAATCAGCGGGGAATTGTCTCTGCGGCCTGGAAGATTGTGCAACGACGAAATCGTCCAGACGCAGGGATGGAAGTTGAATTCAAACCCAAGATGTTGGCGGTGCGTTTTGGCTGGTTGCAGAAGTCTTGCCGTCTTCAGTGACGTCGCAATCAGCGGAGAATTGTCTCTGGGGGTCCGGAAAACTGTGCAACGACGAGATCGTCTAGACACTGGGATGCTCCTCCTTCACTGGATGCCAGCATTCCCAGAAGTCCGGAACACAGTACCTCAGTAAAAAAGCGATTTTAAAAATGGTGCGCTCTAAAGGAACGTGTAATCGAAATACTAGAAACACGCTCAGTAATTTATACACACTTCCCCCCCTCCCCTCACAAACACAGGTAATTCATACATGCCAGGTAAAGACAGAGACCCCCTTTTCCCCTGAATTTCGTCCTTCAAGTATACAAAAGCATACATACAATCAGGGTGCGGAAACTAAATATTTGTCGGTTCGGTTCGGGTTAGAGTTCTTGGTTTCCGGTCCAGTTCCGTTTCGGTTTCAAGATGGCGGATTTCGGTCTCGTTCAGTTTCGGTTCAGACGAAGGATAGCGGTTTGATTCTGGCTTCTGTTTCGGTTGGGGTTCGACACCCCGGTTCGGAGCCGCATTTGAACCGGTTACCGTTATCTTTTTTATATTTTTGTTCAATTCCAGCTTGGTTCCAAGATGGCGTAGGAGATTTGTGCTCAGTTCAGTTCCGGTTCAGCTGAAAATAACAGTTCGGTTCCAGTTTTCGGTTCAGTTCCGTTTCCGGTTTGACGTGTCACATACTGCACAACATCCACAAGACTCATGTGTATGTAGTATATTTATACTCGATGTCAGTGCAAATAAAAGCTCATACTTAAAGGGCCGCTCCGGAACTCTCTGAGATGGCCTATTTATGGCCGTAACCCAATCGAAATGCCCTAAGCATATCGAAAATTCAACACCTACAATCGTGTGCGGCCTATTTCGCTACTAAAAACGTGATCAAATAAAGCGAGTCTCAGGCCTACACATGGCGCCAAAGAACAAGGCTGAATCTGTTGAAAGCACAAACGGCGCTCGTAGTCAATCGGGAGCGATATCGTCTCGTGCAGGCGAGCAGCAGACATTCCTGTGAAGGCGGCATCTGCTTAACCGTCAGTCCCCTTTGTGTTGCACCAGTGTCAGCCGAAAAACAAACCTTAATCACTGTAATTACATAAACATCTCACCTTAACAATCTATTTTGTGGCATCTCCCGAAGCAGGTCGCTTGGAGCTTGGCAGAAAGAAGAAGCACAGCGAACTTAGTCGCTTTTGCGGCATCTTCAGAGTTTAGTTGAAAGTCTCAGGCACAGTAAGCCAAGAAGGTTGCTTGGCTGGTTACCACGCATTTTTGGCCACACTTCCGATGATGCGTGCAGGTGCCAAACGATCGATGAGGGTGAAAGAAATTGTCCAAGCAGGAGGACAGGCGTTTTCGTAAAAACGTTCGTGCTCAGAAGTTCGTCACAAACGTTTAGGTAAACAAAGTGGAAGGCCAACTTGTTTGATATGACCTGAATAAAACGGTACCGGATACCAAAACGTGAAACAGCACGGATGAATCCAAAGGCAAGGAAAGGCGATCATCCCGTGCGCCTCTCCTTGCAGCAGAAGCAGGCGGAATGGTGAACTATTGAGAACCACACTATGGCTCGTCTGCACAGCTAAAATAAAACACAAAAAAACGAAAAAACACAAAAAAAAACTTGGACGCCTATGAGCACCTAGAAGAACAAGAGGGTGTGGGACAGCGCCATGAGATTTGAAAAGCTTGTTTGTGGGAAAACGTCCGCCGCCATAGATACACTGGTGATGGGGAAATCCTATTTTAACGGTTAAGTCAAAATCCGACAGACCCTGGGATGCCTTAGTCTTTGGTCGTGAGTGCCTACGACTCTCCCGCGTACTATGCTTGGTCCCATCGGTGTCCTTTGAGCCGAAAAGGCTCGGCAAATGAGGAACGACATTTTTACTACCTCTCGTGGCCTTGTTCATTCGTTCCATAATCTATACACGCTTGGCCTAGTTGAAGTACCAATTTTAGGAGAATGGGGATTATCCCCTCCTTGGTCGCCGCCTGTTCGGACCTGACGGCCGAACTGTCGCCGCGATGGTGGTTTGCGACTCATCTTAGTCTCCAGAAAGGCGGTGGCTCTGAAAGTGTAATACCCTCTCAGACGGCAGCTAAAATGGCATTTACGCCAAAGGATATTCAGTGTAAATGTCATTTAGACACTGCCAGATGGCGACCCGAACGGCATTTAACCTAAATGCGACTTCAGCTAAATTGACTTCGCAAAGCGTACTCTCGTCGGCGGCGGTCAACAGAAGTTATGAAATTTAAAAGAAAAAAGAAAAAAAAAAGGTAAATATTTGCGGAAACAATTTTTACATCTTTTTAATAGCGCAAGTAATGCGTTTAACGTCTATTTCTCACATACTTTACGCTTCTAATTGTTTAGCCTACTCACGGCTCCAGTTATCCAGTAGCCCTAATAGCTCTGAATCATCTGAACCCTTGAACCTCCCGTTTGCTCGCCTCGGTTAGCTCTCGGTTCGTTGGTACCTGTTTCACTTCACATTTCCGCGTTTTTACGATGTCGAAAGGAGCGTCAAAAAAAGGCCACTTGTCAACTGGACCACTTGGGAGACGTCGGCACTTAAATCCTATTAGACGAGCGGAACTGCGGGTTCTGCACCGGCATACGGGTGTTTTTAGAAGCTCGGTTTTCTTAAGAGATATGCCTCTTTCCATCACAACACGGAAACCTCAAAGAACATGTTTGGGTAAGATATAACTTTGACGGTGGGCGTAACCTGCAAAGTCATCAGGAGCACGCAAAACAATTAGCGGAACGGACGGCCGCCTAGTATTCATTTTACGTGTGTGGGTCGTCGCAGCACTGCGTACCTCGAACAAGTTCATTGCACGACCGGCTCGGTCGTGGTTCATAGTAGCGGTCTTCGCCTAGCAGCGCTTTAAATTTCGCTTTTGTTGCTCAGGCAGCAGCTCCCGGGGTTGGCTCACATGCCTTGTCAAATGTACTACCGCCAGGTAGATATTCTGGGGCGAATGTAAGGCGACAAAAAGAGGTTACTTTTTTTAAGTGGTACAAATAATGTAAAGGGCCTGTTGTGTTAATAAACTACTGTAGTTATTCGACACCGTGACCTTTTACCGGCTTTTGCATTCCCATTGACATGCTCCAAAAAGAACTAAAAAGGAATGCTGCATTAAGTCAGTCTGAGATTGTTTTTACTGTTTCAGAGCTAAATATGCTACGTGTGTCTACATCTAAGCATTAGTTTCTTCGGAATATGATATGTGCACAATTTTATTCCAAAACATCCTAAAATTATTATTTTTTAAGGTATTGCATATATACATCGAATAGAGTTGCTGCACAGTTTCTACTTAAGATATCTATACGTTCCAGAACACATCTACTGCTGCGGGCCCCCATAGAAGTAGGCAAAGTGGGCTGTCTACATTTCAGAGAAATCTTGAAGTTACTGGGATCACTGCCTCTAAATAACAAGTGGTAGTTCCATGCATTCATGGCCACTTGTGTGGCATTCTCCTCACTTGTTTTGAGACGTGCAGTGCAAGAGCACTGCAGAAAGCAACATGCGTGAAGTACCTTCTGGAAAAGCCACAATAAAGAATTGTGTGGGGCTCACGACGATAGTACAATAGCCAGCATCAGGGCCGCCACCGGTATTAACCCCAAGATACCTGAGACCAGCGGTAATGTCAGGGATTACGCCACGAGTTCCAGAACAGGCAAACAAAGCAACGATATAAATGCCGGCACAGGCAGTAATGTGCAGCTAAGTTGACAAGAGTGAAAAGGATGAGGCCGCAAATGCCATAGAAGCTGCTTCGGCTCAATTTTCGAGCAGCCTTACATGCTCCATTACAGCACCATCAAGATGCGAATCACTTGCAGCAGCAGTGATGGCATTCCTAAATAAAATGACAGAGCAAGGAACTCTATTTTATGTATAGCTGTTTGTATTTAATAGTAACAGATGAAACGAATTTGCTTAACGATATAGATTTGTGATATTCGTCTGAGTTTATCATAACTTTCCACCATTAGAACTTTTCTATACCACACAGCTGCGGGCTCCTGTCCACTCCCTTTTACCAAATCAGGGAAAATTAGGCGTTTGTGTTTAGGGAGTGTGTTTATTGGTCTTTGAGGTATTACAACAATAGATTATGCTGTACATGCGAAGTTTAGCCAGTGCAGTATGACTACTGACCTGGTGATACGCAAATGCACATTGGTACGATTCTCATACAGGCCAAAATGGGCAGGAGCAGCACCACCTAGATAGCACGATTGTTATAAATTTACTACACCTATCATGATTGGCCGTAGTTTACAAATTGCACATGACTGCTGCAACTACTTTTGGCTGAGATTAATGCTCAATCGGTGAAGCACTGATTGACTACGAGTCCTAGCCAAATGCCGACTCGCCACTCATGTCCAATCGAAGTGTCGCGGTTGATCAAGCAAGGTAGTTAATAATAAATAAAATATACACCAACCAAATCCTCGTTTAAAGGCAGAACCCTACGTTTCAAGACCTGCTCTCTCTTCTTCAGAGGTTGACTGCGGCTATGGCCGTTGAGGATCAGTATTCTGTTTTTCTCCTTCTTCTACGGCAGTGTCTATCGTTTTGCATCGGTGAGGTGGCGAAGTCCGTTCACGTAGACGGTCGGAAGAGTACCGAGGGATCTATTTATGTTTTCTGGCGTCATTTGTATGAGCCAGGAGTCAATAAGAAGTTTATGTCTGGGATTGGTCTCAATCCCAGACAGGTCTCGTAGGTCTCGCAAGTCTCGAAACGTAGGGTTCCGCCTTTACACGAGGATGTGGTTGGTGTATATTTTATTTATTATTATTGTTGCTCCCCAACCAGAGAGACTTCTTTCAAATGTTCACTTTCAAGGCAGTTGATGTAGTAAATTCACTATGCATGCCTTGCTATCTATGTGGAGTTGGCAAAGGTACTGAACTTGGGATCTCTGGGTTCTGCAGCCACAGCTTTCGTCCCACGTGCTCCTAGCTGCAGTGCAATATTGCACTCGGGCCCCAATGCTCCACCACCATAAGGCGACTTTTCTTTTCTCATAAAAGCTAGAAGTGGCAATGCTTTTCCCACCGATTTGTAGTCACTGTTGAGCGACTACAAATCGCACCAAGTCACTGGATAATCATCTGCCTCTCAACTCTTCCAAATGTTGTCGTAGGAATTGGTCTTCCTGGAGTCACCTCCAGGAAGACCAATTCCTAGAGGTGACCGATGTAACCGATGCTGACTCAAGGTGGCGACACTCTTCACCCCACTCCAGAAACCCGACTAGCTGGAATTGTGTTCAAGAACTGGCTCCAGATCACTGCACGCATCAGCGAAGTGCTATTTAAGGTCAAGTGGATTCTGGGGTTTTGCACTTGGGCCTTGAGGGCACATGGGCTGACACCCGAAACAGCTTCGATTTTCAGTTGGGGATGTTGCAGGTGTGATTTGCCCTACTGTTCCAAATTAAAGGAGCGGTGCAACGATATTCAATTGGAATGTTTTTCACTTGACACGAGCTTACTGGCACACCTGGGACTCAAGGATACTCACACGCAACGCCACTGGCCAAGAAACTCCTTTGTTGCGGTGTAATTTCAAGGACAAAAGCGATCATTTTCATTCAATCTCTCCTTTGCAAAATTTGATGACGTAACGTGGGGATCGCAGTACACCCAAGTTGACGATATTTGAATGCGATTCATAGATTAGAC
Source organism: Ixodes scapularis (assembly GCF_016920785.2). Taxonomy (NCBI): domain Eukaryota; kingdom Metazoa; phylum Arthropoda; class Arachnida; order Ixodida; family Ixodidae; genus Ixodes; species Ixodes scapularis. The sequence goes on along the minus strand of NW_024609857.1, from coordinate 174,423,714 downwards.
CCGAGCATTGCGTGGGCACTTGACTTGGGCTCGTAATAATTGCTAGCTCGAGAAGCATTCGGGTAGTGACCCGTGTCCAATCGCTGCAACGACGACAACAGCCGAGCCATAACAATGTCTGGAACTCAGCGCGTGTCCTGCGCTTTGCCAACCCCAGCCCGTGGCTATGATCAACATTGGCGGCATATAATCGGCTCCAGATGACGTGCCGCTTGTTCTGGCTGAGAGTTGAGGGAGTGAGCGCTGCTCGTTTCTTCTTTAATTTTCTTCTGGGACTTCTATTGCGTGGGGTGAAAAACGAGCGCGTGTTTCATAGGTCATTAACGTTAGGGATCCGTTTTAAGCGGTATTTGCGCAAAGTACAAAAATTGTTGCATCGCTCCTTTAAGTGCTGAACAATAAGGTGCATTTTGATGACTAACCTGGCAGCGGAATATGCGTAGAGTAGCTCCCTCTGAAAAGCAGTGTACTGAAAGCTTAGTATTTGTTACTGTGCATTTTGAAATCTAATCGGTACTTGTCAAACCTGTCACGAAATTTTTTAGTTTTTTTTTCCCACTTTTTTGCGAGATGTCTAGGCACATTACTTTTGAATTATCCGTCTTGTTATCCATCGGTAAAAAATGGGGTAATAGCTTGACACAGAAATTTGGAAACGGATGACCAGCTAAAGGTTTCCGTCTTGAAACCAGAATGCAGCATTGAAAATGTCCTATCGGGGCCGGCTCTCATATACAATGACTACCTTCGAGTCGACCATTGGGCCGTGTAGCTTGCGGAAGGCGACAACGAAAACTGTTCTACTTGTTCTCTCTGTTATCTGCGTGCGTAGTTGCGCTCTGTCTGGCAACAAAGTTCTCCATGCAAAGGCCGCAGGCCTTTCAATGCCGCCTCCTCCCACTTGGCCCAGTACTGCTCCCATCCTCGACGGAGAGTCGTCGCACGCCAGCACTGTGGGACGTGACACATTATAGTATGCTAGAAGAGCTGAAGATTCATAATTACTTACAGCGAGACCTGGACAAGGACAGAGAGAGGAGAAAAGACAAGACAAGCGCTGAACTAGCAACTGATTCTATTGAAAAAAAAAAAGACAAGTGATGCTGTTAGTTCAGCGCTTGTCTTGTCTTTTCTCCTCTGTCTGTCCTTGTCCCAGTCGCGCTGTAAGTAATTATGAACTCTTACCAACTCGCCCAATTGTCCATTTTGCTAGGAGCTGAAGATTCTAACAGACCCTTGGCACACTTGTACCCCTTTGCTTGCGTCTTGGTTGAGGCCCACACTTATACTTATCCAGAAGGCGGTGAAGGGTTCTAACACATGGGCGGCCCCCTTCAAAAAAACGACCATAGAGGTACAGAGCTGCCAAGAGTGTAGCTCTGTTTTGTGCGTCGGTGCCGGAGCTTTCTTGATGACCTCCACCTTTTCAGCCGAAGAACAACGTCGTCCCTGTTGATACAGTATCGCAGGTACGATACGTCCTTGACTCGGAAAGCGCCCTTGTCAGCATTCAGACGCAGGCCGTCGTCCTGGATGAGCTGCTGTACCCTCTGCAGCCGCTCGTCGTGTTCAGCTATCGTTTGTCCGCCGATAAGAATGTCACCCGAAATACCCTATAGGGAGATTTCAGATAAGATCGACCAAAGGGTGGCTGGTCGACATTTTTAAATCAACTGATGTTTTTATATGACATTGTCTAGTGTCTGGTATAAACGAATCCACACTTAGTTTTGACCAGAAAAAAAATTTGGAGACAAAAAAAATCGTAAGGCAGGGAGAGGTGGACAGTTGCAATAACGCGCACTGATGGAGGGGGCAAGTTTGAAAGTGAATAATTAAAACAATAAAATTAGGAGAATTTTAAAACTTTTTACAAACAAACTATGGGTACAACTTGCTTCTAATATAAAGTAATAATTTTTATTAAAAATTTATTTAGTTTTCTAAAAATTTCCAAACATGCCTGCTCGAACGACAAATGGCAAACTTTGGAAATCTGTATCTCATGAAATAATTTAATCATTATTACATAACTTGCAGACATTATTTTACTAATATATGGCTATTATTGAAAAAATAAATAAGGTATCTGAGTGACACAATAGTTACAAAATATTTAGGCAAACATGGGAAAAAAATCAAACAAAGAACAATTCCAATGCGAATAAAAAAAAACACCACCTTCGATTTTTTTTAAATTTGGGTACCCTGTTATACTCTATTTCGGCATTCATTTCTATTAAAAACATGTTGCATCATTGCACTGTGAAAGAAGAAACAACTCCCCAAAGTAGGGTCCTTTTTCAAAGCCTACACTTAGCAGTGTCCTATACAAGAAGTGACTCTGAGTTCCAGTTTCATGAACCTTGCACAAATCTTTTATATACATTTATTCAGATGAGGTCATTGATAAAAAGAGCGATCGGTCACACAGTAAAAGGGAGGAGAAACTATATACAGCATTTTACATAAGCGTACAAAGTGGTATCATATTAGAGACTAATGATTTGAGAAAAGATGATGCAGTGTGAAGTTGTACCTTCCGGTATATTTTACATCTAGAGTAAAATAAATAACTTTACTTCCACACACAAAAATAAAGATATAATAGTAAGATATTTAGGTTGGCAGTGTATTTACGATTACAAACAATTTCAGGTGACGGATGCCATAGTGCCTAACTGGAGCAGCTTCGATGCTCTCGGTGTATGAATGAATCGTGGCAAGCCGATATATTTTATCCTGCTCGAGGATAACATTTTGGGATTTTTTTTATAGTAATCAGATAAAAATATTAGTAACCACCAACAAAAACAGTAGGTTAAATACCCCGTGAAGAAAAATGTGATAAATAAGATGTCCCTGCATTCAAAATGAGCAGTCCTTGGGAAATCAAATTCGGCACTTTACGCTAAGGTTTTCCTCGCTGTACCCATTTAATAAAGTTGCTTCCAAGCAGATCCGACTGTCCGTGCTACATATACGTCACAGGTCCCTTCTGTTGATGACTTGCTGAGCCGCCACGCGTGCCAAGACTGAATGCCAGGGAAGGCGCGCACCGTCAGCCACTCTTCTTTTTTTTGTTCACGATACCGAACAACCTCATTTTCGTCCAGATATACAAGATGCACGCCTTTCAGTTTCTTTGATAGAACGCTCACCATTGTCCTGGCCGTCTGAATTGCGCTTACTGAACGTTCTCTCAGGTTGTTCAGCGTGGCCTGGTGCTTCACGAGTCCGCCAACTCCGTCACATGCATTTTTCCCATGTCCAGATGCAGAAAATAACCACTGGGCTTGTGGGCAATCGTCCTTTGCAAATTGGTGAAGCTGGTAGCGATTCTTGAAATGACTGGCGGCGCCGTCACTTACGTACGTCACGTACGAGTATACCGCAACGTTGTCTTCAACCCACTCTTTCACTTTTTCTAGAGCCAAGCAAGCGTGAGCGGCGTCGTGACATAGGTCCTCACTGATGATGGCAAAGCTGTTTGTAGATTTTCTTGTCGTCACTACACATGTAAATATCCAAACTTGTTTTTTTTTTCAGTGATATGCTTGCACTTCGTCAGGAAGCACGATGGTCCAGTTTTCAGCAAAGTCAAAATGAAAGACAATGCTCCCGCGTTGCATGCACTGTTTTTCATCGTAGATCGCTTTACCTTGCGTTTGCCGGATATGGTTGTGAAGCACCCAACTTCCAACCGTCACTTGGATGACTTTTAGGAAAGTCTCAGGTTCCAAAGTTTTTTTCACAAGGTCGCCGGACTCCCATGTTGCAAGCACAATCTCTTCATCCTCCGGGATATCAAGTTCCTGGAGTGTAAGAAACTGGCCTTTTGGGTAGTGATCACAGTCTCCTTGAAGGCACAGTTCTGTTGCTGGGTCGCACAGAAATGCCGAGTTCATATCACCAGTGTTGAATGTTGAGCCTGTAACGTTCTCTAGAGCGGCAATACAAAGATAATAATTGGCGCAGCGCACACAAACGCACACTTCCTGGTGTGGAATACATTGGACCCATCTAGGGCGCAACGAATAAAATTTCGTTAGCCCAACGCCGGAGTCGGGATGCTTGTCTTTGTATATACGGAAGGCCTCTCGTATTGAGCGTGTCATGAAGCGCTTTGGCACGAACGTTTTCACTCCGTTGAGCATGACAGAGATGACGTCCTTCTGGTTGGGGCTTTGGCGCGAACATTGTAGCTCGTCTTTCGTGAAGTACTCTAGGGCAGCAGACAGGTTCTCAGGGCTCACCTTGCACCTCGTGTAAGGATCCGGCTCATACCACACGCCATGCTTTTCCTTGAGTTTTCGGGATTTACTGATGAGGTACATTGAGGCCTGTGGAATCATCTTTTGAACCTCATTCTTCGTCAGTGTTGACGGCAGGAGTGTAAGCAGTTGACAATGTTCCCGGAGAGAGGTGGCGGTTTCAAAGGCCTGCCGAAAGTTGTCCACCCACTCAGTGCATGTGGAGCATGTTGGTTCGGACGACCCCGATGGTGCGTCCCTGTCGTACGCAATACGTAGCCTTGAGCGTATATTCTTGACAGCAACCTGCTCCAGTTCTGTCTGCTTTCTCTTGACATAGGCAGGCCTGTCCCGACTTCTTACGACGCTTGGTTGTCTCAGCGGCGACACATCTGTAGGTAGTATGCTGCGATTTAGATCTTCAATTGCTTCTTCAGCTGGCACAAATATGTCAGGGCACTGCTCCGAGCTTCGCATCAAGATCTCCTTAGTGATGTGCATGAAGCAATGGTAGCACAGGTAGTCCGTCGCACTCACTTTGGTGGAACAGTCAGGCGGAAGAATTTGCTTCAACGAGTTTAGGTCCAACTCGCCAGCACTTCGAAAATTCCGCTGCTTTGGTATAGTCTTTTTGTGTTTGCAAAAGTAATCTGCACAAAACACTCGTTCGGAGCTCCAGGACGTCTTCATAATGTATACATAAATAATAGAAATTAAACCCCAACTGATGGCATATAATTGCCAAGTGAAAGAACTACTGGGTGCACAAGTGACAAGTCCGAGGCTGAGGAGCTCACTCACTGCAAACGTACATTTGAAAAGAGAGGTCACAACTGAGGCTGTCGGCAAAGCTTGATCCACGTCAAAGGAAGAAAGAGGAAAAGTCTCCAGACAAAAAATTGTGGTCAGCGGCCTTCGAAAAAGACTTTCCGGAATCGCACTGTCGTCCCTCCACGCGCTGATATGAAAGCACCCGAGCTTCTACCACGTGGTTCATGACACAGCCTGAGCCATGTCGGCGACCGGTTCGCGAGTGGTTGGCGGTGGGGTTACGTTGATGGTCACTCGGATTAGCCCTTGCTGTACTGAGCTACCGCCTGCAGTGCCTTATCGCCGGCTGGTGTCAACAACGAGAACACACACACCCTGTCTACACCAAAACTACAAGCGTTCACCGCACACGCGTCGCCGCCGCTTTTAAGCTTTTGTGAAATTGCTTTCTTTTGCCGCGGAGAACCGCCTTATCTTAACTACGCGCCTGAAATCCTTCCAGGCGGGCGTACACAATATCAAGCGTTTCGAGAAATGCCCGTGGAGTAGAACTATGGGAAAATTCGGAGCCCGCGATGTCGATATCGTCGCCGTTGTGTTAGTACGCCGTCGCGTACTGCAGTCCCCCGTTGGGGGAGGGGGGGGGGGGGGGGCGGTCTTACTACGATAACATGGCGACAGCGTTTACACTCTATGTATTTACGCGAGGCTCGAGTATTTGGGGATAATGCTGCCGGTTGGTGTGCCCCTTTGTGCCTGATATTATCGCCCGTGACGCCAGCGAGTGAGATGGCGACAGGCATGACTGCTCAGTAAACAGGCGTCGGCGGCCATGTTTTGCTGGTTGAAGCGAACCCCTTTGTCCTTGACAGCGAGCGGGGAAATGCGAAAAAAAGATTGTATCGGCCGTTTTGCCAGAACTAGCGACGAGTGTCGTCTGCGGTTTCCGGCAACTATTTTGCCATAATCGTGAGCTTAGCGAGGAAATGATTTTTGCTAGCCACAGAACACTACCACGCAGAAAGGGAATGCTTGAACATGTTTTTGTTCTGGATATATATCAGGGATATATATGAGAGAGAGAGAGAGAGAGAGAGAGAGATGAAGGTAGAGCGGAAGAGGGAATAGCATATAGTGTCGCAGGAGAATAAAGTAAACAAAGTTCCTAGTGGCCGATGGCTGCATGATCTTTTCTCGGATCACTAGTCCGATACCTCTTTGTACACAGTAGTTTCTCCTTACTTTAAGTGTCTGAACGATTTCTTTAGTTATCATTGGCCTCATCTGAATAAAAATATATAAAAGATGTGTGTTGGTTTCATGAAACTGGAACTCAGAGTCAGTTCTTGTATAAAACACTGCTAAGTGTAGGCTTTGAAAAAGGACCCTACTTTGGGGAGTTGTATCTTCTTTCTCAATAAAATGATGCAACATGTTTTTAATGGAAATGAATGCCGAAATAGAGTATAACAGGTTACCTAACTTTAAAAAAAATCGAGGGTGGTGTTTTTTTTTATTCGCATCGGAATTTTTCTTTGTTTGATTTTTTTTCCATGTTTGACTAATATATCCTAACTATTGTATCACACAGATACCTTAGTTATTTTTTAAAAATTAGCTATATATTAGTAGAATAATATCTGCAAATTATATCATAATGAATAAATTATTTCATGAGATACAGACCTCCAAAGTTGGCCATTTGTCGTTCGAGCAGGCATGTTTTCAATTTTTAGAAAAATAAATAAATTTTAAATAAATATGATTACTTTATATTACAAGCAAGCTATACCCATAGTTTGCGCCTAAAACGTATTAGAGTTCTCCTAATGTTATCGCTTTAGTTATTCACTCTCAAACGGGCCCCCTCCACCAGTGCGCGTTAATGCAACTGTCCACCACCTCATGCCTTACGATTTTTCCTGTCCCCAAGTATTTTTTCTAGTCAAAACTAAGTTTGGATTTGTTCATACCAGACACTAGACAATAACATATAAAAACATCAGTTGATTTGAAAATGTCGACTAGCCATCCTTTGGTCGATCTTATCTGAAATCACCCTATACTCCTTTAGGGCGGTTCAAGAGTTCTCCCAAATAAAGACGTGGCTTTCTGCCGGGCACTGTTAGTATACTAGTAGACGTATGAAGTGAAAGAGAAGTGCTTGAGGAAAAGAGTGGAACAACGTATAGATTAAACGGTCTTCTTGATGTATACAAAAAGGGGCGACGACAGATCAAATATATATGCAATGTACATACAAAAGGCGGAGAAAACACGTGACAGATGTGGCATCATGAAGTCAGAGAGAAAGAGAGGAGGAAAAATTGTCGAGGAAGATGCAAGAGGTCTGCAAGTCAACAAGTGGAGGAATGTGGGCGGGGAGGAAAAGCTTAGGGCGCCACACCTGACCACCCAAATGATAGATATATAATTAAAAAAGAGGGAGAGAGAGAGGAACGGAAGAAAGAAAAATGCCTAATAGCCGAAAGAAAGTTTCTTGTTTAGACCGGTAAAAAATTCCGTCTTTAGGTTAAAAATTAATCTGTTTTCTTCCTTTTTGCGTGAGGTGGGTGTGTGGAAGCCTGATTTGCCGACGCATACTTGCATGTTGAGTTCAGAATGATTCGTGTAGGACAAGTGTTTAGATACGTGTGTGGAGAGGTCATGTTAAAGTTGGCCCGCTCTTTCTAGTGTGACAAGTCTATCTTGGAAGAGGTCATGAAGTAGGTGGTCAGTTTCGCCAATATATAACAAGGTCTAACAGAGTGTGCAGGAAATAATGTATATCATATTAGAAGATTTACAGGTTTGACTGTCAGGGATTCTCAATGGCATGTTGGGAGGAAAACCGGTTTGTTTGCACGGAAGACATTTCAGGGCGCCGCACGGCGTGGTACCAGGGAGCAAATTCGGAAGTTTTGTGGAATGGTTAGTGTGTACTAGAAGAGATCGCAAGTTTGGTTGTCGACGGTAAGTTGGGGCACGTGCTTTAGAAATAACATTAGAGTCTACGAGGTGGGAAGTGGCGTCCATGATTAGTTTGCCGAGCCTGGGTATGAAGGAATGGAACGTGAAGATGAGGGGGTTGCCCGGTGTTTTAGATCTTGGTTGGGGAAAGAGGGCGCCTTGCCGAGAACTGTTAGTGAAGCGACTGCTCGCATTGCGCAGAAAGCCAAGTGGGTAACTACGTTCAGTAAAGAAGGCGGTCATTGTCTTAAGCTGTTGACGAGAAATGGATGTCGTCGCTGCAAATCCTACGGAGGCGAAAAAATTGTGAGAATGGAATAGAGTTCATTTGGGATCTAGGATGATTCGAGGAGTAAAGAAGGTAGCTATGGATGTCAGTGGGTTTATAGTGCGCAGAGGTGTGGAACCTGTGATCGTCACAAGTGATTTTTAAATCTAGGAAGTTGACAGAGCATTTTTATAGCACCATCTTAGAAAAAAGGGTATGGATAGTCCTCCCTTAGGGGAGGAACGGTCTTGTAACTTATGTTCCTTTAAAAAGGGAGAAACGTTCGTCCCTGAAGCAGGGGGGCAAGGTTCCTCCGTCGCTTGCATCTCAATATGGCGGCCCCGAATCGAGTAAGTCAAGCCCAATGGCTTGACGAGGACGCTACGTCTCTTGTACGGGACGAGAGCAGCAGCAAATAAAAGCGTAACATGAGCTGTCCGGAAAGTGTCTTTATTTCCGAAGACAGATTCCCCCCACAGGTACAGAAACTTGCGTTTCGAAAGCAGTTACTCAGTCTTCTCGTCGACAGCACTGCGATGTTAAACGGAGACAACCGATACCCAGTTACTTCGCGCACTTTGCGTCTTACCTTTGGTGTTCCTCGAGTCACAATTCCTTCGTCAACAGCACATCACGGAGAAGGGCAAACTCAATCCGCGAAACCAAAAAGCGCTCTCGAAAGAACAAACGCCGAAGCTGCTGTTTATCGCGTAGCGTGAAAGGTTAAATCGCCAGCCACCAGATGGCGGGGTCAAGCAGAGTTATTGCAAGTAGCTAGGCTAGGCGGAGCTAGGTACCGCCCAATTCATGTTCGACAAAAAATAATTTGCTCTCCTCAGGCCACTACTGCGCTTGGGCATCCTCTACTACACACACATTACGCTTATTACAAGCATAAGGTGAACATACATTGAGCACATACACGGCCTACACAAATATCAATAGAAGGAAACACCACACTAACCCGAACACTACGCTAGTGCTCTGCGTTTCCGTCTTTTATACTGGTCGTTTTGAACGTACGGAACGTTTCGGTGACTTGCTAAGCAATAAAAAATATTCTTAGCATGTTGATTTTTTCCCAGCAATGTCATACCTCTGAGAGTATCTTGAATGGCTCAGGGGATTAATCTCTTATTAAAAAGTAAACGCTCGATCATGCCGTAATTATTTGAAAGCCAATTAATCAAGCCGCTCCAATGCGGTTCAAAGCCATGCGTTTGTTTCCCCACATGGCACGTCATAGCCTATATTTCTATTGGTTTTTCTATTTGTGCTGTTCGCACTAAGGTGCAATTGCCGTCTTGAAGTAATCTCTGTAGAGCGGATATTCACTCAGCTGGCAGTGATGCTTCACGGGCTGAGAAATTGCTTTTCGATCAACTTGAATGCAGTCAAAGCCGCGACTTGCGGCAGCTGTTAAGTGTACGGAGCTACGCCGTGGCGAGCCCGAAAACGTTTAGCGGTCATCGCAGCGCGCCACTTGGAGGGCAGTTTCTCCAGGAACCGTAGTATATTTAAACAGCAAAATAAAGGCTAGCTTTTTTTTTTTTTCGATTTTACCTACTATTGTTTTTTTATGCTAAAATTCCACACTGTATATATACGTACTTTCCATCACGATTTCGTACTGTTGTCCATGCCGCAGAGCGCAATCCCGCTCGGGGACAATACAACCGACAGTCACATTGGACACTGTATGATAGCGATAGGAGCTTCTACTGTTAAACCTGCGTTCCAACATGACTATCCGCACGTTGATCGATTGCACGTAATCCCTCAAGTGGTATTAAACTTTTTAATGTAAAGCGGAATGTCAACCTGCGACACCCCGCCCCCTCCGATCATGGCCCGACCAACGGCATCAATGCCGTACGTGGCGCTGCTGGCGCTGCTGGCACTGCTCCGGAACTTCGCTGTTTCTAGCGGCTTCGTTTGCTCGTTTGATAAAATTAGTGATAAAAACGTCAATGCAACCGAAATGTTCTGCACGTTTATACCAGAAGACGGAATTACAGGCGCCCTTCGCTGCCGCTGAAACTCAATCAACTCAACAGCTATTTATTAAACAACGTGCGCGACCTTCTCGAAAAACCAAACCGAAAGATGAGTCGGGAGGGCGAAAGCTTTCTCCCGTCTGCCTCGAGAAGAAGAAAAACGTTTTGTTCCTCCCCTTTTCTCGTGTCCGCTTGGGGGCGCGTCAGTAGAAGGGAGGAAGACGCGCCGTTGCTACTTTTTTCCTCCATTTTTTCTTAGAGTGCAGTGAGGTAAACGTAACGAAGGGGTCCCTACTGTAAAAACCTGTACAAATGTATACCGGTCTATAACGGTTCACACCGGAGTCCTGTATTCTCATATCGGTAACCGGTAGCTCTCTACCGGCTACCTGTAACCACGTCCTAGCGAAGCCGATACGCCGTACCGGCTGCCCATACCATGTACAAGCGGCCGGCAAAAACGTACGGGCACCGCCGGTAGGCCACACCAGTAACCGGTAACCACGTAAGCGCGAAGTTGATAGGCCGTACCGGTTGGCCATATCATGTACAGGCGGCGAGTGAACACGTACAGGCGAAGCCGGTACGCCACACTGGTGGGCCGTAATAACGTACCGGTGGCCAGTGATCGATGCGCGGCCAACAGCAACCACGTCTCGGAGCGACCGGTAACGCCTTACCGTCGCGGCACTTAAACCGGCGGTCGGTAACCTTGTACAGGCTCTACCGGTATACACAATAGACGGATCTCACTAAGCGTTGGGCGCATGCGTAAAGCCGCCATAACTTTAGTTCACAGGAGGTAGACGGCCGTGCACGCGAGGGCTCGTGCCTTCTCGTGCTCTACACGCGAAGAGCTCCAGCGAGGTTGTCGCACGTGCCCAAAGACTAAAGTTCCCTCGCTGCATTGCGGCAGCGGTGGCGTAGTCAAACTGGCCGGTGAGATCGGTCTATTTAACACGACCAGAAATTATCAGACCTCGACGGAAACGCGCGCACCGCGAAACTAAACTGTGACATTTTTTTCAATAAAGAATTTTAATCAGAAAATCACATATTAGGTCATTTCAATTTAACACTTTCAGCTATCAAACTCAACCATTTTATGACATGCATATTTAAAGTCATGGAATGCGAAAACCAAATCCATCGGAAGCGAGGCCGAGATAAACGAGAGTTTGCTTCATAGCTTTGAGCCCTATACTGCGGTAGTTTCGGTTTTGGTTTATTGACATCGGATTGGATTGGATTTTGTAGCTGGAAGCCAGGGTGCAGAAAAACAACCAACGACGGACAAACAATGTTTTTCTTAACAAGAAGTAAACTTAACATGGTAAGTTTTTATGCTTTTAAATGTTTTAAAACTATTTTGAGTAATAATAGTACTAACATAAACTAAGGCAGATTATTACTTCAATCTAATCCAACCCTTATGTACCGGCGCCCAAGGAGGTTATAATGGACAGGAGGTGGCGTCCCTATTCCCAATGCATAGAGCGAAGTGTAACGGAAGTAGGCGTGGCCACGAGCCGCAACGATCATTTCTTGACCAATGGGAAGCCAAGTGAGTGGGCGCCGCCAATAATTTCGGTGCAAACAACCGCGTTGCGATGACATTTCCGTGGCAACGCGACTGTGTGCACCGAAAATAATGGCGGCACCCACTGATATTTAAAACAGCGCTTAAACGAATGCCTGGTTGCCCACCAGAAAGTAAGTGACTAGAATTGAGACGCTCCGGACGACGCACCGTGAAGGACTTGGCGGTGCGCAACGCATTTAAAAAAAACAGCAACAGCAGATCGCACGAGCGCGCATGCAAGCCAGGAGCGCACAGAACAACGGGCTCGCGCTTCCAGTTCTTACTTCGCTCGCACATAATGTGGAACTAAGTATAAACACTCACGCTGCAAAGCATTTGCATCGTCGACGCTCACGGCGGACGCCGACCGCATAGAAAGCTAGCCTCGTGAAGCACACGCCGGAGCAGATTAGAAAGCAGACGAACCGCCGGTGCGCTACCCTACGGCCTCGGAACGGGTGCGCAAGGCAGTCTGGGATTAAACGCCTCTTCCGGCTTCACTCGGGCTGACGTCATGCCGGGTCCTGTCTGTTTAAACGTCCTTGACCGGCGCCGCTGGCAGCTGGCTAGTGCTGTGAACCAAAGCCGCATTGACGTTAGGGCTATGTTGATCGGTGTGTATCGGTGCGGATATGTACTAAGCGTACGTGATTTATGTTGATGGCGCAAAGGCAATAGTCAGCGTGAACCGTATCAAGAAGTTCAAACCGGCGAGCGTTGGCGACTTCGACCCCGTCGACCCAGACGTGCCGAAAAGCGTCTACTGGGAGGCTGTTGGAGCGTGCGCCGGGGAATGGTAAGTTGTTTTCTACGCACCAGGGGCTCGAAGCACAACGTTTACTGCAAACCGTGAATAGGTAGTTTTCGTAGATCGTTTTCGTTGTCCCGCAACGCCCTCCGCAACTTGCTATATACCTGGAACACTGCAGTCAAGGCTATCGGCGCGCAGGCGCAGTAGTAACTTCTTCGTTGCGGAAAGATTAGCTGAGGGGGAAGCGCGGTCTGCCAAAAATCCCTAATGTTCGCGAGCCCCTAATTTTTGGCAAATTCTACACGTCCAAAAATTAGCGAAATTTAAGGTCGCCTGGAAAGCGGAAATTTGGTGGGCCCCCGTTCCCGCGTCCCCGGTTTGTGCGTCTAGAATTCGCGAAATGTGGTGGGCACGAATATGTCCTTGCGCCGGATTGGTAAAGAAATGGGTGGCAAAAGCAAAGGGTTTTACATTGTTGAACTACAGGGCGCTCCAGATGGCAGCAACGACATTTAAAATACATCACAACGCATCGGCTTTGTAAGCTACGACAACTTTATCACATAAGTTCGACTAGGTGGTGCATTTAATTTGTAAAAAAATATAGAAGAAAAGACTTGTTGAAACAAGGGTTATAGCGCAGGCTAGATGTTGAACGGTCATATTTATGAACTTCGATACAAGGGGGGGGGGGGGGGAAGGGGGACAAACACGACTTTGAGATGTAATTCAATGTGCATGTTTCGTCTTAGAGAGACACGAGGTGAGCTGGTTGCTGCTTTGAAAAAGAAGCACGTGGCCACCCGTATGATATTGGACTCAAGGTTCGAGGTATATGTGCGCCTTTAAACTCTTTTTCTTACCTCATTCTTAGACTCTTTTCAGAACCAGCGTCCTTAAGTTCGTCTTTTGTGTCCATTTTTCAAATCGGCACCAAACTTCACTTCTGTTACCAGCGGGCAGTAATTGTGGGTAAAATTGCACGGTTAGGCTGAGGAATATCTTGCATTTTGTTTGCCCCATGAGTAATTGTGTCCATTCATTATGGCTGGTCAGGACTCTCTGTATAGACATTTTTTTTTAATTGCTTGCTATTCTGTTACACAGATCCGGTGGGTAGATACGCTCTATGAAAGTGGACCACAAGCCGCACTTTAACACACAAAGAGCCGCAGCTTGGCCACTCCTGGTCTGGATTGTGCTGTAGCCGAAGTTGTCCGTCTTCAATTTTAACAGATACTCTCATGCTTGTTTCTCGACCACATTATATCTGAATTTGTCCCTCGTCAGTCTTACGAGGCGTCCTCACCTGCTCTAAGTCTCAATCTCGTTATACTCGAAGGTGCATCTCTTCTCCACTATCGCAAGACATCCTCGTTCGTTTGGCGTCCTGCTTGCGTTGCTGCCAAAGTTTTCTCTTTTGAATCTTTTCATCCGCTTCGATGGTCCTCTTGTTGCTACTTTCCTCTCTTAGCTTTCAACAAGCATGTTTCATGTTGTTCCGAAGTGCCCTAGGCCCTTTGCTGTCGCTGTGCCTCAGCACGCTTGCGTGTATATTCCTCTGGTGAGACCTGCTTTCGCATACCGACAACGATAGATGATGCTCAAGTTAGGTTCACAGTGCTCTCCTCAGATGTGGCTATGCGCGACTGCAACCAGATGTGACACTCATTGCTATGGCAACAACGGCGTTGAGTCACTGGCACGTGCATCAACCCAGCTCTTGCCTGCACCCAGTAACTCTTTTGCAAATGCTTGCCCATGTGTGCTCGCAGTGAAGCGGATACGATGCCCGGCTTAGACCTTAACAGTTTTGGGTTTGAGGCACAGTGCCGGCGGTATGTTTCTCTTTTCTGAATTATAATGTGCCGGCGCATGCTGGTTTCAAAAGCAGTTACGAATCCTCAGACCAACGGAGGCCTAAAGTGCATAGGGTTTGCTTATAAATGCTATCGTATTTAAAAGTACTGGATTGCAAGTACAAAGTAACTGAGAGTTTACGTACTTCATAGAAAGTACGCTGGGTGCAAAGTAGTATAATCATAATTTACTTTCTAACTAACTGAGAAGTACCTTTTAACACAATATTTTATCATACTATTTCGCTTACCTCTACAGTGTTTTCTGCCAACAGGTACACGTAGCGCAAACAGATACACGTATCGTCCTTTACACACTGGAGTGTGTAAAAAACGATGTAGCAATTATTTCCTGAAATGACAGTGAATACCGGATATACGAGGGGGGACCCAAAAGAAACCGAACTAATTTTTTTTGCACTTATTTATTCCCATTTCAAGTACAAACGTTCAATCTCCTTCAAAGTACTGTCCACTTGCACTAATACACTTGTCTAATCTTTTAATCCATATGTCGAAACATTGTTTAAATTCATCTTTTGTGATGCTTGACAGCGCCTCCGTCGTTTTTTTCTTCACCTCAGCAACGTCAGCAAAACGCTTTCCTTTCATTTCTCTTTTCATTCTAGTAAACAAAAAAAAAGTCGCACGGGGCAAGGTCGGGTGAGTATGGGGGGTGAGGAACAGGGGTCATACCATTTTTGGTCAAGAACTGTCGTACAGACAAGGCAGTGTGAGCCGGGGCATTGTCATGATGGAAAAACCAGTCACCCGACTTCCACAAATCGGGCCGCTTCCGCCGCACACTGTTGCGCAATCTTTTCAAAACCTCCAAGTAGAAAGCCTGGTTAACTGTCTGACCCTGCGGAACAAACTCTGAATAGACGACTCCTTTCACATGGAA
This sequence comes from Ixodes scapularis, assembly GCF_016920785.2. NCBI lineage: Eukaryota > Metazoa > Arthropoda > Arachnida > Ixodida > Ixodidae > Ixodes > Ixodes scapularis. Next base: position 174,408,359 of record NW_024609857.1, on the reverse strand, counting down.
AAAACTAATCACCATTGTTTTGATTTCACCTGACGAGCTTTCTTGGGGCGAGGCGAACCTGAAGTCTTCCACTGGCTTGATTGTTGCTTTGATTCAGGATCGTAACCATAGCACCAAGTTTCGTCACCTGTAATAACTTTTGAAAAAAGGTTTGGGTCACTTCGGGACTCTTCTTTCAAAGCACAGCATGCTTCCACGCGACCTTGCATTTGTTCAGCAGTCAGCAGTCGTGGCACGAATTTGGCAGCCACCCTTTTCATTCCCAAATCTTCTGTCCGAATTCGCTGCAATGAACTCCAAGTCACTCCCGACAGCTCCACAATTTCGTCAATGGTCCGTCGTCGATCTTCGTTGATGACTGCACGAATTTTTTCAACGTTTTCATGTGTTCGTGCCGTGGAAGGACGACCGGAACGAGGTTTGTCATCAATTGACATGTCGCCATTCTTGAAACGGGAAAACCACTCAAACACTTGAGTTTTCCCCATGGAATCGTCCTTCTACGCCGTTTATAACAGTTCAATAGTTTCTGTTCCACTTTTTCCGAGCAAAAAACAGAATTTAACCGCCGCACGCTGTTCAGAGAAATCAGACATTGCAAAAACGACGCCCACACGAAACACTTGTCACTATAAACCCAGCCGCAACTAGTCCTAACCTTCTTCGAGGACGGGATTCGGCCTAATGACTCAGCAATGTTCGCTCTATCAACTCCTGGCAGCAAAACGCGGTACTGCAAAAGCTCTGCTTAAAAAAGAATTGGTTCGGTTTCTTTTGGGTCCCCCCTCGTATGGTCATGCGCATCTGGAAGCATTCTTTCAGGGGGAAGGGGCAATCACAGGTATAGGACTGAAACATACACCTAGAAAATAAAGGGGGGAATTTAATGTGAACTATGTGTGTACAAATCCTCCGTTGGAAGTTTATATTAAATGAATATTGAAATGCGTGGACCATTTTTCTTTTCCAGATTAAGATGTCGCCATCCCCTGCAGTGGGTGGCAAGTACAAGAAAAAAGAAGACAGAATACAAGACGTCCACTGTGTCGCTTGTGGAGCGTGCCTGACTGGTTGAAAAGCTGCGGTCGGCAAAGCAGAGGGTCGTGAACCTGGAGCAGGAGCTCCAAATAGAGAGGACGCTAGCAAGAATACTGCAGTAGCAGATCTGAACAGGTGAATCTGTATAAATATTGGTTCCTATATCTGAATGGGTCAACCTGTAAGGTACGGGTTTCTTTACCTAAAGGATTCAACCCGTACAGACACGTTTAAGGTACGGGTGCTGTATCTGAACGGGTCAACCCATACAGCTACGGGTTCCTGTATCCGAATGGGTAAACCTGTACAGGTACGGGTCCCCAGTAGCATACGGGAGGCCCGTATCCCATAACACAGTATGGGATATACGGGTCAACCAGTATGAATTTTTATACGGTTTTTTTTAGTAGGGATGGGCGTTACAGAGTGCATTGATGAAGCGGTCAACTACGGAAAGGGGCAAAACCAAAGATGTCGTCAATACAACGACTGCAAAATGTGGGGGTATGGAAAAGAATTAAAGAGTGAGTGCTCCACGTAGCCGACAAAAAGGTCCGGGAAAAAGGGACCGATCTTAGTGGCCATTGCTACACCACAGTTTTGGCGATAGAAGGAGTTATTGTATTTGAAGGCGTTTAGTGTTACGACGAGTTCAGCGTGGCGGATAACGGCGCAAGCCGGGGGATTTTGAGAGGAACGCTGATCAAGAAAGTGTGAGAGAGCCTGTAGTCCTTCGCCGTGTGGAATTACCGTGTAGATAGTTGTGATAACCATTGTGAAGAGCATAGTGTCGGGAGTTGGGGCCAGATTAGACAGGCGTTGGAGGATTACTTTTGTCTCCTTAACATAACTGGGCAGAGTTTGTACAATATGCTGAAGGACCGAATCAATCAAAGCGGAGGTGAAGTAAGTAAGTGGGCCAGGATATGGCGGACACGATAGGTCGGCCAGGGGATTCAGCTTTGTGAAGTTCGGGAGGGAGGTTTAACGAGGCGGTGCGGGATGACGACCAATTAGGCGATTTGCAGCGAGATGAAGAGAGCTGGTTTCGATTAGGAGCTTTACGTTGGCTGTCATTTGGTTTTGGAAGGCGGCCGTGGGGTCAGAGGGAAGGAGTTCGTAAAAATCCGAAACGGAGAGCTGTCGGAAAGCCTCCTCGGAGTAGAGATCACTGCACCAGACCACCACGGCTCCACCTTTGTCGGCTGGCTTCATTACGAGGGCAGGGCGGTTTCGAAGGGATTTTAGAGCGGTAACTTCTGGTGGTGTGGCGTTGCGTGACGTAGAGATTACGTTGCTAGACAAGTTGGCAAGGATGCTACGGCATGCTTTGATCGACTTGTCAGTTTCAGGGTGTTTGGCGCGAGGTGGGGTCCAGATACTAGTATTCGGGTTAAAAGTGTCAAACATCCTGCGGTTAAAGTTCGACAGATGCATCTAAAACTAAACATCGGAAGAACTGTTCGCTCTTTACTTATGGGTGGTTTCATTTGGATTCAGCAACGAGGAGCAGTCGTTTTTTTTTTATTTTGCCTCAACTTTTCATATTTCGTGGTGCATGCTCGAAGAAAAACAATACTTTTTTATTTTAGTGTCTTCACATGTTTAGTTTCTGCGAAAAAAACATCAAATAAGCGGGAAAGAACGACGAGGTTTTGATGATTATCATGTGTGGCGTTTTGAATCACTCTCAGTCTCAAAGTAATCAAAAGAGAGCGTCTATGTTTTTTTTTCGTGCAATAGATATGCAAGTAGGTAAAATGACATTATAACTACTATTTATTATTCGTTGCTCTAATCTTTCTAAAAATCCCCAAGCATTCCTCCGCGAACAAATAAAACCTAAATTGCGGATTTTTTTTTTTTTTTTGAGTCGACTACGTTTTATAATAATACCACAAGTAGAACATTTCGTTGCCTTTCAAATTAAGCAAAGCTCGTGCCTTTATGATGTACGAGTACTGAGATATAAATGACTACCGAGATCTAAATTATGCAGACTTGTACCGTACGCATTACAAGTAATCAAATTACTTGTAATCGATTACTTTTTGGAGTAATTTTGTAATCAGTTGATTACTTTGATTAGGCAGTAATCACAAGAGTAGTCTGATTACTTTTTGAAGTAATGAAATTACTTGTAACCGTTACAATTTGTCCACGGCCCCCCCCCCCCCCCCCGACACACGCCTTTTTTTATGAACTGACAAAAATGAAATTCGCTTTTATTTTTTCGAACGGAAAAAATAAAGATCTTTGTGGAGCTGTAGGAAACGAGGTCAATCTCTTTGTATGTACAGTTTCTGTGGAATGTCCGTTTTTTTGTTTTTTTTTTCGAGCTGGGACTGGGAGTGGGGAGCCCCTGGAAGCCACATTGTGTGACAAAGGCCATTCAGGGCGAAGTTTGAGGAAGCAGATTGTAGCTTTGTAAGTCCTTCGTTCAAACTAGCCCCCTCACGCACACACACACAGACATAAAAAAATTTTAAAAATCCTGCTTAGGGTGCCTACTCGCAGCCCGTAGGAGAACCAGAACCGAAGAATGCCTAAAGCGGATGCAAAACATAACAAAGGCAGTTGAAATATTTCCCCATTTCCCCTACATGGTCTTTGTGACAAGTCCGAGTTGAGAAGTGGTCGGGGCGATCTCTTCCGCTAATGAATACTACACATGATCCGTTTCAAATCCTGGAGCTGCTGCTCTTTTGTATAACATGCGAGCTCATCCACATGTGAATAATAAAATGAACGACGCAAACTTTGAGCGACAACCCTTGCTCAAGCTTAACAAGATCTAGAACCCCCTCCGCCCCCCCCCCCCACACACACACACACACACACTGCCGAACGCCTACATCATTAAACGTCTTCAAACGAATTCTATATGCTTGTGTCCGCATTGTGAAGGTGCAACGACCACGAAGAGGGAGCCAGTTTTTCTTCTTGAGTACTTGTGCAAATGTGCAATATAGGTTGGAAGTAGTTCATAGTTATGAGCGCTAAAGATGTGCCTTCACACAATAAAGTAATTGGAAAAGTAACGATTACTTCTTTAAGTAATGTCCAATTACTTTTGCCGTCGAGTAATCAAGTAATCTAATCGAATACTTTTTAGCCAAGAGTAATAGTAATTGTAATCGATTACTTTTTTTTAGTAACGTGTACAAGACTGAAATTATGAAACAGAAAAGTTTTTCACTTTTCGTTCAATTTAAACACATTGTATATATAAAAAAATATATAGTTCTTTTTTTTTAGCGCGTCGCGTTCTCTTCACAACCTTCTTTTACCCAGAATGCATTCCGTTAGAGGTGTATGCACTGGTGTTGAGTTTTAAGGCTCTAAATGCGATAAAACATGATTCTGTTCTGTTATCAACATAAATTTCGCATTAAAATAAAAAAAAAATCGCGTTTGAAAATTTAGCTTTCCAATGGGAAATGTATTTGACTATAATGTTTTAAAATATTAAACTTTGATATTTCTAACGTACAATAGATTTTGTAGTGCATAGGGTTTAGGCGTGAAGCCTCTCCAATCATGGCACCGGCGGAAATTGACTGGAAGCCCGCTTTCGGCAGTTACGATTTTATAGTATTTAGAAGTTTGGAGTTGCAAACTTGTTATTATATGCCTAACGACATCAATATCTTTTATATGATTATTTACTAAACGTCCCTTAGGTTATTATAATAAATAAAATGTACAGCTGTTTAACCCATAAACCCATTATCAGCGTTTGCTCTTTTCTGGCATATTTAGAGGCTTAAAACTCACAACTAGTACCTATACCTTTAACGGAACCTAAAAGAAGAAAAAAAAAAAAAAAAACGCGACACCGGGAAAAAAAATTATACAGCTTGTTGAAATGGAAAAAAGTTAAAACGTGAAAACCTTTCTGTTTCATAATTTATTTCTCAGTACTCGTACGTGATTAAGACACACACTTTGCATAATGTGGAATACAATGAAAGCTTCTTTACGTGGTGTTATTTGAAAAACAAAACTAAACATAGTTGACTAAAAAAAGATCCGCATTTTAGGTCACAGTTGTTCGCGGAAGCATGTTTGGAGATTTTTAAAAACATTGAATGCAGGAATAATCAATAGTTGTTGGAATGTCTTTTTACCCCCTTGCATATCAATAACAATAAAAAAATATAGAAGCTCTTTTTTGAATACTCTAAGATTGAGAGTGGTCCAAAACGCTTCAAACGACAATCGTCCGAACCCACCATAGGCATTTGCTTCTTTTTAGCATATTTAGAGGCTTAAAACTCAAAAACAGTGCAAATACCTTTATCGGAATGTATTCTGGGTAAAAGAAGTGTGTAAAGGTAACGCGACGCGAGAAAAAAATGAAATTAAAATGTTTTTTTATCCGTCCGTCCGTCCGTCCGTCCGTCCGTCCGTCGATTGTTAGGTATTGTCGCAAGTACAGTTTGGAAAGTAGTCGTTATTAATCGAAACAACTAAAAATATGAATGTAAAATCATTTTTGTAATGATTCCAAAACTAAACGGAGAAGCACCGCCGGAACTCTCGTTCATAACTATGCGTGGATGAGAGGCACACTGTATTCAGGCACTTCGTCATTATTTGAGCAGCTCAACGTTGCCTCATTCGCCAGGGACATTCTGCACTAATAAAGGCGAGGTGCAAAACATGAATGCGTCACACTTGGATACAAGATTCTAAAGGAAACTTTGGGCCTTCGTTCTGCATTCAGTTCTAAAAGAAGGCGGTGAAAAAAGAGTACCGATAAATGTTTAGAAGCCCGTTAAGATTTTGGCGAACCCTTTAAAATAGTTCAACCCCCCAAACTCTGAAAATGCAATACATCATGAACCAGAAACCGGTAATTAAAAATGTAGTACTGGGTTTAAGCACATTAGGCCAAATATATTAGCGGTAATTCCTTAGTTTGTTTCAGTCAAGCCTGATCTCTAAATGTTGAAGATATCACTTTAATAATTATCGAGAACATATGTTAAGAAATAAAATCAAACACCCGGTATTCAGCCTTAGTCGTTACGTAGATGAGGTAAAAATTATGTAGAATCACATAAGCGTTGCAGTTTAGAGTTGAATCTCTTTTTAAATGAATATCTATCAATAATACAATATTGTTCAGTATGGCACGGCTAGGAACTTTATATATCGTAGTAGAAAAGAATTAAAAACAACAATAATCAGTATTTCTGTCTACATTCTATTTTACGTTCAGGACGAAAATTACCCCAGCCGCTCTTTGTTTTTAATTTGTTCATAATGGTCATAGTAATTACTAAAAATGCTCAGGCGGATGACTCACCACAGAAGGAGACCCATCCGCAACAACCGTGTAGCATTCACTAGTGAAGGAGGACACCCCCTGCACAGTGCAGTGTCTTCTACGCGGTAAAAATGTCTCACTTACAATGAATTCCACGATCCTGAAAAGAGAAGTAACCCGTGGTAAGATTCATAACTATTATTATTAATTATCATAATAATTAATACATATTAATATTTGTACAAAATCGTAAGTAGCGTATTTGAATGTGTTTCGCTTTACGTGATGTAAATATTCACGTCCCTCCTCGTTGCACTAGGACCGGCAATACTTTCAGCATTCACACCATTTGGAAACCATCTCCTCTGTCACGGGTACAAACTCTGTGCATCAACAGTGATAACGCCGAACTTGATATATACAGTGACATTAAAGTGTTCAGGAACCAATTGAGAGTGCCTGTTGCCTAACTTTCAATATTGTGTGTTTTTTGCTTTGTGTTTTAAACCTGCAGTTGTGTATTTATTTATTTTTTGTTCATATTTATATATTTTTGCACCAAAGAGGAGACCTGCATTGTTGTTTCTGGGCACGTAAATACAATAATATTATTATAAATAAATAAAATATGCGTGCAGTCAAGGTGCCTGCTTACACATGTGTCCTTTGCTCATGTTAACATATATTGCAAACAACCATTCATTCCTTCATTCATTCATTCATTTGCTGATGAACGTTGTTCGCCTTTGTAGCGATGCGCACTATACATATAAAAAAGGGAAATAAATTAGGAATTATCAAGGAAGTACTTTAACCTCATAAAAGATGATTTAAAACGTTCAGTACATGAAGCCTTGATGGTAATATAAAAGTTCTAAATGCGTGTTCGTGGGAAAGTTTGGATAATTTTATTAACATAAAATGTAAAAGGAATTCGCAGAAATTGTCTTGGAGCAATAATATTAATCGCTGAAGTTAGATCAGGGCAATCAATCACTTCGTGAAGGGGTTTAAAAAAAATAAGTTCCCTGTTGCGTCCCCCAACACTTAAGGTGGAACAACTACGTCGTTCTCGGAGTCTTTTATAGACCGTTCCATTAGGGTCACAGCAGAGAGGGTAAAAAGAGAAAAAAATGCCCTCCCCATCTCACCCTGATGCCGTCTGCTCGGCCGAGTGGGCAGTACCTAGCATCCGGCTGGCGTACAAACTCTGTTTAAAATCGCGTCATTTTGGACATTTCAAGCGCAGATGCACAGATTTTGGTATGCCAGTTATCGTGTATTACTATGCTAGATAAAAGGGCTAACAGAGTCCAATAGCGCTGTTATCTGCGTGCAAATAAAAAAGAAAAATTAGGAAAAACTGTGTCAGACTGGCCGGTCTCTCCGGCGAAAAGTGAATCCGGCGGCTCTACCTTTTTTACTATACAGAGTTCGTACTGGTGTAGGCCTTTAGCGACCATGAGTGTAAGTCTGGAATAATAAATAGAAACGTGCTCTCCTGCCGCAATACACGCAGTAGATGAGGGCAGTACTGCCGGCTGACTCAACTGCTATTTAAGTAATAAAAAAAAGATATGTCAGTTGATCATTTGCCGAGATAGAACAACAGAGAGCTCTAGGCTGATTTTGGAGTAGCCATAACTATTCTAAGAACGCAAACCACTTCACAACGGCAGCCACGAGCGAGAGTTCGATGTTCCGTACAGCTCGCCGATACAGCCCAAAGATGGAGAATGGCAACCTCCCGTTTTGTCGTCTGCTAGCGGAGTCGGGCGCGTGCCCTCTCTCTCGTTTTACCCCGACATGGCTACATTACTCGGTTTATAATTCCGAAGCTTTCCCCTCTGGTTTTACTGTATACCGCAAAGACAGAAATGGACACGGAAGTGGTGTGTGTTTGCTAAGTTCACCAATCTGGAGTAGCAGTGAACATGTATTTTTACTTAAGGGGACCACTTTAGTTTTTGGTACATTTTATCGCGCCTTAGATAGTGACGCGTACTCGATGGACAAACTGTATGACTTGATGACAATTCCAGATAGTGTATTCTGGGGAGGAGACTTCAATCTCCAATGATTTTTTCTCGTTAAGTTCTTGCTACATATGGGCCCCGCGCTTACTCAATGTTTGCTGAAATGATTGGTATATTTAGAGTCGAACAATGTGGTAAAAACCGACTCGAGCAAAAGCTCTCTTGGATTTGATTCTATGCAATTTTCCTAGTGTTGTATTTGAGGACACCATATGCTCCCCGGCATAAGTGATTACTGCACGGAAGTTGCCAAGCTCTCTGAGCCCGGAACGCGAAAGCAAGCGTAGTGTTCACGGGAATAATTTCTGTACGACAAAGGTAATTACGACGCGATCAATGCTGAACTTGAATCCTATTTTTATACATTCACTCGTCTATCAGAAAATAGTGACGTCGAAGCTATATGGCGTGCTGTTAAAATAAAGTACAAGAGCTTCCGGAGGATTATATTCTATGGAAACAAATAAGGAAGCGTGAAAAAATAAACCTTGGTTTAAAGAGGTTCGGAAACAAAAATTGAAATATTCAAATTTCGTTCGGAAATGAGTCAAGCACGACGGATTATAACCGTAAATGATAATCGCACGTTTGTATTTTGAACGACTGGATATATTTTTCGTTTCAAAAGGAGAACTCGAGCAAGCGCTCAAAGAGAAGCGAACGGAGAGCGCTATGCGTCATGGGATATCCGGCACAAACAAAAACAGAAAGAAAAGATTCCCCGTATTCGTGACGTAGCAAGGCAGGCGTGGTTATGAGCTTTGCTCTTGGTGGCGTTGTCAGGGTTGTGGTGGTGTCAATAGGGAGTTGTAGTAGATCGTTTTTCTCATCCGCTACGGTATCCCCGAAGAAAACGCCGCATCTGCGCATGCGCGCCCCCAGCCTTGTCTGCATAGTTCAAGGTCGTGTGGCGGATTACGGAGCACTATCCGGGTGCTTAGCTGGCTGCGGAAACGCTCTACTACAATTCCCTAATAGGGAGTTTTCGTACACCGCGCTGTCCCCTCCGCTAAGCCGTCCACAACGAAGAAGTAGCTACTGCGCCTGCGCGCCGATGGCCTTGACTGTGGAGTTCCCGCTGTCGTAGCGGGTTGCGGAGGGCCTTGCGAGACGGCGAAAACGATCTACGAAAACACCCTAATAACTTCATCGCGTTACAACCGAGCCGTTGGAAGTACCCGTTGGGTTCTTCCAACGGCTACGTGCTCCTTGGGCCAGCGTGTGGCTAATAACTTCATCGCGTTACAACCGAGCCGTTGGAAGTACCCGTGGGGTTCTTCCAACGGCTACGTGCTCCTTGGGCCAGCGTGTGGCTAATAACTTCATCGCGTTACAACCGAGCCGTTGGAAGTACCCGTGGGGTTCTTCCAACGGCTACGTGCTGTTTGGGCCAGCGTGTGGCTAATAACTTCATCGCGTTACAACCGAGCCGTTGGAAGTACCCGTGGGGTACTTCCAACGGCTACGTGCTCCTTGGGCCAGCACGTAGCTTCTACAACACTATCAGTTTACGGCTGAACGGGGTGGGAAAAGCAACTTTTGTTCGAGTTCTGAGCGACGGGCTAATCTTCTAGGGGGAGAATGGCTGTTTCCGGTTGCATGAAAGAGGATCCGAGAACGAGGGGAGTCCTTCCTTTCCGTCTTCTTGAACCGTTTGGTACAATGCTCGATTTGTGAGTTGAACCAAGAGTAAAGCTAAGAAGGAAAATGTTGAAATTCCAAAGGACGGCGCTGCTCCGAAGGAGTCTGCTAAGTCACGACTACGTAACAAGTTCCCCAACGTTGCTAGATCACGTCCCAAATATGCTCCGCATGCATCCACCAGGTGCACATTGAAAGATTGTTTATTTAGCTTCAAAATTAGTTTTCGTGTGCCTTTCAACAGAAGACGGGTGTTTCTGAGGTTAGGGTGCAACATGCAACAGATTCAAGCTAGAAAATGAGCACTGGAATTTTGTTTCCCCACTCCTTTAATGTAGAAATGCGCAGACTTATAGGTAAAGCGAGATGTGCTTTCAAAAAGCTTTTTCAAAAGTTGGTCAGTCCAAACTGAGCAAAAGTACAGAGAGATAAATAATCTTCTGAAATCGCAAAGAAAATAAAAAAAAAGCGTCTTTGAAAAGTTTAGCAAAAATCTAAGAAGACATTCTAAAGAAATCTAGAAGTTTCTTTTGCGTTAACAAAAAGGAAGACGCTCCTATTCCTACGTTGACAGTTGATGGTTGTGAGTGGTGTCTGATAACGCAAAAGTTGAATGTCTTAACTCGTATTTTAAGTCGGCATTTTTGGAAGAGTATCCGCATCTGGTATCTCTAGTGGCTTACCAAACACAGCAAAGTGTAATGCCCAGCACTACGATTAACATGAACGGTATCGTAAAGTTGCTGCGCGGGATTGATGGTAACAAGGGCGTTGAACCTGTTGGCATTCTCCGTTATTTTTCTTAAATACAGTGAATTTCTAGCCCGTTATGTTTTTGTTACATTCAACGAATCTTTAAAGACGCGGATGATTCCAATGGATTGGAAGATGGCAAGCATCACGCCTGTGTTTAAATCGGGGTCTAAAGCCAGTGTTGAAAATTATCGCCCTATCTCATTAAAGGTGCCCTCCGGAGCTTTCTGCGATCGTCTGTTTCTGTTGTTATATTGCGTAGTAGGTGCAAGTTAATATGTATACAAAGTTTTAGAGTACAAAACCGTTTATTAAGTAAATGGCAGTAGAAATATATCGTTACTATTTTCTCTTGAAAGACAATCGCCCATTCCCTGGCCATCGCTAAAACTTGACCAATGGAAATGCTGCATCTCGCGGTGAATGCGACCGTTATTATTGCAATACTTTTTAAGCTTGTTGTAAATTAGAGTTTGAGAAAAACGTAAACTTATTGTGGTGCGGGAAACATAGTTTGCAATTATCGTTCCAAAGCCAGCGAACTATGTTTTCTCCCCGCAAGCTTGTTGCTAGGGGGTGATGCGTCGGCGCGTCGGGTCGTCTGCTTCCCGGGGCGTGTGCAAGCGTGCGTTTGCGACACACGTGTTCCTTCTTCCCGTGGATCCCGACTCCGAAGCCAGCTTTGCGATCCTTCCACGTGAATGAGTCAAACTTTTCCTTGTCATCTGTGGAATGCGACTGCGTATTGCAGTAGTTTCTTTTATCCTTTGAGTGAGCGATTTCCCTGAAATGCCGAACGTTTGTTTCGTCAAGACGTGCCGCCATCAAACTGGGAAGAACGTTCGCAAGGGCTTGCGATTCTTCTCTTTGCCGGAGAAAGAACCACGAAGGACTGCGTGGTTACGCTGCGCCGGGCGAGGGCACGACATCGAGAACCTGCCTCTCATTCCCCGTTTTTGTGCCGAACATTTCGAGCCGACTGCTTTCCGAAAGGACGACCTGCGTCGTTCCCGTCTTCGATCAGATGCTGTGCCGACGCTTCTGCTTCCCGTCGCCGATGAGACCGACGATCCTCCCCCAAAGCGCCAAAAAGTCGTGGTGAGTTTTTCGATGGCTCAAATATTTTTGGGAGTGTCACGAACATGGCATTCTGCGTTGCGCAGTGCGGCTGCTTCTGGTATCTATATTCTGAACTAAGAACTGAGGAGGCATTTGTGTAACATGGGAATCCACATGGCATTCGTCAAGTCGATCAGTGGTGCCTAATGTTCCGGACTAGCGGTTCGAGAGCTTATCGCGCGAATGGTGCGGTGCATGGGGTTTTCATTTTCGGGTTTTATATTTTTCAAAAATCGGGGGGGGGGGGGGGGGGGGGGTAAAAATCGGGCGCTATTTTTCCGGGCGATAATCGGGAAGAAATCGGGTTTTTCCAGAAACCATTCCGAAATTCGGATTTTTTTTCGGGATTTCTTTATCAATTACAAATACGTGCAATGTGTTATTTACATGAACAAAAGTAAACAAAATATATTATATAGGCATAGGATATGTTTCTACCTTCTGATCGGCTCTGAAGTGAATCTTTGCGGAGGTCACGCAAATCGAAGAAAATTGTAACCATCAACTGATGACCAAGGAATTAAACAGATCCAGAATGGTTCATATTTTCTATCAAGTCAGGTGATTTCAACACTGCTTTTCGGGGAGAAATCGGGTTTAACCCGATTTTCATCAGAACTATTCGGGGGAGAAAAATTAGGTATTATCGGGTTTTACCCGAAAACGAAGAACCCTATCAGCATGCACCATCTGCAGGATCGAACTCATTTGTAAAAAGAAAACACGAACAAATAAGATAAAAGGACAGAGTCATAAATCGCCTCTAATGGTACCACCATCACCACCCCCCTCTGCTATTGACCCACCCAAAGTCAATACATGTTTTCCCAGCTTGTTTACAGACAGGAACCCTTTCGTATCAGCTTAGCAAAGTTCCAAGTGTCCGTGACTACTAACAAGCAGGTTTTCTTTTATATCTACTCTTGTGAGCAAACTCAGTTTTTTTTTTTCTTCTCACAATCCTGCACCCACGATTGCGTGCAAACCCGCGTTTGCAAATTTGTATGCACATAGCAAATGCACGCCATGATTTTGTTGCTTGGTGGCACTTCTGGACACTGAGAACTCATGGCAGTTGCTGTATGTTTCCCACTTGCGGCTATAAGTGCTCGTTGGTTGCATTTCCTTCAGTGGTTGGTAAATACATGTCAAGCTGCAGCTTTACGTATGTATGTAATGTGACATCATATCGCGACATGAACATTTATTGTTGCTGAGCTAGAGACTGAAAATATAGATGGTAATGTAAGTTATAAAAACAAATATAAAGAGTGAGGCATCCCTTAGATTTGTATTACAGTGAGAGCTTTGGTTGAGTGCATGAAATTCTAAGCTATGGAAAGGCTACAAAACAATTCATGGATGTTTGCCATCAGCTAAAAAACTAGGCATCAAGGATGTTTGCCGCGGTGACGGCATTGTGTGGAGTGCTCGAGTTGCACCCTTTAATTTTAAAAATATGAAATGTGTAATAAACAGTGCCCTTTGCAGACTCAGGCCTCGGCAACTGGACTGCCTGCACCCTGCGAGGCAGAAATGACCCTCAGGGACTGTACTGCTGAAACAAACATCCCTGCAGTGGTGCCACCTGTCCCTGTCGCAGACGTGCCTGCACAGTCGCATCCACCCGAGTCTGCCTTCTCCACTTGTAGCAGTGGGGTGCCATATGAATGCACATCTCCTGTTCCCAGCAACATGCCAGACTCTGACGCAACCTACTCTCCGTCTCACAGCGAGGATTACGAGAGGTAAGTTGTGCATATAAACACATAGAATCTGTAAAGAATGCTTCACATGATCCCATTTCAGAATCGAGCATGGTGCATCAGCTCCACCACCACCACCAGAAGAAGAGCGCCAGTTTCTGGTGTTCGAGAGCTGCCTAAGGGAGCTTTTCAAGACGTGCCAAGAGTGCTCAAGACTGTGCCAAACAACGATCGAAACTACCGGCACACTGATCACAGTCTACAGCATCTGCCCTGTGGAGCACGTGCGCACATGGAAAAGCCAGCCCATCGTCAACGGCAGACCAGCAGGGAACATACTGCTGACCAGCCACCTGGTCTTCTCTGGAGTGAAGATTGCCCCTACGCTGCGGATGCTACGCCATATGAACGTGCAGGTCATCTCCGACTCGAGCTTCTACGAGCATCGGAAGGCCTTCGCTCTACCTGCAATCCACAAGGTGAGCAATATTCCGGGACACTGCAACTGCATTTTTTTCCCATATACCCAATTTTCCAATGAGGTACAAAACTGGAGCCCCAGTCACACTTCGGTTAAATGAATAAATATCTTCTTGTAGTATGCCACTTCAATGGTATAGTGCTAAGAGATAAAATTTTATACATCATGTTACATATGTGCCATGGGCTACTAAATCCACGATACTTTAATTTATTTCTGCTATGTGTAGTATCCTGGGGCAGTTCCCTGTCTGGCATTGGGTTGAGTGAGTCAGGTTCCCCGTGAGAGTCAAGAGACAGAGGGTGGTTGTCAGAATGGAAAAGGGTAGGGCAGCTTCGAGGTAACGGGCGGCCTGCTGCCTCTTTTATGAAATACACAAACATAAAAACACAAATCACAACCTAGCACAATCTAAGTCACATTCAAACTCGCTGCATTGTGCTTTCCTTTTTCTTTCACTCAGTCATTCATTCTACAACACTACACTATGCATACATAAACAGATGGGACTATTGTAGTATGCTCCATGCCTTTCTAAAGCAATATTTATCTGCATGAACAGGTCTGGCTGCAAGAGCAACAATAACTTCTCAACGAGTTGCAGAACAAAGAGGTGGACATCTCTGCTGACGGGAGATTTGACTCCCCTGGGTTCTGTGCCAAGTACCTGACGTACACAGTCCACGTCGAGCAAATCAACAAGATTCTACACTCTGTCCAGGTCCAGCTAAAAGAGGCAAGTAGTCGAATTTACGTGAACCAGTTGCAACAATCTCATAATCTTTCTCTTGTGTTATGTCATCAGTTACTTCACTGCTATGCACTATTTTGGTAAAATATTCATTTCACACCTTTTTTTAGTCTGAACAGGCCATGGCCAGTGTCAACATGGAGAAGGAGGGCCTCCTCAAGCAGCTGCAATTCTTCAAGGAGAAAGGTATGTTCATGCTTAGTTCATGTATATCACTACTCGGCGGCCTTTCAGGCACTCTGTTCAAATTGGCATAATCACTTATTCTTTTGCTATCTTCGGAAACCTAATGGTGCAGGTATCAAGATCCGATCGTTGGTGACTGACCGTCACCCTGCCACACGAAAGCACATGAAGACGCACGAACCCGGGATTGACCACTTCTTTGACATATGGCACATCTCCAAAAGTAAGCAATCCTAACAGGCCATTCGTGTAGCCTTTATTTTCCAGCGATCACGCTGCAGGTTTCCCTGACACGACTCTGAATTTTAGGTGTGAAAAAGAAGCTGACAGCAGCAAGCAAACGGGCTGGATGCCAAGACCTGCAAATCTGGATCCAGACAGCTACAAACCATATGTACTGGTCAGCAAGGGCTGCAGGAGGCGACGAGAAGCTGCTCATCGACATCTGGCTCAGCATGCACAACCATGTCATCAACAAACACTCGGGGCACGAAGGAACCTATGGAAGGTGCCTCCATGGTGACATGCCAGAGCCAACACGACCATGGATGGATCCCAGTATGTTTTTGTTCTTCCAAATGAAGGTGGTTTTTCTAAAACTTGTATCATCCTCAGACTCGCAGGCCTACAACCAATTCAAGAGCATCACTGGCAAGAAACTGCTCCTGAAGGACCTTGCACAGATGTCTCCACATGGCCAGACATATGCTTTGGAGGCGTCCCACAGCGTCCTGATAGACTTCGCCCCGAAGTCCCAGGCTTTCAGCCCAGAAGGCATGCTTGCAAAGTAAGTCAACCAATTTACAATCACATTTCCTTTGTTTGGACACTTTCATCCAGTCCATTGGTTACAATGCGACAAACCTGACAGTCTCTTCCTAATGATCAGATAATGGAATTGGATTGATGCCAGAATAACCACTCTTTGTAAGTGGCACACTTTACCATCACTGAAATGTAACCATCTTGCAGGACTCGACTTGCAATCCTCCATTTCAACGAAAACTCAAACCGCTGCCAAGCCGTCACACGAGAGGGCAAGCCACGTTGGTCGGTCGTAACATCAAAAGCACGAAAGGGCCACCACACAGCACGACCAGAGATTACGGATCCCACTTACAGTGAGTATAACACTAACTGCAGTGTGAATGCCTTGTCCAGAGAGCCTAGGAATGTTATCATGCAAAGGTTTGAATTCTAGAGTATGTTGGAAAGCTCATCAAGGAGGCAATGGAGAGCAGCAAACAGTGGCGGTCCCTGGCTGCTGCATCGAGGGCCAACACCGTCGTCTTCCCGGCACCGATGACTGCAGCCTACACAAGGCCTCCAAAAGAGGAACTCGTGGCAGCACGAATGTCCAGGTTCGGCCACAGTCCCCAGTAACGGCATCAAATCCCTGGTCGGGACATCCATGCTGCCGCAGGTAAGCACACAGGACCTTGGTCCTAATCAGGGTGCAGGATAAGCAGGTGGGGAAACGGCCCATAGAAGCCTACCGCAGCGCCGTGACCGGATTGTGTACTCGTCTGCTTGCGGGTACCCCCGATTTGCAACAGATGGCGCTGCGGCGAGAGGAAAAAAATCGGAATCGGATTTGCATGGAACTTTATGGGAGAGTGCGCAAAATAAACAGAGAGCACGACAGTCTTTATTGAAAATCCACGAGAAACCATCTCCGTCAGTTTAGCCAGTCGCCCACCTGGAGTGAGAGTTTGCGGTGCTCCACATCGATGGCGCCACAGAAAAAAAGAAAACCGAGGGGTACACAATCCGGTCGCTCATTTGGCTCTCGTTTCCCCACCTGTCTATCTTACACCCTGGTCCTAATACAGCCTTGCATGGTAAGCAACCGCTTTGTTTTGCAGGACGTACGGCGAATGCAAGCAGACAGACCCAAGAGAAAACAGCCGAGCTGCAAAATGGTTCACCATTTTCCATTAGGACACCCTGACCGACAGTAAGGAGGAAGTTAGATCTGTCTGCAATCATTTTTCACAGAAATGCAGATCTCTCCTCATGAGAATGTTCCATTTTAGGGCCTAATCAAGCTGTTCATGGCATGCCTATCTCGAAACAGGGCAAGGAACTTTAGCCGGTGGCAATGTCGGAGTCACAGAAAAGTCACCAAACAGCGAGACTCAAGGCTACAGCTCAACTTGCGGTGAGGACGACACTAACTTCAGTGTGAACGCCCATCTAGCCCAACTTGGAATGTCTAGGAATGTAATTATGCAACCGTCTGAATTGTCACTGTTGGCTGGAAAGTCTGTCAACGAGGTGGACAGCAGCAGGAAGCAAAGACCTGGTTCTATCTTTCATGCTGCCAGTGGTAAGCACACAGGAGCCTCGTCCTAATGAAAACTACCATGGTAGGCAATAACCGCTTTGTTTTGCAGAACGTACGGCGAATGCAAGCAGACAGACCCAAGAGAAAACAGCCGAGCTGCAAAATAGATCATTGTTTTCCGTTAGGACACCCTGACCGACAGTAAGGAGGACATTAGATCTGTCTGCAATCATTTTTCACAGAAATGCAGATCTCCTCTATTGATAATGCTTGATTTTAGGGCCACGATCAAGCGTAATGGAGAGATGCAAGCATTGGCACCTGCCCTCTCAAGCCGGATTTTTCAAGCCCAGCATGGTGCACCTCTATTGTTGGCACATCAGTGCCAACAGTAGAGGCATTAGGAGATGAGGACAGGCCAGTGCTATAATTCTTCCCAGTCCATTAGCTGTAATTAGGGTTCTGCGTTCTCAGATAAACCTGATAAACTCCAAAAAACACTAGCCGTTAAAATTTTGCTGATTCAGATTCATTTGAAAAACTCAATTTTTCGGTCCCCCACCAGTCTTTATATTTCCCGGAATCTTCGAACAATTTTTGCAATTCTCCTCTTATTGCAGTGTCAACTTCCGTTGCCATGTAGCCCCTTATAATAAAAATGAGGTAGGCCCTCTACGACAGTAGATGAATACGGCGCTCTCATATGAAAATACTGCTTTACTAAATTCACAAAGTGCTGTTTTCTACCTTTCATTTGCCTCATCGAAAATGCCGAAAGACTCCGAACTTTGCGTACATAAATGGAAGCTCCAAATTGATGGTTCAAAAAAACAAAACAAAAAAAAAACACCCTCTAATTTTGCTAAAAAAAAAATTAAATTCAAGAACGCAGGATCCTAGCTATAATTTGTGCAAGCTTTCAAGATCGAGGAAATCGGTGACCGTATTGTCATATTCATTGTGGGCACACCACAATGAAGGCGGATCAAGTGCTATTTTGAATAGCATGTAGTTCTGCACCAGAGATCCCATCCCCAGTTCACAAGCTTAGCCCATCGCAGCAGTTTTAGAAAATTGAAGTATTTTTGGAACCCAACCGACACTTTTCTGAAGACTGTAACACAATGCCTTATCCATCTTTCTTTTCATGTGCTGATGAGCGGACATGCTGTGGAGACTGCACCGAGGCGGGGCAGCCCGCCCGTGTTTCCAATAAATGGGGTTTTCATCCAGGAGGTAGGCTGGTAATGCAGCAATAACATAAGTGGGGTGGTTGCATATAACACTGGAAATATTAACAGAAGTTTTTTATGGCAATTTAAAAACAGTGCTGCATTTTCCAGTCTACACCACGGTTTTCCCCCCGTCTGCAACATTTGTCTTCTGTCATTATTGACCTGCTTGCAAATAAGTGAGGCACATTCGCTAACCTTACGATTGAAATAAACTGCATTAATTTTCCAACAACTTGACTTCTCGGTACCAGAACCTGGAAGGTGTAGAAATTTGCATGACCAAAAGGAAATAATTTCATAATTGAAAACAAGTGATGCCGATGGTAGTACTAATTTTGTGATCCCCTGGATGATTTCTGCATTGTGAGGTCAATACATGGGTCGATGTAACTAGAATACTGCACTATGCCTAACTAAAAACCCGACCGAAATTGTGCCATTTCCTCAAAGTATTTGCATGATGTGAGGGTATACTTGCCAATTATAACGACAATATAAACTAACAATCGTAGTATTCACTGAAATATATAAGCAGATCCTATTTACCACCGGGAGGAAAAATCCAGGGTAACTGGGCTGTGGAGGCATAGAATATTCCATGCAGGGGATCTATTGTGCATGCTCAAAAAGCATTCCACAGCCAAGTAAAAAAAGGATTTCGCAGAAGGCTTGGACTGGAAAAGTCTATACTAGAGCACATGTTGAGAGTACAGTAATGAAATGTAGGTTGGCAATGAATTCTAAATAAAAAAAGTAATACAATTTACAGCATGCCTATAGTCGGTGACAGGTCAAGAACGAAGTGGAAGCTCCTCCCACCTCTTTCCACTTTAGTAGAGCGAATGCTGGAGAGGAGGCGACCTCCTCTCCGTCGTTCGCTGCATTGAAGTGGACTATAGTCACCCAAGCAGAACGTCATTTGTTTGTCATGTTAGCCACGTCGTCATCCAGACCCTCGGAACAATCGACCACGTCCCTCTGAAAACTGCAGCAATCGCAATTCGCCTTTCTTCGCCTCATCGCACCGGCACGCTCAGACGGCTGATGTAGGGAAGCATCTTGTAGCTTCATGCAGTCAGATTTTTCCATGTTATATGCAGTTTTTCCATTTGAAAGAACAGATCCAGAAGAAAGTAGAAGTACACTGCACAACACTGTTAGTGCGAACATGACATCGGTGCTTTTTCTATCTTTACTTTAAAATGGTATTAGTGGGTGCCAAATTTTACTGCTTAGGTTAGTGTTCCAAATGAGCACTTCTCACGCCCTAGTAGTTTTGATGACAGCCTTTGGATTCTAGGAGGAAAATGAAGCAATCCGGTCGTGCGACTCAAATCAAATTTGGGGGTTTTACGTGCCAAACCAACGACGGGCATCTGGCACGCCCCAGCGGAGGACCGAGGATTAATTTCGACCACCTGGGGATCTTTTGACGTGCAATCGAAAGCTCGATTACCAAGCTGCCTTCTCCGCAATATACCTCCATCAGATTGCAGGCACCTCGGCCGGGATTCGAACCCGCCACATGGGGATCCGTAGGCCGGCACTCTCGCCTCGGAGCCACCGAGGCGGCTTCGTCGTGTGACTGAATGTGACGTAGGTGCACTGGCTTTGGTTTGACTACGATCATGTGATCATAGTTATGGTCACGTGATATCGTAGATAATAGGTCACGTGATTTAGAGGATTCCGTTCATGGCTACGAGCGACTTCACACACATGCAGGGAGGGTGAAGAGACAAGGGAAGGGGGTTGCGTGGTCTCTAGGTCAACGCAATTTATTCTGCATCCCTGTAGCCCGCATACACGTCAGCAGGGTACCTGCCCCTAATTGTCTTGACCACACAGGATGGCAGGGGCCGCCTATTCTTCTTTCCCAAGCGGCTCCACAGCCACAGGGCACACTGCCTGTAGGCTGCAAATCTGTAGTGCCTGGAACAATGACAGAGATTGGATGTAAGAAGCAAAGCCTATCACTCTGTTGGCAAATTCTACACTTGTTTTCATTTCTCTAGGCATGTAATCATACTCTGCTTTTCTGTTACGTCCACTCCAGCTATCACATAGCAGAATCCCTATTTGGCAGTCCATGTCGGATGGGCTAGACATGGAAGCCAAATTGAAGTGAACTGCTGTAGATTCATTCTAAATGCTCCAGAGTTTAAAAAAAAAAAAAAAAAAAAAAACTATAGGCCTTGGTTCTCCTAACGCACCTCCAACTCCAATCGACACAACAACCAGTTATACACCGGAATTAACAAGGAAGGAATATCTGTTGCGTGGTCATGATACATAAAATAAGTTCACAGGGTCCCAGTTCACAATTGTAGATAATATCTGTCATTGGTGTTGGTGACGAATATTGCATCGCTGTGTTTTGGGAAGGACACATGAAAATTATGTGCACTGGCCAGAGGGAATGGGAGCCATTCATCCAGAACAGTGGAAAGCTCCCCATATGATGTTGTTTAATTTGGGACAAAACAGTGCAGTTCGTAAGCCTGTAAAGCAGTGGTGTGCAAATATTGGTTTGAATCAAATAGTGCACTGTCGTTTCTAGCATCAACAGCGCAAAAAGAGCCGGTTGCATCGGCTTCCCTTTGCAGCGCAAAGGTTATGGCAAACATACTATTCAATTTGAACCAATATTCGCACACACCTACTGCAAAGGTTTCCTGCACACAAGTGCCAGGGAATGTGAACTCATCAGAGAACGTCCCAATTTAACATTGTCTAAAGTGCTGCTGGCACTGCCGAAGCTTGGCATTGGTACTGGTGATTAGGGATTTGAGAATAGCAGCCTGGCCATGAGTGTTCTATGAAGCTCGCACAGAACAGTTTTGGTGTAAACATACGAGCTGAAGTGCTCATGCAATACTGGAGTGGCTCCAGCAGTTGTGATTTCATGTCTCTCCGACACAATCCGTGTCAATATCCGAACATGTCATTCTGACAGCTTCCATTTGCCATGACAGCTGCTACCACCCCCATGTGTTTATTGGTCCTGAATACCTTAGGGCTCAGGGCACCGCAATCATTTGCTATTTGGTCATATACGCATCTGCAAGACACATATATCAACATTTTTTCCCGTTTTAGACTGCGATATGTCTTCCATTATGCTGTGTTGATTTAGAGGTGACACTACTATCATCAGAGTAGTGGGGATACATATGAGCACCCCCAGGCCTCCCGATTCTTGCACGAGAAACTTTGAATTTCAGTGTTTATTTCAATGAATAGTGTTGTTAGAAAAATATTTTAACGAAAAATGATGCGATACTGTTTGGTGACCTATTCCAATCTCGAATCCTTTCTGTCATACTCACCCATGTGGGCACTGCAACATCATCCGTTAAAAAAAAAGCATGGATCTCGACGACGACAGCCTGCTTCTGAATAAGCTGTCCAGACATGGCACTCCTAAAAAACTATCCCAGCATAGCGTGCAAAGAATGCCACACCAGCGGTGCAAGTGTTGCTGGCACCACAAGGAACATGTCGAGATGATCATCCACCGGCTTCAGGGTGTCTGGTATCTGCATCCAAAAATAGTGTAAATCAAGACCCAGACACCCAATAATTATCACCCCACCTTGAGATTTTGGCTTTTCAACTAGATCAGGGGATTAAGGGATCGAAGCTAGGAAGGATTGGAGGGCAGGACGCCTTGACATGTCTCTGACTGGGGTGTTTACTGCCCTATATACCTCCCATGGACCAAAAGCCGTCCCAAAGTGGCAACAAAATATGTTACGGGAGCCAAAGTGTCATGCTGTCAGATGCCGGCAAAGTTACGACAGAGAAAACGAGCAGATGCAAGTGTGGCTGTTGTGGCGTCCCCCCTTGTGACAATCAAGTGAGCACAAACTATTGTGCAGCTCTTGGCACAGCAAATTAGGCAGCTGCCATACGCACATGGACTCTTCTGGCACCGCCAAAATTCTTGACGTGGCAGATTTTTATAAAAAAAGTAAGCAAACGTAAAACAACGCATTGCAAGCGTCCCGGCTGGTGCCTTTGTTGCAATGATGTTCACATGCACGTAAGGGCAACTTCGGCAGGCTTGCAGTTACACGTGCTTCGTCGCGCGGGCGGAGACAACGGCTGTTCGACCGAAACCGAAACCATGCCACTCCGCGCTCGGTCGCCAACTGCATGGTTCCCAAAATAGTATGCAAAATGTAACTGTCCAGCATACGACAATAAACAGTCCAGCGACTTGTGCTTGCCAGGCCGGCAGGCGAGGTACAGGCTAAACACACAGAAAAAAAGAACCTGAGCGTATCGATGCAAGACACTGCGAATCAAGGTCAAAAAAGTTCTTGGAGCGCTTCGTGCAACGACTGAACTCGAGACAAACAAGCACGCTGTGCGGGTTCAGCGTGCAGACATTGCCTTCTTTGCTTTAGCTCACTTCTCTTCACCAACTTTCTTTTGCGGCAGATTTTTCACGTACCGGGGTCCCTCTCGAAAGAAAGCCCACCAGGAAAAACCTAAGTAATCAAAACTTTGCCAAGCAGTCATTGAGTTAGAGAGGGATTTTTATAGCAGCGTATGATTTAAACAAGAGCAGGAATGTCGATGCGTTTCAGTTTAGTAAGCGCCATATCTGCAGCGACGTGGGGACGGCAACACACGACGTCGCGCGAGCGCTTCAGCTCAAAAAGTAACTCCCGCCGCGCAAAAACGTGGTTTTGTCTCACAGCATGACGGCATGTTTGGCACCCGATACACTAACGTCTGAGAGTCCGCACACGCCCGTGTCTACCGCTAAAAAAAAAAAAAGACGCGAGACGAGATTCCTGAGACGACGAGTGCACGAAACGCGAGACGTGGGGAAAAATCATGCAAGACCAAATAGACGATTAATACAGGGTACTTTGTGTCGGGTGGCGTCTTGTGCGACCTAGCTTACGCATGCTCAATTACGGTTCTCAGTTTCGTTTCGTTTATGAAAGGCGACCAAAATTGCTTCTTTGGCGCAGGCTTGGCACGGATTAGCCATATTTCGGTGAAATGTAGCAGGATGTAGCAAAGTTAGCCCCTTGGTGCAGTTTGGCGCAATTGGCGCAGCAATCACATTCCTGCACTGTTTATAAGTGTGTCTCAGCCACGCCTGGACAGATGCCTCCGAGTCATCAATGTCCGCAAAGACATCCTCGCGTGGCTTTCTGAATACGGAGGGCATTATGCTCATTGACTGCATGTAACCGGCCACCACCATCAACATCGCCCCGTATGTGGCTACCCTCAGGTGATTGCGCGATTCACGAGAAGCTGCCAGGGAAAGGGGCGGCAGGTACGCTCTTGCAGCATGACAATGCCCATCCCTACATTCACCGTACTCCCTCAACCTAGCCCGCAGTGACCATCAGCCATTCAGCACCATGAAAAAAACCACCTATGAGGACCCTATTTCATGGACACTGGTGAACTCGAAGCGGCTGTCCAGGCGTGGGTGCGAAGCACTCCCAAAGAGTGGTCTCGGAACGGAAAGGCTGCCACACTACTAGAACCAGTGCGTTCGTCTCCAGGGGGACTACGTTGAGGAGGTCGACACACCTACCGACCCCTAAGTGGACAATATCTGCGGAAAAATAAATCGTAAATCAGTATGGTACGCCCCCCATATGGCTGCACTGCCTTGACAATTATAGTATAGGAAGGAGGAAATTTTTTTTTTTTTTGAGTGCATGGCCTGCAGTGGCATAGCCAGAAATTTGTTTCAGGGGGGTGTTTTACATTGCTGGTGTGTGTGTGGGGGGGGGGGGGGGAGGGGGGATACTTTGCATCGCTGGGCGAATGGAAGGTTTCTAGTTCGCATTGCCATTGCATTGTAAACGGTGCACGAACCAGAGCAATGAGCCTTCAATGACTGCCTTTTTGTGTAGTTTCTTGACCAAAAAGCATGCAAACACCGTCTAAAGCCCCTTCTGACAATTTGGATACTGGAGTAAAGAATATGACTTTTGCCGATAGGGTTGGAATATAAGTCTCCACTTGCCTTCTAGAGGAAAGACGTAGTGGCATCCATGGACTCAACAGCAATCTGTGCCTATGTCATCGTTCTCAAGTTTTTGATTGTTTTGACCAGAGAACATTGCACTCGCTTGGGACACCCAAAAATTGAAAGGATGCATTATCGAAATGCTGAAAGAACAAACCGCCGAAATCTCTATTAGCCGAATCACCCGGTACCAGAGACCAAACAATTCCAAAATATTATGTTCAACACGAACCTACAGGGTTCTAGATTGAGAAAGTGGAAGAAACATTTGTTCTGCCAGAGGAATTCTTTGTTTGTTGAATATGATCTAATAGTTTGTGTGTATTTCCCAAAGAAAGCTAAGGATGTTGAGCTTGTCCCAGTTGCCCAAAGCGGCTGTCAGGCTCTCTTCTCGCATGCTTTGCTTCTTGTGTGGTAGATGGCGAGGTTCTAATCTGATTTCTGCCTCGATATCGTCTTCGAGCGCAGCTTGCACATTTTTCATGCTCCTAATTTTGCAGAAGACACTTCCATGATTCCAACACACTGGTGCAGCTAGCATCTGCCAATACCGTACCAAATATGGCGATCAGATATGTACGCATTCTCACCTTTCGGCGTTTTGCTGTTCGGCATTTTATTTTTCGACGTTTCAATGTTTGGCCTTTACATTTTGATTTTCGTCATTTTGATATCGGCCCCTGTTTTGATGGGCTTGAAGGTCACACGCAGAGACTAGACCAGGTAAAAAAACGAGGATGTCTGAGCTGAAGGTGCCAACTGTACTGTCGACGTTGACAGTGCACTTGAAGCAGTTGGTGTTTGTTTCTTCTCAAAAAGATTGCCCAGCATCAACTTAGCTGGCATAGCTAAGCTCATTTTTAAGATAGCAACAAGGCATTGGTGCATGCAAGATAAAGTAGGTGTATGCAGTTTTCTGAAGTCTTAGCTCTGAGAAACAAAGTGACTGGAGCATCCTTCCCCAACACGGTTGCGAATTACTGCGTCAATATGATAACTTCGTGCTTATTTATTTGTTGCTTCAAAAGTGTTGTTCTGTAGCATAGTGCTGGTCCAGTCCATGAAGCTAGCAGGAAAGAATCTGGAAACAGTAATTCTTCGTTTTTCCGAACTTGGGAAAATGCAAAAGCTACGGCATCAGCAAGCCAATCGGGGCGTGTAAGAACAATGCATGTGACAACGTAATGTCTTCAAGTACTCCTCCTGTGGAATTTTGGCACGTGCTTAGCTCCGTCGCTCAGACTGGCCCACAAGGGCAGTAGCTTTCACCCTTTGTTGAGTTATGCTAAGACAGAAAAGCAAGGAAACTGCATGAGACGAATACAATCTCGGGAGTGAGTTAATCTTCGCCTCTCGTTGACAAAGTAGGACTTTCAAGCCTTTGCGGCCACCTGCTCTCTGCGAGCTTGTAGAGGGGCTTCAGGCGCTAATTCGGCTCTGTTCAGAGACACCATTTGAGCAAGCTGCAAGCCAGACTTGGGTTTCTGACACGGACTGCGTTATCTTTGTCGTTTGCGCCAAAGCCAAACGTGTGTGATATCCACTGCTCTCTTGAGAGACAGAGAAAGAGAGAGAGAGGGAACCTTTATTAGTTACACCATAGTCCGGTGCTTGATTGGGGCCACCAGTGCTCACCCGGTACAGCATGGACATGCTGTACCAGTAGGAGCAGTAGTGTATCAACGAGTTGAAGCTGGGGGGGGGGGGGGGGGGGGGTGAGCCAGCCTGCCTAGTCAGAGGGTCGAGAAGGGTGAAAAAGAGGGAGGTAAGGGAGCATTGGGCATGGGGACAACGCCAAAGCATATGTACATCCAAGGTGTCGCCTTCTATTGCTCTCGACGAGACGAGGCCGTCTCGACTAGAGACGAGGCCATGTGACTGTCATATATTTCATAGTGCTATTGTTGCATAACATTGCATCTAAACAGAGCAAGAAAATGACATATCTAAACTGATAACCGTAAATGCAAGGAAAAATAGCTCTCCATGATCTGGCCTAACGGGAAGAAGTGTAACGCTCGAAAAGGGCGGTCTCGTCAGAACAGTTCGTTTAGAACATATAAGAATATGTGTAGTTTATAGTGGGACAGCAGTTGGAAATGTCCGTGTTTCTGTATTGAACAAATGACTGGGTGGTAACTAGGCAGGCTGCTTCTCATTTAGTCTCTTGAAAGCCTCCCTGGAGCGCTATATTGCGCCTGGACAGTGGGGGTTATGATTAATTTCACTATCGGCAACACAAACAATTCATCGACCGCTTCCCAGGATGGTGCTAAACGTTCATCTAGCCTAACAACAAGTTATTACAAGTACGTATGTACGCTGTGAATCGGACAGTGAACGTAGTTGCCGAGGGCACGGTCCTCACCGAGACATGGTGAGTTTGCTCACGCGCAAAGCATGACATCGTACTCACTCGCTGGCACTTGCGCCCATCCCTTGCTGCCCGTAGTGCCGCATGTTGAGGTAGGCCAACCTCAACACCTCAGGGTTGAGGCACAGGGCCTCGAAGTCCGGGTGGCCCGTTACGCAGCCCTGCCGGCCCTGCTGCTTCCGTGCGACGGCCGGGTATTCGCGGCAGCAGACGCACTCGACGACGGTCTCCATCGGCGCGCAGGAACCACATAGACACCTTCGCAGAAAACACGCATCAATTACCCATTAAAGCGGGGTATAATGGTGCGCACCACGTACCAGTCCGTGTTCCCAAGCCGCCCGGTTCCATCGTCGGGTGCGTCTTCCAGCTCTTGCGGACTCGCTTCACCGCGGCGCGGCCGTTCGTCGTTGCCACAGTCGGTGCCCGCGGCGCTGCGTTCGTCGACGTCGCGCATCGGGGTCGAATCGTAGGATATGGCACCCATGTCAGCTGTCCGTTCCAGGATTTCGAGCTCTAGAGACGTTAGGTCCGAAAGGTCCATAGCGCGACCGTGGGATGCGACGAACGACGAATGCTGAGCACAAAGTCCGGGCAACTTTGGTCCGGGCCCCTTGACGACGGTCCGCGCGTTGGAGAGATTCCTCCGCGGGTCGGCGGTCGGTGACGCGCAGTGACACTGGAATCCTTCGATTGCCATTGGCTGATGCGTAAAGAGATGCCCCTCCCGTTTTCCGGGGTCATCTCAGAAAGGGGGGCGTGCCGGGGACTTTGATAGCAATTTTAATAGGGAAATCCGCCGCGCATGACTGTAATTTTACGATTTTTAGGATCCTTAGGACCCATAGATTGAGTTACCGCCATATATAGACCATCGCAGAACGCTCCGGAGGGCCCCTTTAATATCGATCTCGTGTAAGTTCTTTCAACACATTATTTACAGCAAATTTTATTCGTTCCTGGATTCGACACACTTTTTTCCCCCTCACAGCATGGTTTTTTAGGCCGCCACTCTTGGAACACACAGCCGGCAGAATTCTATCATAAATCCAGATAACTAGGCAGCAGGAAATATGTCGACTGCGTATTCTTATACTTTCAAAAGCCATTTGACACTGTCCCGAATCAGTTATTATGGTATAAATTTGCTCTGCTAAACATGAATTCAAATGTCCTGAACTGGATACAAAATTATTTAGGAGGTCGAAAGCCGCGTGTTGTCTTAAACGGTACTATATCCAGATCAACTCAGGTTACGTCGGGTGTGCAAAAAGAGAGAGCCTTAGGGCCTTCACTTTTTCTCACATACGTGAATGACGTCACCGAAAATATACAGTCTCATACGAAACTGTTCGCCGATGGCTGCGTATTATACAGGGAAATAAACACGTCAGACGACCTTGCCATATTACAAACCGTCATACACTTTTTAACTTCTTGGTGTTATCCATGGAAATGAGCCTAAATCTAAGTAAATGCAAACATATTTGTTTCTCCAGAAGTAAGCTGCACGATTCTCAAAGCTACCTAATCAACGGGAACGTTTCGTGCGCTGTGTTTGAGTATGTTTGCCTAGGCGTGCTATTTCTTGGATTCGCTAAAATGGAACAGCCATATAGAACGTACAATGCAAAAGGCTAGTAAAATGTTTTATTTTATCCACCCAAATTTTAGATCCGCCTCGAAACGTTAAAGAAACGCCTTATTTTTTTGTTTGGTAAGAACGATCCTTGATTACGCGTCAGCTGTGTGGGACCCTTTTCCCGACTTCCTTTTCAATAAACTAGAAAAAGTTCAAAATTAGGCCGCGCAATTTGTACTAAACAACAATGACCATTATGCTAGCGCTACAGATATGAAAGCTATGCTGGATGGGAAACACTCGAATTTAGAAGAAAAAAAAACTAAAACTAAAATTCTTACACTGTGTCTTTCCCAACAAAACAGGAATCGATAAAGCCACCTACCTCCTGGAGCCATCCTACGTCTCTTCCCGTTCTGGTAATTCTAAAAAGGTTGCTTTGCCCACTTAAATGACTGACTATTTTTCTAATTCATCCTTTGTAAAAACCGCGAGAGAGTCGAATGACCTTTCGGAATATACTCTGTCCATTGATGATAATAACTTCCTGTCTTTTTCCACTTGTCATAATGTTTTCTAAACCCCCCCCCCCCCCTTTCAATAATGCCCACAGGGCGATTTTTGTAGAATGTAAATAAATAAAACAAACATTTTGGAGGTTGGTATAGGTAGTGGCACCCCATATGAGTTCATCATAATTTAGATGTAAAAATAATTAATTAAATGATATTAACTTTGTTCTAACTAGTGAAATGTATATATGACAATGTGAAATACCGACGATGCTAGATAATTTCGATATGATATGATTAATATAGTTCTCGCATGACATGATTTCTAGATAACAACGCCGAAAGTTTATTCATCGGTCGGATTATAACTGCCATTGTCTTAACTGCGTTTAATTATAATACATTATGTTTGCTCCATCTATCAAGCCTTTCTAGTGTTTTTTTCGCGTTATCAATGAGCTGGGACGCGTTATCACCATCAAACAATAAGCGTCCATTGTCTGCATAAACAAACAAATGAGTTGATTGACTAAAATGTACGATATTATATATATATTGAATAAAAACAGCCCAAGAATGATTCCGGGGGAACCCCCGATTCAATCGGTTTTATTTCAGGTGAGTGGCCGTTTCTTTGTGCATACTGTCTGCGGTAAGATAAATATGAACGTAGAAGGTTTTGATACTTGGCCACGAAATCCATACATATCTAACTTTTTAGTAGCAAATTATGACCTAGATTCTAGATAGTCGACCGCTTGAGTAAATTCTACGGACACACTGAGTCTGAGTTTCTTTTTTTTCAAAATTTCTAAGTAAATATTCATTTTGCGCAATGTGAGCCAGCTCTGTGGATAGTTACTTGCGAACACTAAACTGCGATGTGGTAATTAAGGCATAATTATCAGAAAAATGTTGTTAGTGGAAGTAATATAACTTTTTCTAACTCTTTAGTTAACACAGAAAGATTTAAAACAGGTCCATAATTGCCAAGTTCGTTTCTATTTCCCTTTTTATATAAACCTTTTACCTTCTCTCTTTGCATCTGCCGGGGAAACACGCCGCTTATGAAACAGAGCTTGGAACATGTGTGCTAAGGCAAGAGAAATAAGTTGAAGAACATACTTAACTGGTTTGATCAGCAATTCATTGAAGTCGCAGATTTTGCTATTTTCAGTAGGTTAAAGGCAAATATTTTGTCTGAAGTAGTAACAGGCAGAGCTGGCCAAATTACTCATATTTTGTAATTAAATTACATTACTAATTACTTTGCTGAAAATTGCTGAAATGTAATTAAATTACATTACAAATTACCACAGCCAGAAAGTAATTAATTACCATTACAAATTACTTTTAAAAGTAATGACATTACTTTCGCATTACTTTTGTATACTTTTGAATATAAAGGAGCTATGATAACTTCCTTTTACAGATAACTTTATTTACATTATTTACACAGTTCATGGCACACAGCTAGAACTCTCTGTTGCATGTTTACGGATGGACAGAGGAACGCATGCGACTGATCCGTTGCCCACCCCAACCCGGACAACTATTTTTGGAGATGACTGAGGACCCTACGCGGATTATCTCTAGGAGGGGGGAGAACAATTGTCATTGTTTGCAAAATCGCGTCGAGGGCCGTTCCACCAGGGGCCTTAGTTTGACCTACTTCCCCTCCTTCGTTTCCCGAGAATGTCGAGCAGAAAAGCTCGAATGGAAGGCACTTACCAGCCCTATTTCTCACAGTGGAAGATAACACAGAGAGGGTACGCAGTATGCATCAGAAAAAGTAAGCGGAACTTTCAAGAGGGGCCAGAAAACGTCGAATGCAAACCGCAAAACATAGGTAGAGAATCGCGCTGAGCGGGTTTTCACAGTTCAAGAGAGTGGCAGAAAATGTCTAGCTGATAGCGGGCGCGAGAGTCGCACCAGCCGCATTAGCATCAGCAACATAGCGGCGGCCAAAGAGCGTTTTTTGGAAACGTGTAGAGGAAAAAAAAAAAGTAAAATAAAAAGAAAAGCGCTCTTGTGTATTGTGGACACAAAAAATATGCCTGGTGCGAAAAAGTAATTAGGTAATTTAATTACAATTACCGTCGCTGGAGTAATTCATTACATTACTAAATTACCTGCTACAAAAAGTAATGAATTACATTACTAATTACTGGAATAAGTAATTAAATTACTGTAATTTCATTACAGTAATTGCATTACTGCCAGCTCTGGTAACAGGCATGGGAATAATGGATTGAGTCTTTCGAGCATTGATATATTTGCAATCATCTGACCCAGGACGTTTTCTAACTAGAGTTACAAAAATACTTATCTAACGCTGTTGTCAATGCTTGTCTTGATTGATCTTGACCATTGTGGTTGATCTTCAAAACTTGTTATGTGGAGCACGAGGGACCCAAGACAGAGTTTAGCTTTTTCACACAACGACTGTTATCTTCTTAGTATTTCGGAGTTCTTTGTTTAACTCTTTTCGATAACGTTTGAAAGCTGGCATTTCTCCGATTGATTTTGTTTTCTCAAATTGTTGCTATACGTAATTTTAGTATAAATTGTTGCGAGCAATATTTTTGTAATCCATGGTTTCCGACTCTTTCTATGAGGGCCAAAATTTATTTACGAAAGCAGCTTTCATATCGCTCTTTTTGTCCAAGAACAAATCATATGCTTTATCTGCGTTCGTTTCATGAATGACATCATCCCAATCAAGAGGAGATAATTTGTGTCTGAAGTCGTTCATGTTTTTAGGCGTTATGTTCTGAAACTCTCTGGCTAAATGAGTATGTCATGTGTAGAGCTTGATTTTTTTTCACAGAAAAGGATACCCAAGTGATCGCGTTATCAGCTATCACTACGCAAGATCTGATCTATGATGTATCGTAGCTTGTAATAACTAAATCCAATAGTGTCGATGATTCAGTTGTATTTATTTTATTTTTGCAGTATTCATCACATTTTCACATCCGTTCGGTTTAATTAGCTCATCAAATGGTAATTAACAAGTTGTATTACGTAGTGTGTTATCATTGAAATCGCCTCCAAAGGTTACATAGTATTTATTTTATTTTCGCTAACTCGAGAAAAGACCCTAAGTAAGCAAAAAAAAAGAAAGGTTCCGACTTGCTTGGCGATAACAGACAGCTATAATGCTTTGTCCTATCAGTGAGGACAGCGTCTTGTAGTACCTTTGCATGTAGCAGTAATCAGAAAGCATCTCGTCAGCATTTACTATTAGGGCAACGCCCCCGCCACGACACGCTGTGCGGTTTAAAAAGGACCAGTTGCATATTGATCAGTTTAAAACGTTAGTATTATCCGTAAACCACGCCTCGGGAGGCATATATATATCAAACGAAAATTCGAGCTGATCAAATAGTGATTCAAACTTGTCTGTTTATTTCGCGCGGATCGAGCCTTCATGTGGAAGCATTTAAGACAATCAGTATACTCGCTTCCTAAAAAAGATTTCCTATTCGAATGAAGAAGATAATTACTGCACATCCATGCCATTCATTTATAAAAAAAAATAAACAAACATCTTAGAACTAAGTGCGTATAACGTGAGGCATCACACTACCTTCTCTGTCATCAGCAGACCTAATCACGGGCACTTGCTCGCGATCTTTCTTGTAGAGAAGGACGTGGCCGTTTTGAAGCAGACGTTCCGACAATTTGTTGTTTTGGTCTATTATTTTGTCTCCAAAAGAAGGGCTCGGTCTTGTTTGGTGAGATTTTCTTGAATGTAAGCACCGTCTTTTGATTTCCTTAAAATCTGCCGTTTGCTGAGCTATCCACCCCGACCTGATTGTGCGATGAGCGAAACAAACATTGATGCTTGGTATTTTATTTGCTCGGGATGATAAGCGATGAATAGCGGCCACTTCGTTCAGATGCATTTCTGGCAATTAAATTTTTTTCGCAACCTCATTCACTTTGGCTAGAAGACCCTCGTTGTCAGTCTTAGGGATTCCGTGAAGTTGTAGATTTTGTTTAAGGTTTCACCTTTCCGGTTCGTTGACTACCTGGCTAAGCCTTTTAATTTCTCCGCCGGCGTCGGTTTCTCCTAGAGTTTCTGTTCGTTTTGTTAAGATATTTAGTCTCCCTTTTCTGTTCAACGAGGTCCTTCAGCAGTTTGTCGTACTTGTCCGACACTTCCTGCATAGATTTCTCTATGCCACTCAGGGTTTCATGTAGGCTCATTCAGCTATAAGTTTCCGTTGATCGAGGGAAACATCACAGCTATGTTGAGTTCGTTTTCCTCCTTAGCACCCTGACTTTCACCAAGGGATTTTACAACTTCGCATGTTGGGCGCCGCCACATCTTATGCAACGCACTGCTTTTTTGTCTCGAAAGTCGCTTCGGAGACTCCGGAGCAGAAACTTTGCTGATAAGCGTATCCGGACTCCAAGGATGTCAACCCTGAATTACTATCTGAAACTTCTATCTTACACTTTGGACAAACATCAACCATACTTCACCTCTTGAAAGTGAACAGTATGAGCAGCGACAGCAGCGGCATGCGCCAATACGGTGCGAATTTAGTAAATGTTTGACCAACCTGCAACGATAGCAGTCGCGATAAGTCTTCCAGTTCGGAGTGCTGCCCCCACTGCAGTGAGCCGCACCAGGAAAACAGTTCCTTTTAACTTTAGCCACTAGTGACGCGGGCGAAAAGCAGCCTGTTAACGATAGCGTTTGCAGTTACGATCCTTGCGCTAGAGCGTTGACGAACGGCCCGTGCTCACTGTATAACGAGGCCTGCAACGGTATCAGTCGAGATACGTCTTTCAGATCGGTGCGGTGCCGCAACTTTGGTGATCGCAGTAGCGGCAACGAAGAGTTTGGATTGTGTATACCGCCCTTGTCCTTGGCTTGCACCAGGTCAGATATGTCTGTGATAAGAAGTGGAATCCTTGCACAGTTCGTACATTTTGCCTTCCCTGCAAAAGGGACCGCCACATTTCCCGAAATGTGTTGTAACATGCTCTCGGCAAACTTCGAAAGAGGCTTGTACACTGCAACCTAGGTGGCGTAGTCGTCGTCGTGGCTTGATTGAGCTGTTAGCCCTTGCTGGCGCTTGTTCGACGAGGTCAACAAAAGCGTCTTCGTGCCGTCGACCTGACTGCAGTTCGAGTGCAGGGCATTCACGATGAGTCACATGCTGGACGCCCTGCGGAACTCCAGGGCCGTAGGGCTGTTGTTGTTGCCCGCTCTCTTCCTGATTGGTGCAAAGGACAGTTCGAGGTGGTCATGATGCAGCTTGCGTGTCAGCAGGCAGTTGAGCAAACGACTGCTAATTCACACACGATATTCGGCCAGACCCTTGATGGACAGGAGGGCCAACAGGAATCCAAGAATTACAGCATTTCTTGAACTTTGGATAAAGTGTCTTGTGGCATTCTTGAGGCCTTCGGGGTAGCGCGAGGCATCGGCGATTCTTGTCAATGTACAGGGTGTCACAAAAAAATACTGTTTTTTTTTTTGTTTTTTTTTATTGCAAAAATAAACTAGGCATCGCCGAACGCTGATTCTCTTCCCAAAGGTAGCGCTAGAGGTCACAACCAGATGCCAAAGTTTCAACCCGAATGGACACCTCATTCAAAAGTTATGAGTGATTTTCAGAAAGTTTCAATGGGAAAATGGAACCAATTTCGTCCAGTTTTCGGATTCTGGTGCCATAGAGCCCCATGTATTCGAAAACTCCGTCGGCCGCCATTTTCCCATTGAAATTTTCAGAAAATCACTTATAATCTTTGAATAAGGTGTCTGTTCGGGCGGAAACTTTGGCCTCTGCTTGTGACCTCTAGCACTATCTTTGGGCGGAGAAAAAGCGTTCGGCGATGCCTAGTTTATTTTGCGGCAAAACAAACCATGTAATTTTTTTTGACACCCTGTACTGTCTTTTGGCGCGAATCGAAACCTTGCTGCCGAGAGCGAGGAGATGAGAGGAGAAGAGGTAAAAGGTGTCATCCACTACTGCTGCACACTCAGGAGTGGCCTCCACACCGCCAAAGCCGGCTATATGCTTTTTATTGCAGAACAACAAGGCGCAGCCGACGTAGCGGCTTCACGTCTGCGGCGCAAGCGACACCTTTGTCTTCTGTTTTTAGAAATTAACGCGCCGCCTCCGAAGTTTGTACCCGGCGTGGAGACCTTTTTTTTTGTTGTTGTAGGCGATCCAAACACGTGATGTACTGCCAGGCAACAGTCTTGCCTGCACCATCCTTGACTAGCTCTTTTTCAGCCAGCAAAATTCACATCAGCGTCACCATCTGCGATGCATCCAGGATTGCGTAAACCCTTCCTGATTTGACGGAGGGGTGAGAAACCAAGCATTTAATCTTGGTTTCCCATAATGCAACGCGCGGGACCCTCGTAACACAATTTGTGATCATTGTGACGTCACATGTTACGTCACGTGTGACGTCATTCTGGGAAACGTCCCATAATGCAACACGCGGTTACGCCTACGGCGACGGCGACGCCGCTCAAGCCAGAAACGGGCGCCTAATGGCACGACCACAATGGCGTCGCGGAGGCTTGCGGCGCGACGCTGGCGTCCGCGGACTGCCGACCAAAACCAGATTATGACTTCTGCTGCGGGCAATACAGCGCCGCCAAGCCAACCGGTCCTTGCGCGGTTATGAGCTCGCCGCTCCTCGCCGCAGAAGAGAGGAGCCAATATGAGGTGGCGTAGGTAGTGACGTTGCGATGCCATGGCAACGAGAAAGCCGGTTCTTCGCGCGTCTTTCACGTACCGAAGGAACGTAGCGTCGTTTCGTTTCGTCTGCTTTCCCTATTTCTCCCAATGCCTTTACCAACGGGTCGGTTCTTCGAAACTGTGCGACTGTTTTTCTTCTTGTATGACAATACGCAGCCAGACTACCTAGATAAGGACGCTAAGAACAACCGCTGGGAAATTATAGGAGAGGAATTTATGATTACAAGTGAGTTTTCTGTGTCACTTGTTGCGTGTCGTCTGTGTTGTGACAGATGTTGTGTTGATTTGGTGACACTCTCGAAAGTAACCTTCATCTCTGGCGCGCTGCCGGGGCAGCAAAGTACTGACGTGTCCTTCGATGTTTCGGTAGAACCAGCTCGGCCGGACCCAAAACCTGCGCCTCCTTCCCTTCAGAGCGCAGCGACGTCGCAAGATCAACGAGCGGGCTAAGACAATCCCATTCACGCTGATCACCAGGTCATCATGGACACCTGACATGTAGGCAGCGAGTGCGGTGTCGATGCTGATATAGGCGAAATATGAGATCCGAAACGGAAGAATCTAACAAAGAGCAGACGACGAAAAAGAAAGAAACCCGACGGGAGGGGCGCGCGCGATCGCGAGAGGCAGTGCTGCCACGCGACGCCCGCAAAACGGAGGCCGATGTGAGCTCCTCGCGTTGGGACCACTGATCTCAATGACAATTGACCCGGCAAGTGATGACGTCACAACATGGCGTCTGGGTCTAAACAAACCGTTGCTGGGGCTGTTGCTATGGGCTAATGCACAGAGACTCCACATGAGGCTAGACGTTTGCCTACAAGTAAGTAAATAATTTTTGGTAAGCAACCTAACGTCTCGATATCTAATTACGAAGATGTTCTTGTCGTCTCAATTTCATATTGCAACGATGAAAGCCGTTTCTGAAGTATTACACTCCGTTTTGCTTTGGTAGCAGACGATACGATAAGTTCGGTGGCCTCTGTTGCAGCGGGCGTCTTCATGGAATTGCGTCGGTAAACGAGCGACAAAAACAAGTGCATCGCCGTGGCCGTAGAGGCCTCCGCAATGTGCGTTTTTTCCTGTGAAGAAACCAGCTTAGTTAAGAGGAATGAAAATGTTGTATAATCAAACCACGTCATGCAGATCAGTTACGACGACGACCTGAAGTGTATTGCCGGCGTAGTGCAGGCCGGCATGAGAAATAAATCTTACGCCGTCGAGGTAAGTCGTCGTTTTTTATTACTATAATTGAGGTTGTCAGGTTATTACATAATTGCAGTTCTATCGCCATTTCGCAGTGTCTTCTATTCTTCGGTGTACATCGAATTTTGTGGATGTGCTCTTTTCGTGAAGATCTCTATCGATCCCGCGATGCGAGTACAGTCTGTAATAAAGTCACTTTCTTTTCTTTTTTTTTTATCCAGTTTTTTGTGCTTTGGAGTCTTGCGGGATTCTGAAGAAACTGTAAGAATCTTTCTCCACGCGATGGTTACAACCAGGTACGAAGCGCCCTCCCATAGCGCGAGTTCGCAAATAAAATTTGGGATCTAAACCGATCGACTGAAGTGCTTTTCTCACGGGTGGAATGCGATCGTTTAGGAGCCGATCAACTCGATCGGCTCCCGGACTTGTGGTAAACCATATTTTGCATCGCACCCTGCTATGAATTTTTATAAGTGTCTGAAAATCATTATATTTCAAACAAATGCAATATCAGAATATCGCCTTTATTCACACGATTCAGACGCCGGCGATGGCTTGGCCGGCGTCAGTGTGGCAGACGGCATACTTGTTGCGTTCGTCGTCTGCTGCAGGCATCTTGAGGACCGGAAGTTGCAGTCGTAAAGATTTCAGAAACAAGCGATTACCGGCACACCTCTGTCGAAACATATATGACATTCAAGCTTTTTATATCTGTGAATTTTAGAAGTTTTAATCCTACTCCTAATTTTTGAACGGTCGGGTTTTCGTAGCGAAACCTAGGCACATGTATTTGTCCATAACAACGACCCTAGCAACGGTTTGTTTGGACCCATGACGTCACACTTACGGAGTCGATTGCTGGATCGCGCATCCCCGCTTCTTCGCTGCAGCGCGAGTGCGGCCACCGGGCGGCCATCTTGCTTGGTAATTTGTTTCTTTTTACTAAGGTTTTGCTGCGGTTTTCCAGCGTGCTATAGACACATTTTCTACTCTTTCGTCGTCAATCGCCGAAGACGTTTTTTAAGATCCTGGGTGAGCCGTGATACTTGCCGTTGAGAACACGTGGAAATATTTACGAAAGCGCAGTGCCGCAGGAAAAAGGCACAACTCGTCGAAAGCAAGTTTCGCCGGCCTGGCGGCGTATTCAAAACTTTCTCGGCACGCCGAAGTGCCGTGTCTCTGTGTATTCGCACACTTGGATACCGTTCAAGAATCGACACCATGTGAAGGTGTTCTGCGAGTGCAATGTGCGTGAAGCCGTATGTGCCTCTGGATCAGCGTCTTACTTTACTCTGACGACTCTATACTTGCGGCACTCGCGGTCCAGAAACGAGCTTAATTCAGCGTGCAGTAGCGACGAAAGAGGGGGGGGGGGGGGAGGTACGTAAAATTTTTCGTCCTTACACGATTTACAGAATACTGCGCAAAACAACTCCTATTCACTCAGCAGTGCTGGCTCATTATCAACCTACTTAATCGCTCTTGACGTTTTAGCGCGGCTCACCTAATTACGTTTGGTCAACAGACTGCACACGACCATGTGAGCCGCGCTACAAAGATTTTCATTCTCGCCGCCTTGTACATTTGCCTTCGAAATCCCTCCTTCCTCCAGAGCTTTGCTCTATTCGTGCTCCTACGTAATCCATTAGAGTAGATTTGAAGCATAGCCATAGTTAATAGTACGTAAGAACACGTACAGATCCCCCGCCCCCTTTTATTGATAGCAGCTCGCCGGAACAGCTGGACGATCCAGACTTCAGTGGCCGATATGCAGACTGTTTCAAGAAAGGTGGACAAATTCGATATTGCGAAAACTACGCGCCGCAACAAAGAAAGGCTTGTGTCTTTTAGGTCCTGGGCCAGGGCCCAATTGAATAAAATTATTAATGTCCAAGATAATTAGATTGTTAATTATGTTTGCGTAATTAACTTTTTTTACCATTGTGTTTAAGGGCATAGTTTCAATTAGAAAATCTCTCAGCGTCATCAAAAACAACTAAATCAGAAAACTGCAAAACGATAGAAAGCACGCGCAGCATTTTACGGCTTTCTAAAAAACCGTACAAATTCGACGGGTCTTTAAGTTTTGGTTTGCTATCAGAGCGCATCTCGGCCCTGGCAGCACCGCGCCCCGTGGAGAGATTGTACATCCAACCTCTGCTGCGCTGTCATCGCGCAATGCTGCAGAGGCTGGTTGCACTATCTCTTCACGGGGACCGGTGCCGCCAGCGTCGAGATGCGCTCCGATAGCTAATCGAACCTTAAAAACCCGTCAAATTTGTACGGTTTTTCAGAAAGCCGTAAAATTCTGCGCTTGTCTTCTATTGTTCCGCAATTCGTTGATTAATGTTTTTTGATGATGCTGAGGAATTGTCTAATTGAAACCACGCCCTTAAATCCAATATAAAAAAGTTAATTACGCAAAAATAATTAACAACATAACTATCTCGGACTTTGATAATTTTCCTAAATAGGCCCCTTTCCTAGGCCCAAAACGATACAAGCCTTTTCCTTTGGTGCCACGCGCAGTTTTCACAATATCGAATTTGTCCACCTTTCGTGAAACACCCTGTATATATATAAATGATCTAAAGGCATCTACGCGTGACACAGGTTAACAACTTTGGTGCGGCGTCGATTCTTGTTCGGTATCCAAGCGTGCGAAGGCACCAAGATGCAGCACTCGGCCTGCCAAAGAAGCTTCGATCACGCCGCGAGACCAGCGGCACTTGCTTTCGACGAGTTGTACCTTTAGACATGGCTTCAAGCACATTGCGCTCGCAAAACACATCAACAAGGCGTCGATTCTTGGTTGGTACCCAGGCGTGCGAAGACACGAAGACACGGCACTTCGGCGTGCCAAGGAAGATTTGAACACGCCGCGAGACCGGCGAAACTTGCTTTCGACAATTTGTGCCTTTTTCCTGCGGCGCTGTGCTTTCGAAAAAATTCCTACGGGTTCTCAACGGCTCACACAGGATCTTAAAGAACGTCTTCGGCGAATGACGACGAACGAGTAGAAAACGTGTCCATAGCTCGCTGAAAAACCACAGCAGAACGCTAGCAAAACGAAACAATCTACCATTCAAGATGGCCGTCCGGTGGCCACACTCGCGGAGCGGGGATGCGGAGCCCAGCAATTGTTATTGAGATCGGTGGTTGGGACGCCGGAGGGCGGTACCGCCCAGCGGCGCTGACCAGCGGCGCCGTTGACGCTAGTGTGGTCAGGCCTGAAGAGCTGCGATCTAGAAAGCTGAACAGAATGGGGTGTAGGGCGTCATATTATCAATTCGTAAAAAAAGTATTTTACAGACATATGTCAAATGGCTAAAACTTTGAATAATGTTAACAGTGCACTTCCAATTCGATTTGGCGTGCCACGAGCTAGCACTTTGGGGCTCACTTCATTCAATATTGAAATCAAAGAGTTGGGATTCTTCCACTGCAGTTTAATACATTTGTATGCGCAGATGACACGGTACTCATTATACCCATGCCTCCTTTATACTGACAAAGCGTGCCAGATCGCCACGAGACGCGGCCGCGGAAATTGAAAAGGTATAGTGGCAGATAACGGATGAGAGGAGAGCCAGCTGACGGGCGCCCCGCTGCGGCGAGACGCCGAAACACACTCCTTCCGAGCGATGGAATGTCCGCTTGTCCTCCTCGCATTCCTTGCGCAACCGCTTCTTTTAACGTCAAGTTTGAAAACCATGATTCGGGTCCTCGACGCTGCAAAAGCTGTGCGCTGACGACAGGGTTCCCCCAGAGCTGTTTATTAGGAGAGTTTGGCCAATAGGCGGAGCACAGGCCGCCGCCAGCGCCGAATACTCCCCCCGCGGTTAGAGCGAAAACTAAAGGTGCGGCTTCTGTAATAAAAAAAAAAAATAAAAAAAAAAAACAGCACAAGCTGGTTCAGGCATCCCAACTTTATGCTGGGTTATTGCTCTAACATGCCCAACTTGCCGTCCTGGTCAAGCTGGTTGGATGCTGGTTGGTGCTGGGTAAAATCTGGGTGAATGCTGGTCATGCTGGTAAAGCACGTAGACTTCCCCACGAGTTTAATCCGTTCAAACTAATACACAAGATAAACAAGCCAAACTATCCAGAAAAGCCAGCTCGCAGTCCAGTTTAATATTTTCGTATTCGCGGCCTGCTCAAATAGGCTCAGATGCTACGCATCCTCTGCGCTGACACAGTACTAACCGACGCACACAGAGTGGTCCTCGGTGCAACACAAACTATGCTATTAAAACTAGGTTCCTTATCTATCAACAAGAAAAATACTAGACACACGACAAAAACAGGCAATAACAATAAACAAATACTACAATCACGAGAGAAGCGAACCTGGGTTTCTCCAGTAAGGGGGGCGAAGCGGCCTCTAGCGTAGTCGGCAGAGGCGATTAAATCCGTGTGGCTTGGATGGCGCTGGCAATACTCCTCGGCACAACCGTCATTCACGAGCACACACATGTTCGAAGACATGAAAAGACGCCTCAGTTGGGGCTTCTGACTTCCTCCCGCGCTGGACGGTCCGCCGCTCGCTGTCTCTTCAAATCCCGCTTTGCTTGCACTGCCGTTTAATAAGTATCCAAACAACACGCACACAGCTGTCCCTTCGAAAATCCGCCCAAGATAGTCAAACGTGTCGCAAATTCTCTGTTCTTACCCCTCTCTTTCTTTTCTCGCGCACAAAGGAGGCTCGCAGCGCGCCTGAAGCGTCCGGTCGTCTATTAAAAACGATCGGACAAAGAAGAGGACCTGGCCTCATCCAAGCCAAAGCCGAGCTTGGCGCGCGCGCTCCCAGAAAGACCAGCTTGACCAGCTTGAACCAGATTGGGCCAGCTTCAGCACCAGCTCGAACCAGCTTGACAACCTGGAACCAGCTTCATTACCAGCTCCAACCAGCTTGATTACCACCTAGACCAGCTCGAAGCAGCTCGTACCAGCATAAAAACCAGCTAAACCAGCTTGACTAGCTTGATTTTCTTGCTGGTTCTTTCAATAGGGTCTGCGTCGACCAATCAAAAAACCGCAACGTCGCAATATTGGAACTAATATTTGAAGTGTGAAATAGAAGCGTTCAGTCTCGGCCTTTTGGTGACAGTTTGCTCTGGGTCGGCTTGATAAATTAGCGTCTCAGCTGAGACTGGCTGAAAGAAAAGAGTGCAAAGGGTAGGGCGCGTGTGCGTCTTGAGACGCGGAGTCCCGCTTGGCCCGCGCACTGGCTTCGACAGTGCTTTCTTTCCCCGTTTGAGCTAAGACGCTGTTTCTAGCAAGTTCGTCCTGGTTTGGAGCTCACATCCGTTTATTCTACCCTTGAGTATGGGCGAGACAAAAAAGTGACATATACTAAGTTTTCAGTCACCAAAGAGTTATACCTTTTTACTCCAACGACGCTAGAACATCGGAAATTAGATGGGTCGCGTTGTTAGAGTTATGATCACCGCTAGGGGCTGTTTCGAGGCCGGTCCCTATTAAAAGAACCAGTTCAAACTGCTACCAGTTTCAAACTTGGCTATTGCTGCAGTTTAACCAGTTTCATAATGGTTGAACTGGTCCAGGTGGTTCGAACTGGTCACACTGGTTGACTTGTCAAGCTGGTTCGACAAAAATATTTCAATTTGTTCACGCCACCACTGCGCTTGTGAAATCTTTATCATACACAAATGTAGACACAATAAGCCCACTGCAAGCATCAGCTGAACATACATCGAGCGCATACACATACACGGCACATACAAACATCAATACAACAGCACACGAACCCGATCCCTACTTCTGAGCTCTGCGTTTCCGTCTTTCATACTGGTCGTTTTGAACATGCGGAATTTTTTGGTGACCGCTTTAGCTATAAAAGTTATTCTTAGCAAGTGGATGTTTTCCCAGCAATGTCATACCTCTTAAAGTATTTTGAACGGCTCAGGGAATAAATCTC
The DNA here is from genome assembly GCF_016920785.2 of Ixodes scapularis. NCBI lineage: Eukaryota > Metazoa > Arthropoda > Arachnida > Ixodida > Ixodidae > Ixodes > Ixodes scapularis. Next base: position 174,365,489 of record NW_024609857.1, on the reverse strand, counting down.
TTAGTAAAAAGTAAACGCTCGATCATGCCATATTATATGAAAGCAGATTCGCACACCTTTACAAATAAAGTGAGAAAGATGGGTCAAGCCGGTAACCAGTTTGACCAGGTAGGCCAATCTGGTGACCAGTTTGGTCAATCTGGTTACCAGTTGGACCAGTTCGGCCAGTCTTGTGACCAGTTTGGCGTCTGGTGTCCAGTTTGGCCAATCTGCTGACCAGTTCGACCAATCTGGTGACCCGTTCGGCCGATCTATTGACCGATTCGGCCAATCTGTTGACCAGTTAGGCCAATGGGGTAAGCAGTCAGGCCAATGTGGTAACCAGTTAGAACTTAGAAGGCAATCTGGTGAGCAGTTAGATCTATATGGGTAGCAGTTTGACCATTCTGACTACCAGTTGCACCAGTTTGATTTGGTTAGACCAGTCTGACCAGTCCAAATACCAGTTTGACCTGTCAAAATACCAGTCTGACCAGCTACTTTTAGATACTGATCTTTCCAATAGGGGTGGTTGGTGTCGGGATGCTAGCGTATTCAAATTTCATATTCAAACTTGTCAAACGCTCCCAATGCACGGCTCTGGGTTCCTCAAGAAATGATCTCTGCTACTAGATCCCCGCGATCCAAATCATCGATCGGCGCTCTATGGCTCCTTCCTCGAACTGCCAGGCTTTGCGAGTATAGAGGAGGTTATGTTACACCGCATGAGACATATAATGATGCAATTTGTATTTTACAGCCAAGCTGTCTTCGGCTACCCTATCGGAAAAACCAGCATAAAAATGAAACTGGCCAAGCTGGTTTGATATGGAGAAGCGAGGAACGAGACGTTTTCTTCCTTCTCCAGGAAGACGGGCGAAAGCTTTCACCCCCCCCCCCCCCCCCCCGACTCATCTTCTTTCGGTTTCGTTTTTCGAGCACGTCGCGCACGTTGTTAAATAAATGGTGTTGAGTTGATTGAGCTTCAGCGGCAGCGAAGGCCGCCTGTAATTCCGTCTTCTAGTCCAAACGTGCAAAACATTTTGGTTGTACTGACGTCTTTACCACTATTTTTATCAAACGAGCAAACGAAGCCGCTAGAAAGAGCGAAGTCCTGGAGCAGTGCCAGCAGTGCTACGTACACTGGGTAAGATGGCCGTCTCTGGATTGCGGCGGGAGCCACGCGGAACATACAGTAGCGGAACCACCGGAGCGGAACCACCGTAGCGGAATCACGCGGAACTGTGTCGACGTTTTTGACGTTATGGAAATCGCAGAAACAGCGTCCAAGGCAGGCAGGTTTTCCTGCCGGCTGCCTGCGTGCCTTCCGTGCTGAGTTCGGTTCTGTTTTCCCTTGCCGAGTGCCAACCGGCGTTCAACGTGGTTCCGTATTTCTGCATGTCAGCAACATAGCCGCAACGTCGTGATGGCAGTGTTGTGTGTAGTGGACAGAAGGCTGGAATTATCGCCGATGTGACCGTGTGTTCGCGTATCAGTGGTGTAACAACAACATGAGATTACGTAAACTGTGGGGCATTGATGCCGCTGGTCGGGCCGTGATCGGAGGGGTGGGGTGTCGCAGGTTGACATTCCGCTTTACATTGAAGAATTTAAGACCACTTGAGGGGGAATAAGGTGCAGTCGATCGTCGTGCGAATAGTCATGTTGGAACGCTGGTCTGAATGGTAAGCTCCTATCGTACAGTGGCCAGTGTGACTGTCGGTCCCCGAGAGCGATTGCGGTCTGGGAAAAAGATTGAACAGTTCAAATTTATGAAGGAAAGTTTGTATATTTACAGTGGAATTTTAGCATAAAAAACAGGTAAAATCGAGAAAAAAAACTATCCTTTATTTTGCAGTTTAAATATACTACGGTTCCTGGAGAAACTGCCTCCATGTGGCGCGCTGGGATGAGCCCAATAAGTTTTCGAGCTCACCACGGCGTAGCTCCGTACACTTAACACCTGCCGGAAGTCGCGGCTTTGGCTGCATTCAAGTTGATCGAAAAGCGATTTCTCTGCCCGTTAAGCATCACTTCCAGCTGAGTGAATATTCGCTCTACAGAAATTAATTCAAGACGGCAATTACAGCATTGCGTGAACAGCACAAATAAAAAAACAAACACAGCAATAGAAATACTGGCCACGAAGTGCCGTGCGGAGAAACAAACTCATGGCTTCGAACCGCATTGAGCGGCTCGATTTATTGGCTTTCAAAAATTACGGCATAATCGAGCGTTTTCTTTTTAATAGAAGATTCATCCCCTAAGCCATTATAAATACTCTAAAATGTATGACATTGCTGGAAAAAAAAATCAACATGCTGGGAATATTTTTTTATTGCTTAGGGAGTCACCGAGAAATTCTGTACGTTCAAAACGACCAGTATAAAATATAGAAACGCAGACATCGGGAGTAGTGATCGGATTAGTGTGCTGTTGTATTGATGTTTGTATTTGCGATGCATGTGTATGTATGTTCAACTGATACTTGTAGTATGCGTAATGTGTCTACATGTGGTATCATAGAGGTTCCCGAAGCGCAATGGTGACGTGAGAAACTAAAAATATTTTTTGTAGAACATGAACTGGGCGGTACCTAGCGTCACCTAGCCTAGCTACTTGCGACTACTCTGCTTGACCTTGCTATTTGGTGGAAAGCGAATTGACCTCCTTTTACTCCACGCGGCTAGGCCATAATTTCGTGTTACCGTGCTGAAATGAGTCAAGAGGCTGCTTCGGATTTGCTTTTTTGAGAGCGGCTTTTTGGTTTTGCGGGCGACTGGTTTACCACTCCTCCGTGATGTGCGGTTACGCAACGGTTGACGAAGGAATTGTGGCACGAGGAGCAAAGGTAAGACATAAAGTGCGCGAACTGGGTGCCGGTTGTCTCCGTTACACATCGCAGTGCTGACGATGAGAAGACTGAGTGACTGCATGCTTTCGAAACGTAAGTTTCTTTACCTGCAGGGGAAGCCGGCTTCGGAAATAAATACAGTTCGCGAAAAGCTCGTGTTACGTTTTTATTTGCTGCTCCTCTCGTCCCGTACAATAGACTTAGTGTTCTCGTTAAGCCTTATTGAGCTCCATTTGCTCGATTCGTGGCCGCCATAATGAGATGCAGGCGACGGAGGAACTTTTGCTCCCCTGCTTTAGGGACGAAAGTTTCTCCCTTTGTGAAGGAACATAAGTTTCAAGAGCGTTCCTCCTTTTAGGGAGGACTATACTGACCCTTTTTTCTAAGAGTGTACTGCTTGTCTTTGGACAACTGTGCGACATTAAACGAGGTTCAAAACTTTTTTAACCGCATTAGATTGCGCGATAATGAAAAAGGCGCATTGGCCGCACACTGTAGCTCTCCGGTATTGCTACCTGATGATTCCGCGCCGATTGCCACTAGGTAGCAGCGAACAATAGGCGACGGGGGCGACGCCGTCAGCTCGCCCCCTTCCCATAGTCGACTCACAAGGAGCCTTGGATTTTTAAAGACCCACAAGGTGGCAAAGCAATCAGGCAAATGACCTGCACTTTTTGTTCTGCCAGTAACTCTACAGAGTTGAGCGGCAGCATGACGAAATCATAAAGTATTTCTACAACTACTCATGCAGCATGCTAGACGCTTGACAACCGGGGAGCTCTTCACTGCAGCTCTTTAGTAACATGCAAAGAACTCGGTGCCACCCGTCGAAACGATAATCGGAACCATCGTCAATGAGACTTGGATTGACTACGTATATATGACACTTTGTATCTTTCGGTTTCCTCTAAACTTTCGTTGATTTAGTATGACAAGCTCGCAAAGAGCTGATTAAGGTGCGTATCAAAAGTTACATGTTATTTAAGAACGAATATTATAATCTGAGCTTTAATTGAACTTAAAGTTTTATTCTTTAACGGCGTCCTGTGTCAGTACGATAGATATCCAACTCTATCAAAGTCTCACGCCTGTCTCCCAGTGGGTGTGGGTCAAGGAGGAACGCCGACGAGGTTCACCAAAAGAAAATTGGCGACTCTCTCGGCCGGGAGAGGAGGCGGGGGCGGTTTTTTTCTTTTGCTTTTTTTGTCCGATCCCCCAAAGGTCTTCTTGGAAAGTACTCTACCTGCCCGGTGATAGTTGAAGGGGGACAAGGAAAGAAGAATATTTGAGAATGGGAGAGAAAGAAGAGAAAAAAAAGAAACGAAAAGGAAAAAAATATATATATATTTTTTTAAGTTAGGTGGCGCAACCTACCCCTTAGCGAAAAAGAGCGTAATAAAATTATACTCGACATACATTTAGAATACAATAAGGCAGGAACTGTAATATAATATTACAAGTATATGGCACCTGGGGCGGAAGCCGTTCCATGATCCAAGTATACTTGCCAGGTATGTTTAGACGATATAACTAGTAGCCTAGTGTAAGTACGCTCTAAGCAACCGTAGACACTTCGAATATAATTTAGGCGCGCCATTAGTATTATTTAGGATTATACAAGTAGAGCGCTCCCTCCCCTGCAGCAGCGCCCCCTCCGGATCAAGAGCCCATTCCTGCCCACGCAGCTGTCCCCCTTCTGGATCGCCCTGCTACCACCCCTGCAGCGACACGCCCTCAGGACCAACACCATGCTCCACCAGCAGCCCTACCGGCCCTGGAAATCTTGGTAAACCGAGCCATCAAAGACTAATGAATTGAACTGATATCAGTGTCTGTTTTCTCATAGAAAGCAGTTAGGTAGAGAGCACGATATTATTAGCGCAAACAAGTGATGGTGGCTTTTTGCTGTTTTTCTTTTAGAGTCGGAAGGCTGTCATTCAAACTTCTTGTGTCGTGAGAAATGCTAATTTGGGACACTAGCATACGCATTAAAATATGGCCGCCAACCAGTTCCATTTTAAAGTAAAACTAAAAAGCTCTAATGTTGTGTTCGCACTAACAGTATTGTGCAGTGTACACATTGCGACACTGCTAGCGCAAACACGACATCGGCACATTTTCGCATTTTACTTCTAAATAGTATTAGCGAGCACGAAATGTTATCGCTTACAATATAGAACTGAATGAACTCTTTCCGTAAAAATAATAACTTCGATGACACCTCTTGGCTTCAAAGAAAAAAAACTGGAAAAAAAGGCCATCGCTTGTTCGCACTCTGTACATAAAAAGAAAACACAGATAGCGTGTATTTCTATTGTGATGGGCTTAATAAGTGGCTTTGTCATCTGAAACTTCTAACATATAACTAGCATTTACTCCCTTATATTAAAACAAAAACAAGCGTCTTCAGGACTGTCTTTAGTGCCACTTTACCCAAAAGCGACCGAGGAAGAGCATGCACGTCACCAACACACGCGGGTAACCAGCACTTGCGACTAGCTGTGGAGCACAGTGTGTCGTTTGGCCAGGTTGCGTATGATTATGCTTCTGAGATTTTTGGATGTCCAGAGCTCTAAAATCACCAAAAACAATCTTAGAAACCTCCTTTAATGTCCCTCTAACTTCATAGCTGCAGAAGGTTGTCCCCGCATACTGTGTATAGTCCTTTCCAACGTGAAGTTGGTCGTAATCCCAAAATTTTAAGTTGAATGGACTTCGCCTTGAACAGGCTATAATTTTGCTTTATGACAAGTACTTGTGAATCCCTAGTGAGTTTCTGTAAATTCCGCCTGAAATAAAGTCGTCGATTCCATCTTACCAATGCACACACTTTCATATTTCATGGACAGCTCACCAGCTGAATGCACCAGTCCAGGGTGCACTGCCACCTCTCTATGAAGTCAGGCAAAGGAATGTAAGTGACTGGTTTACTTTTTTTTTCACTTTTACATTGTCCTTGTAACTGATTTTTTTTAAAGAATAAACTGCTACTTAAGGCTGAACTACAATTTTGATCCACGGATTGTGTGTCGCGTGATGCTGAGTCACCGATCCCTGCCACTCGTGCTTTGCCCACGGGCGGAGGGTGTGGGCAAAGCACGAGTGCTTTGCCCACATCCTCCGCCCGTGGGCAAAGCACGGGCAACTCTTTTTTCTGTAATGACCAACATCAAAAGTGTTTAGTCCGGCAACAACATGAGATGGATAAACAGTCGCCAATCGCCACTCGGCTTTCTTGAATAGAAGGCGCTGTGGCAGGGTGAAATGGTCAGTGCATCACCACGTTTTGTCCTGCAGTCTCTCTTTTTTTTTGGTGGGGGGGAGTGTACAGTTTTGTAGGTATATAGTTTCAAAGTTCAGTTTCAGTACTTGTGGCAAAACTAACTAACTCCATCAGCTCCAGCACGATGGCAACATTGATGGTATCGTTGCTTTTCTGCCGCTGCTGGGGTGAGGAACTTAAAGCGTCTGCTGAGGAAATGCCTTGCAATGATCATCATAGGTACTGCTCGACGCTTTGCGGAGCGTTCAAGTGCAGTCTGACGGCACTTGAACTGCTCGCTCTTACGAGAAGTGCGCTACGTTCAGCTTTCGCTGTCAGTGTTGTCGTTCTCTTTCGAATGGTGTTTATAATGTGAATTCTCTAATGCTTGAACAAAACTTTGTTGTTATGTTTTTAATCTGCTGCCAACATCAAGAACTTGTATGATGGCGAGGCTACCTCGTTTTTCTATTAAGGGGCGAAAGACACCTTTTTGTGATGTTTACGAACAAAAGATGGAATCGAAATAGAAGAGAAAAACACAACTTGTCCAAGGATTCCAGGACAATATAAAAACCAGCCGGCTTCGTGCAACTGGCAGTCCCAATATTCAGGGCTTTCTCAGATCCATTAGAGTCCGCAAAGTCGTTACTGTCACGTGTTTTTCAGATTTTATAGGATTTATCCGAAAACACTATAAGCAAAGGCAAAATGTGTATTTACGCAGAATCTGTCATAGGGCTAGGTCATGCGAAAGATCTGCAATAGTTGCTTGAAACGTTTCCTTGCAATGCTGGACCGTTAAACCTTCGGCTGTGATGCAGTCGCTCTCTCTCTCTCCCTTCCCAGATTCTTTTGTGTCGTCGTTCAGGACCCTCCTCCTCTCCCTTCTTTGCCAGGATGTTTCGTGTCGTAAACTGGCTTACATATTAAAGTGCAACCCACTTAGACGATAATGAGAAAGCCCAAAATTTCAGTCGTCATAACCGATTATCCTATCTGGACTAGAAACTGATCATTTCCAGTCTAGAAACTCTAGAAACTGATCGTTGTAAGCGGTACATTGTTATATGTGGTATCAGGCATGTAGCCAGAAGGGGAACCCATAGGGCCCGCCCCCCCCCCCCCCCCCGCCCCAAAATCTTCCATTTTGCTGGGACCTCCTCTCCCAGCTCCCCCTCATACAGCATTTTGTCATGGGCGCCCCCCACCCCCTTCCCCGGAACACAATCCTGGCTACGTGCCTGTGTGGTATCATGGTAAGTGGTTTGCACTGTACTATTAAACTGGCTTACATGGGAAATCTAGCCCCAATGCGATTTTATTGCGCAGACATTGTGGACTTCAGCTTTGTCAGCATGACCGATACTTGGCCCTTTTCTTTTGCTTTTTTTGCTATTATCTCTAAAAATCAAGGCAACAAACTAATTAAATAAATAATAATTAAAGGGTGGTGATCAAGCATGTTAAAAGGTTTAATCTATGCCCATTTCTAATATATATAATTTTTAAGATTACCAGAATACAATCCTTAATTTCATGTAATGCTAAGCACTGAGCAATATATATACTTCTAGCTAGCAACTACTGATCCCATTATATTTCAGATGCCCTGATCTACTATCTCCACCAGCATTTGAACCCCGAGGCTGCCAACCTGCGAGAGGACCACGCTGTTCTTGCGCGGCAAATGAACACCACCATGAAAACCTTTTTCTCGGATCTAGACTGCACCAAACCGTGAATGTTTTTTTTGTCTTCTTTTATTTGCTTTTAAAGGAATTTTTCACCTTTACGGTTTGATGTTGTGCCACACACTTCCAAGTTTGTTATTGTCTAGTCAGACTTTTTTTTAATCTTTACAGTGTGGTGCCTCTGGCATGTTTGACCTACAGGCGTGGCACCGCACCATAAATGTCTTTATCGTTCATCCCAGCCAATCCACCGTTGAGAGCGTCACGTTTCCTTGAGCTCCGCCCAACCAGAATGCAACGTGACACCTCCCGGCGCTGAATTGCCTGGGGTGACTGTAGCCTCCGCTGCGTTCGGACGAAAGGTTAAACAATGTGTTATCTTTAGGATATTATGTTGCGCCACACACTGAATGTTCTTATTGTCTAGTCAGACTTTTTTTTATCCTGTTTAGTGTCTCAGGAATATTTTGAGGGCACCACGCAATGTTTCTCATAGTTCTTGTCTAGTCAGACTATTTTACTGTTGTAGTATTGCAGGCATATTTTGAACATGCCCGAAAATTTTAATATAAATAAGGCATATCAAAGTATTGGTAAATTCAGGTTTGTAATCAATATTCGAAGACTCTAAATGGCGTTTCTTGCTCTTTGCCTTTTAGGATAAGGTAAAACAGGTTATGTGCGAGATAAAACGTTCAGAATAACCATGTCTTTATTAAATATTATACAGCTTAGAGCAGGACCTTAACAACACAAAGTTATTGACCCTGGATTTACCAATCCTTAATATGTTATTTATTCGTGTTAAAAGTTTCAGGCACATCCATAATATTACCGAAATCGTCAATTTTTTTGCCATGGAATGACTCTATAGGATTGTTTAAAGTTTCAATCTAAACAAAATGGTTGTGGCAGTTTATGGCCTGTGCTTTCAGTATGATGAAACTGAATTTACTGAGCATATGATAAAACCAGCCATACCGGTCACACAGGTACACTGGCTGTACCGGTTTCACTGGTGAAACCGGTGTACCTGTGTGTCCAGTAAGGCTGGTTGTATCATATGCCCAGTAAATCTAGTGTTACCAGGGCCTCCAGTATACCCATTTTCGATAATCCAGTTTTATACTGGTCCAGTATCCCCAGTAAAACTACCAGTATTCCCAGTATATCCGTTTAATAATCCAGTTTGATACCGGCCCAATAATCCGCTTTGATACTGCCCTAGTTTGCCGAGTATGGAAATTTTTTCAATAGGGATGCCATCCAAATCACACGAATTTCCTCGCCTCTGCCGACCACGCAAGAGGCCGCTTCGCCCCTTTCACTGGCGGGACCCAGGTTCGCTTCTCTCATCCGTGTAGTGTTTCTTTTGCTATTGCGTGTTTTTGGCGTGTGTCTAGTATATTTCGTGTTGAGAGATAAGCAGTCTGGTTTTATTAACATAGTTTGCTTTGCACCGAGTACCACTGTCTGTGCGTCGGCTTGTACTGTGTCAGCGCCGAGGATATGTAGCATCTCGGGTCATCAAAGCCGGCCGCAAGTACGAAAATAATAAATTGGATGCCGAGTTGGCTTTTCCGAAGAGCTTGGCTTGTTTATCGTGCGTATTAATTTAAACAAGTTAAACTCTTCGGGAAGTCCTCCAGCACGACCAGTTTAACCAGCATGCCCAGCATGCCCAAACTGGGCATGCTGGGGCAATAACCCAGCTTGAAGATGGGACCAGATCAACCACCAGACCAGCATGCCGAACTAGGCATGCTGGGGCAATAACCCAAACGTGAAAACAGCGCAAAAAATTGAACAAAGGACAAGTGAAAGAAGTGCACGGACAAAGCGCTGACTGTCAACAAAAGTTCAATTTTCAGGCGAACCAGAAAAATAAACACAGAGCATAGGAAAGAACCAATAAAGACACAAAAAATGGCAGGCATGTGTGAGGGTGATGACGTGGTAGAAATCCTGTCGGTTGGGTTGTATAATTTTTTGTGTCTTTATTGGTTCTTTCCTATGCTCTGTGTTTATTTTTCTGGTTCGCCTGAAAATTAGACTTTAGTTGACAGTCAGCGCTTTGTCCGTGCACTTCTTTCACTTGTCCTTTGTACAATTTTTTGCGCTGTTTTCACGTTTGACGATGTTAAACCAACTAGCCCAACTTACCGCCTTGTTGAGCAATAACCCAGCTTGAAGCTGGGACCGGATCAACCCGCATGACCAGTATAACCAGATCAACCAACATGACCAGTATGAGCAGATGAACCAGCATGACCAGCATGCCAAGCTGGGCACGCTGGGGCAATCCCCCAGCTTGAAGCTGGGACCAGATTAAGCCGGTTTTTTAATAAGGTAGGGTTCCGTGGATTTTTCATGTGTACCAAGAAAAACTCTACGCTCGCACCGCCGCTCGCGCACGTCTTCCCCGTATAAAAGACTTCAAGTAAATAACCAAAATAAAGCGCTGACGAACGCGCATGCAAGATGCCATTTGTTTGAGGCTTTTGCTTTTGAACAGCTTCTGCCACAGACGCCGGCGCCGCACTCGCACGCCTTCACCCGTGTAAAATATTTGAAGTCAATAACCAAAATAAATCGTTGACGAATGGGCTTTCAGAATGCCATTTGTTTTGGCTTTTCCTTTAAAAAAGTTACTGCTGCAGACGCCGGCACGTGCAGCGCGTGGAACAGCATTTTCTGCATTATTCTTGATTCTTGGGTAATTTAGCAGGATGTCTATTCTGTAGATTAGTTATGAATAGGCACCATTTTCAAGATTAGTGGACTCTCAGGTGAAAATAAAGGTTTATGAAAGATTTGCCACTCTGCGACACGCGTCGGCCATGTCTAGGCTCGCACAGCCCTCTCCTTGTCGTCGTTCCAAGCACTTGCGTGCCTTGTTCCCTTTCCTTCCGTTCTCCAAGGGTGGCGGTGCCGTCAAGCGTGTCTAGTTTTCTCCGGCTCCTCGGGGCGTGTATGTGTCAGGTGCTAAGCAGTTTTGCTGGTCATTCACCTTCATAGAGTTTAATGGCTCATAATGTTTCAACATGACAGATGTTATTGAAATGGTTTGGAACAATATTTATTACGTGAACGTAACAAAAAAAAAACGTATGTGTTTTCGAAATACCCAGGAGCGTGTTGTATAGTTACCAGACATGATTCTTTATTTTATGCAGTGCACGAATTACAATATCAACCATTACAACTACAATAGTTTTGTAAAGTATTTATATGTTTGCCTTTGCCAAAAAGCAAAACGGTAGGATTTATTGTAAAAAATGCTGCGCGGCATTTCTGCTAGTTTTAATATAATAAATATGTCTGTAATTTGAAGATAAGGCTGCTGGCATTTAAGACTACAGCAAAGACATTAGTGCACTATGGCATTACGCTATATGGCCATTTCTCTTACTACAAAATAAGAACAATAGAAAGGGTATTAAGGCACATGATTAATGACATTGCACATGGAACTGCGTATGATATATTAGAAACCGAAGAAAACGCGAAAAATATACTTATGCTATTTCCTATAATATCTTAGATATATCGCAATTACAAATAATTATCACAGTAATAGGTTCAAAACAAAAGGTAATGAGCTTAGAGATTTGAGCCGTACTAAAAAGTTCGGAATTACAAAAATATAGATACTAAAAAAACAAGAAACAAAAAACGAGCATCCTTATGTTTGTTATTTGTTTCTCGAAATTCGAAATACCTTTACTAATATAACATCCAATAGAATACAAGAACAGACATAAAAAAACGAGAGCCAAACGTGCTTACTGCAGCTTGCTAGACTAATCAATTTAGGCGTTTTTTTCATATATGACGTGCTTTTTGTTTATATATGTCACCCATCCTTCGCTTGCTATATATAAACCGTTTTATATGATACCAAATGGTAATTGTGTCAATGGTTCGAGTAAGATCTATTTTTAATGCTGCCAAGTTGGCATGGTTTTATTAATTCTTGCCTAGTTGTGTTTTATATTCGTTTTCTCTTATCACTTTTTGTTTGTAGTTTAGTTGCTTGCCTGGCCCCACATACAAACATAATGCTGCTTTTGTGGGCTAGAAAACGTTACTATACTTCGTTTCACCTTACGTCCGACCGCAGCGTACGCTACGAAAGGACAGAGCCAATCAAATAGCGGCAAGGGTGCAACGTCACGGAGTGCATTGTCGGGGGACCCAATGAGGAGCAAAAAGTGCGCTTTTGTCGCTGCTTGTTTGGCCCTATCATCTCGTAGCGTCCGCTGTGCTCGGACCTAGAGTGAAACGAGGCATAGTTAATATTTTTTCATAAGTAAAATGTAGTTCATGGTAATGTGTTTATTTTGTTTAGTACTTTTAGTTATCTCGTCTTTTGTTTACTTGACATAGAAGGAAGCAGAAATAGACTTTTATTAGACTTTGGATCGTGCATAATAAAACGCTAGAACGCCGCTTTCGTAGTCGCGTCTTGCGAGCGTTGCAGACGTTTTTAGACGGAGGCGGAATAGCAGACGGACGCAGGAGGGAACAGGCGCCGACGCGCCGCTCTCGTAACCCCGTCTTGACAGGTGTTGCAAACGACAACTGACGGTGGCGCAATAGCAGACGATACCGAAGGCTGCCGCGCCTCTGCTCGCACAATTATCAGGAGGTGTCAAAAGCACTGGACGCCTACCGAACGTCGTGACAGGGCTTGCGAGCGTCGTGGGCGGACCAGCCAAACCAATCAATAGTAATGGCCTTGGTCATTTATATTTTGCGGTGGCCGTGTCCCCCACCAAAAGTGCGTCCAACGGCATAAATAATGAACGCATTTTCTTTTGTAGAAATATTACAAGCAAAACTACGGCTCCAGTTTAGGCCCCGCTATGTGTACGTAAATATTTCAATCTCGCTCTCAGAGAAAGATATATTGAAAGTTATTTTCTGACGAGTTGGTCGTGCACTTCGTCACTACCGGGCCCTCTGTGCAGAACAGGCGCTCAATGTCATGCTGCTTGATAAACTGCTACTGATTTTCTAAAATATCTAAACCAAGTCACAAGCTATAGAAATAAGTGTTACACTCACTAACATCATTTTAAGTCCAAAACTAATCAATACAAACTGACGTAGCTAATTACAGTGCCTTAACTGCACGTAAGTTGTACATTTACACTTCTGCTACACCAAAGGTGGTTTTCTTATTTACCTTTTATGCTTTTTGCTGCTGATTTCTTGTTTACAATTATTGTAACTCTCCGGGCGTTGACATTAAAGTAAATAAAATAGCCAATGAGCTTGTATTGTTAAGTTCAAGTGAACGTCCCATAGAGCATTTGCTTTTTAAACCCCGAATTTACTTTGCCGTGGCTTTCGATGTCTCGACCATTCCAACACGCCGTTTAGAAGCAATCTGGACAGATGGGCGGTAAGTGGGGAATTATTCAAACCAAGCAAAACACTCACCCGTTGAGGCGACTATAGAATGTTGTTTCGTTACTGTCCAGATGATGTTTCGTTACCGCGTCGACCCACCCAGATGACTGTATACTGATAAAATTTGTGATCTCTGAGTAACCTGCTTGTTGGAGGCTTGTACTGAGCTCCTGAAAGAAAATAAGGGAATTATTTAGAAAGCACACTCACAATGACCGCTCTCTTAGCCATTACGGCAAAAGCAAGCAGCGAGTACTATTTTTTTCCTTCAGTAAACGTTTGTTTCGAAAAGTTTAAGGTTCAAATATGAGCACTGATATGAATGTTTTTATTTTGGGCTCTTAATAACTTATTCATCTTCCAAAGCAGTGCTATGTCAGGTAAGGAACGATTCAGCATTAGCGGAAATGACATGACTTTCATATAAGCTTTAACAAGATACAGGGAACAAAAACAAGAAATAAAGAAGGAACAGGCCTATTGCAAGTCATTGGGGAGCTCATTACTCCTTAAAGCTAGAGCGGGTGTACTAAGAACGAAACGTATAGGACTATATGCCAAGAAATGGACACTCTATGTGACATATGCAACCGCGAAAGGGAAACTATAGAGCATGTAATATTAAGGTGCACGGGGCTTTGTCCCACCCTCACGGGGGCATGACTACAGATTTGAACGGGGCACTGGGACTTGCAAACATGGATGGACGAATGGATAGAGAAAGAGTTGCGGTAACCAAAAGGAGATTGTAAGAAAGGTGGAAAAGATTTAGGGAGGGGGGGCGTTAAAAATACAGATACAAATAAGCGAAGAAACGCTTTAAAAAGGGGGGGGGGGGGGGGGTTTAGAACAAATTTTATACAAAGGTGAAAATAGAAGGGATGGCGAAAAGTTAGGCTAGAGGGCACTGTTGCGTGGTCATGCGTGAGCGCAGCAAGAAAGCGCGAATGTTGATAGCCGCCGCGCAAAAAGCGGTATCTTCGGCATGGCACTTTTTCTTTTATTTGTTCTTGGCAGCAGCCGATAAAAGTCGGTGGTGAGGCTTTGGCTCTTGCTTTTGCTGGTACGCCGAGTGTTGTAAATGTTGCGTTGAAACAAAAACAGAAAAAGCGACAGAAACGGGACTTTGACCTTGTACCTGGCAGAAATGGATTTGAATAGCCTGCTTAAAGTAGAGTTGTTAGCCGTAGCTGGACAGCTCGGTTTGGATGTAAGCAAGGCAATGCGGAAGCCAGGCATAGCCAAACAATTTCGGGCTGCAAAGCCGGGCATGACGAAACTGCCGAAGCTGTCAATGAGGCAAAGAAACGACGTCTAAAGGAAGAAAGAGACGAACAACTGAAACAACTGCAACTCGAGCAGCTAAAGCTGACTTCGGAAATAGCCACCGTTGGAGTCGCGAAAAGTTAACTACGACATGAGAACTTTTCTTCAGCCGTTTTCTGTTGGGAGTGAATTGATATTCTTCTTAACTAACTTGGAACGCACATGTGCCAGGATGGGTTTCGAAGAGTCATCTTGGCGTCAGAGGCTTCTAAGCGTGTCGCCGGCCGAAGCAGCTGATGTACTGGCAAGGTAACCGTCAGAAGAGGCCGAACATTACAGGGATGTGAAGGGTGCTTTGTTGAGAAAATATAAGTTGTCACCCGAAGCTTTCTCTGTGAAATTTCAAGAAGCCACGAAAGGCCCGCAAGAGAGCTACTCAGAGTTCACATATAAGCTAGCTATTTTTTTGGAAAACTGGCTCAAAGGAGCTCAGGCGTATGATGACAAAGCGAAGATGTTTGAGCAATTTTGCTTAGAGTAGTTCTATCGTACGTTGCATGAAAAGCTCAAAGAATCGGTCCAGGATCGACCGGACGTAGGAACAGTACGCAAGGCAGCGGAATATGAAGATGAGTACTGTGCGTAAAGGGGATCAAGTTGTGACCTAGGAAAGACTGACCGGCCTCCGGGGGCTTCGTCTGGGGGAACTAAAGCACTCCGCACGTCAGAGAAGAACGCGAACAAGCAAGTTCCTAAAGAAGAGTCCCCCGAAAAACGCCTGAAGAAGTCGTTCGAAGCACGGAAACCAATAGTATGCTTCCGGTGCCAAAAGCCAGGGCACGCGGCTGCTGGATGTCGTGTCCCAAGGGTCTCTCCAGTCCAGCTTGTTCTCAAGAAGGAGGAAGACTTGTTACGTCCATATTTTCACGATATGGACGTAAACGGTAAGACTTGCAAGGTCTTACGGGACACCTGCGCGACGTACGACGTCGTGCCCTCTTCTTTTGTGAACGAGAGCGACTTCACAGGTGACTACGTGTGCCTGAGGCTGGCCCTGGGAGGAGGTACTGTCAGCCTACCTGTTGCAAAAGTAATTCTGAAAGGCACCTTTGCAGAAGTGAAAACAGAGGCAGCAGTCTCGGACAACTTCTTGCCGAGATGCCCGTACCTTTTGTCCAACAGAACCGCAAAGGAACTTCTTAAGTCAGGGGTAACGCTTGACATGGACGCGGTCAGGATTGTCACGAGATCGATGACAAAGAAAAGCTGCGAAAAAGTGTAGAACAGGCTGTAGCTGCACAAGCCAGTGCAGCAGATGACTCGCAGGATCCCGTTGAAAATGTCGAGCGTTGCGCTGCAGATGAGCCAGACCGTGACGAGGAAAAAGTGGACGATGAATCGACGTTCATCCCTCCGAGGAGCAGTGATTTTAAGGAGCTCGCTGCAATAGATAGGGCAACCTTGATTGCAAAGCAGAAGAGTGATTCCGCACTGATAAAATGGTGGGAGAGCATTCAAAACCCTTATTCGAACAGCTCAACACTCTTGAAAAAAAAAACGGAATACTGTACCGCGAGTTTCGGGGAAAGAAAGGGATGAACGTTGACCAAATCGTCGTTCCTCTGAAGTACCGAGAAAATCTTTTGGAGTTGTCTCATCGGGTGGGCTGGTCGGGCCACCTAGGTATCAACAAGACCCAGGCAAGGCTCCTATGCGAGTACTACTGGCCAAGTTGTTTTAAAGATGTCGAACATTTCGTTCGGAGCTTTGACGTCTGTCAGCGGACGGGTCGACATAATGAAAAACACAAGGGACCCATGAGAGCGGTCCCGATTATTACCGAACCTTTCCGCACAGCCATCATGGGCATTTTGGGTCCGCTACCCGCAAGAAAAGAAGGCTTTAAATATCTGTCAACAATGGTATGCCCTCCCACTAAATTCCCTGAAGCAGTACCCTTGCGCGACGCAACGTTCGTCGAAGTCGTTGATGCACTGTTGTGCATTTTGGCGTGCGTTGGATTTCCGAGCGAAATCCAGTCAGATCTTGGAAGCGTGTTTGCAAGCGCGCTGACCACAGATTTTCTGCAAAAGTGCGGCGTTAGGATCAACCACAGCTTGGTCAACCACCCACAGAGCAACAGCATATATATGGTAGACTCCGTGATGAAGCGCACTCTGCGGGCTTTGCGTTATGAGAAAAAAAGGGACTGGCACACAGCGTTGCCTGCCATGCTGCTTGCTCTTCGTTCAGTGGCACACGAGTCAACAGGCTTCAGCCCAGCTGAGCTTGTCTAGGGGCGGGCATTACGGTCACCGCTTAGACTCCTCCGAGAAAACGGTGAAGGACAGGAGGACGACACGACAGTAGTGAGTATGTATGTAACTTGCTTCAACGCATGTATGACACGCAGCTTCTCGTGAAAACCAACATGCTCGAAGCGCATACCAAGGCAAAAAAACGCTATGACAAAAACAGCAGTGTTCGCAGTTTGCGTGAGGGACAGAAAGTGTTGATGTTGCGAGCTGCAAGGGCAAACAAACTAGAAGTTCAGTGGGAAGGTCCAGGGACGGTACTGCAAAAACTGTCGGACACGAACTATGTCGTTAAGTTGCCTGGCCGTAGAAAGGAATTGAGGATCTACCACTGTAATTTAATTAAACCGCATGTAGAACAAGTTCACATTCTGGGCGTCTTGCTAAACGAACCTGAGGAAGTTGCAGTTAGCCTTCCAGAAATCCCACGAGATTTAACCTCCTTCGCTCCAAAGGAAATCCTGGCAACCGCAGTTCAGCCAGCCACCTTAAGGGAAAGTCAGGGTAAAGACTTGCTAACCTTAATACCCGAGTATCAGGAATTGTTTTCGAGTCCAAGGTGGAACTAGTTTAATGACTCATGACATAGAGTTGACTTCGATTGACACCAAAATGGTGCAAAGCTTGCAGCCACTCGCCTAGACAGAAAAAACTGATGAAGAAAGCTGTTGAACAGATGCTCGCTCTCAAGCTAATTGAACCAGGCAAGGGTGAGGTTGTATCTGCGATGATAATCGTGGAAGCTACGGCTTTGCGTTGACTACCGTGAGTTAAACGGAGTGACCGCCACGAGGGTTTTTTCCATTCCGCACTTTGAAGACTGCCCCGAAAAAGTGTGCCAGGCAAAGGTCGTATCCACTCTAGATCTTGTTCGTGGATATTGATTGGCAAGTACCGCTCACCAAGCGTGCAAGTAATCTTGCCGCTTTCGTGACCCCTTTTGGCACTTTTCAGCCTTTGGTACTTAGCTTCGGCCTTAAAAATACTCCTCTCGCCTTCCCTAGATTGATGAACAAATTCCTTGCCGGTTCCGAAAGTTTTACTCTACCCTATTTAGACGACATTGAAATCTTTTCTGACACCTGGTTCGAACACTTGGACCATCTAAGAGAAGTATTTTCGTGACTTCGCCAGGCGGGACTAACTCTAAAAGCACTAAAGTGTAAGTTTGGTCGCTCAGAGGTAGATTACCTCGGACACACCGTAGGCCAAAGCCGCCGAAGCACGTTGGAAGTAGAGGTACTGGCGATCAAGGAGTTTCCACGTCCAGAAACAAAAACGCAGATTCGTACGCTTTTGGGCTTAATTGGGTATCACCAACACTACATCAAGGGGTTCTCCGAGCTGGCTAGTCCGCTTACTGATGCGGTGAAAAAGAACACGCCTAATCGCGGGAAGTGTGAGAAAGAGTAACAGGCATCTTTTGATGAATAAACCCGTCTTGGCAAGCCCGGACGACTTGAAACCTTTCCTCGTGCAGGGTGACGCCATCAAAAAGGGACTGGGGGTAGTCTTGAGCCAAGAAAGCACACACGGGAGAGAGCACCCGATCCTGTACGTGAGCAGGAAATTAAGCGCTCGTTAGCAGGCGTACAGCACAATTGAAAAAAGTGCGCTTGCCTAGTGTAGGCGGTCGAAAAATTTAATGTTAGTTGTCGGGGTCGCCATTTGTTTTCATCACAGATCACCGACCACTAACGTGACTCCCAATAATGCCGAACAAAAATGGTAGATTGCTTCGTTGGAAGTCTGCAACCGTACGCGTTCACTCTTAAGCGCAACAAAGGATCCCTGCACACTAATGCAGACAGCTTGATCAGTGATTTCTCTGTCTAAGCGAGGAATGACATAAGAAAGAGGGCAGATTGTTTTTTTCTTTTTTTTTTTAATAATACGTTTCTGCCAGTGCCGGCGGGGCTTCTGTTTCTAGTCGCCATACGTTCTTGTAGCATTGGTCTATGTAAAGCACTCTGCGTGCCAGAGGGCGGCCCTGCCCTCACTTGGCCGCTGTTTGTGGAGTTTCTGGGTTCGCCTTCTGTTCCGTTGGTAAGGCATCTTGACGTCAGGCTCCACATTTTCGAAAGCACGGACCAGCTTCACAGGGACCAGACGACTCTCCAGTGCGGCGTTATCGTCGACGCCTCGCGCAGTGTCCCGACATACCTGGACCTGCATCTTGTGTCGGCCGGGAAAGCGCAACGCCTTCAAAGGACGGACCGACTCTGCACGAACAAGACACCTCTTTAGTGCCGTGTCATCGTCGACCCCTGGACACTGCCTCAGCGTCACAACATACCTTTACCTGCATCGTGCGCCGGCCGGAAACACGATCCACGGACTCTGCCAGAGGTTCGAGTCAAAGTTTCGCACACCCCCCCGCCCCCCCCCCCCCCCCCCCCCGTCCCCCGTGTTCTTCCGTGGGGAAGAAGTTGTAGCGTTGTCATGTGTGAGCGCAGCACGAACTCGCGAATGTTGATAGCCGTCGCGCCAAAGGTGATATCTTCGGCACTGCACTTTTTTTTTTCATTTGTTGTTGGCAGCAGCCGACAAAAGTCGGGCGCGCCCTCGCCATTATGGCTCTTCGGTTTTCGCCTGTCGGCAAGGTTGCCTGGATTAAAATGTCCGTCTTCCCTGCTTTCGTGTCGTCTTCTCGCCGTTGCCTGGAGTCCTGCTCGGCCAAACGCAACAACGCAAGCTGCCGCCCGTTACAAAAGACATAGCCATTGCCATCCATCCATCCATCGAACACATACTTGAATTTAACCCTAATCCAAGTAAAGTGTACACTGCCCCTTAAAATGTTTTTTGAAAATGCACCGATAGACTTCACAGAATAAAAAATCAACAAAATGCATTACCCTTGAAACAAATAACTAAATAATAACTAAAACAAATAATGTTTCAGATGAAATCGACGATGTCCTTTCAGAACTTTCTCCCGACGATGCTATTGATCATCTCAAGAATGTGCTCCTGGCTCGCACAATGGCGTCGTTACGCTCCCGGTTCAGCAACTGCTCACAGCACAGGAGCTTGGCGATCATCGCCCGTCGCAGATACTTCATCAGATGCGTCAGCTCCTTGCGCTCGCAGGGTATCGACAGCCACGATCTTATCCTACGTGAGCACTTTCTCCAAAAGCATCCTGAGTGGATGAGATAATTCTTGCCGCCGCGGAAGATATGCCGCTCCACCGACTCGCCATGCTAGCAGATCGCACCTCTGACAATTCCATTCTCACTGTTCACGCGGTCACAACGCACACCACTTACTCTTGCGAGGGCGCAGCTGCCAAAATGCAATCAAAAACAGAATAGTTGAATGCCGCTATCGCTGCCTCGAGGCCTGCTGATCACCGACCCACTCGGTCAAGGCAGCTCAGCCCCTCTCTCGCGTTCGCTAAAACTATCGCCGCGCTTCCAGCTCAGGCAACCACTCTATGTGCTGGTACCATCGCACATTCGGTGACCAAGAAATACGTTGCACCCGATCCTGTTCATGAACGGAAAACGCCTAACCTAGCCCAGCAAAAACGGAGAAGAGTGACCCCAATCAGCCCATCAGCCACTTTTTCTACATTTGTGACAAAATTTCAGGCCTCCAGTTTCTCGTGGACACTGCCGCGAAATTCAGCGCGTTGCCTGCTACCCTTTCTGACCGCAAGCTGAAACCGGCTACACCGTAATTTTGGGCTGTCAACAGCTCAGCAGTCCCTACATTTGGTCAGCGTTACCTGACCACTGACATTGGATTCAGACAAGCATTTCAGTGGGTGTTGATATTCACGGACGTACAACAAGCCGTCATAAGGGCCGACATCCTTGATCACTTTCGCCTTTCGGTCAACTTTCGTACCCGCACTCTCATCGAACCCACAACGACACTGTACGTTCAAGGCTTTATGTCTACCTTGCCAGTTTCGCAAATGCGTCCTACTAAGATCGCTTCGCTATGCGTGGACATTCTTCCGACTTTCCAGCCACCACAAGAAGCTGCAACATGGAGCTGCCCGTCAAACACAGTGTGGCGCACGGCATCACTATCAGAGGTGCACTCGTCTTCACATGACCTCGTCGATTGCCGGTGACCGACTCAAGATTGCGCGCAGCGAGTTTGAGCACATGTTGTAGTTAGGCATTATTCGCGCATCCTTTATCAGCTGGCATCACCGCTAGGCATGGTCTCGCAAAAGAGCTTAAATGACTGGCGCCTATGCGGATAGCATTGGGCACTTAACGCCTGCACCGTTCTTCACCGTTCCTCACCGATACCTTCTCTGGCACGTACAATATTTTGTTACTAACCTATCTGGAACTATCATCTATTCCAAGATATACTTAGTAAAGGCCTATCACTAGATGCTCGTAGCGCCCACCGATATTCTGAAAACGGCTATCACCGCACATTCCGGTCTCTCCGAATATGTTGGAATGCCATGTGGTCCGTGGAAATCCGGCCAGACATTTCAGAGATTCATTGATAAGTTGAACAGAGGTCTACACTTATTTCCGCTTGTGTCGATTACATTGTTGTAGTCAGCACAGCTCCATTTCGCCACAAACGGCACCTCCGCCGGCTCTTCGATCGACTCCAGGAAGCTGGCATCGTGATTATCCAAAACAAAAGTGTTGCTTTTTTTTTTGCGTTTACGACCTAAAGTTATTCGGTGACCGAATCACGCCGCAAGGGATCTTATCCCTTACTGAAAAAAGTACGAGCCATCCAGGAATTTCCCAAGCCAACTTTTTTGCTCACACTTCAAGTATTTTTAGGATTTGTAAAAATCCACTACCAGTTTGTACCTCGCTGTGTCGGGCTACTGAAAAGACTAACAGAGCTTCTAAAAACCACAAAGGGCCGTCGAGCGCGCTCACTGGACCTTCGCAGCAGTCAAAGATCTGGCAAGTCCGACGCTTCTCGTGCATCCACGCCCTCCCGCACCGACCCGCTGCATGACAGATGCTTTCGACAGAACAGTAGGCGCTATGCCACGACACCGCCTTCGGCAAAGTTTTATTGGCAAGATATTAAACTCTCAGTCATTACTGGTGCTTTCTCGAAGGCAGGGAGTTTCATGTACAGATCGACCATAACCCGCTCACTTTAGCTCCTTAAAGGAAACCACAGCGACTTCTCTACACGAGACATTCGACATCCGGCCTTCACATGTGAATTCACCGATTACTTTCGGCATATTAAAAGGAAAAACAATGCAGTGCCCGAGGCCGCATCATGTCCTGCCGCTCTGACCTAGCCCCGCCTTGATCTCGACGTGAACACACTCGCCGTGGCAAAGAAATAATACTCGGAGCTCCCACAACTCCGTGGCGCTCCTACATCTTTGCTAATAAAAAAGTGCGTCTCCCACACTCTTGAACCACTGTCATTTCTGGCGTGTCCACGTGAACGAACCGACCGTTCCCGCCTTTCATAATACGTCGACAAATTTTCAAAAATATTTGCTGTCACTGCCACCCAAAAATTTGGGCCACGCAATGCCTCATGGGCTTATGGCATGTATGACCTTGAATGAACACTGACGTTCGTTATTGGAGACAAGCTGCCTCGCGTTCAAGCGGTCAAAATCATAAAACACACAAACACATCGCTCATTCCTTCCGCCCCACAAGTGCCCACTTTGATCACGTGCACGTCGACATTCTTGGACCCCTACCTATATCTACAGGACTCACCTACCTCCTTACATGTGTCGACCGTTACAAATGCGGGCCAAAAGCAGCTCCCCTCCCCGAGATCACAGAGGAGACGGTCGCACCGAATTTTGTTCAAGCATGGATCAGTCGTTTCTGCTGCCCATCTATGATCACGACAGACAGAGGACGACATTTTCAATCTGCCTTGTTCGCCTCATTGGTTCGGTTGCTCAATACTCACTATATCCATAAGATAGCCTATCATCCTCGCGGAAAAAGCCAATATAAACTAAACCTCTGCAGAGTTACTCTATGGATGACCATAACTTCTACCAGGCGAGTTCCTTGTCTCTACCTCGGACCGCGACAGTACTCTCTCTTTTAGTAAGTATCTATACGACCTCAGAACTTTTATTTCTCGCTAAAAACATGTGAAAGCTCGGCAACGAGCCCTCCGAAACATTTCAGCAGCCATGACCTCACAGCTTGCAGTCTTGCGCCGGAAAGCGTAAAAAAAGGTCTCACTCCACACTACGAGGGCCCTTGCAGGGTTTTGGCGGGGACTGAGAAGACGTTCACGCTGGACATCAATGGTCGCTAGCGGCTATAGTGATTAACCGCATTTAATCCGAATATATGAAAATAGCTGCTCTCTCCGCGATACAAACATCACACCCTCACATCACATCACATCACATCACAACATCACATCACAAAAAGGCTTAGCCGCTATGGAAACGCAGCGACGCCACCGGTCTGCGAACAACATATCGCCGTTTCGCAACGGAGACAAGAGAAGGCGCAACAAACGCCGCCAGCGAACGAGCATAGGGCGCCGACAGCAGGCCTTTTTAGCAGACGATCATTTCGACTCAAAAGCGGCGCGCGTTCCGCAGGCGGCGACAGTCACAGAAACAAAAAAGACAGACGCGGTAACAGCAAGGAACTGCAGTTCCTTGTCTGCAAAACGGGCGGCCCTCGGCGTCGTCTGCTCGTTCGTTGGCGGCAGTTGGCGTCGCGACCGCTTGCACCATCTCTTGTCTTCCGTGCGAAACGGCACCGTGTTGTTTGCAGACCGGTGGCGTCGCTGCGTTCCCATAGGAGCTAAGCCTTTTTCTTTCTTTACTTTTTCCTCAGGTAAGTTCACTCTTCGCAAATCTTACAAAAAAATGCACCATCTGTGGGCAACGCTGCACAAAGTCGTAGCGCGATAGGTTAAGAAACAGAATTTTTCGGTCGATTTAAAGAGCCTGGCGTCTTCTTGTTTAACCCTGTATATATATATTCCATCTGGGACAACAATGTACATGCATTTTGGTAAAGGGGACAAAGGCTGTCAGCAACCTATCTGGATAGCGGGGGGCAAACTTCATTCGAGATGGAAGTACCGCAGCACGTCTCATGATCACAGCAAGGTCCATCTGCCGGAAACTGTTTTTATTGATCACCTCGCGGAACGAGAAACCCTCGATATGGACTTTTACAACGAACAACCCCGCTTAAAAGAATGCGAAATCGCACTAACCTTGTATTATGTCGCGTTTACCTCTTCACGTGCTAAAACGTAACATAATTTCTGCTTTACAGCCATTAGGTCCACTTTTCGTCTCTTAAAAAAATCTTGCGAATGTAAAGCCAATGCCTTCCCATTGAGCGCGTCCACTGGGAGCACTGAAAACTGGTCACTCTTGTTGGCATGGAGCAAGTCAAATCACCTGACAAAACGCTCGTTCTTCCCTTTGAAACATTACTAATTTCCTTTGCTGAACAGGAAAAGAGAGAGAGGTCATCTGATTGATCAAACATACTCACCGATCCATATACAAAAGACATTCGATTTTCCTGAGCCGATACTCAATTCGATATTAATCGCACACAAGAGCATCAATCAAAACGGAAAGGTTTTAACGTTAAGGCAAAATTTTGTGCCTCTTTCAGAATCGAATCTGCAATTAGCGAGATACCAAATACGTTATAATTAAAAAAATATCTAGGGGCAACAGGAAGGACTGACTTACCTTCCCTTAAAGCTTGCTTCTTTAAGACCTTCTTTCTTTTGACGACCCACAACGACTGTAACCTAAGCTGCCGCGAACAGATCTATTTGCAAACGTCCACCGAGAAAAGGAAGTTGTCTCGCTCACTTTTCCACAGTGCTTCGGAAAGCTTGAAAAACAATGGAAATTGTTTTCTTTTCAAATTTTACTGAGCTTTGATGTTACCGCTTTTGGAGCCTCCAGGGCATGTTCAGTCAAGTTATGTAGCCAAAAAGAGCTTAGGGACAAAAACCCTCTTCCTCCGGAAGACTGCTTCCGATAATTTTATATGTGTCCCTTGATATATATCTAAGTATTTGCTAAATAGCGTGTTTGCAGTTCGTAAACCGCGATTACGTGACAGCAGAAAATGATCGGAACACTTTTGCGTGAAGGGCCCCCTTCAGGGGGGCCAAGCTACCTGCAAAAATCAACGCTGAGTCATTAGACCAAGTGATGCTTACTGACCTGCAAGATCGCTTTGATAATAAACAAGAGGACATTTTTGGTGGGGTCTGGCGATCGATTGCAGTTACAAAATGGTTCCCGAAAATTCTCTAAAACTTTGCGTATGCTTAAGTAGTTTTTAAGAACATCTTAAGCATACTTCTTAAGCATTTTTAGAACTTCTTAAAGACTTTGCGTACGCTTAAGACGTTTTTAAGTATTTCAGCACCTCGTCAATTACGGTTCACGAAAAACAACGAAAGTATTTGCGGTTTGCCATACCTCCTTGAGTGGTAGGCCAAAAAGTTCTTTTAAGCGTGTTTAATGTGCCGTTGACGAAGAAGAATGGGCATAAGCTGGGAAGAGAATAAAGTGAAAGTCACCTGCTAGTTAATGGTGTGCTTGTCCAATCTTTTTCTTCCTGTCCTCGTTTTTCTGTGTTCAGCTGACCCGATTGCCAACAGTATGGACCAACTAGGTCAACTAAAACCCGTAATGGACAAATCAAAGCTGGAAACACGTTTGTGGGCAACCTGAGGATCCTTAGCTTTGGACACGAAGCCCGCATGCAAAATCGTCGTACAATTCGAACCATGAGAGGGCCAAGAGAAAATCACAGCACAAGCGGCGCTCCGTCGCGAATAAAAAAAGCCGGTGCAGAGGATGCGCAAGGAAGTTTATGTAGCGGTGTGTTCGGTAATCTTGAATAAATGACTGCGCGTTGTATACCTAGTGCTTCTGTCGTTCTCCGAATAGTGTAGCCGCATAGTAATACTACAATAGCATCCATACCTGTCAGGCTGCTCGTTTGAGAGAATGGCAGCGAACTGGGTTACTTTAGCCTTTTACGTAGTCATTTCTACGTTTTTAAGATTGACTGTATTTGCGGGGCCATTTTTCATATTCTGTAGGCAAACGGAACTGTATTTGCTTCTGCGCTTCCGCTTGACCTTCCTGCTTTTGTGTTTCCTATTGTTTTTTGTGAAAACGAAAGTCAGCGGTAACGAATCCGGCGGCCCATCGACAACTCACGCGTCTCGGAGCGACGGGTGCAAACAAGGCTTCGTCTAACCTTCCTAAGCTTCGTTGACCTTCGGAACCGCCCACTACTGCAGAATCGCATCGACGGAAGACGCAGACAAAAGCGTGAGTCACGACGTTGCTTTGGCACTCGGCGCAATCGTGGAGGTTAGAGTGAGCACCAAGAAAACGCACGCTAAGCCGGTGGTCTTAGTCCCGGCAGACATATTGTCAGAGGTGTTTCCGGCTGAACTAAGAATGGCCATTCCCATACGTTTTCAGTTAGAACAGGAAAAAATGACGTGCAAAGTGCCCCCCCCCCCCCCCCCCCTCGCGCCCCAGTGACCATATACAAAATTTCATTTGCGTTCCGCTTTTTTTGGAACATGCAGTTAGGAGGGGGTGGCGATTTGCATTTCTAAACTTCTAGACTTCCAAAGCTCCGTAGTGATTCGGCAATGAATGAAACAGTGATCAATCTTCAATTGCCGGTCGCATAGACTGATAGCGCAGCGCTCTGGAGGAAGAGACAAACACGTTTTTGAGTATTGCACATTTTGTTTCGCGGGTAAAAGCGGAGTTTCTACCAACGGATTACGACGTCTGAATGCAGCACTATCTCCGTCCTGCGTCGAACGCAGGCACAACAGCTGCAGGAGTCGTTTATCGAGTTCGTAAGCGTCTGTTTCACCTTGCTCACAAGGCGGTCCAGATTCAAAAATGTAGAACGGGTTATGCTTCAGAGCCTAGAACACTTCCACCCACATATGAGGGTGCGTATTTTTAGGGATCTGGACAATATGGCACTGGTGGCATCAAGGATTCAAGCGGACATCCTTGGCGAACTTGAGGTACCGGGCTTCTCCACAAGAAGCACAGCCCTTAACCAACCTTCGCTTGGCCTGAAAAACTAGACGAGCACGAAAGCCGCAGTGAGTCTTATGAAGCGGCCACCGATGACGCACCCCGAGCTCTTGAGCATTGCGCATATGAATTGTAAAAACGCTTCGTAGTCGAGCGCACAAAATCAAAATGTATTAACCAGATGTGATATCTCTACCCACAGCAAGTTGGCGGGCAAGATGCGGAAAAAGGAGGACAGGTTACGCCCTCCTTCTTTCAAGGATCCGATCAGACGATTGTAACCAGTCTTAGCTCCGCCGTTTCTATTGCGGCCTAGAGGCCACGTTCCTCGTGAGTTTAACAAAAAGCCCAAACTTTAGATGCAGGAAAACGGCGATCAAAGTTGGTGGTAGACTTCTGCCATCCGCCGACAAAGCGGAAACAACGGTCCTCAAGAATCATCCGTTGCAGACGCATTTGAGCCTCCCGGATGATGGCACTGTCCGCCCTACCGAATTTCGGGAGGCCCACAGAGTATGGTCTTATCCATGAAGAATTCGACCCTTGCGATTCTTACGGATGGAGAACCCCGTTGCGTCCCTGTTCGCTGTGAATCTTGGGAAACACTCTGAATATACTCTCGGTCATGAGGTACTCGGCGCACTCGCCCTCGGGGCGGACGGTGCGTGGTCCTTTGAGACACCCTTGAGGCCCGTTTCGGTGATGAAACGCTTGTTGCGTGCGCTTGTCCGTTAAATCCCAGCGACGTTCCTTTCTTGTGGACCGGCGCGGGGCCCCACTCTGCCGAAACTTTAAGGACCGCGAATTTTTCGCTCTTTAACATAGGACTGAATCCACAACTAAGTCAATTGAGCCACATGTGGCGGTTACCGTGCTCAGCGGTAGAATTGCCGCTCTTGTAGATACTGGTGTATCACTTATTGAGGATGCTGTACTCGACGTTTGCAAAAGACAAACAATTACGTTCCGTTCAGCAGGTGTGAACTTGCAAATAGCGTCGGGATCTATATGATCTGCTGAAGCCGCCGTGAGACTGCGAATCTATTTCTACAGCAGGAGACTAAGGCAACGGTTTCTGTTTCTGCCTGAATTACTTGTACACATTGTGTTCGGTCGAGATTTTATCGTGGCGTAGGGCATTATATTAATGCCCTCCGCTACGATATCAATGCCCTCCGCCACTCGGAAGCCAAGATAACGTAATTTACAAGACAGGAGGATTGCATTATTGTCTGAGCAATCACGTCAAACTTTAAAGATCAGGTATTTTTTACATTAAAATATTGTCAACAAGGCTGCGCTAACGTGTTCTGCAGTAATTGCCAGAATCAGCAGCTACAGCCCCTGCATCTGCATTTCTAGCGTATGTTCACGAAAAGACTTTAGATAACCAACATCCTGCTGCATTGAATTGAAACCAAGGTTCCGCCCCCTCGGAGGTGCAGTGCGAGACTCATACGTGCCCACAAGCGAGAACTTTGTAATGGGGCGATCGCGGAAATGACCGACACATGTGGTGGACGTGAGTAGAATGCACACAGAGTTCGCCAGTGGGCCTATTTCCAAAGAAGGGTTA
This sequence comes from Ixodes scapularis, assembly GCF_016920785.2. Taxonomy (NCBI): domain Eukaryota; kingdom Metazoa; phylum Arthropoda; class Arachnida; order Ixodida; family Ixodidae; genus Ixodes; species Ixodes scapularis. Next base: position 174,337,104 of record NW_024609857.1, on the reverse strand, counting down.
CACAGCCAGGATTTGTGTTGTAAACAGGTGCCTAAGCGAACTGTTAGACAGAGACAGTGACCAATTCCCCAGGATTTCGTCAGTGATGTAGGTCTTTGAAGACTGGAGGGATTTCAGAACCCTCGACTGCAGCCGCGGATTCATTCAAATTGAAGGTCATCCATCTGATGCACAAAATATTATATTCATTCGCCACAGGAAGCTTTCGAATTCACTCGCCTTCCCTTTGCATCAGTCTAAAACATTGACATAGCATTCACTTTTGGTGCGCCACAAAACCCCCAATTCAATCATTTGTACCTTAATTCTATGCCCCTTCTTACTTTATTTTATGCTTCGGTTGGATTTTTCTTTTTGCATCTCTTCAGCGTGTTTCACCGTGTTTCAAGTCGGTCCCCATCATAGTCACATAATGAATATTTTTTTTTGTTTCTACGACTGCCTTTGCATCTCCGTGTTGAGCAGTAAAATGTTTCCCAACGTACAAATTTCTAAATATCCATAAAACGAAAAAGGACGCTTTTCGGTTTGCAATTTTAATCACAATTTAACTAACTACCATATTCGCCAAAGAAAAATTTTCAACATTCAGAAGCTGCAGCGTACGGCACCTCAGTTCTTCGAAGGCAAGGTTAACTGACGACCAGAGTGCCCTTTGCCTACTACCATCAGTCCGTGCCTCAATGCCTCATCCGTGTTTTTTCTTTTTTTGTATGAGCGTGTTTTGGTTGTTTCGTGACCGAATTTGGTTGTTTTGCCTGTTGCGTGTACTGCAGCGCTTTTTACCTTTTCAGTGATGCCTACGAGACTGGAACACTAAGGCGTGGATGCTGCATGAAAAATAACCTCACCGAGATGTTTCCGGTACTGAGTATCTTTGTGATATCGTCGCGTTCGACCGCTATAGAGAAACAAACATAAAGTAATATTCTAAATAAAACATGGTGATCTTGGAAAAAAAACAAAAAAAAAAAATGGTATCGTTCACACCCCCTGGTGCATAAGCATTTCGTGCTTGAGAATCTCAGAAGATGCCCACTTGTGTTTTGTGCACATTTGTTTGACAAACATTTCTCTAGCACACCTATTTTTAGTTTGTTCGTAGTAAAAAGACAGAAGAATTATAAACCTGAAGTAGAATTTCAACTGTAACGATTCTGAAAGGGAGGGCTTGAGCATAGAGTTATTATAATGAACGCTAGAGTTTCAACTGGCGCTAGTGTCTATGCGACTTCCGCGACGGAAACTGAAGCACACAGCAACCAGACTACTTTTGCGGTGTTCCTGCGCATTCCTATGAGAAAACGCGCGTGAATTGTGTCTCTTTGCCCAATAATAACACGGAACGCTTTGGTTATTTGTGTCGTACCGAGAAGTATGTACCTTGAATAGCATTGCAAAAGTGTAATTGCTTTAGTTAGCGCATTTTTCTTCATCCATGAGCGATGCTTAACTTCGCTACATTTCAATCCCAAACGCGTGTTCCGCAGCAGGTGCGTAAAAACAAGCGACGATTCAAAGCAAAATAACAATCGAAAGGAATATAGAGTGAGTTCAAGGCTCGCCAGCATCCCGGTGACGCTTATATATTCATAATATGCCAGCCCTGTCACTACATGAAAATGAACCCGTCGTGCATGAGGGGATAAAACATTCAAATGAAGAATAAAGTACGTGAGCTATGAAAGGTGTCTCTTTGTATCGTTTTTTCTGCCGGGCAGCTTTTATCGGGCACATGTTCTGAAAGATTTGGAGCGTGCTTGTGATGTTTTCAACGCAGAACAAACATCTTCACACATCTTCACGAGCAGAACAAACAAAGCGGTACTTACTTATTTGTAATCGGAACATATTACGTGACCTTCAATTTATTATGATCGTACATGAATGGGTGCATGGGTAGTTACTGGTCCAGTGTTAGTGCGTAGTTCTTGCCGTCTCCCTTAATTTCCAGATGTCCTTCGTTCGTTTGGCGCGTACATCCCTCATGCAGAAAAGCGCCACCCATGTCGTGTTCGCGCTAACAGTGTACCACAGTGCACATAAGTAACAGGTACGGAGCCGTTAAAGCACCGTTTTAATGCGGTGAATTTGAAAGATAAACGCCGTAACTGACCAATCATTTTATCTGCCTGACTGAGAAATGTTACGAACTACCTAGTACATATGAATTATTCGGCATGTTTGCTCTTATGATCAAGCGCAGGGAGAAAATGCGGTCACTCTTTCCGATAGAAATGCATTACCGGAAGTTAATTTTGGACTCATTGCTGTCTGCTTCAATTTGCGTCAGCACGATAGCGGCAGTTGAACCTCTAGCGTACATTATAGTAACTCAATGGGCTTGAGAACAGTTACTAGCGAGTGGAGCCACGCATCGTACTAAAAGGAACGCTCCTTCCCCATGACAGGGAGCAGCACAGGAAACACTTTTCCAAGTGAGAAAATGAGAGAGGACAAGATATGTTAAAAAAAAGGAACCACACATTGTAACGACAGCTCTTTCTAGCCAAACTTGTGCGCGTTATTTGAAAAATGTCTTGGATTACAATTACAAATTACCGAGCATGAAATGTAATGAATGACCGTTACAAATTACTTGCGCTGAAAAGGAACGGATTACTTTACTCGTTACGTTACAAATTACTTTCACGTTACTTTGCCGCACACTTGTTCAAAAAACAATAAAAATAATTTTCATATTTTTTTAAAAATGTTCTACAACACCTCTTTTTATTTCTCATACATCCGTATTATAGTAGTCATTCTAAAAATAAAATATTGTATTCACGACAAAGAGTGTAGGTGCACTCGGTTCACCTGTAAGCTGGCAAGGCACCGAAAGCTGTCACCGCTATCCCACTAGCTTACGGCCTCCGGAAATGATCCTTGGAATTGTGCAGACAAAGCTAGCGGTGCGCATGCGCAGCAACAGCGTCTACCTGCGCTACGAGATGCGGAGCTAAAGAATCGATCTACGCAAGCTTCCTTTTGACTCGGGTGCTCCGCCCGTTATTCACAAGAAAAGAAAAACTTGGCTCGACGTTACAATGTAGAGCCAATGCAGCATGCAGGTGTCCTAGCTTACCTTGATGTGTTCGCACAGAATAGAGTTTGTTGTTCTTGCCGAGGACAATGTGTATTTTTTGGCAAGCAACGAATGCACTGAAGCTCCAGGATTCCGTTCTCATTAATGCCTTACATTTTGAACATCTCACTAAGAAATTCGCCATGGAGACGACAAATACTACATGACCGAAAATTCGACAAGTCAGAGAAAAAGTGGCGGTTACGGGGTAATCGCTGGTTCATCGGTTCTAACTTTTATACCTATTTTCGTGGAGGCTAAAAGAGGGGAGGGCACAGAGAGCAAGGGAAGCGGTGGCCATTGGCGTCACAAAACAATAGAGAATCACACCACTTTAACGCGTTCCCTCTCTCTCTCTACCAGCACCTCTTAGATGCCTAGCCCCCCTTTTATGTTGACACTTGACTGTAAAGTTAGGAGTGGACTTGACCACCATACCCAGACAATTAAACCAAACGAAGAATCGCCTGTACCCTCAAAGACGATGCTCTTAAACTCGCGCCGGGCGCTTTTCAGCCGTGCCTCAAGAGCGTGCTAGAATAAACATCAAAGACAACAAAAAACATTTGACTCCTCGCGCGAGGTTACATCGTCGGTTACGCGAGCTGTGAACCCGCGGATCGAGGGGGTACGGACCCGCGTTTGATGTTTGTGCAGGTGGCGGGAGATGGTCGGAGAAGGCCGAAAGGGTGAAACGGTGCAGAAGACAAAAACAGATACATCGAAGAGCTCTCTTCTGCCAGGGAGAAGAAAAAGCACGATGGAAGGCGAGGGAGAGCCTATTCGGTGTGTTCTTACTTGATTTCTGTCTTTCGTATATTTGTACACGCCTTGCTCGTTTTTCTAGTGGTTCTATTAACCGGTCATACGAAAAGTCGTTTTTTCTTTTCGGCTATTTTTTCCTTCCTGGTATTTGTTATCTTGTTGAACTTGCACTCTTTATGCTGCTGAATGTTCTGCTCGTATTTTTCAAGTTACCGTATTATGCTCCTATCTTTGAAAAGTAACGAGAATTTAATGTAATCCGTTACCAATATTTTGTAACGAAATTACATTACAAAATACTTCAGAAGAAAAGTAAAGTGAAAATTACAAAATAACCTGAAAAAGTAACGGATTACCAGCAATCCGCTACTTGTAACGGATTACTTCCCAAGTTTGTTTCTAACGCGGCGATTTAAGATCTTTTGATATCAAGTGCATAATTATATTTTATATATAAAAATTGCTTCGTGGCTGTAAATTAATCCTTTTTTTCATAACTGCGATCATTTAAACGCCAAAGTTACATGTAAATTGAAGCTCTAGTGAAGTTTGCAATAGCTTAAGAGACACATGTTCAGAAAAAACGGGCACTGACACTTTTTTTTTTTTTTTGTGAAGCACTTTAAAATGAATAATAAAGGCCACTCTCAGGCACTCATAAAGACCTCAAGTGGCTATAGCCACTTTAGAAGTATAGATTTGCTTTCAGTAAAAATAGCCTCTCGTTAGACAATTACAGTCTGGAACAAAAAAACAAACAAACAAAACAAAAAAGAAAAACAACACGCGAACGACATAGCGACAGCTACTTTTTCTAATCGCGCCGCCTAAATGTTGTCAGAGGAAGCTTTCGCGCCTGTGCAGCCCATGGTGCACTTCGAGAGTGTCGGCTATGCCACTTGGCCGCCACTTGATAGAAATTGGATATACTAACAAATAGCCGAGTGCACCAGTGTTGGGTAAAATGTCGCATGAGGTGCCTCCTGCATTTGTTAGCTTTGAAACCGAACGTCATTGGTAATCAGAACACAAGGCTAACTCTAAGAACAAAATAGAGAAAATTCAGCAACGGCGCATTTTTCTTCTCAATCTGACACGTCCTCAAGCAGACGCAAGAAGAAGGGAGGGACGGAACTTCTTTCTTCTTCTCCAGGAAGACAGGCCGACAGTTCCAGCGTGCCGCCCCATCCTCTTTCAATTACATTCTTTGGGCACGTAGCGCGCGTTGTTTAAGAAACGCTGTTGAGTTGGTTGAACATCAACGGCATCGAAGACCGCCTGTAATTTAGTATCCCAGTTCAAACACGCAGAGCAGGTTGGCTGCACTGACGCCTCCACCGCTAATATTGCCAAACGAGTAAACGAAGCCGTGTAAAACAACGTAGCTCAGAAGCAGTGCCAACACTGGACTAAGATGGCCGTCTCCGGAACAAACAAAGGCACGCCGCAAGCGCGTGAAATTACGACCCCTTTTCGTGAAAAACAGGCAGATTTTGCTCACGGGTGCCTGCGCGTCTTCTGTGCTGCGTTAGGTTCAGTTTCTTGTTGCTCGTCGTCAACCGCCAATAAACGTGGGTTCTGTATTTCTGCAGGCACCAACATTACCATGGCAGTTTTGTGTGTTGTGAACAAACACTGGAAATGTTGCCGATGTGACGAAATGGCGGAAAGTATTTATGTTTAAAGTTTAAAATATGGACATTGGGGACAGTAAATTTAATCCACAGAAATTTAATATTTTACATAGATGTTTACTTGTGGTTCCTGATAAAACTGTCCTTCGATGAGCGCTGGAAATTTTCCAGCTCGCCACAGCGAAGCTAGCCGTACACAGCACCGAACGCAAGTCACGGCTTTGACTACATTTATGTTGGTCGAATGCGATTTCTCCCCTTATGAAGCATGGCTTTTAGATGAGGGAATACCCTCATGAAAGTGATTGTTTATATATTTATTTTCGCAATCTCAATGTCCCGACGCACTACAGAGATATGTGGCTCAGGCACATGAAATGTTCTGCGTGTTTCTTAAAACAGGTGGCTTCAAAGATGGTAGCGATGGAGTCAGAGATATTGTTTCAGTCATTTATTGTTTCCTTGATCAAGTAGTCAAAGAAGATATTAGCATGACAAGCACACGTTCCAACTTTAACCAGATGACCGGGGCGATATGACATGTATGTTGCGAAAAGAATAAATGGATATTTGAGAGTCCGGCTAAAATGAATAATGGTAGGGAAGCAGCGCAGACAAATATATTTGCGACCTAAAGCGTTTAGGTAAATCCAGTACCGGTTTCAAGGTTTAAACGCTAGCAAATCGAAACTTATGGGTTAAGAGGCGACGGAAGACATGATTTTGAATGGATTTTCTGGCGTTTTCTAATGTTACATGCCCAGTATCCTAACTTGAATACCTGTACTGATGTTTTGAAGTAACTAAAAATTTAAATAACTTTCTTACTTCAAAACCTCTATTGCAGCCGCACGAAATACTGCGCTCTAAAAGCTGACGACCCTCGCGCCATTCTAGGAGGTGCTTTCCGGGAAGCGAACACTTGGCTGCTTTTAACCGCAATAGAGTGGCCTGATTTTGTTGGAATCGGCAAATAAATACAGATAAGTGTTTAATTTTTACTTGGAATAATCCCCTAAGCCGTTCAAAATACATCCTCAAGAATGACCCTACTGAGATGAAGTCAACATCCTGGGAATAATCCTTAGTGTCTAGGTTCTCATGGAGGAAGCGCGTATTTTCAAAACGAAGGTATAAAAGGCGGAAGCGCAGTGTACGAAGCTTGTCATCGGGGTACTATGCGTTCATGTTGACGTCTGAATGGAATGTCTACGTGCACGCGCTTGCTGTATACGATCTCGTCGTCAGCTGATATTATCCTCCAATATGGAACGCGAAGTGTGCATGTGTGGGAATGATTAAGATGCACGAAGAGCAATAGCCTCGTCAGAAAACAAAATTCTGAGTAACTTACGAATTATGCTGTACTAAGCGCCACCTAGCCGAGCTATTTGTAATATTAAGCTTAACCGCGCCAGCTAATTTCGAGTGACTTAACCTTTATTCAGGCCTCGCGATATTGTCTGGTTACCATGCAATAAGTCAAGTAGGTTACTTAAATTATATATTTTATAGCAATTTTTGGTTTCCAAACGGTTTACCACTCCTTAGTAGCGTGCTATGTTGACGAATTAATTATGGCTTCATGAATAGCAAAGATAAGACGGCAGGTGCGCGAATTGGCCGAGATTCGGTTGTTTTCGTTCAAGTTTACCTTGGAGTTAAACTCTGCTTACACTTTCATGTGTAGTTCCTTTCGCCCCAAAAGCAGTGACACGGTTTAGTCGGGTGTGATGCGGCCGGTGGCTTTCCTTCACACAGCTGTTTGCAGGTACTGACCCCCTCCCCCTGCAGTGCCTACGAGCAGCTATCGGGTGCGTTGCAGGAACCACCACCGATCGGAGTGCGTGAGTCCGCAAAGTCCTATTAAAAAAAAGGTCTTCTCCCGGCAAGAACAGCGTCCTAGCTTGTGCGCATCACATCTGGCCTAAGCAGGGCTTCTTTTAGTGTGGCCAAATTTTGTATCTTACAAAACTGAACATCCTCAATTTTTGGTCATACTTTAGAGCCCTCCGCGTGGTTTGTATCTCCGCGGGTCTGGCTCCTGGTAGAGGAAGAAGAACTTCAGGTAAGTTCCCGACAGTTTAACGTAAAGGAGCTGGGCACAGTATACACGGGATTACGATCAATATAACGGTCTATATATATATATAAAAAAAAAAGAAACTAAGCTCAGCATACTTAACAGCGTGTGCAGCTAGCATGATCTGGTACTACAGTCAAGAAGGAGCTCCAAGTTATGATGCAAGGGTTCCGAAAAACAAATTGGGTTGTGTGTATGTTTATACAGCCTAGAACTTGGCCTCCTCAACAGGCGACGAGACTTCCAGCTGTACATGAGAAATTCAGCCAATGCAGTACAACGACTAGCCTGGGGTCTTTAACGTTAATCACGCAGTAGTGATACATGATCGCACGCCGGTACCATGCTCATCCAGGTATGGTTTCGAATAAGCAGAGAATGAGATTTCCAACCTCTCAAGTGTCCGGATACGGTTATTTTTGCAGAGCGCATGCGGTTCCGGGTGCCGGCGGTTTCGAATGCAGCCACCAAAGTTTCATTCGTTGGCCGTCCACCTTCTGTATACTGTTGTCTTCCGAAACCTAAACGTTCGACCAGGTGTTGGCGGTTTTGCGGAAATGGCATCGCTGCTGCTCCTTGGTTTTACGACTTCACGTATGGCCACGGTTGAGCGGACCCCTAATCGCCCGCTCCAGCGGCCCGCCATTGCAGGCTTGCGAGTACACGCTTTCTCTTCGGTGGAATGGAAAGTGGACGTAAGGAGGGAATGAAGTGTGCGAAAGAGCTTGGAGGGAACCGCACAGAAGCCTCACGAATCTAGTCCAGCAAAGTCCAGTTGAAACCAGGACCGTGAAAACCAAGGACGTCTCCAAGCACCAGGGCAATGAATGCTAACGCTTTTAAGATGCTACTAACAGGCAAATTGTTGTATTAGTTGGAGCATTTGGCTTGCATGTACAGTAGAATTGAGACTTCGACCACATCTTTATCTTGGTGACGCTGCGAGCGCTAGATTTTTTTTTTTTTTGTGTTGTGTTGCTGGGAAACATTGCTACTCTAAAATTCTCTTGCGTAACGTGCGTTAACGTCAGCGCTAAGGTTAGCGCACCCTTGCGCCTAAATTGGGTATGATATGTTACGACGTTCTAAAGTCTCGATGTAGCCACTTAGGTGGGTTTGCAGTTGGAATAACAAGCGCGAGGAATTCGCGTCTTTTTCATCACAGCAACGGCTATAGATACTAAACTAAGGCGCTGTCTCGTCGACCGCTTGAAGTTGATTGGGCCTCGCCCTCACCTGCACAGTTCTCAGAAGCCGGCAACTTAACTACTGGCTCGCTCGGACACTGCTGCCAGTGACCAACTCGTTGCCAGCGATGAAACCGGCACATCGGATCTGTCATTCGGATTCGTAAGAAGCCTAAGCACTCACCGCTGAGATCTCCATATGAACGCCATACAACGCGAAACTACTCGAGTCCAATTAAAAAGTATATACTGCGTTTCACACTGATTGCACATCACGGTCCAAACTGCTCACGCGAACTTCCGAACTGGGTTTGCGATCATTATCTGTAATCCCGCTGAAATGGGACGCTAAATAAACCCAGGCACCAGCTTCAGTAACTTTGGCAGCGTCGTACACTCAGTACAAAACGAAGCATGAAATGGCTTCGTGTGCACAGATCTGTGTAACTGCTGGGAAAAAAATGCTGTCGTGAAGCGTTTTTTCTTAATTCAGTGAAAGGGAGTGTGCGACCATTATATTTCGATATTGACTGCTCAGCAGCCTTGTTTAGTTTTCCGTGTTTTATTTGCCTTCTTCCTGTGACAGCGTGTAGCACACATCGGATCCCATGTAGGTACTGTACTGAGAGAGAAAGAGAGAGAGAGAAAGAGAAAGCTTATTTACACCGCCCATGTCCGGGGAGTGGGGACTAGAGGGTCAGATGCCTCAGGGCTGTCTCAGGGTGGTCCCAGCTGGAGCCTGGTGGGATGTCTCGCAGGCCTGGGGATATCGCATGTTGGACATGTGTACCGCAAGGCGACGCCAAATAATAGTGCAACGTTTTGTGCGGGGAGCGGAGGGGGTCTCCCAGGTAAAAGAAATATCTGGCTGGAGGAGATGTGGGAGGAAAAAGTGGGGCGATTGACGGGCGCGAGCACATGACCAGTATGTGTGCTTCGAGTCGGGATAAGCGCCACAGACCTGACAGTGAGGGGTATCGTGGCGATTCATTACGTGGTGTTTAATGAGATCGATCGCAAGGGAGAGTTCCTGTTTTTGCGACCGCATGTACCCTCGCGGCTTGTTAGGTGTGTGTGTGTGGGGAAGGGGGGGGGGGGGTGGGGGGTGTAGGAGGGAGAAAAGTTCGGTGGGACATTCCAAGGTCCTTTAAGCCTTGTCGTCGAGTCTCATGATGTGCTTCTTGGGATTGTAGTCCGAGGGCCAGAGTTCAGGGTCGTTCCGAGGCTGATTCGCGCTATCGAGGGCGGTGTTCGGGAATCCACCCGAGAAAGACGTGGAGTTGAGAATGAGCTGTCATGTAAGGTGTCAGGTCGTGTTTGATGCGTGCACGTATAGAGTTGGTGAAGTCTCTGTCGAAGCCGATGGCGATGGCGTTAATAGAATGAGGTTATAGGAGAATAAATGATGGTATAGACTGTGTTTCCGCTGCTGTAGGAGAGGGTACATGCGAATGGTCTCGGATTGTTTCTGCTTGGGGAACGACAGTAACGGTAGTAAACATATTGTCGCTGAAGGCGATGTCCGTGTAATAAGTGTCGTGCTGTGGGGTGAGCAGATGAAGGGCTCTGCTCGGGTCTCTCTCTGAGTCCGAGGCGGGTTCCATGTATCGCGGTATGAGCTTGACCGTGACAGGGTGAATCGTGTTTCATGGTGGGGGTCCTTTGGAGAAAACTGGGAGGTGGCTGGTCGTATATTCGAGAGCAGACAAAATGGCTCGGCCTTAGTTGGATTTTGTGAGTCGGTGGTCTTGAGCTGCGAGGTGTGCTTCTGTGTTCTTCTCGAGGGCATCGTGGAGATTGGTGATTGCATTAAGGTGGTTGGAGGTGTAGGAGTTAGGGCACGCCGAGTTCGCTGCTCAGGCATCTCCGAAGGGCGAATTCAAGTTATTTGTGTTTTGATTTTCTGATGAGAAGGTAGGGGAGCCCAAGCATTGATGACTGTGGAGCAGAATGTAGCTTCTGATCCAGAGTCATTTTTAGGTTATTTTTAGGCCGTGATTCTTCTGAGCATGAGTCATTCTTCTGAGCATGTTGTGAATCAGGTAAATTTGTTTAGTTTCTGCACTGGTCCACAGAGTGCTCTTTCCATCGTGCGGCCATATAAAGCCCAAGATTCAAATGTGGGGACGGCGGGGTAGAGGGTGGTCGTTGACGCTTAAGTTGATTAGTGATTGATAAAGTTCTGCTTGTTTTCAGTTATGATTAAGGATGACAACATGTTCTGATTTGCGGGGGGGAGCACATGGAGACTAACAGAATGAGCGTGGCCTTAAATAATGTCCAGGTAGTCTTAGAGGGTGCAGTCTTGAGTCCCCGGGTTGTCACTGGAGCAACAGCTTTGACGTCGTCGGCATAGATGGCGTTGGGGAGATCAACAACGGATGGGAACTTCGAGTAAAGGTTATTCTTTGTGAGATTGAACAAGGCAGGGGCAGGACGGAACCTTGCGGCGTTCCGTGGGAGAAGGGAAAGGGGGCAGAAAGTTAACCGCCCGGACCAATGATCTTGGAGGTGCGACCGGAAAGAAAATGTTTGATATAGTTCAAAAGCCGCGTGCCTGGCTGAGTTTCTTGGATGTTGTGAAAGATATTTTAGTGGATAACTTATCAAAAGCCTTCTTAATAGAGAGTTTTAGGGAACCGGAACAAAATACGATCGATAAACAAAAACGATCGATACCTTGGATCGGACGTGTGGACCGATCGTGTGCCCTGAAACGGCTTTGGGGGAACCGTATTTGCAGACGATAGCAGACGATCGGTACAGGTCGCGCCCCCTGGCAACGGAAACCTGCATCCGCCTCATCGAGAAAAGACGAATTTGCGTGTGTTTGTACAAATCGCAGAAACTCAAGTAAATAAAGATCGCACCCTAAATATATAGATAACCTAAAATATTGTATACCTACTTATAGTTCGTCTCGTTTTTTTTACTGGAATGAAAGCGCTTTCGTAATACAGAACCTGGCACACCACGGCGTGTCGCCCCTAGCACAGCCAAGTACTAAAACGTCCGTCTCCTAAAGAAGCAGACGAGCTTTCCGACAACAATGGCGCTCGATCTTTTTGACCATGACTTGGAGTTGGCTCTATTCAGCGAAAGCAATTTAGAAAAAGTGATTTTGTACGACTGTCTGCGCACTAAGTTTGGCGTGAGCCTCTTCTGAACTTCCCGCGTTCTATAAGCGAGGCACGCACGTGCGTGCCGTGGGGCCCGTGACTTGTGCAGGGGCACGAGGGAATAAACATTATTTTTGATTTGCCGTGACACGGAGTCAGTCGCATTTCTTTCGGGTGCCACCGAGCACCGATACACTAAGAGAAGGCGCTTGTTGGCGGCAAGGCATAGGACGTTCAACTTGGCGTAGCTTTTGAGTAAACAAAAAAGGTGTGATACCAGTAATGATGTGCGGATACCACGAATGATGTGCCAGCGTATTTTGGGTTTTTTTTTCTTTCAGTTTACCAGATTTATATACTTAGGGAATAAAATAATGCCTCGACCGTACATGGTAGCTTGTTTCCTAATTAATCATGCGTTCTCAGCGGGCAAGCTTTGGTGTTTTACATCAACCACATATGATGTTTACGCCAACCACGTCCTGATTTGCTGAAACGGTGCCGAAAGCAAACTCGATTTGGCACAAGAACACGCTCGCGCGCGCTCATCATCAACATTCGAAGTCGTCTGCTAGCGATCCTGTCTCTTTCCGACGAGGCCCAATGCAGAACCTAGTATTAAGAAAGCTATGGACAAATAAAACTAGAAATATTAAATCTCGAAGAAAATACAAAAATAACCAAAATATACACACTTCCTCAAGTTGATGCGGTCATTTTTCTTGTACAAAGTTAATTCAATTCAAATTTTCAATTCAATTTTCAATTTAATTCAATTTTTATTTTCAGATCAAGTCATACAAAATAAAGAGCTGGCCCACAAAAGCAGCATTCTGCTTGTATGTGGGGCCAGGCGACCAACTAGAATACATGTTGTCACAAAGAAAAAAAGAAAAAAAAAAAACACTCCGCAGCAAAAAAAAAAAAAAAATCAAGGAACACAAAATTAGCAACACAAATAAATACAAATGGAACACTTTAGAGCATGAAATATAGGTGTTTATAGCCAAGTTTACTCACGCAACCATGAAATAAATGTACGAAAGATCTCCAACGGTTAGGCTACGATATATACAGCTCAGATGCTTGACACCAATTCCTTAGTTTCCTTTTTAGTACCCTAGTGGATTCTATATTCATAAGGGACTCTGGGGGTTCGTTAAATAAGGAAAGAATGTAATGATTTCTGTTTTTTTTTTCCATACAGTGTGTATATTTTTGGAATGACGTATCTTTCAGTACGTCTCAAATCTCTATTTTTACTTACGAGGAGATCAATCCATTCCTTCGCTCCTCGCAACGAGAAGTTCTTTTTCAACGCTGCGTCATTCCAAAGGGTTGGAGTGAAAAAGGAGTAGCGCCTAGCACCTCCCGAACTAGAAATATGTTGTCTTCTGCTGTAAACCGCTTGCGAGGAAGAGGCATAGTTGACGGAGGTAGTTGCAGCGCTCATGTTGCTCTCTTGCGGTACAGATAGCCGACGATCACGGTCGTACGCCCGCGTACCGATCGTTGCGCCGTGTACGGTACGACCGGGAAGAAAATATAACGGAAAATCTGTAACTTTACTGCTGTGCAGTTATTAAAACTATCACCCAATATTCAAAGGGCTCGTTTTGTAGGATATATGTGATTAGCATTTGTACAGAAATTTTTAATTCATGCAACATTTTTGAACTAAAAAGTATCCAGAGCCTAGATGCAGAAGGCTGTTGCAAACTCTGTTGCCACTACAGATAATCCTCAGTCATATCAGCAGCTGTAAAAAACGGGTGATAAGTGCTCGAAATGCACATTCAATGTTTGTATAAAAAAAAAGTTATAATATGTAAAAAATAAAAAAAAAGAGTTTGGGCAAGTGGGATTCGAACTCTGAACAACCGCTCCTCTACGAGCTCAAAAAATCGGCGCTCCAGTCCACAGAGCTAGCGAGCAGATGATTGTTTGTAGCGCTAAATACCAATTTATTTCTATTGAAAAAGTCCTATTGCGTTTTGGTCTTTATTCTTTGTCTTATTCGCTAACTCAAACTTTCTGGACTTGCGGTCACACATGGCGCTCTTGCCAGGCACTGCCACGAGTTATTTTCTTCATGTTTGGAGCCACGGCACGGTCTCTCCGCCAGCGAAATAGCTGTTTTGCTAACCAAGCGAGACTGTCCATGTCGGCCATTGGTCGTGCCGGTCGTGCCTTACGGTTCGAGCAGCGCATTACGGTAAGATCGCAGAAGACAGGCGCATGCGCAGTTCGTACCGAAGGGCCCATCGTACCGTATCGGATGTGCAAAAACGGTTCCCTAAAACTCTCTAATGTCTATTCCGACGGACGATAGTGCGGAGTTGGCCAGTGATCGGCTGTACGAAGACGTCTCCTTGGATGCGAAGCGCTATATCTTGCGTGCTGACGTGCCTACGGAACCCGAAGAGGGTGTGCGGAAGATGGTATCCTGCTCCAAAATGCAACTCGAGGTGGTTGAGTGACACATTTTCCATTCATTTACCGATACATGAGGTCATGAAGGTGGGCCTAAGGCTTGTCGGAGTGGTCGCCGGCTTGCCGAGTTTGAGGAGCAGGATCACATGAACCAATTTCCATTGCGTTGGGAAATGTCCGCTGGTGCAGACGCGGTTGATGTGTGTCAAGGACGGTTGCGGCGCATCGTTTGCATGTGATCTGGTGCCGAAGCCGTAAGACATTTAAGTTTAAGTGTTGGCAACTAGAATACGGCGATAGAAAAATCTGAATAGAAACCTGTGTCGAGATTTTCAGGCTGGGCCGAAATGAAGTGGGCACTAAGTTCGGGGCGAGAAGAAGGAGGGGGAGGGGGGGGGGGTTGGGTTTCCGGATTTATGCTATGAGGGTGAAAGGATCGACGGGTCGGGTCAGTTGTAGTTTTTGGAGAGTGTGTTGGGGTTCGGCCTCGCCATGAAGGGAGCGTAACAGGTTCCAGAGCCGGGGCATGTGAGATTTAGCTGCTGAGGTTGGTGTGCAGGTCAAGCCAGTGCTGTGTGGCGAGGGCGTCAGCACAGTCTGGGCAATCTTGGTTGAGAGCGTTTATTCGGTCGCGGAGGGTGGTGCTCTGCTTACAGCGGCGCCAGCGCTTGATGAGAGCGCAATGTACATTCCACAGAGAAAGGAAGTGGCAATCGGCGGGGGGGGGGGGGGGGGGGGGGTAAGATGGGTAGTCCTTTGTGCGTGCGATGTCCTTGTTGTGCTCGCTTATTCTGGAAAGTATTGCGGTACACCGCACCTCGGGGGACTGGTGGCTGGTTTCAACGTTGCCCAGGTCAGATAGGGCCCTGGGTCATTTGGTGAGCTTGGTCCGGATATAGGCGGCGCCAGTACGGAGGTCACGAGATCAAATAATAATGATAATAATGCATTTATTTTTCATATCAGTGATATGGGAGGTTAGAAAAAAAAAAAAACCGGAAAAAGTCACTTCGCCGAGCTCTCTCTTCCCCAGACATTATACAGTGTAGAAAACAAAAAAATGCAGACAGTACAGCACGTTGCGCAAAACACTTTGTATAGATCATACCAACAATTGTTTTTCTCATGAGATTAACTATAACCACTCCTCAATCATAACACCTCGATACTCATGACTTCACACTCGTGTTACAAACAAGAAAAAACTTCAAATATTTTTCATCTGAATTCAAATTGTATTTGTAATTACTACAAAATCCAGGAATTCTGGAAGTTTCCGTTTCTTCAATTTCTCCCCACAAGTGGTTCTACACGAATAAATGTTTCATATGTCAGTGCTACGTGTGGAATATGTGACTGTTCTTTTATATAAACACGCTAACCGAGTATGAAGATTGGTGTGGTTTTTGCTTCATCTTTTTTATTATAATTAAACGAAATGCATACATTTTATGTATGTTCATTATGCCATGTTTTCGAAAAAGTGGTGCACAAGGGGGATCATAAGAAACGATATCTATATTTCTTAGTTTTTTTGTTCTGAAGTAAGGAAATCTGCAAATTTTGGAGGGTCGTGTTTCCCCATACTAGATAACAATAATTTGTATCTGAATAAAATAATGTGTTGTTTACGAGAAGTACAACTCTAGTAGGGAATATCTGTCGATGAATATAGGCTAAACCTACGATACTCCATAGTTTCGGCACAACGTAGTTTGTATGTTCTTCCCAAGTCATCCGTTCTGTGAAGAATACGCCAAGCGTTTGAAAGGCACTGACTAAATCTATTTTTGAATCGCAAAATTAATATCATCATATGCACATATATCTCAGTTGTATTTTTTTTGGCGAAATAGAACGCCTTAACGTTTACTTCTATTAAGATTTAGCGCGTTACTGAAAGTTCATCTTGCCAATTTTTCAAGGGTAGCATTTCCTCAAGAAATTAGTTCAAAGGGATATTTTGCGGTAAACAACATTATAATATCACCCGAAAAAATAACAAAATTTGCGACGTTACCAATGTTTACTATATCATTCAAGCATATGTCAATTAAAAACGGGCCCGGGATACTCCCCTGCGGTACACTTGGTAAAATTGGTTTTATATAGAAGGAGTGACCATCCAGTTGTAGATATTGCTTGGAGCTCTGAATTCCTTAGATACTGATTTGGAGCGTCAGTTCGAGGACGTAATATCACTGCCAAGTGAATCCTCGGTGTTTTCTCAAGTGTTTTCTCGGTGTTTTCTCTTCTACTACTACTCAGCTCATTTCAACTATTCATTCTTTTGCTTCTATAGTAGATAGGCCTGGTCAAGTCGACGTCATCTTCCTTGATTTTAGCAAAGCCTTCGACAGAGTTCCTCATTCCGGTCTTATATACAAACTAAATGAGATTGGCCTTCCCAGCACAGTTGTTCAATGGATTTCATCTTATCTTCAAATGCGAAAACAATTCGTCGATGTAGTCGGTCACCATTCTGATCCTCTTCCTGTAATTTCGGGTGTTCCGCAAGGGAGTGTCCTTGGCCCTCTTCTTTTTTCAATTTTTATTAATGACCTCACTTTTTGTTTAGATAAAAGCGTGAGTATTCGTTTATTGGCGGACGACTGTCTATTGTTCAAGGATATTAACTCTACTAGGGACCAAGTTGTTCTGAACGAAAGTCTTAAAGCAGTTTCTAGCTGGTGCGATCGTTGGGAGATGAAGCTTAACCAAGAAAAGTCCTTGTACATGCGCATCACTAACAAAAAGTCCTCTCATCAGTATGAATACTTTATAGGTGATAACTACATCTCTCGGACGATGAGCTTTAAATATCTTGGTATAACAATTTCTAGCAACTTATCTTGGTCCTCACACATTGAACACGTTTGTGCAGCTGCCCGTCGAAAACTAGGTATGATAAGGCACAAGCTTAAGCACGTGCCTTCTCATGTGAAACTTTTAGCCTATAACACATTGATCAGAACGAAGTTAGAATACGCCTGTACAGTCTGGGATCCATTCACAAAAAAAGATATCAAGATACTGGAAGATGTTCAAAAGCAAGCAGCTCGTTTTATATTTAATCGCTACCACCCGCATGACTCACCTGCTGCCTTAATTCAAAGTAACAACATCATCTCTCTTGAATCACGAAGGAAGCTAGCTAGACTAAAATTTCTTTATCAACTCTGGTTTAAAAAACTCCGGCTTGAATCGTCGTCCTTTCTTCACCCATCCTCGACTAGGCGCACAAGGCATGACCATCCGCATAAAATAACTCCAGTATTCTCTCGAACAAATGCATTTAAATACTCCTTCTTTCCCAGAACCATAAAAGGATGGAACAACTTACCTCATCACATATTTATATCTGACAATGTTTTGGAGTCGATTGAGCGATTGTTTGATGTGCAACTCTTTGCATTCTGTTTTATTTTCCTGTTCCCCACTACCGCCACCCCTCCCAACTTTATTGTGAGCTATTACATGTGCTTTATTACAATTTTTGCATAATTTTCCCCTGTTCCCCTCTCCCATTTTACGAATTACCTGGTGTTGCGTTTTTTTTTCTTACTCCACTTTTGTAACCCCCAATCCTGCTTGGGCCCCAATTGGCCTGCAGTATACCTAAATAAATAAAAAAATAAATAAATAATAAAAGTCGCTCGCACGGGTCCTTAAATCCATGTGAGGTCCGGTGACGCGTCCGACTTTTGAGCCGTTTCCAGGCGGTGGGGGGGGGGGGGGGGGGGGGCGGGTTGTCGTTGCAGTAAGCAGAGTGAGATGGTGATTACTTGTGAAAGAAGTCTGCTTTCGACCCAGTGGCATAACGTGCCTGTAGCCCCAAGAGGGATCAAGGCTGCTAATGTCTCCTAGAGGAGGATGGTGTCGCGAACGATGGAGGTCGGGAAGAGGGTTTGGAGTGGCGGGAAGTGCGCTGAAAGTTGATTAAAA
This sequence comes from Ixodes scapularis, assembly GCF_016920785.2. NCBI lineage: Eukaryota > Metazoa > Arthropoda > Arachnida > Ixodida > Ixodidae > Ixodes > Ixodes scapularis. Next base: position 174,318,850 of record NW_024609857.1, on the reverse strand, counting down.
GTACAATACGCGTTGATAATGGTTGGACGATGGTCGCGTATTAGTGTTGGTCGTACATTGTTCTTGGGTCGGGGTGTTGACATGCGGGTTGTCTTCTTGGGTAATGGGCAGGCTTTTGCGTGCGAAAGTGATAGTCATAGGGGGGTGATGCTTTCATTGTAGGTGCCCCGGCGACGATGGGTGATACTCGGTTGGGAAAGCATTTCGTAGCCTCAGAGAAAATGGACACCGGCGTCCTGAATGACAAGGATGTCCGGATATGTACCTGCGGAAATAATGTGGTTGGGGAGCAGGTTTCGTTTTTGCAGAGCCCATGGCGATTCCGTTGCCAGATAATGAGATGTGGCGATTTTGAATAATCCAGTGTGAACAGTCTGCTAGCCGTGCTGCACAAAGTTGCGTTTTTACGCAAAGCAGATATATGATTATGGCGAAGGCCATGCTCTTCTATTGCGGTAATACGAGCTGCGGGGTGTTGAAGGGTGTCGATGAGAGCGACAAGAGTTGGTTTAACAGATCGGTCATTAGTTTTGAATGAACACTACGATTGTTCCTCCGAGTGATTCTGCATAAACTAAAATTGTTAATGGACGACATAAAAATAAGAGGTGATATTAATACGAATTTAATGTTTATCTGGACCCTGATTTGATGAGGCGCTGTAAAATATCGAGAAGCTGTGTTGCAACTGATGCAAGCGGCTATGTGAACCAATAGGGGAACCAATAGCGTACCAATAGGGAAGTTCAGAGCGCTAGCGAAAACGTACCTATGACGTAGCGACAGAGACGATGACAAGACCCTAGATTTGAGAGAGGGAGCTAGTCCAATTTATTTGCGGACGCCTTCTGTGTGGATGAGCTCAAATGCGCCTGCATTTGTTTGTCTCGTGGCCAGCGTGACGAAGAAACTGGGCGGAGAGGCGGACACGTTTGCTGACGGTGCACGCTTTGGACTCCTTGCCGGCTGCAGCTCCTCACGGACCACGTGACCGCGACGAAGCATTTGCTCTCTTTCTTAAATCTAGGTTCTCTATACCGAGGAAACACGAACTTGAGCGCAAACTCGATGCCGTGAGCGCTCTGCTTCCTTGTGACCTGTGTCGGTGTCTCTAGTTGGTGGGGTTGCTTTCTGCGTGAAAGTCTAGCTTCGCGCAGGCAAAGATTCTGCGACTCATTGTCACTCATCGATGGCGAGTTCGGGCACCGCCGGCACCTCTACGGGGAAGGTGAAGGAAAACTCTCTGAAACCAAGGCGTGCCGCGACCCTCGACGAAGTGCGCATCAACCTAAAAGAGGCCACCCACCGCCGGCGTCCCGGTGGCTTCCATCTAACGACGTTTCATTGCCAGATCGTTTTATCAACACGGGATGTCTCATCGACAGATTGTTTCATCGACAACTCGTTTCATCGACTGCTCAGATTATTATGTTTATTTTAATAAGCATCATGAAATTGTTGCTTCGAAGCGGCGTATACGAGTTGGTCTGTTGAGTTAACATTATTTTTTTTTGTCATAAGCCGCCGCAGACTGTATCCGCGAAGCAGCGTGAAAGCAGGCGGAAAAGGGGGGGGGGGGGGGGGGTTAACGCAAACATTGTAACTCACGCGTGACGAAATGTTTCTACAACATTCAATTCGCGTAACGAGTGTCGACGAAATGTGTCCATGGAACGTGTCCATGAAAAGTTTTCCACGAAATGTAATTCCGGGAACCGAATTTTGATGAAACGATAAGGATCCCCGACGCCCTCCGCGGCCGCCGTCGCAGCTGCCTCTGAGGCTTTGGTCGTGGTCTGTACGTAGCTCAAAGGATTTCCTTTCGATCTGAGATTCTGACAGTTGGCGAGAAGCCGCTCCGATCTAGCTGAGAGCGCGTGCAGGAAAGCATCGACCACTTTCTGCAGGCACGATAACCATGTGCCCGGTACGAATCGTGTTAGGATATATATATTTTTTTTTTGCTTGTTGTTCTTATGGTGTTAAGGTATAACGATGAAGCGAATAAAGAGACGTGATTTATGATTCCCGTCGACTGCATCATGAACGGTCTCGACAGTACGATAAGGAATCCCTACAACGTTTTATTGACGTCTCACTGATTCATCTATCTTCCTTTTTTTGCTCCTCAGTCGTTGGACAGACGAGGAACCCCGACTTTCTGCCCTTTTCAAGTGAATGGCGGTCAACACTGAAAGAAAATTGAATGTCTGGAAAGGTGTAACGCACTAGGTGGGAAAATGGTTGAAGTATTGTCCTTGAAGCATGAATTTGTGTGTGCACAGCATGCTCAATCTGACAAACGGCATAGCTCGGTCACCCGAGCACTCTAGAGACGCCTCAGCCAATCACAGTTATAGGTGCTTTCAGGCAGGTGTGCACGGGCACCACCATAACCGCACTTCAGCTTCTCCTTATTCCATTCGATTCACTTCAAGGTTATTACAATTATTGTAATAATTATTAAAATTATTTAGTGGTCCTCATCTGGCACGGATCTAAATTTTCTATAGCTTATAACTCAAACCTTTATTCGTATCGGGATGCTTGAACCAAACCGAATCATCCAACCGAACTAGAGATTGAGCCAAAATAAAGAGTTATGGCCGAATTGAAGATTTAGCCAAATTGGAAGTTCAGACAAGGCAATGCGTTCTGGCCAACCTGGAGGTTTACTCTAATTGAGTCGTCAACCAAATGAAAACCTCGGCCGAATATGGATGACACCACCAGGCTCTCTGGAAAGTGGTACGCGGTCAGCCCTGTTTCCCTTTAGGGTCCCTTTACAGTTTGCCCTTACAATGAAACAAAGTGTACGATACGAGACGTCTGACTGAACTGAGCGCTGTAAACTTTTTACATGCCTAGGCTTTGATGTTCCCTTCCCAAGGGTCATACGTAAAGCTTGCACGGCTTTGTATTGATCCTGATCGATTGTAGTGTTCGATTCGGTCCTTTGTAAAGTGAAGCGGTGTATAGTGTTTGTTATATTTACTGAAGGTTATTGGAGCAGTAAACACCTCAGGTATTCCTCCACTTGTGTGTTTTCATGTGTTTACCTTCGATAGTTGGGGCAGTGGGTGAAGCAAGCATTCGATCCCGCCGTGGCAGTCTACGTGATCTCCACAATTCCAGCTGAACCGACGCCACTCCTCTTCGTGACAAACTGTCTACACTAAGTATTCTTTTTAAATGTAGCGTATCTATATGCCATTTCACATTTAACATATTTTTAATTTATTTTTATGCACGGCTCTCAAGCTTAACATAATAAAACCGCGCAGCGCAATCTCCTTAGCAGCCTCCTAAATAGACCGGTCAACTGGTTACTTGCCTTCGCTCGGTAGACCTATTTCAGACGGTACTTATATATTTGTAACAAAGGATTTGCCTCAATACTCGATTTACCTGTTCAAAAGGATACCGATCAAACGGGTACCCTGTATCAACGAAGTACCGGTATAAACGGGCACTAGCATCAAGGGGGTTGTACCATTCGTGAACTCATATCAAACGGTTTCTGTTATTGAACAGGTACTGTATTAAAAGGATCTACCCGAATCCCATATTACCATATGACCCGAAGGGGCGCACCAGTTTGAAACCCGTTTGAATTTCAAACTTTTCTCTCATTAGCGACAGCATTGATAATTTAAAAAATCGCAAGAAGATCGACTTAATCAACCAGACATACAAAACAATTCCCCCTTAAATATCGGTGTCACCGCCCCGATGTTTAGTTAATCTAGCCCACCTGCATATTCTACTGTCCTCTAGCGTGTATCTCCACTTACAGTACAATGTGAGCGAGTAAAATTATCATCTCGATTGGTACATACCCTGTAGAAATCGATGATTTCGGGGATAAAGTCGACGAGATTTTGACCAGGTATCTTGTACTCGAAGTTTAGGATCCCAAATCCGCGCACAGACATGTCGTTGAAAAGCTGCGTGGCAGCGTTTTTAAAGCCCGATTGCATTATGACATTTTTCAGTTGATTTAGGTGACCAGGATCCTGTGGATTTTGTTGCGGCCCAATGGTAAACAAGAATTTGCTGGTTGGAGTCATGCTTCTTAGGAAGTCATAATCTAAACCTGCAAGAAACCGGCAAAACGATAAAACATTGAACAAAAGTAATGCAATATTTATGTTTCTATATAGCCCTTCAACTAGATATGTGCAAAAGCTCATGCTCAAGCCAATAGTGACTTCGAAAGAACGATTACAGGCAGAGCAAGTGTTGCCAGGTGCTGAAACCTTAAAACTGCATTACAAATATTAGCGCTACTATGGTGATTTGAAGGCACCTCCTTCTGGTATGTTTCTGATGTTCTGCTTGCCAAAATATCCACAGAGTGGTATCAAAACACCTTGAAGAAATTGCTTGCAGTGCTACGCATTGTGACAATCCTGGTGGTGGGTTCACAAAGCGCCGGCGAAAAATGCGAGCCTCAACAACCGTCGCTGCCGTGAGGGCGTCGAGACCCAAGGCTGGACGCCTTCACGCACAGCAGTGAATTGAGCTACACCAAAGCAAAGGATTCGCAAATGGATTTCCACCTCTCTGCAACCCTCAGGGTAAAAGGGACAGTATCCTTACGCTGTAATCACATCATAATACCAAAAACAAGTGGAGAAGTATTGGCACGGGTTAAGCAGACAAGTAGATGACGCTTTCTACGCATCTCATTAATACGGTTACGAAAAGTAGTTCTACCGTGAATCAAATCAGTGAATAAAGAATGACTGTGCAGGTGAGCTGGTTATAAATAATTATAATTTACCACCTGAGTCTGCCGCGGCAAGAATGAATAATTTGATGTCAAATAAATATAACAGTTAGAGAACGGCTCGAACACCCAGGAGTCTGAAAAGTTTGCCTACCCTTTTATTCTAGTTTGTCCTGAAAGTTCCTTAATTTTTTCAGAAAACAGTTTAAGGTATGGTACCGCAATTATAAAACACACTTTCGGCTACATATTTTCTGAAAGGTAGGGGTGCTTTAGCTTAGAAGTCATGTATTTTTGGTGACCCTGCTGAAAAAAACCGTATACTTTTAGTACGGGTCCTACCCGTTTGGGTCATATGGTGTTATGGACATACAGGTCCCGTATTCAGTCGGGTCGGGTCAACCCGACTGAACCATGCTGTTTGTGGTTGGGTTGACCCGACCGTAGACACGGGTCGACCCGACCGTAGACACGGGTCGACCCGACCGTAGACACGGGTCGACCCGACCGTAGACACGGGTCGACCCGACCGTAGACACGGGTTGACCTGACCGTAGACACTGGTCGACCTGACTGTAGACATGGGTTGACCCGACTGTAGACACGGGTCAACCCGACCTACGACACGGGTCGACCTGACTGTAGACACAGGTCAACCCGACTATAGACACAGGTCGACCTACGTAAACCAGCAGATACGGGTGCCATGCAATTCCTGTTCACAAAAGGTTAGCATCCCGAGACAGTACCACCTAGATAGGCAAGCATCGAGCTAATGACGAACACAACGCCGTTTCTCCCGCAGCGGCCACTCGAGAAACTGCGCGTGACTTCTATTTTTGGCTTAGACAGGAGTCACCCCCGACCCCCCGGCGGACGCGCCGCGTCGAACTACTGAAGTTAAAATGCACCTAGGTCGGGACGCGCTACCTGAAAGGCCGGCTGAGGCATGGTTTTATAAAAACAATATTAATTGTTCCGCAAAACCTTGCGAACTAAAGATGATAAAAACATCACGCGCCCATCATTTGGTACTAAACTCCAATAAATTTCATACAAAAAGAGTCTTTTTCGTTTGTTTTTACGCAAAAACAGGCTTTCAAAAACCTCAGAGTGACCACAGTACAGACAAATGATAATGGGTGGCGCTGTTGTCGCATTTAGCTTGGTCTCGGTGGACGCCAGCGGCCCAGGTTTCGACTGCGAGTTTCCCAACTGAGTGTTTTAGTAACGTTGCTCTGAGGCAAACAAAACAGAGACCTGTGATGTCGTAGTGCTGCTGCAGTCAAGATTGTCGTGACTATACTCACTCAAAGTTTCTTGAAATCAGTACCGTCTTTTCTGTGTCCAGATTGGTCATGAAAGTCGCATTGCAAAGATTAATTCTATTACGAATATGTGCTTTAGATGCTCTACGACAGGGGTGGCCAATCTTCGGCTCGCCGCATGCGGCTCTTCATTGGCCAAGTGATCTCGTAATCTGAGGACTCCCAAATTAAAATAGTTGGGACGAAACACTAAGCTTGTTGATGAAAACATTACAATAAGAAACAGGCGGCAAACATGACATGAAATACAATGTTGATCAGCTTTTCTAAGTAAGATCTGTTCAGAAGGGAACAAATTAGATGAAAACATCATCTCGATTTTAAAATTCGCTACTTTGCTGCCTTCCCACCTGCTAGGTTGAGGCAGCATCAATTTTGTGTGGCAACTTGTGTGAAATTCCCCTCTACTTAACAGAAAATGAAGGTAGACATTGATCAGATAGGAAACCAAAGCTCCCTGAAACATAGTTCCTGTATGTTTTCTAAACAATCAGTTATTGCAAAGGCCAAGAGAACAATATTCCCTCCTGTCACCCCCCCCCCCCCCCCCCTTCCCAGTGCTGCTCTCGAAAAATTGACAATTTTGATTGCGGCTCTTGGACAGTGTAAGTTTGGCGACACCTGCTCTACAACCTTAAAACAACCTCGTGCGTAACGACATGACTGGAAAGCTGGCAGCAAACCTGAGTATCTTATTCTTGAGCAGCATTAAAAATAAAGGAGATTTGATGCTACAAATATCTTGTGGGGGCAGATTGAACAATAGATGGGTGAGTAAAAATTTCGACAATAAATACCTTTTCTGTGTCTCTTTATAAAGATCGGTGAAATTCCCTTTTTTGTACTTCTGATATATATCTTTTTGTTTTATACAGACTACAATTGCAGACATCCTTAATGCGTGCTCCACTTTTATGTAGATATTTTTATTTCATTGTCCCTAATTTGCTTTAAATTTGTAGAAACCAGGTGTATTAAAACATTTCCGTTTTTCGCGAGTCGCCGGCCTTTTCGCTTCAGTTCTTCGCCGCGGTATCACGAACTGATAAACGGCCACAGCTTTCCCGCTTATCAGTAGAGTTACCGGGTGACCGCCATGACTATCCGGTTCACCGGCTTAGCGCACCGGGCGACCGCTTTGCTTTCCTGGAGTTCCGGTAATGCCCGGTATGACCGGAGCCACAGTCCAATACACCAGTTAGGGCAACCGCTATGAAGCTACCGGCTCCAGACTAAGTAAACCGGTCCCGGTAAAACACTCCGGGCCGTCGCTATGGCGTCACCGGGACTCTGGACAACGTACACCGGTCCCGGTAAAGCTACTCCGGGCCGCCGCTATGACCGGAGCCACAGTCCGGTACACCAGTTAAGGCAACCGCTATGAGGCTACCGGGGCTCCGGGCTAAGTAAACCGGTCCCGGTAAAGCGCTCCGGGCCGCCGCTATGGCGTCACCGGGACTCCGGAGAACGGACACCGGTCCCGGTAAAGCTACTCCGGGCCGCCGCTATAATGCTATCGGGCCTCCGGTCTAAATATACCGGACCGGTATGATCCGGTATAACTTCATATGGGTTTTTTCAGTAGGGGAGTCATAAACTCTCAAATCTTTGAATATTAGTTCATATTAAATAACACTGGGTGAACGTATGGACACACTTACCCAGAGTGGTGTAAGACACCCTCCAAGTTGCTAGGTGGAAGACGCGGCATTTTTATTTAGTAGTATTCAATACTACAAACTCAGTGTTATGCAATTTATTGTCGATGATAATCTTGGACAGCCTAACATATTAACCTTGGTTCATTTATAATAAAAGTACAATAAAAAGATTGACGGCTCAAAACCGCGTCCGAAAGCTGCTTATAGATGGTCAATTCTTTACTCAAAAAAGATGAAAAAAGTATTTGCAGAAAACGTTACGTTCTTAGTTTTATACTGCAAAATAGCTTAAGGCGGTTTTTCACATTTGGACTATTGTAAGAGGCTGCTCATTTGGGTCTTTTCCTAGGCTCAGACGCCCTTGGCACAATGATAATTCCTTGCACACTGTGTCTACAACTACTATCAGAGAGCCAAAGGGTCCTGAAATAGCGATTTTCGCTGAAATTTAGTTTCCCAGAAACCCCCAGTATTTGTATATGATTTTACCTCGAGTCCAGACGCAGCCGTCGCTACGAGCTGATGACACCAATCATACAGCATCAAGCGCATGCCATCATGGTATTCGAAATTGTTTTGTATGTGCTATATTATAGCTAAACCCATCATAAACAAAAAGTGCTTCGTCAGATGAGCTTATGACGCTGCTTGATTTGTCCTATTACCTCGTAGTGTCGGCAGAGTTTTGACTTAAAGGGTCTCTGGAAAGAGGAATTTTTTTAACAGTCTGGTTGGAACACGCGTGTCAAGGAATAAACTTTTTTAACGCAAAAAAAAAATCTTATTGCAATATTGACGGCGAGATTATTCGAAATTCTGCGCGCAAACTTCATTACGTCGTGGAATGGTCATTCGCTCAACAACATAGCCATTCGCCCTTTCCACGTCAACGTGAATGCGAAGCCGATCCACCCCTCCTCCACGCACCCTAGATTCCGGGAGAGGGAACAAATGGAAAGGAAGTTACTACTCACTAAATCGCGTCTCGCGCTTCAATAATGCTAAAGAAATTTTCTTCTTGTAAAATTTATTTTTGGACAAGCTTGTCTCAACCTATTTGTGCTTAAGAAAAAAAAAATATTTTTATTTTCAGGTATTCCTTAAAGGCCACTAAAAAGAAAAATAAATGTTTTTTTTTTTCAAAGAGCATAATTGGGACGCGCGTGTTAAAAAGGTATGCAAAAAAAAATGTAGAGCGATATCGATGGCGCAAGACGCCATTTAGTGGCTACCCTATTGGAAAAACGTACAAGAAACATGCCTGCTACTTGTACAGTTGTGGTATGACACCAAAATAATTTCATGCTATTGTGGATGCATCTTGTTTGCTTTGGCGTTCGGCATAACTGGAGATACCAGCACCGATATGGCCCCGCGTCTGTCTATACTGGCAGCCAGTTTGCTTGCCAATATGATTTGGTGTGGCTAGTATGATTTTGCGTCCGATAACGCAGGCGGCCGACATCTATCCAACAAAAACGCTTATACCACAGGAACACCGGTATCACCAAATCATACGTGCAGAAAGGCGACCGAAATCTTGGAACAAAAACGTCCATAATTTAACACCGGTATCGTTCTATATACCATACATGTCGACACGGGATATAGACTGAGGTTGATTTGGGCTCACATAAATTCCTCCGTCGATCAGCTCTTCACGGCCACGTCTTGGGATGCACCAGCCGTACCGCATAGCAAAGCCAACGTGCACGGCAACAAACCGATCGTGACACCCAGCCGAGGATACCGCGCATGACCGATCGACAGCGGCAAACGGCCCGTTGTACCCTGGGCCGTCACTCGTACTCGGCCCACTCGGCGTCTTTTCGTGGCTCCACCCGTCATCGCAACCGTCGCAACCAGCCGCAAACCCACCACCCCGCAACCGATAGATGGCTTCGGCGAAAAGCGGAACCGAAACGTAAAGCTTCCTACCAGCGGCTGCCGCGGCTCCTCCTCCCCTATTGGAAAAACGTACAAGAAACAAACCTGCCGCTTTTACAATTCTGGTATGACACCACCATAATTTCTTGGTATTATGTATGCAGCTAGTTTGGTTGGGCGTTCTGCATAGCTGGAGATACCGGCACCGCTATGGCTCCGGGTCTGTCTATACTGGCAGCCAGTTTGCTTGCCGATATGATTCCGTGTGGCTGGTATGATTTTGCGTCCGATGACGTAGGCGACCGCCTTCTTTCCAACAAAACGCTTACTCCACAGGACCACCGGTATAACTAAATCATACATGCAGAAAGACGACCGCCATCTTCCACCAAAAACGTCCATCGTTCACCACCGGTATCGTACATACACCATGTATGGTATGTCGAAAAAGAACATAAGCCGCGTTTACATGAATGCGACTTAGTCGCATTGAATCCAGTTGCCGCATTCAATATATGATCATGTAAACGGCATAATGCGCAAAGCGCATCGCATTTTGGAACGGGAAGGATAATCGCAAGGCGCTCGCTGCAGGAGCGAGTGAACAGCTGAGAACATGGCGGCGGCCAACCTCGTCAGCGGCGCGGAGAGCGGTCCCGCAATTTTTTTTTCCGAGAACAAACGCAAGCTTTTGTTGCGATCATAAGTAAGCGGAATATAGCGGAGCTGCTCGGTGAGGGCGGCCCCGTCCAAACCTTTGCGAAGTACGACTTGCGCGTCCGAAGGGGTCACAATGGCTTCAGTGCAAGCACGAATGACACCCGAGAGCTCCGAGCACTGTAGAGCACTGCATGGTAGCGCAGAACGAGCAGCTCCTACTTCGGTGCCGTTCCTGGCTGCGCAAGAGCCTCTCGGACTCGGGGTCCGGTTGGTCCTGTCGCGATCGGCGAGGTCTGGCGCGGCGAAACGCGGAGGCTTCCTCAAAGCGTGGGCACACACGTCGCCTCTCGTTCAGAGTGAACCGGCGGCCCGGCCTGGAGTCCTAAACGCCTTGGTTTTGATGCTTCTTCCGTCTCGCAACTTCTTCCACAGCACCGAAGACAGCGGACACGATCTTTACTTTCACTGAATGCGTCGAAAGGACTCCACGTGCGATGCACCGGAAAACGTGGTGCGGCTGGTGCCGGAACGGAACTGCGGAACTTCGAGCTTTGAGTTAACGTGCACGGCAAGAAACCGATCGTAACACCAAGCCGCGGATACCGCATCGCCGGTCGACAGCGACAAACGGCCCGTTGCTCGTACTCGGCAAACTCGGCGTCTTTTCGTGGCCCCTCGCGTCCTCGCAACCAGCCACAAACTCACCAGCCCGCAACCGTAGCGACCGTAGCCGGCGTTGGAGAAAACCGAAACCGAAACCGAAACTTAAGGCTTCCGCCCAGTGGCTTCGGTGCTTCCGCTGCCGCGGCTTTTCTAAGTTCGCGGCTTCCACTTCCGGTCGTCGCGGAGATGGCGAACAATGGCGAAGATAGCGCGATATGGTTCGTTGGCTCGTTTACGGTTACGGGACAGATGTTTTGCGGTCCGTTTCTACTGCGTCTCTAGTTCTAAACTCGACGGCGCCTCTCATAGTTCAACCAGGTGTGGTCGGCCTGGGTCAGCGCGGTCGGCTCGCATCGTCCGATCTCCGGACCGCCGGCGACTTCCGAGTTCTTTAGGCCTGGGATCCGAAGGCGTCTGTCTCCGTGGAACGGTAAGCGAATCTCGTCCCGTTTTCGTTCTACTTTTAAATTACGTTTGGTGCGCTACTGTGTAAGCATGCGTGCCAAGTGTTCGTGACAATTTTGAACTAGAATAATTGTGCTTCATTGCGGTTTGTCATTTACCGCAAATGTAAATCGAGCAATGAACGAGGAGTAAATCGAGCAATGAACGAGGAGCCATGCTTGAAAACGATGTATGTACGATGTTAACTTCTACCTGTGCGGCTTTAAAGAAAGTCAAGACTGGTTACGGTTGGATGCGAGGCTGGTCCCAATGCAATGTTAAGCACTTAGAGCGCCTTTCTGAACGGCATGTAAGCAATATAGCGATCAACGAGACGAGCGACGGCGAGAAGCTACGAGTGCCGGCGCCGAGCGACGAAGATTTCTCACTCCCGCTGCTTGCGCCGCTCAGTTCTTGGGCTTCTAAAAAACGTCGCTCATCGCCTTGGTCGCTCGCACCAATCGCTTTCATAATGTGTGTGTCGTCGCGCGGCCGTGTTTATTCGAATATAAGTCGACCTTTTTTTTTTCTTTTTTTTTTTTTCGGAAATTGGGACTAAAGAATTTCGACACCTGTATTCGCGACCAAATTTTGCGACCCTACCGGAGGCATGAAGCTATCGAGTCACCGAGCCGGCGTTGCCGTAGAGCCGCGCCGCTTCTTGTTTAAAAAAGCTTTTGGTAACCGAAATGGCTCGCCGCCCGAGGTGGCCCGTGCCGCTCCTCGGCCGTCGGATGTCGACATCGCGCCTCTAGGGTTCCCCTTGCTGGGCAACGGGGAAGGAGAGGAACGCGATGCGCCACGCACTTTACCCTCCATCCTTGCAAACGCGCACAAAAAAAAAAAAAAAAAAGTTACTTTTGTTAGTTGCTTGAGGCGGCTCGGCTCGCGTGTTGCTCATGGCGACACGGCGGCTTTGCTTGCGTCTTTGTAGTTTGTCTTCCGTCGCTTCGCACCTTCTTTCGTTTCCTGTCGTCATTTTACAACGGTGTCAGTGAAGTATTGCTGCGAATACGCGAGGATGTCTACCCAGCTGAAGAAGCTTCGGACGACGATGACATGTCCAGAAGTTCTGACGGTGATGAAGATTTTGGCATCGCCCCGTGATTTAGCTGAGAGTGATGTAAATAAAGGTTTGTTTCTTTCTTTTGCCCAAAATTTCCCCTGTTCTTAAAAATAAAAAAAAAGTCGACCTATATTTGAATTACTTTTTTTTTATTCTCTATGGACCCAGTAAATAGGGTTCGACCTATTTTCGAGTAAATACGGTAACTTTAATTTTTATTTTGGTTTACGTCGGACGCAACTCGAATGCTTGACAGTTACGTTGGGCGTAACTTTAATTTTTATTTCGGGTTCCGTCGGACGTAACGTTAGACACTCCGTTACACTTAAGGAAAATAGGGGCTGCTGGTTCATCATATAAACCAACCATTTGTGTTTAATTAAAATGCATCACTGACCTCAAAAAAAAAATGATACTGCTATCCTAGAGTTTATGCTATAGGAATGTAGCGCTTCAGATAAATTTGTTAATTTTTACTTTTAGTCCCTGCCCCCTCCAGATACCACATCTGGCCTAAAGCAGTGTTCCGGATCTCCTTCCAAGACCTCAGGCGGGTCGTCATTCAATCCATGAGTCGGCGGCGTCTCATGGGCGTGTTGCTGTTGCTTACTGGATGGTGCTACCGAGGGAAAAGTGGTCATGCTTGGGAAAGCCAAGTATGGCCGCCGTAAGTATACATATTGTCTTTACCTTTGCTGGAATCCACTTTTAAGAAATGCACAGTTCGCATGTGTGCATCTCTCAATGTTTCCACAGTCGGCTGTGTGTTTTTTTTTTTTTTTTGAGTGCTCCAACTCTGTTAGTGCTAGTTTCTCTAGATCATGCAAATGGGATGCAACACTAAACCACATATGCTCTCGCAACAAGCAGTGCTGTGCAGAAGCACAGTGGAATTTACTCTAGCTTTATAATGCAGCACAAAATAGTTGACTCCAAGTATAGCTACTTTTGTGACTCCGTTTAACCAAAAGCTCTGCCGAAACAAACTTGCCGCCTTATAGGTAGTGCAAAAGAACCTCGCGTGCCTAACCTGGAGAAGGGCATTTTTTTTATAGGTCAATTTTTTCTTAAACCAATACCTTCAGCCTCCTTGAAATGTTAACATCATGTGACACACGGAAGAACAGTAAACTCTTTAATGTTGGCGAACCTTTAATTTTCGCGGCCTTTAATTTTGCAGAATTCAGTGGCTGCGATTATGTGCTCTGTGACCGATTCGAGAAGAAATAGGGGCCACGAAGATAAGGGGGTTTTACTGTACATCGGAGGAAAGAGGAAGTCACTTTTGTTTGTATGCAAGAGTAAAACCAACAACAACAATCATGGTGTCGACACTTTGTGAGCCTATCTGTGTCTATTGAATGATATCAATTTTGTTTTAGTTTGTTAAACATTGTTGCCTGTACACTGTGGGATGTCGTCTTCAACACGAGCAGTGGTTTTCCCTGAAGTAGGCAGCATGGACGCGTGCCGCAGCGCAACATAGTTCATTTGCAGGTGGTACCGCAGGTTGAAGGATGGTTGGCACAATATGGGAGAATCACAATTCAATGTTCTACCTCGGGCGTAGACAAGATTTGCTCATTCTAAATCATTTTGTCTAAAAATCGGGGATTTGCGATGAATGTACCCGCATGGTTGGAAGGGCCAGACAAGCCTTGTGAGCGCTTCGTTTTCTAGCGTCTCAGTCCTGAACCCACTCACGCACCACATGTGTAGATGTTCCAATACATGGGACCACTTATTTGGAAAATGGTGAATGGCAACTGTTATCTTTATCAGACTTCTGTATTATGGTCAAAGTTGGACTGCATATTTGCAATACTTTTTCTCACTTAAAAATATGTCATACTAAAATATGTAGAATAGCCGATGACAAAAAGAGAATGGCTGGACGTCCTCCAGCACGTGCTTGTGCTTTTTACCCCACTTTGGACAGATGTGCTCGCTCCAGGCTCATGAGGCGCTGAAACGTCATCGAAGGTAGCAGACGGGCTGGTGGTGGAACAACGGAGACTTCTCCCTGCCTTCCTCATGCTGTCAGTGAGCGTGTACCTCTATACTCTAACTTAGCTTAACCTGCACAGAGCTGAGGAGAATAGGCTTGGCGAGTGCCCTTACTGCATATGCATTTGTACAGCTGAGGCACTTTCTGAATCAAGAACATTGTGTATCTTACCTTCAAAAACACATCATTTTGGGGGTGCAAGAGGAATTGTAAGGCATATCTTTGTTTGTATTGTCCTATTACGTATCGCAGGCACGTAGCCAGGGGGAGGCTTATGAGGCCCGGCCCCCCCCCCCTCCCCCGATATCTTCCATTTTGCATGGGTCCTCCTCTCCCCCCTCCCCCTCATACAGCATTTTGTTATGAGTGGGCCCCCCCTGAAACAAAATCCTGGCTACGTGCCTGACGCATCGACTCCAACTTAATGCGGAGTCGACCCACCTTGTTGATAAATTTAATGCCTGCCAGGTAATTTGTTTTGCATTCAGTTAATATATCAGTATTCAGTTAGGTATCCCAAGTCATTAGTCGTTGAGATGCAGTCTCTCTGTAAGTCAGTCATGTTTAACATTCATAAAACTGCTTGTCAAATAATGGCACTGTCGAGGACATGTACTCGGCTCGAGCAATCGCTGTCCACAAGCTGGTTGTGTGGATACAGGCAGCAAACATCCCGGTTGAAACGTCCTTCCTCGCAATGTAGCTCAAGACTAGGTCAGGGCCCCACTCACAAACGTCTATACTTTGCATCTCTTTAAGCTGGACCACTTTTTACACTACAAGCCATTGCAGCAAAAACAGTGTGACACATGATTATAAGCTCGACGTACTATGGCGTCCAACTTGAAGGTCACATGGCTTGCAGCTTCTGCCGTGGTTCACTTTAAACTGAGATAGTTTGGAATAATGCTCTCGGTTTTTAGTGTTGCCCGGCACGGTTAACAATTTGGTGATATAGTGCTGCATTGAAAAATCTGCATTCGTGACTGTATCACCTTATGAATGCATACTAGCTATTAAACTCTCCATTCTGCAGAGAAATGAAATGCACTTTGCTTCCAATTGCAGCTACTTCTGGAACTTCATGGTATGAAGCACCTTATGGCTGCAAGCTCTGACCGATCTTGTTCTCTGGTCTGCGCAGGCCCATTGCAGGGAGTCACTCCGAGAGCCTCACCAGAGGTTCCTGCCCGTGGTCGTTCTAAATTTTTTTCTTGTAGGTATGCATCCTTTCTGTCTTTCCCTAATGTACTCGGGCGTTTTCTTTTCATTGTCGCAGATTTGCCTCAAAATTGGTTCAGCACAGAAATGGATGCTGTACAACCGTATCCCGCATATTTTGTTCAAGATAACTTTTCTTTGCGAAAGCTAGATTTTTTTTATAAAGGTTAGTTTTTTTTGTTTTTATTTACAAATTTATTTGAGTTTCCATGGGCAACACTAAGACGTTATGCCAAGGGCAAGGACATGTTCGCTGCTCTAACTTGTTCTCAACTGATTGCAAGAAATTTTGTTAATGTCGTGAAACCTCTTTCCAGCACTTGCTTTGCAGCATGGAAACAAATTATACATGGGACATACTCTTTTTTAGACTACTTGCTCATTCTGCAGGTCTGCCTTCTATAGATGTCGTGCTACTGGAGAGCAGGCGAATTCGATTGTTGGTTTTGCCATTGCTTTTTTTTAGCTGTTGTCTTAATAGTTCTTGTAAATTTAAAAATTTTCCTAAAAAGCAAGTCGGCAAGAATATCTAGTTTGACTAGTTAGCTGGAAATAATGATCTAGTACCCTTTAGTCAGTAAAATAGATAGTGTATGCCGCTGTTAGTGTCAAGTTGAGATGCACGCTTTTTAGGCATTTTGCGCAGAGTGGTACCCATTTTTATTGGTTAGCCTCTTGGTGCGCCAACTAAACTCTTTCTATCCAGACACCTGCCCTTTGCTTTTATTTGGCAGGCTCTGGCAATAAAATAATATAGTGTTATTCCTCGGTGGCTTAAAAACCTAAAGAAAGAAGTTTCTCCATGTTTAAACGCAAAGTTTTATAAAGGCAAAAATGAATTAAGCCAGTAGCAGACGACACATAGCCTCAACAGTGCTCCGCGCCAACAGCGTTGCGTCAAAATAGTGGTCGTCTCCTTTTTGCTGCCTTCTCTCTCCCTCCTTCGGCGCTCTCCTCCCTTTCCTCCTTTCCGCCACCTTTGTCACCACACCCACTGGCTAAACTCTCCCACTATACGGCTCTGCATTGCAATAGTAGTTTTTTTTATAGTCTTTAGAGTTAAATGTGAATATTTGACAGAAATCTCCCAGGTTGGGGTGAAAGAGGGTTAAATGAATGCATTTGATCATTCGCCTTAATTCAGTACCCATCATTTCAAGGCCTGTGTGGCCTTGTCCTGGGGTGTGTCTATGACTGTGGCTGTGAAGGAGCAGTTTTTTAATAGGTACAAGTACAAAGTATAAAAGCAAAAGGATCAATGTGCTGATCACGAAAGAATATGCTAGCCATTCTAATGTAGCTCTGCCAAGTACTTGATTGTGATTTGTTTTTATTTCCAGCTACTTGGTTGCCTCAAGATCTGGGGATCCTAGTGGCCACAAGCTTGGACTCAATCTTCTTCTGTGGTCCGGCCAGGACCATGGGGGAGGTAATCCCAGCAACAAGAGCATCACAGTATCTCCCTGCCTGTGACTTTCGATTAGCATCACGACAAGGGCGTGCTCATGCCACCAAGTGTTAGGTATGCTACTCGAAATAAGCATTCTTACCTATTCTTGAAGTGAAACAGCAAAAGCACTGCTAAGCCTAAAATGCAAAAAACATTCAAATCTCGGGTTGGATGGAGTTCCAATTACGAAAAGGCGTCTGCAGACATGATTCACATGTGAACTTAAAGCCCACGGATGTAGGTTCGACGGAGTCACAGAAATAACTTCCCGCAGATGGCTTCGCTAGTGCTATACCCAAACAAATTCTTAAAATAATCATTGTGTTACGTTGGTGTCATCAATCTTATGTACCTACCCCACCCAGCAGTCGGGAGATTTGAAATATAAAAAAATGGGAACTTGCACATTGTCAGCTCTGCAAAGATAATATATTGAACCGAGCATAGCACGTTCAACTTAAGAAAGCAATTCAGTGCAGGCCTAGTTTTAAGGTTCACATATTTGTTACTGCCCTTCATAATGAAGTAAAAACTGCTGAAGTTGTGGCCCACTACAGGCTTTCTATTAGTGTTAAAAAGTGTTATGGCAGTTTAAACAGCTCGCTCCAAATATTTTCTAGAAATGCATAGGTTTATGGAAATTATTATGTGGATGTTTGCAGACAGTCATGGTGAGACCAATCTTTAGTGCCAAGTGTTCCACTTATTCAGAGTTGGTTGAGTCTGTAAATATTGTAGGTCGCAAATTAAATTTTTATGGTATGCAATGGGCAAAATCATACGTAATGACTAGCTCTACCTAGGGGAACTTTATACGTTTACTACGGCAAGATGGTTTCGCAAAACTAAGTATTTAGTTTATTCAACTCCTGCACTAACCTTATCTCTAGAAACTTTTTATATTTACGATGCTGAGTTAGGATTCTGGAAGTAGTTTTTCTAGAACTACGCTAGACATTTCCAGTTGATAATTTTTCTCGCAAAGCATTCGAGAGAGCCAAACCCTATAATATACGGATGGAGTTCCAGAATGATGCGACTGGCAGTTTGAAACATTCGGCACTGTAACAGTAATAATGCCATGTCATTTGCCTATGTAATGCTCATTTTCGCAGATCAAACTGCTTTTTCCGTCTGCACTCATTTTCAGTGGACTCATTCAGCGAACTCGCACCCGAGACTGCAGCGCTGGGTTCTGCGAAGTAATTTGAATGAATATAGATGCAACAGGTTTCTTTGAGTGTGCGTCTAACACGTATTCTTCACATTGAATCTGCTACTGTATTTATGACCGTGTCCTTAAATGTATCCACATTCCAGCTTATTTTTATTTTGACGTTTGAGTTTTCTTCAGTACTTTTCTCAACATCTGTGCTTGTTGAGCCGTACTCAAGACCATACATCTTGTCTTTTCCTGTTACATTAATATATAAAACTGTTGATGCCGAGTGAGAATTCAAGGTACCGAATCTGTCGTGCGAGTTAAATAAGAACCAATAGAAAGCTCTACAAAGGAAATTTTGTTAAAGGAGGCTGTATAAGCATTAAAATAGCACATGCCATGCTAAAAAAAAAATACAAATTCTTGTTAGGTATGCAAGGATGACACTGCTGTGCTGTTTCTGATGTGTCACAAAAAAAATCAGTGCCATACAGTGTTCCTTATGGAAGTACAAACTGTCGAATTCAAAGCCCAGAAGTTTTATTCAAGAATGTTCCTCAATACAAATGTATTTAGAGATCTGAGCCACTGACTCATACATGACTATGTGGCGAACATTCATTTTCATGTGCATTATAGTTTACAAGGTCAAGTCTGCATTGATTTATTGCATTCATGCTGAAACTGGGAGGGGTTCTTTGGGTATGAATAAAGATATAAACATTTCTTAAAATCAAAACATTTGAGAACAGACTATACGGCTCTGCATTGCAGTAGTAGTTTTATTTGTAGTCTTTACAGTTGAATGTGAACATTTGACAGAAGTCTCTCAGGTTGGGGCGAAAGAGGGTTAAATGAATGCATTTGATCATTCGCCTTAATTCGGTGCCCATCATTTTAACGCCTACGTGGCCTTGTCCTGGGGGGTGACTGTGACTAAAATAAGAGGATCTATGTGCTGATCACGAAAGAATATGCTAGCCATTCTAATGTAGCTCTGCCAAGTACTTCATTGTGATTTGTTTTTATTTTCAGCTACTTGGGTGCCTCAAGATCTGGAGATCCTAGTGGCCACAAGCTTGGACTCAATCTTTTTCTGTGGTCTGGCCAGGAGCATGGGGGAGATAATCCCAGCAACAAGAGCATCGCAGTATCTCCCTGCCTTTGACTTTCGATCAGCGTCACGACAGGGGAGTCCTCGTGCCACCAGGTGTTAGGTATGCCACTTGAAATAAGCATTTTTCTTACCTATTACTAGAACAGCAAAAGCACTACTAAGCCTAAAATGCAAAAAAACATATTCAAATATTGGGTTGGATGGAGTTCCAATTACAAAAAGGAGTCTGCAGACATGATTAACAAGTGAACTTAAAGCCCGCGGATGTAGGTTCGACGGTGTCACAGAAATAACTTCCCGCAGATCGCCTTGTTCGTGCTTTACCCAAACAAATTCTTAAAATAATCATTGTGTTTCGTTGGTGTCATCAATCTTATGTCCCTACCACACCCAGCAGTCGGGACATGTGAAATATAAAAAAACAGGAACTTGCACGTTCAGCTTAAGAAAAAAATTCAGTGCAGGCCTATATTCATGGTTCACATATGTGTAATTGCTCTTCATAATGAAGTGAAAACTGCTTAAGTTGTGGCCCACTACAGGCTTTCTATTAGTGTTAAAAAGTGTGATAGAAAACATGATTGCGCTTGGAAGATGGGGACATAGGAAGGACAGACACAACAGAGCGCTAACATTCAACTGATTTAATTCAAGAACCTCAGCGTAGAAACGAACTTTGTCACCGCACCACATCTCAACCAATCCGTTCTGCCACGGACCGCAAGTATGCCAACTCCTTATCCGCCAACTCAATTGATGCCATACTGACACAACTTGTGCCGGAACTATTTATAGTGTCAGCCTCCATAATCTCGCTAACAGTCCTATCTTTGTGCCTCTCAAGAACAGTAGACGAAGCAAATAATTGTTTGCACCCTCAGTCATGACAGTGACGCGACAGATCATCACTGCGAGTGCAAACCATTATTTGCTTTGTCTACTGTTCTTGCTAGGCACAAAGATATGACTGTTAGAGAGATTATGGAGGCTGATGCTATAAATAGTTCTGGCACGTGTTGTGTCAGTGTGGCGTCAATTGACTTGGCGGATAAGGAGTTGGCGTACTTGCGGTCCGTGGCAGGGCCACGGATTGGTTGAGATGTGGTGCGGTGACGCAGTGTGTTTTTACGCTGAGGTTCTTGAATTAAATCAGTTGAAAGTTAGCACTCGGTGGTGTCTGTCCTTCCTATGTCCCCGTCTTCAAAGCGCAATTATGTTTTCTAACGTACCGTACCAACTTGCCCAACAATCAGCACTCGTTAAAAAGTGCTATTGTGTTTTAAGCAGCTCGCACCAAATATTTTCTTGAAATACATAGGTTCATGAAAATTATTATGTAGATGTTGGCAGACAGTCATGGTGAGGCCAATCTTTAATGCCAAGTGGTCCACTTATTCAGAGTTAATTGAGTTTGTAAATATTGTAGGTCGCAAATTAAATTTTTATGGTATGCAATGGGCACAATCATCCGTAATGACTAGCTCTACCTAGGGGAACTTCATACGTTTACTACGGCAAGATGGTTTCAAAAAACAAAGTATTTAGTTTATTCAACTCCTGCACTAACCTTGTCTTTAGACTTTTTATATTCTTTGCGATGCTGAGATAAGATTCTGGAAATAGTTTTTCTAGAACTACTCTAGATATTTCCAGTTCATCATTTTTCTCGCAAAGCATTCGAAAGAGCCAAACCCTGTAATGTACGGAGGGAATTCACAGAATGATGCGACTGACAGTTTGGAACATTCGGCACTGTAACAGTAATAATGACATGTCACTTATGTAATGCTCATTATCGCAGATCAAACTGCTTTTTCCGTCTACACTCATTTTCAGTAGACTCATCCAGCGAACTTCCACCTGAGACTGCAGCGCTGGGTTCTGCAAAGTAATTTGAATGAATAATGATGCAACAGGTTTCTTTGAGCGTGCGTCTAACGCATATTCTTTATATTGAATCTGCTAACTGTATTCATGACCATGTCCATAATTGTATCCACATTCCAGCTTATTTTTATTTTGACATTTGAGTTTTCCTCAGTACTTTTCTCAACATCTGTGCTTGTTGAACCGTACTCAAGTCCATACATCTTGTCTTTCGCTATTACATTAATATATAAAACTGTTGATGCCGAGTGAGAATTCAAGGTACCGAATCTGTGGTGCGAGCTAAATAAGAACCAATAAAAAGCTATACAAAGGAAATTTTGTTAAAGGAGGCTGTATGGGCATTAGAATAGCACATGCCATGCTAAAAAAAAAAAATACAAATTCTTGTTAGGTATGCAAGGATGACAGTGTTGTGCTGTTTCTGATGTGTCACAAAAAACAAAAAAAATCAGTGCCATACAGTGTTCCTTATGGAAGTACAAACTGTTGAATTCGAAGCCCAGAAGTTTTATTCAGGAATGTTCCTCAATACAAATGTATTTTGAGATCTGAGCCACTGACTGATACATGACTATGTGGCAAACATTCATTTTTATGTGCATTATAGTTTACTAGGTCTAGTCTGCATTGATTTATTGCATTCATGCTGAAACTGGGACGGGTTCTCTGGGTATGAATAAAGAGATAAACATTTCTTGATATCAAAACATTTGAGAACGGACAAAAGGAAGGATCTGAGAACGGTATCTTAGATTCTCTTCTTTTTCTTACAGTATATCTAATGTTCACTTTATTTCACCTGATGCATTTAGTTTTTAGCGCAGCTGTTAGCACCCGTTTCCGCGTTTCGCGGCGTCGCTGTCGGCGTAACCGTTTAACTAAACTTGGCAGGAAATTGAATTAATGTTGTGGTGATGTGACGTTAATATTTCCGCTAAGTCTAGCTGAGAAACTGAATGTTTTTATGGATGACGTGACACGGTCATGCGACGTCATTTTCCCCGCTACTTTTAGCGGAAAAACTGCATTTGTGTTGAGGTTATGTGACATCAATTTCCGCGCTAAATTTATTGGGAAACTTAACCCGCTAAATTTAGTGGGGAAATTTCCCCCTAAATCGGAGGGAGCAGAAGAGGAGGAGGGGAGGGGAAGGAGGGGCATACCCTCCCATCTTCCTCTTCGAGAGCTGTACTGTATTTTCTCATTACAGAGAATTGTAAACGTCTCATATTTCATCTCATGTTTTTTCAACTTTTATATTGCAGGTGCGCTTGCAGCACAAATCTGGGTTGTGCTGATCCTCTACGCACAAGTTAGGAACTCCTGAGTGACAAGAGTGGGAGTTTGGTCTGACAGCTCAAGGGACACCATTGTTCAGTATTGAATTTTTAATTATCTTCTTTTGAGCAAAGTTAAGCTTTGCTGCATGCAGTTCTTCTAAAAATAAATACCTGCAACCAAATTTACCAGGTCACGACATTTTGCCTCTGCTCTTAGTGCTCCTGGTGAGCCTCAGATAAGAGCTTACTGGTGTGCAAACATCATAATTGTTTGAAACCACTCACTGATGTAGAGACTCATTGACATCCGGCATTCCAATGAAACGCTGGATATCCACAAGTCTTTCTTGAACAATGCAAGCGAGAAAGGAAGCATACAATCATATTGTATTGGGGGACATTCTACAGAGTGTTTTTTTTGTATATTTTACAGATTTAAAAAAAAAAAAGCTGTACAAGCTACATTTACGCAGTCTGTACATGTGAGTTATATGGCCAGGGCGGCATGGTATAAAAGGCTAATTTGTAATGATCAGTCGGCTTATTACAGAGATGTGCCAGACTTCTTTCAGAAAACTAGATGGAGGTTCATTCTCGCGTGGTTTTATCCCGCGAATCTGAATATCCCGTTCGTTTTCCACAAAGATATAACTAAACGTGAGAAAACACAAAAAAAACATCCTACCAATAGTGACATCGTAAGAAGACCTTTCAGCCGCCAAGTGTGTGTCGCTTAAGGGCCGCGCGTCCAGTCGCAAGTTTTCTAGGTATATTCTCCTGCATTGGCACCATCGTGACACATTTTTCTGCCCCTTTAAAAAATAGCATGTGCGTGCATAGCTTTCATAGGCGCTGAAGATGCGTGAACAAAGATTTTGAAAGCTGCTCTTGTGACGTCGCTCTCTAGGGAAGTGCTTTCAAAGCGCTTTAAAAATGACTCTATGCAGCCTCGATTAATTAAATTGGCAAATAATTTTGATATTTGAGATTCTGGAGGTCAAATGAAGAAGATTTAAAAGTGTTTTCTCAAATACAAAACCGCTTCAGCCTCTCTCTAAGTATAGTATGTTCCTGAAATTTTTAATCAGTGAAAATAGACCCATGGTTCCAATTAGAAACTTCTAAGCATCATCAAAACACACTAAATCAATTTTCTTTGTGAAGATATAAGACAAGAGCAGCATTTTATGGTGTTCTAAAAAAATGGTCAATTTGGACGCGTTTCCAGACTTCGGTTTCTTACCAGAGCGCATCTTTGCACCTACGGTCCTGCTGCCCGGTGGCCGCAGTGCGAAGCCGCCCCCTCGCCTCCCTCGTAGGATGGAGGGAAGCAAGGCGCGCGTGTGTTGCGCGTCTAAGCCCCTGGGGAACAGGACCGTGGGCGCAAAGATGAGCTCTGATAAGAAACTGAAACCTAGAAACTCGTCCTAATAAAGCATTTTTACAGAACGCGTAAAATGCTACCCCTGCATTATATCCTTCTAAAAAGAGTTGATTTTGTGGTTTTCAGTGACTCAGCAAGTTTCCAATAGAAACCATAGTTTCATTTTCACTAATTAAAAAGTTAATTAACAAATTGTATTTAATTATCTGATTGATCGTTACGACTAGGTCCCTATACTACGTACGCCTGGCCATATAACTCGCCTGCACAAATCGCATTAATTTAGCTTTCACGACCTTTCTAAACATATATGTAAAGCTTAAAACTAAATTGCCGTGTACAACAGTGAAAAGGCGAAACCACCATGTTGGAGCCATATGGCTCCAACATGTCGGTATCGCCTTTTCGCTGGTATAGGATGTCCCATATTACGTTATCCATGTATGGTTCCGTCCGCCTACGTGGTTCCGCCATAATCCACTACGCCGGTATAGGACGTCCCATAATACGACACGCTTGTATGGTTCCGCCTACTTGTATCGTTCCGCCGTAATCCACTATACTGGAGCTGCCTTTTCGCTTGTATAGGATGTCCCATATTACGGTTACGCTTGTATGAGCCTTTTCCATCATCTTTCCATCATCTTTCCATCATCGATATTTTCCAACAGGGTCGGCTCCACTAGCTTCCCGACTTCGGCTTCCCCGCTTTTGTCGTCGCGGGGCGGAGACGTAGCGGCAGCGGGGTCGTCGGTTCGAGTCGTTCGACGGTGTTACGGGACAGATGTTTTGCGGTCCGGCTCTTTCTACGATTCTGGCTCTCAACTCGACGGTGCCTCATAGTTCAACGAGGCGTGGTCAGCCTGGGTCACCGCAGCGCGGCCGGCTCGCCTCGTCCGATCGCCGGACCGCCGACGGCTTCAAAGTAGGCCTAGGATTTGAAGGCGCCTCTGTCTCCGTGAAGCGGTAAGCGAATCTCGTCGCCTTTTCGTTCTACTTTTAAATTACGTTAGGTGCGCTTCAATGTAAACTTGTGTGCCAAGTGTTGGTGACAATTTTGAGCCTGAATAATTGTGCTTAATCACTGTTTTTAATTTACCGGAAATGTAAATCGAGCCGATGAACGAGGAGCCATGCTTGAAAACGATGTACGATGTTAACATCTACCTGGGCAACTTAAAAAAAAAACAAAAAAAACTGTGGTTATGGTTGGATACAAGACTGGTCCCAATGCAGTGGTAAGGACTTAGAGCGCCTTTCTGAACAGCATGTAAGCAGTTTATCGAGCAACGAGACGAGCGACGGCGACAAGCCTCGAGTACCGGCGACGAGCGACAAAGATTTCTAACTGTCGCAGGTTGGGTTGCTCGGTTTTTGGATTTCTAGAAAACGTCGCTCCTCGCCTTGGTCGCTTGCTCCCTTCGCTTTCGTAACGCGTGTCTCGTCGCGCGGCTGACTGAGCGACAGCGGGTCCTCGTCGCTTGTCTCGTCGCTCGCCAAATCGCTCACATGAAGTACACTGCCCTACACTTTTCTGCACCTGTGTATGAGGTGCATTTATATCGAACAAAGCTTTTATTTCCGCGAACGTTCTCCTGAACAAGCCATACTAGCGATCGCTTTCACCCTGTCGATTACATTTATGCAAAACGGGGGCCTGCTGGTTCGTCATATAGACCAACAATTTCACTGTTTAATTAAACGCAGTGTCTAGCGTTACGTCCGACGGAAACCGAAATAAAAATTTAAGTTACGTCCGACGTAACTTTACCTTAAGGTTTCGAGTTACGTCCAACGTAACCCAATATGAAAATTGAAGATACATCCGGTATAACTCAATATTAAAATTAAAGTTACGTCCGACGCAACCCGATATGAAAATCAAAGTCACGTTTGACGGAACTCGAAGTGCAAATTAAAGTTACGTCAGACCGAACTCTATATAAAAGTTAAAGTCACTACCTTTGTAACCTACGCAACCTACGCTTATGTTTCGCTTTACAGCCGATATATGGTGTAAATACAAAAAATATTCTGAATTATTACTGCGTTACATCCGATGCAGCATTCGCGAATCGGTTAAAATCTCAACTCTATCCGTACCATCAGCTTTCTTGAGAGTGCTGGAGTATATTTCTCGCACACCAACGCTTTAAAACAATTTATTGATTTTTTTTGCTCTGCTTGCCAATATGAAAACATTTTTGCCCTCCTTGCCGCGTTTTTACTCCTGCTTGTTAACCTTGTTGGCTCGGTGTGAGAGCAACGTTGCTATGGCTAAAGGCCGACGTTCTATTTACATTCTCACATCCGGGTGACGCCATCGAACCAGCTCTTTATGTAAGACAGTCTGGAAGAAAACACTGCCAAAGCTAGTGCGCGTGAGAACTTGAGTGGTACGTGAATACTGTGCCAGTTTTCAACAAGTCTGCCGGAAACCCCGCTGCTGTAAACAGCACGTTCGTATCACATTGCCATTCTATATCTCTTAATAATTGCTTTGAACGTCGGCGATTTTCAGAAAGCGTCGCAACAATGGAGAAAAAAATTAACAAAGTTGTGTTAAAGAAAGAGGAAACACAAGAAAAAAAAAATATGACGGGTATCTGTAGCTGCAGGTACAGATGGAGTCGCGATTTTAACCAATTAATGAATGCTGCATCGGACGTAACGTAGTAATAGTTCGCGATATGTTTTTGTTTAGGTCATGTATCGGCCGTACAGCGTCACATTCAATAAGGTCGCGTAGGTTACACAGGACGTAATTTAACTTTCATTTCCGTCGGACGTAACTTTCAGTTTCATTTCGAGTGGGTTAAAAACAGCGCAGAAAGACGAAGGACCAGTAAAAGAAAACACACAGACACAGCGCTGTGTCTGTGTGTTTTCTTTTACTGGTCCTTCGTCTTTCTGCGCTGTTTTTAACCGATTCAATATGACCATCAACCAACTCGCCCAACTTTCCACCTTCTTTCATTTCGAGTTCCGTAAAACGTAATTAACTAGAAACCTTAGGGTAAAGTTACCTTGGACGTAACAAATTTAATTTTTATTTCAAGTTCTGTCGGACGTCACTTTAATTGTCACATTGGGTTACGTCGGACGTAACTCGAAACCTTGGGGTAAAGTTACGTCGAAGGTAACTGCAATTCTTATTTTGGGTTCCGTCGGACGTAACGCTAGACAGATAGTTTTTTAAAACACATCACTGGCCTAAAAAATCCTGCCATCCTAGAGTTTATGTTATAAGAATCTATCGCTTCTGATAAATTTGTTAATTTTAATTTTAGCCCCTGCCCCGCCAGATGCAATATCTGGCATAACGCAGTGTTTCGCATCTCTTTCCAAGACCTGAGGCAGGTCGTCATTCAGTCCAGGAGTCGGCGGCGTCTCACAGGCGTGTTGCTGGTGCTTCTTACCGAGTAGTGGTACCGAGAGACAAGTGATCATGCTTGAGAAAGGCAAGTATGGCCGCTATGAGTACTCATATTGCTTTTCCCTTTGCCCGAATCTACTTCTTTTAAGAAATGCTCAGTTTGCATGTGCACATTTCTCGATGCTTCTATACACCAACTCATGTTTACAAACAAACCGGAGCGCCCCTAGCGGACGCCATCGGCGCCGCGCATGCGCGATGGGGGTGTGGGCAAGAAGTTCGCCGTCGCCCGTAAACAAACCTTTGGAATGCGATGTTGTCGGCGTCGGTGTTAGTCCCCCTGCTCTTTTTCGCATTCGAATTGTTGATTCTACGTCTTCCTGGCGATGTCTGACTGCTTGAGCGGCGTCAGCGAAATTACCGAGGCTCGCTACACCGCGAAACTTCGCGTGAATAATGTGACATGTGGCGATTCATTCCGCGTGGACGCCGCAGTATGCACGCTAAAACCTGATTCGCATGATGAGATTTCGTTCGCAATTTTCAGTCGCGACGCCGCTCGGGCTGCAAAAGCTTGAACCGTAGTTGAGATAGTCGACGTCGATTCTGAAAATCGCAAGCAGAATCGGACCAAGTCAATTAGGCATAGCAAGTCAGTGACCGCCATTCGCAACAATGATCAACATCTCCTTGTATTTACTGTTTACATCGAGCCTGCTTACCAACCTTCAAACTGAAGTCTTTTGAGACCTGCACTTACTTCGTATAGCAAGTACCGGGCCAACATTTAATCTACAGGCCGGCGTCGTCTAAGAGAGCAGACGACAAGCAGAAACGTTTGAAAGAGCAGACGACAGTTCGAACGATCAGGCGGCCGTTTGAACTTGCAGACGCACTGAACGTAGTCCGCAGATGGTCCGCACAACTTGATGGTTTTCTGGCGTCCATGTTGGAATAAAACAAATAAATCTGATGACCACAAGTATCCGTGAATTCAACTCAAAGTGCTTCCCGCCCAAGCAATCGTTGTCCGTCGGCGTTTGCTTTTTCCTTTTCACGGCACATATCCAGATTCTCGGACGAACCCAGCACGTAAAAACTGGCCTTCAAATCTTTCTCGACTCTTTTGGCACGGCCCCAGTCCCGGCGTTTCGACGAGAAGGCAGTTTTTTGTCTGGTTCCCTTCAAAACAACGCAGGAATACACGTCTGGCATGGGGACTTCTGCCCACAGCCCCAGACCGGAAGTGCGACCGACGCGCCACCACCGCGCCGTGACGTCACAGAGATGAGTTGGTGTATAGTCGGCGTGTTATTATTCCGCAGTGCTCCATCTCTGTCAGCGCTAGTTTCTCTAGACCATGCATACGAGATGCAACACTGAACCACATGCTCCCGTAACCGTGCTTGGCTGAAGCACTGTGGAAGCTACTTTAGCCGTTACAATGCTGCACAAAATAGTTGACGCCGAGTATAGGCCAAGTGAGACCCCGTTTTACCAAAAGCTCTGCCAAAACAAATCTGCCACCTTATAGGTCGTGCGAAAAATCCTCGCGTGCCTAACCTGAACAAGCGCATTTTCTTGAATAGGCCAATCTTTTCTTACACTAATACGTTTAGCCTCCTTTGAAATGTTAACATCACGTTACAGACGGAAGTACTGTAAACCCCTTTATTTTCGTGAATCGCGAAGTTCGCGAAATAAAAGGGCACAGGAAAATTTCGGTTCCTAAGAGTTTTAATGTGACCTTTAAATTTGCGGAATTTAGTGACCGCGATTATGTAGGAACCACGAAGATAAGGGATTTTACTGCATATCGGAGAAAAGAGGAGACCACTTTTGTTCGTATGCAAGAGTAAAGCCAACAACAGTAATTGTGGTGTCATCAGTTTGTGAGCCTACCTGTGTATATATTGAAAGATATGCATTTTACTTTAGTTCATTAAACATTTTCGCCTGTACGTTTTGGGATGCCGTATTCAACACTAACAGTATTTTTCTTGAAGCAGGCAGCATGAACGAGTTCCGTAACACAAGAGTTCATTTGCAGGTTGTACCGGAGTTATCAGAAGGTTTCACGCAATCTGGGGGAATCACAATTCACTGGTCGAACTCGGGCGTGGACGAGATTCGCTCATTCTAAAAAAAACTTTGGCTAGAAATCAGGAATTTTCGACGAATGTACCCGCATGGTTGAAAGGGCCAGAAAAGCCTTGTGAGCGCTTTGTTTTCTAGCCTCTCAGTCCTGAACCCACTCACGCACCACATGTGTAGATGTTCCGATAGGCGGGAGCACTTACTTGGAAAATGATGGATGGCAACGCACATACATTGTTGTTATCCTTTTCAGAATTCTGTATTATGGTCAAAAGTGGACTGCATATTTGCAATACTTTTTGTCACTTAAAAATACATCATACTAAAGATATGTAGTATAGCCAATGACAAAAAGAGAATGGCTGGGCGTCCTCCAGCAGGCGCTTCTACTTTTCAGCTCGTTTTGAACGGATGTGCTCACTCGAGGCTCACAAGACGCTGAAACGTCATCGAATGTAGCAGGCGGGCTGTTGGTGGGAAAACGGAAACTTCTCCTTGCCTTTCTCATTCTGTCAGTGAGCGTGTACAGACTTGTACGCGTTACTGAAGAATAGTAAGGAATTACATTTACAATTACTCGAGGCTAAATTGTAATTTATTACAATTACAATTACCCTCCCATGAAAGTAACTGACCGTTACCCCAAGAAGTAATCCGTTACTTTCGTGCGTTACTTTTAACATTATTGTCCTCAAGTAAGAAACAAAGGGAAGAGGGTTATTCAAGTTCTTATTCTTGCCACCTGTTCCATTTAATGACCTTGAGTATTTTGAGCAACAGCTGGCTCTCGAAAGTCTCGTCAGACAATTTGCGTTATTTCTTACTCAATATGTCGACTGCTACGCTGAACACCATTTGAGCTGAGGCACTGGATGGGAGTGCCATATTGTTCCTCACGAATGCTTCATGCTCTGCATTGAGCTTCTTCAGCGAAGCAAGGGAAGTACTATTTACCTCGAATGTAGAGCAAAGCTTCGTCGTTGCAGCCGTTGCCTGCTATTCGAGAGATTTACTAGATCCTTCCGATACCCGCGATAACGGTACCCGATAACGATATGATGCATACGCAAAGACGGCGGAGAAGTATCGGATATCATTATCGGAGTCATCGGACCGATCTACTAAAAGTCTCCATTGTCTAAATCGCGAAGCTGTAGAAGTCATTAACAGCAAAACTTAGTTGTAACAGTAAGGTGATAATTAAATAATAATAAAGGTTTGGCTCGATATTCTTCTTTCCTTGGTTCTGAACCAGTTCGAACCTCACTTGAGACGTTGGTGAATAAAAAAAAGTTTCCAGTATATAAATATAAGCACTAAAAATAAAAGGACACTCATAACAACAATTAATTAGAGCGTCGGTTAAAACAGGGAAATGTAAACGCACGTTTGCCGTGTGTACTTTTCTTGGTGCCGTTCAAAAACGCACGGAGCACGGACCGACTGCAGTTTACTCCGGTGTTCTCCAGACAGACGTCCGCTGATGCCACGGGCAGCAAAGGGTACAGTACTATACTTCGTCTCACCCTACGATGGACTAAAGGCAGAAGCTACGAACCGCCAGATCCAATCACGATCCACTTAGACATTGTGAGGTATTTTGCTTCGGAGCACGTATCGGTGCCCGCGCCTCAGATCACCGATGGGAATGGGCTGACAGTGGCTCGGATCGAGCAATGAGTGACTCAGTAATTTTATATTGCAAAGAAAGCCACGGTTTACTTGCTCTTTGCAGTGTCGATGCTATAAAAATGACAGCGTTTTTGGATCCCGAGCATCCTTCGTCCAAACCTAACCAACGCTAAGCGTGTCATAGTTTAACGTGGAACGTGATTGGACCTGGCGGCCCATGGCTTTGGCCTTTAGTCCATCGTAGGATGAGACGAACTATAAGTAAGCCGCACTATGGCCCCACTCACGAATTTCACTCTCTCCTCAAGCCCAGAATATCAAGTCTAGTCAGCCACCATTATGTTTTATTTGTAAAAAATATCTGCTTGATATAAGATGCGTCCTGCTGGGGCAAAACAGGAAAAAGAAAGGAAGCTGACTCACAAAAAAAGGGTAGGGTAGACCATAGAGTTATTATAATGTACGCTAGAGGTTCAACTGACGCTAGTGTCTATGCGACTTCCGGGAGGCAAATTGAAGCAGACAGCAATCAGTCTACTTTTGCGGTGCTCCTGTGCATTCCTATGGGAAAACGCGCGTGCATTTTGTCTCTTCGCCGTAAAATAACATGAATAACTTTTATTATTTCGGTTGTACCGGATAGTATGTACATCTATTAATATTGTAAAAGTGTAATTGCTTTAATTACAGCATTTTTCCTTATCACTGAGCGATGTTAAGCTTCGCTGTATTTCAGGCCCAAACCTATGTTCCATGGCAGGTTTGTGAAAACAAGCGACGATTCTAAGCAAACTAACGATCGAAAAGAATGTGGAGTGTGTTCAAGGTTCGCTAGCAAATATGCCCGTCCGGTCACTCTATGAAAATGACTCCGTCGTGCATCTTTACGACGGTTAAAAAACATTCGAATGTAAGAAATAAAGTACGTGGACTGCGAAAGGTGTGCCTTTTTATTATCTCCTATGCCGGGCAGTTTTTATCGGGCACCTGTTTTCCGACTTTTCCCTATTTGCAAATATTTAGAGCGTGCGGTTGATGATTTGAACCCAAAACATGCATCTTTGCACATATTCATGAGCAGAAAGAATAAAGCAGTACTTATTTATTGCAAATTTATTTTGATCGCCTGCATGCACAACGAGTTACTTATTCAGTGTTACTGCGTAGTTCTTGCCGTCTCTCTTGGTTTTCCACATGTCCTTCGTTCGTTTGACACGTATATCCCCCATGGTGGAAAGCGCCGATGCCGTGTTCGCGCTAACAGTGTCCGACAGTGCACATAAATACATGTACGAAGCGGTTTTAGCACCGTTTTTCATGCCACGAATTACACATAAAAACGCCGTAACTGACCAATTATTTCATCTGCGTGACTGAGAAATGTTCCAATGTGCCAGTACGTACGCAATATTCGTGATATTTGCTCTTAAAATCGAGCACAGCGAGAAAATGCACTCGCTTTTTTCCATAGAAATGCATTACCGGAAGTCAATTTCAGACTGGTTGCTGTCTGCTTCAATTTGCAGCAGCACACTAGCGCCAGTTGAACCTCTAGCGTACATTATAATAACTCTATGGGGTAGACGGAGCGTTGCCTCGTGTTGTGACATTTTAAAAATGGTTTCATTCTTTTCAGTGCACTCACCGCCTCGAGCTTCTCGAAGAGGCGCACAATCACTTGGTGTCCTCCTCTCTCCGTCTTCGGTCGCAAAGAAAAAACAAAGGAACTCAAAAAGAGCGGAAATGACTTGCCCCCATTTCCTTTTTTTTTTGTGACATTGATGTTAGGGTCTAATAAAAGGATAGATTCAGGGGCTTGGTTTTGCAAAAAAATGGTTTGCGGAACTGAAGAGTGCCAAGCCTCTCTTTGCGCTGGTCGATTCGCGTGACAGTGTCACTGCGCTCGACTTTACAAAAATGAAAAAAAAAAAAAAAAAAAACTTTATTTAGAATTGGGGGGGGGGGGGGGGTTCTGACAAAAAATGTAACGGATTACAAGGAATCCGTTACGTAAAAAATGTAACGGAATTACTTTAAAATTACTCTAGAAAATATGTAATTAATCCGTTACTAAATTACTGCTAAATGTAAGGTTTTACAAGTAATTTCGTTACTTGTAACGGATTACGTACAAGTCTGAGCGTGTACTTCTATACTCGGCTCGGCTTAACCTGGACAGAGCTGAGGAGAATAGGCTTGGCAAGTGCCCTTAGTGTATAGGCTACTGTACAGTGAGGCACTTTCTAAAACAAGTGCCTTGTGTATATTGCCTTCAAAACACATAATTTGGGGGGGGGGGGGGGGTGCAAAACGAATTCTAAGGAATATTTTTGTTTGCACTGTCCTATTACGCATCGGCTCCTTCAACTGAATGAGTAGTCGACCCAGCCTGTTGAAAAATATTATGCCTGCCAGATAATTGTTTTGCATTTAGTTAATATATCAGTATTCAGTTAGGTATCGCAAGTCGTTAGTCGTTGAGACGCTGTCTCTCTGTGAGTCAGTCATTTTTAACATTTGTAAAACTGCTTGTCAAATAACGGCACTGTCGAGTTCATATACTCAACCCGAACAATAGCTGGGCAAAAGCTGGTCGCGTGGATACAGGCAGCAAACATCGCGGTTAGAATGACTGAGTACCTACCTCAATATGTGGCTGGAGACTTGGCCAGGGTCCCACTCACAAACGTCTATACTGTGTATCTCTTTAAGCTGGACTACTTTTGACGCTACAAGCCATTGCAGCAAAAAGAGCGTGTCACGTGATTATAAGCTCGACGTACCATGGCCCCCAACTACAAAGGCACATGGCTTGCTTTCTGTGCTGAATTCGCAAGGATGGCTTGAAGCTTCTGCCGTGGTTACCTTTAAGCTGAGATAGCTTGGAATAATGCAAAGTTAACCATTTGGTGACATAGTGCTGCATTGAAAAGTCGGCACATTCCTGACATCATCACCTAATGAATGCGTGCTAGCTATTAAACTCTCCGTTTTGCAGAGAAATGAAATGCACTTTACTTCCAATTGCAGCAGCTTCTGGAATTTAGGGTATGAAGCACCTTATGGCTGCAAGCTCTGACCGGATATTGTTCTGTGGTCTGTGCAGAGCTATTGCAGGGAGTCACTCCTAGAGCCTCACAAGAGTTTCCTGCCTGTGGTGGTCGTAAAGTTGTCTGGTGTAGCTATGCATCCTTTCTGTCTTTCTCTTAATGGTACTTAGGCGTTTTCTTTTCACTGTCGCCGATGTGCCTCAAAATCGGTTAAGCACACGAATAGACGCTGTACAGCTGTACTTTTGATCTTGTTCCCTCCTTTACAATTTTATATTTATACTTTGCCTTTTCTCTTCTCGCTTGCCTTTCTCTCCTTTTTCTTCAAGCTCCTGAACTGAAGGGAGTGTGTTGAAGCTCATTCACGTCGTTGCTGGTTGAAGGATGTGACCAGAGGGAGTCGACGACTCCTTCGCCGGAGGGAACAGGCTGGACTGTTTTTTTTTTTTGCGTGTTTTTGTTTTCACTTGGTTCCCCCCCCCCCCCTTTCCAAAGATTATCCTTATGATATCCCACACTGCCTGGTTATAGGTGGGGGAGACAATTGGCTTAGAAGGGTGCGAGTAATCATGTTTGTCTTTTCATATTTAGGCTCGTTACAAAGAGTATAGTCATTAACATCCATCTATGTATCAAACGTCAACGAGCGCAGGTGCACTCGGTCAGTCGTTGTTCACCACAACCGGCCTGCAGGTCGTCTCGTCTCTCAGTAGATGCCTCGACCCCCTCCCCCCCCCCCCCCCAATCTGCGATCCCGGGCGATCGTCCCAAATGTAGCATAAAATTCAATTAAAAAATTCGTTTGATTTGTTATATGTATTTGAGCCGCGCAAAGCTTTCAAATACGCCAGCTGTGATGATCGCGCAAATCCAAAGATCCGCGTTTGGTTATTTAGAAGTCAAAGTCTCGAGAAATAAAATACTACTCAAGAACGGTTGTCAGTACCTTCCCAGTGAAAGCTTTGCCTAGCATATATGATTTGCAAAAGATTTTGAGATATGACTATTTTAACCCGCGCGATATAAAATAAATTCACATATATATATATTATTACCACAATATTGGGCGTACCACAAAATATTATCAACAAAACTAGGTGAATTATTCATCAGTGCTGTACGCGAACTGCCATTTCGGAGCCGGGCCATGTCAAACTCTAATTGTTGCAGCTTTTTGACCCAGCTACCATCTTTCACTGTAACGGCAAAAAAATTGAATATTGATTTATTGATTGATTACTATAAAAATAACCAAAGCTGATGCGCATACTTAGGGTTCTTTAGCTACCATATTGTAAATAGAAGTAAATTCCTGTATACTAAAGTTTTTTTATATGCGTGTAGTGGATTGTTTGATGCAAGCACCAGTATTTTTGGGATCTCTAACAAAAAAAAATGTTATAAGTAAGTTTTTATTCTGTTTTTTTTTCAAACAAACAATTGTTTTGCAGGCAATAAGACCAGTCTATTGAGTTTATTGGTTCACGCTGCCAAAC
This sequence comes from Ixodes scapularis, assembly GCF_016920785.2. NCBI lineage: Eukaryota > Metazoa > Arthropoda > Arachnida > Ixodida > Ixodidae > Ixodes > Ixodes scapularis. The sequence continues at coordinate 174,283,246 of NW_024609857.1, read as the reverse complement.
TTGATAGCGCTGCTCGTGGCGCTGAATTTTGATTGTGTTGGTGTTATTGGAAATATATTTTGAAAGACGAAACAATGAAAGCGATAATATTTTGGAGAGCGTCGCAGATATGAAGTTTATGCACTTCAGTTTTGTACAGAGCGGAAGAGGCTTACACTAACAAGACAGCCTGTGGGTGCAATGAGGTGTACCTCGCCGTCTATGGGTTGCTCACTCAGAGGAGTTTGAAATTCCTGCACACTTTCTGATTACGAGGCTTCATATAATGCTGTCTAGATTGGCGACTGTTGACCCCCTTGCTCACTGCAGCCCCGGGCGTGGTTGCGTACAAAGCTCTCCCAAAGCGTTACAGAGATGTTTTATAACGAGTATCTTATTTAGTGACTCCTTAGCATAAATATGCGAAAAATTGAATGAATCTTAGTACAGTTGGAGCATTTGCTGAACCACACATTCGCTGCAGCCTGTGTTCAAGCCAATGAAGAGCATGACAACTTTAGCTACTAATGTTTTTGACACATTAGTATAGGTATTCTAAGATACACCAGGAGAAAGGCCGCGGCGACTATTTTCGGCAGTGATTCCGAAAGTTTCGCTGAAGCTCTCAATTATTGAAGCTTCAAAATTAATTAATTTCCCTCCCAGCCTTCGTTCAAACTTTACGGCTTCCGCTGTTGAGGAATAGAACTTACGGTTGTAGCCTTTGTTGCTGTTCATGTGGATGTCCAAGATTACATAGTCGCAGATGTTTGGCGGAGGTAGAGCTTGGCCAGCGATTTCGGCATAATTTATGTCACTGCCGGACATGAGATTGGGTGACATCATCTGGCATAGCAGTGGCAGTGGTGCTGCAATGCATGGACGGTCTTGCTGAACACCTCTGTCACATACTTCTGCCTCCTCGCAGTGAAAGGCGGACAGATTCGTAATATCAACTACAAGTAAAACAATTGCGCAATAGAAAGCTTCTTTACAAACGAAGTTCTCATTTGCATTGAGATGCAAATGAGTGTTTCTACTTACACAGCTACAGCTTGCGCGTGTATGCTCTTTTTACCGAGAAGTTATATGGCTCTGACAGACCACACTTTTTTTTTTAGTTTTACCAATAAAATTTACTATGTGGCGAAAAAAAGTTTTTTTTCTTTAAGGAAGGGAATGCACTGCTAGGTATGCAGTAGTGCTCAGGTCGCCATTATAATGGATGGAACGGCAGCGAATAAACTGATCTCTATATTGTATCAGTCTCAGTATTTTTTTTATAAAATTTTACCTAACAAATGAACTAAAGAGCCTCTTCGTGGTACTCATAATACCCAGAAAATCAACACAAAAAAAGATTCAAAACGAAAAACCTTTTTACTGAAAAGATGGGGCCTCTCCACCTTTTGCCCATGATTCGAGGGAAGGCATCCTGCCTTTTTACTGTCAGTATTTCTTTTTGAAAACGCCAACAGTAGCAGGGCAGGATACTTTGCTACCGTCGGTGTTTATCCTTTAAATTATGAAACATTTAACATACAAGGTGTACTTTCAATGTTCCAGAATGCAAAAAGGAAAAAGAAATAATTTGTTGGTGTTTTTAAAACTGATACCATGATTTTCGCATTGATGCGGATAGAAAAGGCGAAATCGGTAAATTATTCAAACTACTGCAAATTCAAAATTAAATTTTAAATATTTATTTTTGTAGGTGTAATGTATTTTGAAATTCCAACTTAGACCTCAGTATAAGCCAGCCGTGGCACAAGCATTTAAATAAATGATTCGTAGAGGGCGTTATGGGAAAAAAATACCATTTTTCGTTATGTGAGAAAAATATCATTTTGAACAGGACTTCAAAAGGAAACCGCCACATATACCGTGCTAACGGACAGGAACCTCCCAAACAAAGACCCATAGAAGGTCTAAAACTTAACTTTCAATGCAGACGTTTTAGTCGGATTGACGCAGTTCCTGTGCGACTATCCGATTAACACCCTGAAACAGCCCAAACCAAGATTCAACGAAAACGACTCGGGCTGACGATCAGCCCTTCTTCAATCGACCGCCTTCTGGACGGATATGGATACAGCTTGAAGCTAGTTTCCTTAAACCCGGCCAATCGCAAAAACTTTCACGCCAGGAAAAGGCAGAAGGGCTTTGCGACTTTGATTGAGACAGACAATTGCCAAACGTTTAAAGTTTTCGCTGGACGAAACCAACTTTTTTCATTTGGCGTTTCTGCAAGTTTGGACCGTCAAGGCGTGGTAAGGGGGTCGCGTACGAAAAATGCCTGCACAAACCACAAATATTGGTCACCTAGAAATTGCGTTAGCATTCGTCATGAGACGCTAACTTTGAGCAAGCGTTTTATTGTATTACTAGCTTACGACGCAATCATTGCAGTCAGTGCGCGACTTTGAAATTGAGTGATATCTTCGTAGGTTGGGCGCAAGCGCGTAGTGCCGCTTCACTTATTCACTGCAGGCATTCACCTCGTTTCCTTTTACGAGGCCACGCACCGTATTGTGAGATCCGGGTTAAGTTGGTAAAGAATGCTATCCCAAACCCCAGTTTGAAGGTTGCGAAATCATAATAATATCACCTGCATGTTGCCTGAGGGCTCGTTTTTGTGGAAGAAAGGTTGGAGTGTTGTAGCTGAAGTTTCTTGAGCTCCCAAAAATATGTCGCCTGCTATTATAGTCGTTAAGCCAGATACACTAGGCGATTTTGACTATAGAAAACTCCCGAGCCCAGAAGCGCTCGCAAAATATGCCGCAGTGTCCCACCTGCACACTGCAGTGTACTTGCGTCCCGGCAGCCCCATGCTTAACTACACGCGGAAGGAGAGCGAAGAGAACCCCACAAAGCTTAACACTATCACAATCAAGGAACATCGGTGATGCCTATTTTAGTCTGCCCCATAAGGTGCGATGCAAAATATTCAACAAGCCGACTGCAGGGCCTTCGATCTCAACCGATTTGGTCTTGTCACTCCGGCCCTGAATAAAGCAGGGTTGTAGAAAAGCGAGGAGCGGTCATGCATTTTTCTTCAGAAATATTTTTAGCGAAGAAATTGCGTGTCTTTTTCGTGTATCAGAGTTATGACATTTATTGAACAGCCATCTTGAAGTATGCTTCATATAATTTTTCGTAATCAATAGAAACGTGTTAATTCGTCAATGCGTCGTTTTTTCTTACTTTGCAACGAAAAGAACCAAGTTCAATTTGTAGCTACGATATTCAAACAAATGTAATTACATATCAAACATGCATTCAAATTGAGACTACAAATGCTAAGGAAACAGGTCGTTGTGGTGCTATGTTCCAAAGTGAACAAATTATCGAGTAAACAGTCCAGGTTTGTAAAAGAGTACCGAACAAACCTTGGATTTGTTTAAGAAATTGACTCATCTTATTAGAGGTTTTGAATAACATAATCTACCTGAAAAACAAAGAAACAGGGTTTGCCTTTTGTATATATGCAATGAGATTCGTACATCAGAAGTCTGTCTCAGATTCGGGTGGCCACCCGTGGGTTGTTGTTCAGATAAACCGTCTGAGTGAAGTGGGAGAGCGGACGACTGACAGTATAAAGCAATTCTTATTATACCGCCAAATGGGTATACGAAAACCATCACTATTCCCTAGATATTTACACATCTAAGGTAAGTGTTTTCGAAGTTTCACGTGCCTTGCAAGGCTGGGGACATTAAGCGCTTGGCCTGGTGATATCCGTCACATGTGTTCGTTGAGACTTCGATGATGATTGCTGGACGGAGGCAGTCGCTTAGTGCCAGGTGGTCACTGCCAGGGTACATTCGAGCTCCGTTGGAGGTGCTCCAGATTACGATCAAATATCAGGCGCTGGGTACTAGGAGTCGTCGCCTGGATACCTTGAGATCACTGCAGAGGGCTACCGGTCGGATTCCCGGTCAAATCGGCTTGCGTCTCCAGGTCACGACCAAGGTATCTACGTTCTCGGGTGCGCGGCCGACTGACTGCATATGCGGGTCATGGCCGAGGTATGCAGATTCTTCAGAGAAGCGCCAAATCCATCACCAGCTTGAGTAAAAAATCTTCGAGCCTCCTTTTCTTCCTCTTTTTACCACCGCATAACATGACACATAATATCTTCATATTATTCTCTCTTTGGCCATGCAACTTGATGAAAAAACATCTTCAGTATTTTGCTTACATATATTCTTCCTTCAGGCTACCCAGTTCTTCACCTGTTGTCAGTGTGTGGATACACAAGTTCGCAAATAAAAAAATAGCACCGCTTTTCTTGACTGCCGCGTAACAAGAAGGATCTATACATTTGCTGAGAAAGCAAAGCCTTGAGTCATTATTCCACTTCACAAAATTCAGCCACTTCTGTTCGTTGATGTATCCCTAATCCTCATTAGCTTTTTTTTTTTGTCGGGGAGCACATATCAACGTGCGTGAACTGAATGAACTCCAAATGTACCTAGCTATGCTTTACCTATTAAAAAATACGGCAAATCTTCCAGTGACATTCGGTGGACACGGATTAAGTTTCACTCATTTTAACCAGAAACCTGCGTAGTTTTCCAGATTTTTCGTGGAAATATTACCGGCCACCACTTTTAGTTACCAGATTTCGCTGCACGTTTTACCGGAGCCAATTTCGGTTAAAACCCGCCAAACACTTCCAGTGACATTTGGAGGAAACGGGTTAATTTACTCATTTTCACCAGAAACCAGCGTAGTTCGCCAGTGTTTGGTGGAATTATTACCGGCAGCCACTTTCGCTGGAAATTCCACCAGAACCACTTTCGATGACCCGTCGCTGGAATGCTACCGGAACCCTATTGAAAAATCCGGCAAAAACTTCCATTGACATTATGTGTAAACGGGTTCATTTCCACTAGTTTTCACCAGAAAACAGCGTAGTTTACCAGTTTTTTAGTGGAAATATTACCGGCCGCCACTTCCAGTAAAAAAGATTTCGCTGGACCTTTTACCGGAGACACTTACGGTTAAAATCCTGCAAAAACGTCCAGTGACATTCGGCGGGAACGAGTTAATTTCCACTGATTTTCACCAGAAACCAGCGTAGCCACTTTCGCTGGAAGCTACACCAGAACCACTTTCGATTACCCGCCGCTGGAATTCTACCGGAAGCCACACTCGTTTGCCGGACACCGAACATCACTCATCAAGGGGAACGGCTAAAGTCAAGGAAGCCAGAACAAGCAGGGGGACTGAGTTTGTAGTGGCGACCGCCAATGCAGCGGTATTCTCGTGAGTGCGTATGTTAGCTCGAAACGACGTTGCAATTCTGCAAGAAGTGCGTGCAGCGAACTTTTTTGACGATCCAAAAAGGTGGGCAGCGATCACCGGCAACTCGATATTTGCGACGGGCAAACGTCTGAGCCACAGCAGGTACGAAACCGCTCGAGCGGCATTCTCGTGAGTGCGAGTTTTAGCTCGGGATGACGTTGCAATCCTCAAGAAGTACGGGCAGTGAACTGTTTTGACGATCCAAAAAGGTGGGCACTTTCACCCATTTTCATCCGAAACCAGTTTACCAGTCTTTGGTAGATTATTTGCCGGCAAACAGATTTCGCTGGAATGTCACCGGCAGCCACTTTAGTATACCAGACGACCCGGTTTTCCTAGAAATCTTATCCGAAACGGGCGACTCGCTTCCCTGTTCGCTTCCCTGTTCACTCATAGCCGACGCGAGGGGAGGGGGAAGCCGAGACGAGCCGGGGACTGGGTGTGTCTCGCATCAAGGACGAGTCCCCACGCACTCTCTCTCCCTCGCATTGGGTTCGTGGGGAAAATGCGAGAGGGTCGCTTTGCTGTCTTTATTTTTTTTAAGAAAACCGGTTTCTTTGTCCGCCAACGAGCAACGCGTCCTGCCAGGAACGAACGCTCAGTCTTGGCTTCTCGTTCCATGTGTGCGGCCTGCATCTTCCACAGCAGCTGGGTGTGCAGATCAAAAGAATATATTCTTCAGTGACCGGTTTCTTACGCCTCTTTGACCGTCCGCCTTCAGAAGCATATGGCGAGCGAAAAAGACTTTGCCCAAGATTTCTCAACGTCGGCGGATGTTCGTTTCGAGCGTTCGTGGTTTCTGCGAAGCGTGCTATTGACGCCTGGTGCACCCGCGGCGACGGCATCAGGGACGACATCATGAATGTGCCCGGGATTTCTCGACGTCGGCGGATGTTCGTTTCGCGCATTTGTGGTTTCTGCCAAGCGTGCTACTGACGCCTGGTGCACCCGCGGCGACGGCATCAGGGACGACATTGTGAGTGTGCCCGGGATTTCTCAACGGCGGCGGATGTTCGCTCCGCGCGTTCGTGGTTTTCGCTAAACGTGCTGCTGACAGTATACATTTGTGTGTCCGTGTGGCGCACCTGCGCGGTTTTATTAGTTGAACTACCGTGCGTCTATGAATTTACCCAGCGGCATTGTGAGTACCTAGAAAGATATCTTTTGCGGCAAAGAACTTGGTTGTTAAGCCACTCTCGTTTTACGGACACCGAACTTCATTGGAAGCCGACGCAAGGGGAACGGCTGAAGGCAAGGAAGCCAAGACGAGCAGGGGTACTGAGTTTGTAAAGGTGGCCGCCAATGCTGCGACATTCTCGTGAGTGCTTGTTTTCGCTCGAGACAACGTTGCAATCCTGCAAGAAGTGCGTGCAGCGAACTGTTTTGACGATCCAAAAAGGTGGACAGCGATCACCGGCAACTTGCTATTTGAGACAGACAAAAGTCTGGGCCAGAGCAGGTACGAAACCACTCGGGCAGCAATCTCGTGAGTGCGAGTTTAGCTCGTGAAGATTTTGCAATCCTCAAGATGTGCGCGCAACGAACTGTTTTGAGGATCCAAAAAGGTGGGCAGTTTACCCGTTTTCATCCGAAACGAGTTTCCAGTGTTTAATAGATTATTTGCGGGCAAACGAATTTCACTGGAATTTCATCAACATCGGGTTTCCAGATTTTGCTGGAATGTCACCGCAGCCACTTTCGTTCACCAGACGACCCGGTTTTGCTAGAAATCTTACCCGAAACGACTGACTCGCTTCCCTGTTTACCGAACTTCACTCGAAGCCGACGCGAGGGGAGGGGGAAGCCAAGACGAGCCGGGGACTGGGTGTGTAATTATGGTGCCTAGCACAGTCTCCACGCACCCTCTCTCCCCCGCATTGGCTTCGTGGGGAAAATACGAGAGGGTCGTTTTGCTGACTTTTTTTTAGGAACACCTTTTTTTCTCTATTGAAAAATCCGGTAGAAACTTCCAGTGACATTCGGTGGAAACGGGTTAATTTCCACTCATTTTCACCAGAAACCAGCTTAGTTTACCAGTCTTTGGTGGAAATATTACCGGCAGCCACTTTCGCTGGAAATTTCACTAGAACCACTTTCGATTACCCTTTGCTGGAATGCTACCGGAAGCCACTCTCGTTTTACGGACAGCGAACTTCACTGGAAGCCGACGCAAGGGGAACGGCTAAAGGCAAGGACGCCAAGAAGAGCAGGGGGACTGTGTTTGTAAAGGTGGCCGCCACTGCTGCGACATTCTCGTGAGTCTGTGTTTTAGCTCGAGACGACGTTGCAATCCTGCAAGAAGTGCGCACAAGGAACTGTTTTGACGATTCAAAAAGGTGGGCAGTTTCACCTGTTTTCATCCGAAACCAGTTTACCAGTCTTTGCTAGATTGTTTGCCCGCAAACAAATTTCGCTGAAATTTCACCGGCATCGGGTTTCTAGATTTCGCTGGAATGTCACCGGCAGCTGCTCTCGTTTACCAGACAACCCGGTTCTGCTTGAAATCATACCCGCAACGGGTGACTCGCTTCTCTGGTTACCGAACTTCCCTCGAAGCCTACACGAGGGGAGGGGGAAGCCGAGACGAGCCGGGGACTTAGCGTGTAATTATGGTGCCTAGCATACAACGCACCAAGGATGAGTCCCCACGCACCCTCTCTCCCTCGTATTGTGTTTGTGGGGAAAATGCGAGAGGGTCGATTTGCAGACTCTTTTGAAGAAAACCGGTTTCTTCGTCCGTCAACGAGCAACGGCCGGCCAGGAACGGACACTCAGTCTCGTCTTCTCGTTTCATGTGAGCGACCTGCATTTTCCCGAGCAGCTGGATGTGCAGATGAAAAGAAAATATTTTTCAGTGACCTGTTTCTTAAGCCTCTTCGTCCGGCTTCAGAAGCATCCAGCGAGCGAAAAAAACTGTGCCTAAGATTTGTCAACGGCGGCGGATGTTCGTGTCCCCAGTTCATGGTTTTCGCTAAGCGTGCTACTGACAGTGTGCGTGTGTCCGCCTGGTGCACCCTCAGCGACGGCATCAGGGACGACATCGTGAGTGTGCCCCTGATTTCTTAATGGCGGCGGATGTTCGTTCCGCGCGTTCGTGGTGTTCGCTAATCATGCTGCTGACAGTATGTGTGTGTTTCCGTGTGGACACACACACATTCAATTCCGGTAAGAAACGTGGTGACATCTTATAAAAAAAGTTCGATGACATTTCGATAAAAAATGTGGTAACATTCCGGTAAATTTCGGCTTTACCGGAAGTGAAAATAGTCGCATGATCTAGTTAAGTAATAGTTTACTGGAAATAAAATTCCAGTAAAAAGTATTTTTCAGTGGGGACTACAAATGCAAACGCAAATTTAGTGAGCCGCGTTAGCGAAGTGTTGCACAAATGTAGTTTCTTTATTCTTGTCTGAAATGCTAACACGTGTTATTTTTTTAGTATTGACTTGAAGGTTTCTGCGTGTGAATGCTCTATGCACCTTTCCACCATTTTGTTTATATACACATATCAATAAAATTTTGGAACACGAGACTTTTTGTTGCACGCGGCTTCAGCTTCATGGAATGTGCACGTGTCACACGCGTTCGTGCGTGGGCTTGCGGGTGCGAGGACGACGCCAGTGAAAAAGCTGCATTCGAGGAGATCTGAACGCGGAACCACGCCGGAGGCAGCGGGGCTTAGAGGAGAAAGTCCGCTGGATGACGGACCTGTGATTATTAGGACTCCCACCTGGCGTGACCTCCGGCTGGAGCCAATCTGTCAACCCCGCAAGACCAAGGCGGCACCGTACCCCCGAACGCGGCGCCCTTAACACCGACGCCGCTCCACCACAAGTCTGGAGTACTGAAGGCTGGCCGGCGGCTCGTCGGCAGCTTGTCATTCCCGCATCCAGCACCAATTAACTTATAAGTGTTTAAGTGAACTTGGGAGTTTAAATCTTTTTGTGAATGAAATCTAAATGCTGTACTTTTTTTTAACACTCGCTGAAATGCGTTCGCATTATTTTTGCAACCTTCCCAAGCAAGTGCTTGCTCTGTTTGTAAATTTCTTGTGTCAATGCACCGAAAAATTCAGGGTGAGGAGGAACCGAGAGAGCGCGGGGACGTCAAAAAGCCGAGGTCTGGTTGGAAGGAGTACGAGGAAAATCCAACTCTCGTCTCTTCCTCTCTCTCTCTCAGTGTCTCGGCGCGTAGAGTGTCATTTTTGTGTTTCGAACAAACTCGTGTTTCTTAATTACGGAAACCACATCCCCCAAAGTACGGGGAGTTCCCAATAAACGAGAATTGTGTTTTTTGGGCCTGGGAAAATAAACTATGCATCGCAGAAAGCTGAAAGTACGTGAGAATATGAAGCTAGCGATTCGGATAGAACACAAACATTTTAAGGCATGACGTTAACTGTATCAATTATTAATTGAGAAAAAAAAAGAAAGATCTCTATGAAGCGACGTTTACCTAAGCCTAATCTCGTTAAAATAGAGCATCACATTTTGGACGCGTTTGGGGTTTAAATTAGTGGAAACACTTCTCAGCAAAAAAAAGGAGGATATTAAATATTTTATAGCTAGAAGTGCATTTTTTTACTAATATAAGTGCTAAAGGCGGCTAGAGTTCCATTCCTTGTTTAGACAATTGTTAAGCTTAGGTGGACGCCCACTCATAGATTCACTTCATTTTCTCAATTTTATTTTGATCCAGGTATGGTGCCTGGAATGCGTCGCCGACTGGTGTGTTTACCGTCTCTAAAAAAGGGTAACTCGATTTCCGCCTGGTAACGCCATAGAAGTGTAATGCTGCCGCCAATCGCGATCCTGGCGGCGTCTCAGCAGTTGTGGTGTATATGGCAGACGCCTGTTCTGCTGCAGATCGCTCTCACTGTGACAGTCCACGGAAGCTGAAGCAGCCGGAAGTTGGGACGACTGGGACGCCACGACGACAGCGACACTCGCGTTCGCGCGTGCTTTTCGCCAGCATTTGAACGGCCGACCGCCAGGATCGCGACAGGCAACAGCATGACACTCCGGCTTCTGTGACGTCATTTCTTGCCACTTTGGGACCACTTTTGATGTATGGGCAAACGAGGACGCTAAACACACTAGTCGAAGACGCGCTCCAGGCACCATAATCCAGGTAATGTTGTGTCTCAAACTTTCGCGTTCTATCCGTACCGCTAGCATCACATTCTCAAGGAGTTAGAGCATTCTGTGATCCATGGTTTATTTACCTGGGCTTAAAAACACGGTGCTTACTTTTAGGAACGACCTCTATTTTATTTATGACATCCAACCAAGAAGACCATCACAGTGGTGCAATAAATTCAAGTTATCAAGAGAGAAATTACAGAGACAATGCAAGCAAGCTGGTGAACTTTCAACATTATAAAACCGGATATTTAGGAAAAAAAAAGGACAAAAAGGGGAGAATACAGACACAGGTCTCCAGGAAGAATACAGAGCAGTGTCTGTATTGTCCCCTTTTTTTGTCCTAAGTGTCGGGTTTTATAGTATTGTTATCAAGAAAGTCGGCAATACTTAAATTATGCTGATATAAATTTTATAAAGTTAATAAAGGCTAGAAGAAAATAAAAAATATATATATTTATCATATTATCAACTCAGGTAATAAAAAATAATTTGGTTGAATATTAGCCCAAAAAATCAAGAGTTACAAACATGTTAATTAGAAGGAAATAAAATATATTGGATCAGTAGTAACTCGAAGTATTCATAAGGTAAATATAATGTGACGACGGGATAATAGTATAGTTAGTAAATTATCATCTCAAAGTAATTACAAAGTAATTATGGCGTCACTTAGACCGAATAAAACTCTATTGGGGATATCATACATCAAAGAAATCAAAAGACTGAACATAATGGTAACTGGTATCAAAATATCGCTTATTTTTATAAAAACTCAAAGTAATAAAACGAGCAAAAATATGTATCTATTGAACCCATATAAAGTTAAAGGGGTCACTAGTAACTCAAAGTAATCACTTTGTCATTAAAGCTTACAGAAACTCAGTTGTGTGACTAATATGGGGGGAAAGATAAAATGTGCCCAATAAGTATACTGAGTTTTTTAAAACCTATTTGGGTGTAGTAACACCAAGCAAGCAAACGAGTCATAATAATGTAAGCTGAACATATAGGAAATCACACTTCACGTCATTAATTCAAAGTTATCGACTGAGTAATGAATAGTTTGCTTTTATAAAGTTATTTGCGCCAATATGTATATATTCACGAAATGAACAAAAAGTGGAATGAGTTTCCGCGAAGTTATTTTTGTCGATAATTTCTTGAAGTGATCGAGAGAGTAAAAAAAAAAAAATTTGTCAATTAGATTTTCATTAAAGGCTGAAGCAATACAAGTGCAAATCACACGTCAAATAAACTTGAAAAATAAATTTGCTGTCTCAAATATTGGCCAAACAAAATGCGGATTTTTTCTTCGCTAAATGGGTGTCTCATTGACGCGAGGACGTTTGAACAGGGCAGAACCCGAACGAAAAAATAACTCGGACGCAGACTGCCTTGCGCACCGACGTGATCTCATCTAAGCACCCTGGTAGACACTTGGTCGACTACGTTAGTCTTAGGCTCCGTCTGCTCTGTGCTTGCAGTCTGCTTCATCTGCCCTCTCTCACGGCAGGTTTCGGATACAATCGGAGCACCAAGAGGAGTTTCAGAGCGAACGCGCATTTTCTACACGGCGGAGGCAAGCAAACACTTTCTGGAGCAGGACTTGTTCGGTCTTTCTCAACCCGGTACGCTGGCCACGCCTGATATTCTCGCTTTACGAAGCTGCACGCGCGATGACGAGTCGCTCTAGACGACGCTCCCAGAGCCGTGTCGGGTGACACTTGCTGAACAGGCCCAAGTAAGTGTTAGGCTCCAAATGTCATTAGTTTGACACCGATTTCGTTGGCGCCTTCGTGTATAATATAGGGCAAACAACCGCGCTGCGAAGGTGTTGCTATGGCAACGCGGTTGTTTACCTTCAAGAAAGTTGTATTTGAGTTTTCTAATCATTATGAAAATTACCCGAGACTCTGCAAAAAGACGGGGAACTTAGCAGGAAAAAATTGTCATGAAAATAATTGTCTTATTGGCCAAGAGACTCAGTAGACATTTCGTGTCGACGCCTTGACCGCGTTGCCATGCCAATGTCATGGCAACGCGGTTATTTTGTTCTGTTGCTGTGCAGTGGCCATGACATCAAAGTCAACCAAATAACTTGGTGGTAAACGTAGGCTAACCGTATTAAGGTGTTGAAGCAGGCGAGTTGGTACATGACTAAGTCGAAAAACAGCGGAAAAACAGAAAGACGAGCACAAGAAGTAAATAGGGCGAGTGCTGAGTGACAACTGAAAGTTTATCGAAGAAACACATAAAACCAGCTTCAATAAACTGAAAATGTATTGAAGAAAAGCATAAAACCAGTCAGTTGTCCAGTAGGCTCTCGTCCCCTCCGCTTCTAGTCTTCTTTGTGGTTTCCCGCTGTATTTTGATTTAGTCGTGAACCAACTCGCCTGCACCGCCACCATAATACAGTTCATTTCCCATACTCCGGGCCGTGTTATGGGTTTTACTAGCAACCGCAGCCAAGACACCGTGTGTGTCAAGCTCATCGCCGTTTTGTCGTATCGCGCCCGCTATCTCCCTTTATGCATTAGGAACGACTGGGTGCCGATCGAAGCTGAAGGTCTCTTCAGCGGCTTCCGCCCTTACGAAGGTCATGTCAAGCATATCTGCAGGATTTTCAGGTGGAAAAGCTGGAGGTAGGCACGCCTTATTCACAACTGTCTAAATGTGCCTTGTCTCGGAGATGGTACAGCCATAAAAGGTCACCGGAAGCACGGGTAACACCGTTAGCTGGTGGACCAGATTACAAAATATTTCTGGCAACGCGTTAGATTAGGATTACGCAAACAAGCTCAGAAGGAGAAATCCGGTAAGTGCGGCTTGACAGTTTTAGGAGACGTGCAGTTTCTCATGAATGGTGTTGAGACGCTGAAAAAAAGATCCAAGTTCAGTATCGAACCTCGTCCTAGGCCTCACCACCTTCTTGCTACGGTTCAAAGCATATCAAATTTACGTCTAACAACTGTTTTTCATGAATAGGAAGAGGGCTGAAAGAGCTCAGTTTCTTTTCCAAAACGATGCCCTTGCCCGGCTTCAGGATGAGAGGGAAGATAGGTTTGTGTTGCTTTAAAGGGTATCCTGGATGTCAGGTCAGGTGCCGCGATACAAAATAGCATCACACTCCCTCCCTTTCACGCTTAAGCGCTAAGGATGCGCAATTACCTGGAGCTCATCAAGTTGGGAAATTATAATATAAAAATGCAAAAAAGAGCATTGAGATGTGTTTTTTCGTAAATACCCAGAAAGTGGCTCGTCCTTTTGTAGTATAGTTACTGAAAGGGAATCTTGGAAAAAAACAGCCTTGACTTGGGAAAGAAACGTCGAGATAAAACAGAAGAGATGAGACGAGACGGCTGACTACGAACGAGTTTTCGTGAAAACTTCTTCGTCGTGTTGTGGCGTCCTCCAGCAAAGGCCTTTGTTAAAAAAATATGTAGAAATAATTTTTTTTTTAGGAATTGAAGAGGAAAGCGCGTCGTCTGCACTGTCCCATTCCAGCACATGCTGCTCGAACGTTGGGTGGGGCACACAGAAGAAGTCGCATCTCTGAATGGTGTAGACAGATCGACGGTGAACCGACATCATCTTCGGCGTCGTCCTTAATGGCAAGCGCCTCGAGCACCTGGTGCGATTGAGGATTCCGGCGTCTAGCTAGCATGGTCCTCGCAAGCTGCGCTGCACTGGCAATTTCTGCAGTGGAAAACGAAGTTAACCGCTACCGTTCCCCTCAGAGACGCTGCATGTTCTTGAGCTCTAGTGTTTATGGATCGGCCAGTTTGCCCGATGTAACACTTTCCGCAGGAGAGGGAGACTGTATATCACCCTTGTTGCGCATGGCACATACTGTAACCGGTGGGCAGTGTTCTGAGATATTTCTTGGATGTTTCCTGTTTACTAGGTTGCACATTGAGTAAGCTTTGTTAGAAGCAAACCAGACAACTTGAACGATGTTTCATGCAGCTTTTTTTTTTTTACTTGTACGTGATCCCGTGGATGTAATGGTGGAACAGCGATCTTCTTGCAGGGTCTGCCTAGCTCTTCGTTGTCCGGCATAGCTCGACTCAGGTGTTTGCATATGGTCTCACCGACTGTTATCATGAGGTTTGCTGGATAAACGGCTTCTCGTAGCGCACTTGCCCCTACCTCAGAATACTTGTCAACGGTGTTCAAGTGTTTCTCGATTTTCTCCAGCAACGTCGATCCCGGCGCACTCCAAGACGACGAGTAGAATTTGCCGTAACTCAGAAGGCTTCAAAGAAGGCTTGAATGCGAACATGCGTCCTTTTTTTAGAGCCTGATCCATGTTGTATAGAAGCACTGAAGGCTCACCCAAAGTGGTCACAGGTCAGCCAAAAACAGTCGTTTCTTCTAAGGAAGGAGAAGACTTCTCCTCTGACACAGCCACTGCGTGATACCTTCCGCCGCACTGATAGTCCAAAAAGGTGTCTTGCCTCGGATTCGCATTGAGCACGTCATGCACTTACGGCGTGGAAAAAAGTTTTAATTTACATGTGAAAACAAAGAGGCAGGACTTCATTCACGGTGGCTGAAGGAGGTGTATGGTTATTTACTAAAAAAAATGTGAAGGAGCCAGTTAGTCGGGTGACTCGAAAAAATATGCAATGTCCGTAGTCCCTCGAACCCCTAAAGTGTTTCCCATACTGTTAAAAGCTTCACTTTGCAGTATTATGTGCCAGTTGTTTTCAGCGCTCGTAGCATATCGCTACGGCCATGCAAGAAGGTCCGCTTGCCAAGAAAGGTATGGGGCTTTGTTCATGTAGGAAAAAACATGTAGATATTTGGCCCACTTCCTTGTCGACGTTGTGTACTAAATGCCAATGACCTGTTGGAATGCTTACCTGGACCAAACGGGACGTCTCTCCATTTAGCAGTCTACAACAACAGGTGTTTTGGGGCTCTAACCCTTCATTTGCTTTGACAGATACTGAGGAATCATGCATAACAAATGCCACGCGCATCTTTTCGCTTTCAGATGAAAATCGGGATGGGGGGGGGGGGGGGGGGGGGGAGGGCAGGATTATTAAATGGCGCGTGTGCAACCAGGGAAGGGTTATTCTTTGTTTTTGTTCTTTGAAGTCCTATTAAACTTTCAGTTGTTAATAAACGCATGTATGCACCCTATTAGAAAAAGACTTTTTACCAGAATTCTATTTCCGGTAAACTATTTTTTTTGCTGGATTATGGGACTCTTTTCACTTCCGGTAAAGCCGAAAGTTACCGGAATGTCACCAGATTTCTTATCAGAATGTCACCGAACTTTTTTACCGGAATTTCACCAGTTTTTTACCCAAAGTGCATTACCCGTAAAAAGTCAAATTTACTGGATTATGGGACTTTTTCACTTCCAGTAATACTGCAATTCACCGAAACTCACCGTGTTTTTATTTGCCTTTCGGGCGTCAGCGGAAGGCACTTAGGAAGAAGCCTGCAAATCGTGGGTGGTATACACCTTTCCAAAAAACGCTCCTAGGCCGCCGCCATGTCGCTGATGTTGATGCGGCTGGTGCGGCTCTCGCGCCTTCTATCAGCTAAAAATTTTCTACCACTCTCTGGGACTGTGAAGACCCGCTCAGCGCGGTTCTCTACCTACGTTTTTGCGGTTTTGCATTCGACGTTTTCTCGCCCCTCTTGAAAGTTTCCTCTTAATTTTTTTATGCGTGCTGTGTACCCTCTTTGTGTTATCTTCCATTGTGAGAAATAAGGCTGATAAGTGGCTGCCATTTAAGCTTTTCTGCTCGACATTCACGGGAAACGAAGCAGGTGAAGGACGGCGAACGACCCTTGACGCGATTTTGCGAACATTGTTCTCCCCCCTCCCAGAGATAATCCGCGTAGAATCCTCAGTTATCTCCATAATAGTTGTCCGTGTTCGGGGGGGGGGGGGGGGGGGGAGGAACGGGACAGACGCGTTTGTTTCTTTGCCTTGGTGCGGTTGTGAAAAAAGGAAGCCCTCCCCGAAACGTGCCCCAAAACGAAGTCATCTCGGATTCCGTCCGATTGTCAAGATGGAACTCTCGTCGACTGTGACTGCGTTATTTGCGATCTTTCTCAAATATATTCTTTTTCGGATAACGCTGCATCGTGTGGTACGTACGATATATTGTTCGAATCTTACCGCTTCCTCAATTGTATGTCCGTGTCCGGTCCATCGGAAAATACGTTGTGTGTGAGCCTGAAAAATGCATGCCTTTCGGCCCTTTTCTGTTGCAATTTATTTTTGACAGCAAAGCGCTTTGTCGTTTCACATGCGGCGAATCCCGCGGCGCCGTCCAAACTGATCGTAAGAAAAGAACAAATAACTAGAACTATACATTCCAGTCACATTCGTTCTTGTGGCGCGCGTACAAAACAAAAACAATTTAGTTTTTTTTTTTCTATTTCTTAATGTGGCACAATGCTTTCTCAATCTCCTCGGGAAAATAATGTGCCATGAACCACAAAATATAGCGGGAAAAGACAAGAATTTAGCCGTCAGCAGCGTTTGAAACTGAACCTACGCAGGCTGCGCCTATTGTAATCACAGTCCACTCGGTTAGGATTAGGAGGGACGCCGGTGAAAGTCTAGCCTCACACTCAGTGACTGGGCTCGAAAACGGTCTGTTGCCCCTGGGGTCGAGTGTTTTTTGGAAAGGTGTACATATTTACCAGATGCTAGACGATTCGGTAACAATGAAAGTGGTTAGTTCATATAGACCTGAGGTTCCATGTATTTATATAAGAGGGACGATACCAGTGAAACAATTGGCACAGCATTAGACAAATTAGACCAAATAGGAAAAACCGAGTTCTTTGTCGCAAAATATATCTTTCAAGGTACTCACAATGCCGCTGGGTAAATTCCTAAACTCCCATGGTAGTTTAACTAATAAAACCGAGAAGGTGCATCACACGGACACACACTCACATTGTCAGCAGCACGTTTAGCGGAAACCACGAACGCGCGGAACCAACATCCGCCGCCGTTGAGAAATCACGGGCACAGATCACGATGTCGTCCCTGATGTCGTCGCCGCGGGCGCACAAGGCGGGCAGATGCACACTGTCAGTAGCACGCTTAGCGAAATCCACGAACGCGCGAAACGAACATCCGCAGACGTTGAGAAATCTTGGCCACAGTATTTTTCGCTCGCTGGATGCTTCTGAAGCCGGACGGACAAAGAGGCGTAAAAAACAGGTCACTGAAAAATATTTTCTTTTCATCTGCACACCCAGCTGCTTTCAAAGATACAGGTTGCTCACACTGAACGAGAAGATGAGACTGAGCGTCCGTCCCTGGCCGGCCGTTGCTCGTAGACGAGCAAAACACCCGTTTTCTTTAAAACAAAAAGTCAGCAAAACGACCCTCTTGCATTTTCCCCACGAACCCAATGCGAGGGAGAGAGGGCGCGAACAGACGACGGCTCGTCTCGGCTTCCCGCTCCCCTCACGTCGGCTTCGAGTGAAGTTCGGTAAACAGGGAAGCGAGTTACCCGTTTCGGGTAAGATTTCTAGCAAAACCGGGTCGTCTGGTGAACGAAAGCGGCTTCCGGTGATATTCCAGCGAAATCTGGAAACCCGATGCCGGTGAAATTCCAGCGAAATCTGTTTGCCGGCATATGATCTAGTAAAGATTGGCAAAGTGGTTTCGAATGAAAACGGGTGAAGCTACCCACCTTTTTGGATCGACAAAACGGTTCGCTGCACGTACTTATATAGGATTGAAAGGTCGTCCTGAACTAAAAGTTGCACTTACGAGAATACCGCCCGAGTGGTCTCGTAGCTGCTCTGGCCCAGACTTTTGCCTGTCGCAAATAGCAAGTTGCCGGTGATCGCTGCCCACCTTTTCGGATCGTCAAAACAGTTCGCTGCACGCACTTGCAGGATTGCAACGTTGTCTCGAGCGAAAACAAGCACTCACGAGAATGCCAGTGCATTGGTGGCCACCATTACAAACTCAGTCCCTCTTGCTCGTCTTGGCTTCCTTGCCTTTAGCCGTTCCCCTTACGTCGGATTCCAGTAAAGTTTGGTGTCCGGCCAACGAGAGTGGCTTCCGCTAGGATTGCAGTGACGGGTAATCGAAAGTGGTTGCCGGTAATATTTCCGCCAAAGACTGGTAAACTAAGCTGGTTTCTGGCGAAAACGAGTAGAAGTTAATCCGTTTCCACCGAATCTCACTGGAAGTTTTTGCCTGATTTTAACCGAAAGTGGCTCCTATAAAATATCCAGCGAAATGTGGTAAATGAAAGTAATGGCTGGTAACATTTCCACCAAAAACCTGGTAACTACGTTGGTTTCTGGTGAAAATTAGTGGAAATTAACCCGTTTCCACCGAATGTCACTGGAAGTTTTTGCCGGATTTTTTAATAGGGTAACATGCGTGTTATCTTTTTTGTTGTTTCTTTAGCTTTTTATTTCATTGTTAACGATTACTGCATTAACTTAAAGAACAGCAGTATCATGAGTGTAAAGGCAAACAGCCGCCAATGACTTTATATAGAATCCAGACACGTTCAGACAACAACAGCGAATATTATTCAATACACCGTAACATTACCGTCTGAACACATCACTGGACTAGGTCATCTGACAGTGATATGGGAAAGGCCACTGCCGTACAAAAAAATGAAGTTTCTGGTGCTTTGTTGTAAATAGTCAGCCCCTACAGATAAAACCGAATTGGATTCGAAAGGTGGGTGCCCTGAATTTTTAGGGTGTAATTGGTGATTCTACTTTATTTGAAGAGTGATCTGCATATATTTTATTAGTGTTTAGAATAAACTGATAATAAAACAGACAAAAATCAACACCATGCAACTACGTCAATACACTTTCCATTACACACGCTCATGAAAACCCCTATAACAATAACCATGTTACACGTCTCTACATCTCATATATTAATAAGGGTCATAATGCACACCCCAAAACAGTGCCTCACGCTTATTAATGATCGCTTTCAATACACAAGGGACTACTTTTGAGATTTTTTAGTGACGTAAGATGTTTAACTGTCTCTGAAGTTCGTTAAGGTGTTAAGATATAGAGTAACTCCGGATACTCCGCTCATTTAAAAAAAATTGTTAGAAACGCCTTTATAATAGTAATATATGTTTATACGAAAACATTGATACATTTTTGGAGCGGCATTATGTACAAAAGCACGTGTTATGTAAGTGGTTCAGGAATCTCATATACAAATTTGTATTCAATATTGTCCAGTGTTCTGTGAACGACATTGTTAGCAACTTCAATTCTTCCGACTGGACACGATCCCCATATTGTGAGGCCGTATTGAAAAATAGATTTTTTTCATGTCCCGATAAACCTTTTGGCAGAATTGTTCAGTCGGCCCGCTGCCAAGATAATATATATATATAAGTGCAGTCATAGTCACTGTAAGTCTCAGATTCGCTTTACAGGGTTGACAGCTACCATGGCTGATTCAAGGCCCATTCTAGTTCCGGGTTGCGGCAGAGACGCAGCATGTCATTTCAGCTTACAAATGTCGGAAAGGGCCCGTCCACCCGGGTACTTAAAAACCCACTTCTCCACATATGGACAGAGTGTAAAGTATATATATTCGGAGTGACGGATGTTTGATAAGTGTAGCCGTAGTAATATTGTAACAGAAGAGAGGAGAATGTGATCTTTAAATTTTTTACATAAAATTTACGCTAAGGGAGAGCGAATGGCCGGGTTGAACTAATCGGTTAAGGCGCCGCCTTGAAAAGCCGAAGGTTGCGGTTTCGATCCCCGCTCCTGGCTTATTTTTTACCAGATCTCTTTCCCGTTTTCTACCCCTAACTTTGATCTAATTAGTTTAATAATAACTTTCTCCCCTCCTCCTTTAATATATATATATGTACAGGGTGTCACAAAAGAAAATTTACACCATCTTTTTTTACCGCAAAAATAAACTAGGCATCGCCGAACGCTCATTCTTCGCCCAAAGGTAGAGCTAAAGGTCACAACCAGATGCCAAAGTTTCAGCCCGATCCGATTACTTAATCAAAAGTTATAAGTGCTTTTCTGAAAATTTCAATGGGAAAATGGCGGCCGACGGAGTTTTCAAACACATGGGGCTCTATGGCACCAGAAACCAGAAACGGGCAAAAATGGGCTCCATTTTCCCATTGAACTTTTCAGAAAATCACGAGGGCGCCTCTCCCTCTCAGAGCGCTCTCTGGCACTCCGTCTGTAGCCGTCGGAGCGCGGAGCGGCGCAGGCGTCACGTGGAAGCTGGACGGTGATCATGTGGTTTTGTTGACGGTGGCCGGCAGTGGTCTGTGGTGGTGGTGTGCGGGGTCCGGCATGACGGTGATTGATGCGTGGTTCTACAAAGTGCTTGTGCATTTGACGGTGCGAGGATTACAACGGACGGAACGACATTGGTTTGCGACCGTAACAGGAAAAGGCGACGTGTGACCTCTTCCCAGTGCTTTCACAAGATCGTTCATCTCACGGCGGTGAATCCGCTAAGCCTAACCGACGATGAAACAGCTCGCAGAGCTCGCCGCAGTTTTACCGGATTTTGTAGTCGCTTCAAGAAATTTTTGAGGTTTGGTAAATGTGCGTTCAAAGGTTTGTGTTGTAAAATAAAGGGAGAGCCGAACATAATGCACTGTGATTTGTGTCACATTGCGATGCTTGCACGATATTTCGCCGTGAGAAAAATGCGGTCTATTAATCGTTTTATATTCGCCTGCTCAGTCGTACGCATGACCGGTATCGCAGCGCGTTCACTGTCGAAAACGTGATGAGTTGACATTTGTTTCCAAGCGTTGGCTTTCGTTCCGTTCTGCAAAAATCAATTCGCATACTGTTGTTTTCTTTTTTTTTTTACATGCCGATAAGTAAAGCAATTAACACGTCAAAACCGTTATTTCATCACGTTGCGAGCGTAAATTTTGCTCAATCGTCCACCGTACGCTGTAAGATCGTGTTGTTTTTAATGCATTACCAATGCCCAGAAATTTTAATTGCGTGACTGGTCTGAGAATCTCGGAGCGCTCTGAAGCCAGCCGTTGTGATCGGCTGAAAAGAATCCCGAGTAGCTCTGGCGGCGAAGAGGGGGCGCTCTGCTGAATCGAGGTCAGAGGGGAGAGGCGACCACCCGAATTCACCATAAGACGTGTAATTTCGTCCTGTTCAAAATGATATATGCAGACCACATTTTATGTCCTGGAACTTCGCAAAAATGCCGCTGATGCTAGATTGATCACTGCCGATGGGTTTTCTTTCTGACATTAAAAGCATTTTTCCTGTAGATACAAGTGCATTGTCATTATAGGTAAATGAGATGAATTCAAATTTTCCGCCCGGTTAATTGAGGGCATTTGATTCTGTGACATATTGCCTAGGATATACTCTACTTCTCTCACAAAACTTCTTAAAAATATCTCGCACAGGGAAGTGACGTCTTTTGATTAACCGAAATGGTTTCTTCCCTTTTTATTGAACGCCTGAATGCTTCATTTTTTCCGTACCAATTAGTTCGTTGCCATTTTTTTTAAGTTGGTTTCATTATTTTTTCCTATGTACAAATTGAGTGGCATATATGTTTTGCCTTGAAATATTTATTTGTGCATTAATATTGTTTCTCATTGAATGCAATAAATACATGAGGACGGAAGGCCCTTAAAATCTTTAGGCTATAAGGTCATGCGGCTTCGTTGATCACAGAACACGAGTATATATATATATATGCACGTATATACACTTTTGTT
The DNA here is from genome assembly GCF_016920785.2 of Ixodes scapularis. Taxonomy (NCBI): domain Eukaryota; kingdom Metazoa; phylum Arthropoda; class Arachnida; order Ixodida; family Ixodidae; genus Ixodes; species Ixodes scapularis. The sequence continues at coordinate 174,261,081 of NW_024609857.1, read as the reverse complement.
TTTGGGGGGGGGGGGGGGGGGGGGCACCCATACAAATGTGTACACCAAACTACATTTTCAATTTCAAACGAAACCACCCACATAGTTTGTTCGGTACAGGAAATACAATGGAGGGCCCATGAAATTATGACATTGTCTTTTTTCGACTTTATATATTCTAGGAAAATAGATAAGTCAAAATGGGTAACCTCTTTGAGGTGTTCGTGTTGTGGGACCTGTTGCTGGGTTTGTCCTTGAGGCTGTTGTTAAGATCGTGCTTGAGGTCTCTGTTAAGTTCGTCCCTGGGGCTGTTGTTAAGCTTGTTCCCGAGACTGTCGATGATTCTGCGGATAGCATCATGAAGCACGAAGCCGCAGGTGCACATAATCTTCAGGTGTAAAACCAAAGATGACGGTGAGATGACAAATTAAACGTAACATTCAAAAAATAAGAATCGTATAAAACTTTGTATGCAAGTGAAGTTCCTTAGACGTGACAAGCACCAGTAAACCACAGTCGTTAACGTACATAGTGAGCCAGGCTATATCTACAGCACTGGCCACACAATACGAAACCATTTATGTTAAGATGCAACATTTGATTTAATCACGTCACGTTTAGAGTGGTAACGTTCGAAAACAATCATTTTCCAAGCGAGCCGAATATTTATAATTCGGCCGGCTCGAAAAGAAATTGTTTTCTTCCCAGACCAAATTTCCGCAACGCAATATAAAGCCATCTAGTTATTTCATTATCGTGATACACGTCAATTTGCTTTCCCAACTATTGGATCGAGAGGCATAATTATTGAGGAAATAATACTCTCGCAAGCAAGTAAGGGCGGCATAATGCACAACTACAGATCAGTATCCCGAGAGCGCCGGTACTTCGACCGTTCCAGCATCCAGAACATCGATCAAGTGCGAATGTCGTTTTTCCAGTAACGACCCGGTGTGCGATGTCACTTAACTTTCGTAGAATTTCCTTTGTTCCTTAGTTATTGACGGGCTGGATATTCAAATGTCAATAAACATTGTATTTCATTGCCGTCATTTCGTCACAACCAGCCCCTGAAAGAGAGAGTTGGGCTGGTTGCAACAAGAAACCAAACTTCAGAGCGAGTATTTTGTATGTAAATAGTTGCATTAACGTAATCACAAAATTTGTAATTGTGTTCAGATTAGGAGCATTGCGCCCAGAATAGAGTAAAAGGTAATAAAAAAGAATAACGTTCTTAAGACGCAGATTTTAATATTGTTACCTGAAAATTAGAAAAAAAACTGTTTTTGATGGAATTAAATGCAAAGCTGCAAGCGAGCTGGACAAGAATGTCGAAAATAACCCCTGCAGAAGTGGAACAAGGGGGGACAAAGAACGAACACAAATCTCCAAACACAGTTAGGTCACTGATGCGCGACCGAAAACCCGGAACCCGGGACCTCCCGGGTTCCGGGTTCGATACCCGGACCAGGCAGATTTTTTCGGTCGCGCACCAGTCACCTAGCTGTGTTCGGAGATTTGTGTTCGTTCTTTGTCCCCCCTTGTTCACCTTCTGCAGGGATTATTTTCGACACATCGGTAACTCCTTGTCTTGCGTTCACACAATAAGAAAAATAAACAAGAAACGGCAAGGATCAGGGTAATATTTTCCCGAAGGCACCTGAGGCATTAATAAAAGGTTAGTGTGGCAGCCCGCTGGGGCAGCGGGGAGATGCTTCGCAGCACCAAGAAAGCCAGTTCTTTCGGCCTGGTCATTCCATGACGAAGACACGCCATTTTTGTCATGTCTGGGATATGTACGAAAATTATTTATATAAAGAATGAAGCCTCTAAATTGAAACAAATAACTGTTTTCGTTATTTGTTTTGTAAAACTCATATTATCTTTGTTGATATCGTGCTCTAAAAATTTTGACTTTGCATAAAACAGCTGTTAAGAAAAACATTGTGAAATAACAGCTTTCACGACACGCCTTTAGCTGGGCGCCTAATTAGTCAATAATATTCCTTATCTCACACTAAAATACCAATAATGAGAGGCACCTTTTAGAGTCCAAATGAGAGCTCCAAACAGGATAGACTTTATGATATTTCCTCGTAATTTAGTGAATTTGTACATAGGTGTGAGCTACATTTCTTTTTTTTTTTCGTTGTCTTGAAGGACAATTGAGAAGAAAAACAAAATTTAAACAGTCTGATTGAGCCACGCCTACCAAAAAAAAAATTCCTGCAAAAAAAAAAATTGAGCAATATTGACGGCGCGAGACGCGATTTAGTTTGTATAGTCACCGCCTTTCCACTTGCTTTCTCTCCATATTTCGTTCGCGTGGAGGAGAGGTAGGTCAATTTCACCTTCACGTTGAGATGGAGAGACCGAATGACGATCACGTTGAGCTAATTATCATTCCGTGACGTCATACACATTGCGCCCAGAATTTCAAATAGAACTCTCGCCATCAATATTGCTCTATTTTTTTTTGTTCGTGTAAAATATACATTTGACACGCGTGTCCAAACCAGACTGTTTAAACAACTTTTTTTTTCCTTTCAGGAGCCCTATAAGGTGAATAATTAAATTGCTCGTATTAAATTTTTTAATCCTCGTTTTTTCTGGTTTTTAATTAAATGACAAATTTCTAATTTATGCATGAGCAACCCTATTAGCAGCCACGAAAAGGAATGTTGGCAGCGGTGCCGGAACTTTTGAAATAGCTGAAACTTTAATTCACCTTATTGTTGCAACGTATCAAAAATTTAAACAGTGCTCTTTGTTGACTTAAAACGAAAGAAACACACAAGAGGACGAAACAGACGACACAGCTTTCGACTTGCAACTACAGATTTACTGGGGCGGCTCGCCGCTCAGAGCTCGACTTGAGGAGGCGATGGGGAAAGGGGGGAGGGGGATGAGGGGAGGTGTAAGAAACACAGGGAGACCGTTGCGGTCTCCCTGTGTTTGTTGTTGCTGAGAATTTATTTTTTTAAAAGTGAGCCTCTCCAACTATCTCTCCAAGCACCCGCCTCGTGGGCGACGCACACTCGCGTTCGCCACCGGGGCGTCAACGTTGTCAGACGCCGCCGCAAGGTCTTCAATGCTCTCCTGAAAACACGTTTTATTCCGCTGAAGTGGACGTGTTGTCCTGACTTACATGCGTCCGTATCCTATGTACGTTACGTAAAGGTACTGGCGTCTTAATTTTCCTCTGCTTTCGACCATGCGGAACGCAGGACTGCATCGTCTGCTTCCCGCATTCGGGAAGGCATACTGGGCGTCGGCCTCGTCTGTCGTATGTCTAGATATCAAAACAATTCAGGCCGGTTAGATCTTTACCCGTGCAACATGATACTAGTGATGTAGCTTCCCCACTGAACCTAAATATCTTTAAAAGTGCTGAGGTGTATTGAAGATCGTTTGCGCATTCACAAGGGACGCGCTGCCGAGATAATAATAATAATCGCAGCTTTTATTTACCATACAAATGTGGTGGGAGCTCAGAAAAAAAGCGGTCTAAGCAGCTTCACTGATCCTCAGCCCCCTCACAGGTACACAACGGTTGCAGAAGCATACGCAAGAAATTATACAACGCAAAAAAAAAACAATAAAGGCAAAGAGCATACAAAAAACACCTACGAGGAAATCAGTGTAATCAGATAATAACTTAGATCTTTATTCATTCTTTATTCAGGGAACTCCTGCAGCGCCTAGAAGGCATTATTGCAGGGGGCGAATAATAACGAAAAGAACATATCAACATTTGCAGCACAAACTATACATTCTTGTAAATCGTTCCAGTCCTTGACCGTCCTCACAAAAAACGAATTTTTGCAGAGCTCCGTCCTAGTACAGTATTCGCGTATCTTGTGCACATGATCATTACGTTTGGAAAAATAATTTGGTTTTAAGAGGTATGATGAGTTATTAATACCAGTATCTTCATGATAAATGTTGTATAAAAATTTCAACCGTAAATTTTTTCGCCGAAGATCCAATGACGCCCATCTTAGTGATTGTTTCATGTTAGTTACACTAGAAAAACGGTCGTACTGGCCCAGGACGAAGTGTGCGGCACGATTTTGTATTTTTTCTAAGCCATCAATGCGATTTTTTTTTAAAGGTCCCACACAGTGCATGCGTAATCTAGAAGTGGCCTTACATAGGCAAGATATGCTAGTTCTTTTATTTTTTGTATAGCGTTTTTTAGGTTTCTTTGGACAAAGCCCAGTGCGCGACCCGCCCTCATAATGACTTCATCAATTTGCGAATCCCACGTGCAGTCGGATGACAAAATGACTCCGAGGTATTTTACTTTATTCTCATTCGTTACTAGCTCATTGCTTAAATAATACTGTGTGTCAAATTTATTTTTTTTACGTGTGAAGCTAACATGAACACATTTCTTTACGTTAAGTTGCATCCCCCATTTACCGCACCATTGTTCTATTCGATCTAGGTCAGCCTGCAGTTGTCCGGAACCCTCCCCGTTCTTTATACGCGTATACACAGCGCAATCATCAGCAAATAATCTCAGCTGGGAAGTTACATTGACATGAATATCATTGATAAATATTAAGAATAACAATGGCCCCAGAACCGACCCCTGTGGTACACCAGACGTAACTTCAACAAAATGAGACGCCTCGCCGTTTAAAATTACACATTGCTGACGCGAACTCAGGTATGACTGAATCCATTTTAGTGTGGTAATATCTATGCTCAAACAATTCAATTTGTGAAGTAAGAACGAGTGCGACACTCTGTCAAACGCTTTCCTTTAATCAAGAAAAACACAATCAGTCTGTTCACCGTTATCTACGGACATGACAAGATCATGATAGAGCTCGGTTAGTTGCGTGACACAAGAATAACCTCTCCTAAATCCATGTTGTGAATCTATGAAAAAATTATGGTAACTAAGATGTTGCATTATCTGGCTGTACAAAATGTGCTCAAGTAGTTTGCAACAAATTGATGTTAAAGAAATCGGCCTGTAATTTGTAACATCTTTTTTGGGTCCCTTCTTGTGTATTGGTATTACATGAGCTACTTTCCAATCATTCGGTAATGACCCCTCAAGCAAAGACTGGTTGAAGATTATAAAAAGATATGGGGCAATGGCGTGAGCACAGCGCTTCAGAACCCTAGGCGAAATTTGATCAGGGCCAATCGCTTTAGTTTCGTCTAAATTTTTTAGTAGCTTTAGGACTCCCTCGACACCAACCTCAACTGGAGGCATATCATCGTATCTGTTTGTAAGCGTTACTGGCGTTATATTGTTCGCAGGCAAAAATACCGATTGAAAATATTCATTAAAGATGCAAGCTTTTTGACGGGCATCTGTAATTAGTTCGTTATTTACTAATAGGTCAGGTATTCCCATCTGGTCATTTCCGCAACGTTTCATAAACTTCCAGAACTGTTTATTATTATTTTTCATTCCGTCTTCGAGCCGCTGTAGGTAATCGCCTTTTGCTTTCCTCACGGTGACTTTGTACTTTGTCGTCAGTTCTTTCAGTTTCCCATGGTTTACTGCTGACTTTTTCTTTTTGTACCGTGCGTAAGCACGCTTTCGTTTTTTTTGTTAATCGTAGAACACTTCCGTTGATCCATGGTTTGGCTCTATTTTTTAATTTGGATGCATCAATACATGGTATGTATTTCTCTGTTAGCTTTATCACTCTCTGCCTGAACAGTAACCACGTGTTGTGCACATCTGTTTCTTCGGCAACGCATTCAAACGAAAGAAAGCCACTAGAAAGCTCAGAGCTAATGCCTTCATAATTTCCCTTTTCATACAAAAACACCTTTCGATTTGAACTCAACTTTACACGTGCAGATTGAAAACGAAGCGTCGCGACTACAGCGTCATGGTCGCTTACGCTCGGTATGACATCGATTCGTTTAACAATGTCGGGATGATTGCACAACAACAAGTCGAGTATGTTGTGTCCGCGCGTAGGTACAAGTACATGCTGGGTAAAACCTAGACTATCAACCATGCACTTCATATCAATATTAAGTCGAGTCATTGTTTTACAGGCACACCCGTCATCGCTCCATGTCAAGTCTGGCAGATTAAAATCGCCACCAAGTACCACACATTCGTTGGTAACACTAGAAACTATTTCGTTTAGGGTGTCTATACAAGTAGAATCAGAATTTGGAGGCCTGTAGAAAACTCCTACGGTAAAACATAGGTTATTGGGCAGCCTGACCCGACACCGTACGGATTCTATGTTTTCAGCTAGATCGAGTTGGTGGCTTTGCAAATTATTGTTAACCAACAGAAAAACCCCTCCCCCGTGTAACGACCTATCCTTTCTGTAGACGTTAAAGCATCTAGGGAATACTTCATGATCTAAGATAGAGTCGTCAAGCCATGATTCAGTGCCGAGAATGATATCGGCTTGAACAGATAGGATTAAACCCGATAATTCTTCTACTTTATATTTTACGCTTCTGCAATTCACGACCATCACAGTGATATCCTTTTGCACCGCTTTCTTTGAATTCGTTTGACGTCAGTTACGTTGCACAGGTACAACCTCCTCTCTTTCACTGTTCCAAGTAAACATTTTCCCATTAATTACAAGCTTATCGTTCGTTAGATTTACTTTGCTGGTACCTTCTTCCCTTCTAGCTTTTGCGTATGTCCAAAGATGGCGGCGCTTTTCTCTTACTTCTATTGAGCAGTCGTTCGACAGAGACACCGTTGTACCCTTTAATATAAACGCGTTCTTCAAAAGTGCAGCTTTTTCGTCTAGAGAAGAAAAGCGTATTAATATTGGTCGTGTTTTATTGTCCAGATGCCTTCCGAGCCTGTGTATTTTTTCTATCGTTGATACCTTCACGCCTAGCTTCTTGTCAAAAATTTCGGTAACCACTTTCTGGTTCAACGAAACGGGTGATTCAGTAGAGTCTTCCGCCACACCGTAAATAATGAGGTTGTTATGCCGGCTCCGGTTTTCAAGGGCGTCAACCCTTGCAGCCATTGCAGTGACGTTTCTTCCTAAATGCTGGACATAATTCTCGCATCTCTTAAGGTCAGGCTCTAATTTTGAGAGACACTCAACTTTAGTTTCTATTGAGGATAGCCTTGATTCTGTTTGTCTAATGTGTTCGTCAAGTTTACTTTTAATTTCTGATATGCTGTTGTTTAGCGTCCTCTGGCCATCAAGAATCGCTGCCAACTGAACTTCCGTCAGCGGGCCAGGGTTGAGTTCCACATCCCCGTTCAAAAGAACAACGAGGAAGCAGAGTGAATCAAAAGAGGCGGCAACACACTCCAATAAAGCTCCTGGGCGAGGCAGCACTACAAGACAGACATAATTGCTTTTCACACTAGTAAAGGAAGGAGTTTTACCAACCTGGATAGCAAGCAAGAGCTGGTTTAGCCGTGGCCGCATCGTTGCAGTGCTGTCTCGCCCACTGAGTACGACGACGAAAGGGGCGGTGCAGGAAAACTTTGCCCCTGTCGATGACGATGGTGCTTCATACAAAGTTGCAGATAACACCGGCGGAAATGTTCCAGCGGCCGCCAAAACACACGGGAGCTCGCTGTCATCGGCGTAGTTCTTGAAGGACGTTGCGTTGAAAATGCGATGAATGTCACATGATGATTCCCCGCATTCGTTGACGGGCCACACAGTCCAGGATGCAAGGACCTGGATAGCAAACAAGAGCTGGATAGCAAACAAGAGCTGGTTTATCCGTGGCCGCATCGTTGCAGTGCTGTCTCGCCCACTGAGTGCGACGACGAAAGGGGCGGTGCAGGAAAACGTTGCCCCTGTCGATGACGATAGTGCTTCATACAAAGTTGTAGATAACACCGGCGGAAATGTTCCAGCGGCCGCCAAAACACACGGGAGCTCGCTGTCATCGGCGTAGTTCTTGAAGGACGTTGCGTTGAAAATGCGATGACTGTCACATGATGATTCCCCGCATTCGTTGACGGGCCACACAGTCCAGGATGCAAGGACCTGGATAGCAAACAAGAGCTGGTTTAGCCATGGCCGCATCGTTGCAGTGCTGTCTCGCCCACTGAGTACGACGACGAAAGGGGCGGTGCAGGAAAACTTTGCCCCTGTCGATGACGATGGTGCGTCATACAAAGTTGTAGATAACACCGGCGGAAATGATATAGAAATATCTCTCCTAATATCAAAGCAATGAGCAAAAAAAAACATCTGCAAGGGAATTTGTGTAATCGCATAATTATTTTGATTGAAAATATCTCATAATATCACTAATGCTACCGGTTTTTATATCGAAACTAGACCTGATAATTTTGATCAGAAATGTTGGCAGTGTTTTTTAATCATACGTAAACCATAGTCAGTACGAAATGTATCTACTACCCAGAAATCGGAATGGCGAGTGGATTATATTATAGGTTTTTGTTTTTTCTGAGGGATCCTAAGCCTATCAAAGATCTGTTTATATGTCTATATCCCTGTCAATATTTTGCGCACTGTCTAAAGTCATAATATTAAAATACATTCAGAACACCCAGCCAAACAAAATTTTTGTTAGTGTGAAAATTATATGGCACGTTGCATATGATCTTTAGCACTCTTCTCTGCAGTAAAAATAGTTTTTGCAGGTTAGTTTTTGTAGAGGTACCCCCAGAGTAGATGACAGTAGTTCGGGTGATATAAAATAATGAGTTATATAAAATCAACTTAACTCTAACGGGAAGAACATGACAATGCCTGTGTAAAATACCAGTATTATGGCAAGTTTAGAAATTAAATAGTCCGCATGTTCGGTCGAAGACATGCATGTGCTTTGAGAAAATTACCCCAACATTTTTTACTGAGTTTATTATTTCGATTGGAGAGGAGTCTAAGAAAACGTCACTTGTCAGGGTAATATTCCTATTTCTGGGGCTGAAAAAGGTCACCTTAGTTTATCTTTTTTTTATAAAAAAAAATATTAAATTTGCCCAGGTTTTAAGACTTTTTATGGTTTTATTCGCAACAAAAGAAATTTCATTGCAATTTTAGCTGAAAAAAGGGGCTGGTGTCATCAGCGTAAATATTTAACTTTAAGCCTTCTGCTTTGTTAGCGATATCATTGATGTATATATTAAACAGTAGTGGCCCGAGTATACTGCTTTGTGGTGCTCAAGATTTAATTGATTTTGTATCGGAAAAGTAACCGGTAATATTAACGAGCTGATGGCGACTCTCTAAGTATGATTTAATGAGGAGTGTTGCATGTCCTCTGATACCATAAATCTCAAGTTTTTCATTGAATGACTCGTGGTTAATGTAATCGAATGCTTTTGTAAAGTCTATGAAAATGCCCAGGACTACATTCCTACCTTCTATGTTGCGTAAAATAAATTCTTTCTGGTCCAGTAAAGCTAGTTCCGTAGAAAGTTTCTTTCTAAATCCGAACTGAGATTTTGTAATAAAGATATGCTTTCCTATAAATATAGTACGATGAATATGCATTAATTTTTCTAAACCTTTCGAGAACACTGGGAGAAGCGACACAGGCCGGCAGTTGTTTACATAATTTGTATCTCCTTTCTTATGAAACGGATTGCCACCACGTCATGGAAACGACTACGTGCCTCCTCTAAGCGTCATTGACGGGAGGGCTTTTGGCAACCCTTTTAGGAACAATATTGATTCGGGGGTTTGAACGCTAAAAGTGATCGATGAATATCTAAGAAAATATTACCTTTTCGCAAATTCTGTAAATTGGTTATGCCTCTGATAGTATTCGGCGTCAATACTGCCATTGACACATCGGTCATGAAATTCTTAATTAGAACGTTAATCAAGAATTTGGTTAAGAAACCGACTTACCATGACGGTACATCATCGAATGTCCACCGAGCCTGACACTCGGATGGCGAAGATGGCACTCGCGTAAATCCCACCTCTTAACAAACACCCTTTTCCAAAAAATACTAGTGAGTTTAAAATTGTAGACATGTTCTGTTGGCCTCCAGTGTATTCGGAGCCTAAAATACTGCTCTTGTACGTGGCCTCAGGGGAGACGTCCGCCGCAAAGCGTGGAAGTTTTTTTTTTTTATTATTACGCTGCTATTGGTAGCACTACATGCTCTATAAAAATACATATAAATTCAATGGGGAAGCTACATCACAGTTATAATTTTGCACTGGTGAATACCTATCCGGTCTGAATTGTTTTTACATCTGAAAATAAGACAGACGTGGCCGACGCGCAGCACGTATTTCCAAACTCGGGAAGCAGACGATGCAGTCATCCGTTCGTCGGAAGTTACCTGCTCAGAAGCAGCGTAAAATTAAGATGCCAGTATGAGTACCTAACAGAAAGAGGATACGAAAAAATGGAATCCAGGATAACGTCAACTTCAACTGCATAAAGCTTGTTTTCAGGGAAGCCTTGAAGACCTTGAGGCTTCATCTCGCATCGTCGACGCCTCAGTGTTGACCGCCGGCATGCGTCGCCTACAAGGAGCGCGTTTGGAGGCATAGTCGGAGGAACTCATCTTTAAAACAATTTCTTTGGAAAAACGAAAAGTACTTTTCTAATTTTTTTTATATGTTGAACAGGTGATGTGGAGCTATATTTTTTCTATTTTGAAAGTTCCGGTCAACGCTGGCCACATTGCTTTTTTCCGGTTCGCAATTTGGAAATTTCAGCACAGACTAAATATTTTGTCATTTAATTAAAACAAAGCAAAACGAGGGTTTTAAAATTAAAAAAAAGTATTTGTCTTAAGATGACAAAGGAAAAATATATTGTAGCTGAAATCCATATCCAAGTTGACTAAAAACACCAGGAAATCTCATAAAGTCACTCGTTTTTCGACCTATTTTTTTGGACTCAAAATTTTGTGTTTCAGTGTTGGATTTTCAGATAAGATAGGAAATTTAATTAAGTAATTAGGCGCCCGCCTAAATTTTTGTTGCACGCAACCGTTATTCCAAAATTTGTTTCATAACTATATGGGTTTTACACAAATTCCAACATTTGAGAGCATGATGTCAGCAAAATAAAATTTCTTTCTTCACAAAACAAAAACACTTTTGTTGAAGTTTGGCATCTTTATCTGAACAAATGTTTTTTTGCACATATCGCAGACACAAAAAATATCGCGTCTCCTTTATCACATTCAGTGCCGCAAGAACCCTACGTTCACCTTACGCCCCCGTCACCTGGCTCTCCTCTGGGTCGAAAATGTATATATTTATTTATTATTCATTCATCTATAGTGCCAGCATTTAATATCAACGCTAAAACACTAAATACATACATAACAGACAACGCTACAAGCGACAAAAATACGGAAATATGTGAAAACAATGCAGTGCACGTGACTGCTCAACAAAAAATTCCTTAAGTTGTGCATCCTTAAAACTTGACAGTGATTCTCAACTGTTAACACTTTTAGGAAGTCAGTTCTATTAGCTAGTTCTGTTTTCAAAGAAGGATGTTTTAGAAGAAGAGGTTCTACATAGTGTTTCAATGATTTTTAGATCGTTTGTTTCTGTAGTTGTGTTTTAGAGCCTGCAATACGTCTTCGACAGCTGTGTTAAACGTTCGATGTTGGCCGTGCACTAGGCTATGGCTAAAATGAAAACCAAATATATCACAATAACATTTGGACTATGCACATTATCGCTGAGTTTGCGGTTAGTCGCAGAATCGCCGGCAAAGGAAATCAGTTGTTACCAAGTTTGCCGTCTTCGCTGAATAAACGGGTTACTGGAAGTTTCTTTAAAGGGGAACCTAAATGAAAGTACGTAAGCGCAAGCTCTCTACACCTCACTTCAAAGTCGGCCAGCGAGACGCGCGATGCGTATCGCGCTCGTGACGTCAGTGGTTCGTTCAAGGTCAGAGTACGGTAGCTGCGAGCCTTGCCGCTTGGTGACGGCAATGAGTGACAATCTCGTCTAGTAGGAATAACCGAGGACCGCACGCCGTGTGGCCTATAAACATTTTTCGTTGCCAGTCCTTTTCAGACGCGTGGTTTCCGTACCTTGTATCCGGGTCGAAAAAAGGAATACAACTTTTTAAGCTGGAATATGCCAGGAAATGTAGCTGAGGCAGGACAAGTATGTGTGGAAATCACTCATTTTTCCTGAAGACAGTCCAGTGGCGTGGAAAGGTCAAAACGGTGTTTAAAAAAAAAAAAACAAAAAAAAACAACGTCCTTTGAGGTGTCACTGCCCCATTGACACCTCGAAGGTGGTATTTTTTTTGTCGAAAACGGTGCAAGCTGTAGTCATTTACACACACAAAACATATCAAAATGCGATAATAAAAATTTACGAGCGCGCTCGCCTTTTTATTTTTGCCGTTTTCCTTTCCTGCTCCTCAGCTGCGCGCTTATTTTTATTTGTGACGTAATCGATTATAGAATTTAGAAGTTTTATAGGCGACATTTTTATATAATTTGATAGCAGTATTCAGAAAACATGTATTTAACACAAGTGTGATCTCGCATCCTGGCTTTTTATCCTTCCTCAGAAAAGATGTCGGCGCTCGGCACACGTAGCACTCAAAATGATCAGTCAGTCAATCGGATGAAGTTCTCTTTATTAGGTGCACCACGGCCTCTTAAACTTCGAAAACAAAATCGTCAAACAGTCAAAACGACTGGGTTTAGTGCCTCTGCACCGTAGTTTCGGCTGTGATTCCTCCGGGGCGACCTTTCTTGCGGAACCGGCGCGATGTGGACCCTCACGTCGCTCACAAAAGTCCACTGAGCGTTTTCTTGGATATTGCGCCGCTTCAAAGAATTCGAAATCACTGAAAGAGCCCTCACTGAAGTTCGAACTCGAATGGGAAGCGTCCTCTGCTCGCAGCGATAGGCGGCACACACGCAGCGGTTGACCGAGGGACGCGAGCGAACACGACGCGGAGGCGTGAGAGGTCGAGTTGCACGACGACTCAATCTTTGACGTCACTGCACTGGCGCGGATCTCGCGGGAGTTTGAAATTCGGCATTTGGAAATTGTTTTCATTTTACTTCCAAATACTGAGTTCCCGAATTTAGAATTCGAGGATAATGTCCCGGCATCATTTTCAATTCTTTCGGACAATAAAAAAAAATTATTTCTACCTGACATTGTCCCGTTAACGCACATCAGAAGTGACAAAATTCAAGATGGTACTACAGGTTTGACTTGCGCTATTTGATAAATATTGAATAGTTTCAACTAAACAATTACACCGTAAAAAAAAAAAAAACTAGAAATGAAGAGACATAAACACAGCTGACTGTCGATTTGCTTTTTCTATTACTTCGTCTTCCTTTATGTAGACTTTGTTTTTTTCTTTTTTATACTGCAGCTAGTGATAAAACACATTTGCCATATCCCCGCGCGCCGCACCCATTAGGGTGTTAATAGTTGACGGCTCGTGCCATATCCGAAGTATTCTCTCTTTCGCGTAGATCGTGATTTCCCTATCGAAAATCGCTGTGAGGGGACTTCAGGAATTTTTTAAAGGGTGTGAAGGAGACTTCAGGAATTCTTGTGATGTTTCCTGGTGGGTTCGTTGGCCCCGTCAGAGGCTCTCCTGAAATGTCTGAACTGCCCTTTACAATGCCTTGATATGTCTGAAAGCCTGTCAAGAACTTTTCTAATGGGGTCAGGAAAACCTTCACGCTTCTTGAGATGTCTGTGAAGCCACGGCCTAGGTGGAGAAAACACATTTCGCAGAATTAGAACATAGCTACGTATTGTTCGTAAAGGGGAAAAAACAAGTATTTGGAGAATGTCGATCGTATGTGTGTACGGTCAGTTTTTTATTACTGCTCTTCTATCAAACACGACTGGGCTCCTGGACCCGTCTGTCACTGGCCGGGTGTTCGGTCCCCATGGCGGCTGTGGGTTCGATCGCCCCATGTGGAGAATTGACGAGGCGCGGGCCGAGTGTTTTTGGCCGAGAGGCGTTTTGAGGGGAACAAGCTTTACTTGTTGCACTAATAATAATAATAAAAGGGCAAGCCGAAAGCACCGCGTTGCTCAAAAACAAAAACGCAGGGGAGATTGCAAGGGCGAAGCGGCAGCGACTCGTCCCGGGAACCGGTTCCCCCGCGGGGGACGGTCCCCAAAAAGGAAAAAAAAAATAAACAGAACCATTTTGCTCTTCACCAGAGTCGGAAGTCCTCTCTTTTTCGTCGTCCTCAAAAACACGAACAGGCAACTCAAATCCCCCCTCCCCTTTTACTACGCCTACACACACACACACACACACTGCATGCGCTTCTCTCCTCCCGGCAATGGGGAGAGGGTGCAGAACCGCCAGGGCCGGACAACACGCGTCTCCAGTGGCCGGCGGGAGAGAGTGGTGTGAGGAAGCCGAAGAAGTCAGGAGGCAGCTATAGCCATTTTCTTTCCACTCGTGGGCGGTTTGCTTCTCACCGCCGTGGAGATCTGGAACCGACCGGTATCCTCCATCCAGAAATGTATGCACAACTTTGAGGGCTCGCCCCTTGGTGTTTTTTGACCCGTGCCGTTTCTTCCTTGGTTCCGCAGGTGAACCCCAGTTCGGCGTTGGCCGCCTTCAGCACCGCTCGAGCGCCATCGTGTTCAGCGCATTGAAGGAGATGGTGGCCGGTGTCGGCCAACTCGCAGCAAGCCTGGCAGTCGGGATCAGCGTCCCACCTCATGTAGTGCCTGCGCACCGGGATCATGGCACTGTGGGTCATGAGACGGTGGATGACGGCCGCTGTCCCGCCTTGTTATTTGCGCCTCTTCGTCCGACCGACTTCAGAAGCATCCAGCGATCGAAAAATACACCGAAGACGCCGCCCCGACGGCATCATGGACGAAACCGTGACTGTGCTCAGGGTTTCTCAACAGTGACGGGATCTGCTTGCAAGTTCGTGGTTTTCGCTAAACGTGCTTACTGAGACTGTGCATGTGTACGTGAGGTGCACGTGCTCGGTTTTATTAGGTGAACAACCGTACATCGGGAATTTACCCAACGGCATTGTGAGTACTTTCAAGAATATTTTTCGTTGTGATATAGAAGTCAGTTGTTTTTATTTGATATAATCTCTTTCGTCTACAGCTGCTTGCGCCGGGTTTGAACAGGCGTTGGTTTTTATCGTCATTTTGCGTTTTAATACGCATGTAAAACTCAATGTCCGCAATCAATTTTCAATAACGTTTTGAACTGAATTTTTGTCTAGGGTTCACAGTCATTTGGGCGTCTAAAGGGATGATGGGCTTAGGGGTTGGGGTTGAAGGGCTGTGGGGCTGGAGGGTTTTTCTGAGGGGTATACCTGAAGGGTTTTTCTGTAGGGTATTTTTTAAGGGTTTTGAAGGCCTGTGGAGGTCCCATAATCCTTCAAGGCTGATGGACCCTTTAGAATTATTTTCAATAGGGCCACGGCGTGCTCACGCACATTTGAGCACTTTCTTCGATGGTCAGGTCTTTATTTAATTCGCGCGCATATGCGTTCTTGTGTCACCCTATAATGGTAATTTTGTAAATATTATGAGTGTAATTACAGCACCGGCAGTGTGCAGATAGATGTCCGACAGATGTCCCTTTAAGAAAAGCCGCGTGCTGCCTAGCTCGATCGTTGACGCAACGTCCAGTTTGCCCTTTGTAGCACTTGTCACAGGAACATGCTATATGGTACACAACGCCCATTTGGCACGGGGTATACCGCGTCCTTTGAGCAATAGTGCGTTGTTTCTTTTCTTGGTTTGCTCTTCGATTTCTTCAGCGGTGGTGTTGTGTACTCGGACCTCCACGCGCTCCGCGCGTGAGACTGACGAGCCGAGAAGCGCATGCCTTGCGCCGAGGCTCGTGACCCGACAGCTCGTGACCAGATTCTGACCGGCGTCGGCGGTCGAAAAGCGCCGCTCTTCAGAATAAAACCTTCGGGTTTCCACCCTCCTTGTGCTTTGCTTCAGTGGCGACGAGGATGGGATTCTTCCGCGACGGAACATCACGATAAGGTCAGAAGAAAGCAAGGATGAGGTCACGCCCGCCCGAGTTCGACGAGACGAAGAGCAGCTGGAGCACGTACCGAATTCGCCTGGAGGCCTACTTTGATGGAGCCTGAGCCGCGGGTATCGGCCAGCACTGCACGCACTGCGGGCAGTAGTGCGTGCAGTGCTGTCTTCCTTGCCACTGAAGTTCGTGACCCGACAGCTCGTGACCAGATTCTGACCGGCGTCGGCGGTCGAAAAGCGCCGCTCTTCAGAATAAAACCACGTGACCTTGCTACCGCTTCTTTTGAATGTAGCATCGGGGGCGTCAGCGGCGTTGTGACCGTCTTTTGTTTTGAACTGAAATGTTGAGAGCAGATGAAGGGAGCGGTAGCATTCCCCTGAGAGCTCCGTTTCGGACCTCTCAGGGGAATCGCCGGCGCTCTCTTCCGCTACAGGCTCCGTAGGTAAGACAGGTTTCGTTGCTGGGTCCACTTCTGATCTGTCACTGGAGCTGCGGGCACTGTCCTCCGCTGTTGTATGCCTCGCCAGCTTGTCATCCGCCGGTGGGCCGTCTGTCTGTTGCGTGTGGCTGGCCTCTAGCTGCGTTCGCAGCGTCTCTTCCGCGTCTCGCTGTCGCAGCTGGTCCACGTGCCGCCGCTGTTGTCCATCTGGCGTGTTCAGCGTGACCATTCGCCTCCCTTGCGTTGATGTTACCGTTCCCGGTAGCCACCTTGGACCCCGTTGATACTGGCGTGACCAGACGTGCGTTCCCGGAGCAAGTAGCGGTGATTTGGTGATTGAGGACGATGGGAAAGTCACGGCGCGCTCTGGTTCTTGACGGCTTGGGAAGAAGCTGGTTAGTCTCGTCCTCGGTTGGTAACCCAGCAACAACTCAGACGGCGATTTGCCGTCCTTGACAGGAGTGCAGCGGTAACTAAATAAAAACTTGGCTATCCGGTTTTGTAGAGTGTCACCTATGGAGATAAACTTCACCCAAGTTGATTACAGGCGCAGCATAGAATCAATACGGGCCATCATGGGGACTCCTGTGAAGAATGAGCTTAGCAGTCTGTCCACCAAAGGTAAGACAACGAAAGAAGGACATTTTTAGCTTTTTTTTCTCGGCCAAGACACACAAGGGAGATATCCGCGTTCGTTCCATAATTTCAGAAAGCGGAACTTGGCAGGCGCACATTTCGACCTATTTAGCTAAACATTTATCGCAAACACAGTTCAAGGACCCCTAAATATACAGAACTCACGACAACTGATTTTCTTTCCACAGAAAAATAGAAAAAAATGTTGCCTTTGGTTTTCTACTGATATAAACGACGTGTATTATTCAATTCCACACACGAGTACCCTGCCAATTCTATGAGGCAGCATTGAGAAGCAAGAAGTGTCACTTTTTTTCAAATGCGGCCGGAGTGAACGTCGATTTCCTTTGAGAACGCTTAGGGCATCACCTGACCGCTTCAATTGTTTTGCATGAAGGCCAAAAATATGCACAGACAAGTGGAGTATGTATTAGATCCCGGGTAGTTCATTATCACTGCGATATATATTTGGCAGCTTGCGACAGGATCATTGAAAGCAAACTTTAGGATAGCCCTTTCAAGGCCATCTTCCAATGTGAGGAAAACTTTCTCATTCTTTCAACACTGAAGTGAATAAAAAAGAGGATGGGTGCAAAGGAAAAGTTATACGATGCCTCCAAGAATATTGCCCCGAATTGGATTTCACATATGAATTACCTGTTGCAAAATCCAGCCGGTTCCTTGACCTGGTGCTTCAGTTCCAAGAAGGCCACGTGTCCTGAAGATATGTGCCGCGCTCGTGCCAAGGGTTTCTTCCATACAACTCGGGAGATTCAAAAATCATAAAAACGAGTATTGCCACAACTGCTCTTATTTCCACCCTAAAGAAATCATGTCAACATCAACTGGAACCAAGTTTTGAAAAACAGACTAGATGTCTACGTGGTTCTGGTTATCCAGATTTTATTCTGGTGGCCTTTCTGGAACCATTTGTCAGAAATTGAAACTCCAACATGCCCGGAATGAGCTTTCATTGAAAGCTACAAATCGAAGGTAGATTGTGGTTATACTTTACATACATGGAATCACACCCAACCTAAAACAGATTGCCGGGAGGCAAGATTTTCGGGTTGTGCGTTCGGACCCAAACAAGCCGTACTCCACGCACCACAAAACAAAGTCAAAGTACAAAGTTAAAAAAAAACTCACAATTGCTCACAGTACGCAGTATACTACGTGGCAAACGGGCGTTGTGTACCACATATAACTTTCCTGTGGCAAGTGCTACATAGGGTAAACGGGTGGTTCCTCTGCGATCGAGCTGGGGAGCAGGCGGCTTCCGTTAAAGGGACATAAGCCGGATATTTACCCGCACACTGACGGCCCCGTTATTGCACTTCTAATATTACCAACATTATCATTATAGGGCGACACAGGAACGCATAATCACGCGAATTAATTAAAGACCTGACCACTGAAGATTGTGGTCAAATGTGCGTGAGCACCCCGTCGATCACTTTCCACGCGAAAGAGAGAATACTTCTGATGTGGCACGAGCCGTCAAGTATTAACATCCTAACGGGTGCGGCGCGCGGGGAAATGAGGGTGGCTTTTATCACTAGCTGTAGCGGAAAAAAGAAAAAAAATCTACATAAGAGGAAGACGAGGTACAACAGCAACCAATTTGATAGTCAGCGGTGTGTATGTCTTTCCTCTTCTCGGTATTAGGGGCGAAGCTCTTTAGGGTCTTGCCTTTGTCCGTCCGGCGTCCGTGCTCACATCGATCTTGCTGGTGCCTGTGCTCGTGATCGTGCTCGTGAGTTCACGTGCTCACGCGCTTGTGTTGGGCAAAAAAAAAAATGAAACAAAAAAAGTTTGCGCAGTCAACAGGATTCAAACCTGTGCGGGGAGACCCCATTGGATTTCTAGTCCATCGCCTTAACCACTCGGACACGACTGCGGGACAAGTAGGGGGCTCTGAGATGTGGTAGTAACTCAAGAGCTGGGGATGTCATGGATAAAGCATTGCATGTAGCCGCTCAACGTCTACACAGGAGAGGGCGCTGCGGTCAAATGCGTATATAATCGCGTTAAAGTTTGCATGCATTGGCTCAACGTTTATAGACGAGAGGGCGCTGCGGTCAAATGCTCAAATGCGTATATAACCAGGTTCCATACCACAAATCCTCTTTCTGACATGGCTAACAAATTCTCTTTCTGACACGACCGAAAGGCTGGGCATGCTGCGGCTCAGCGTCTACACAGACAAGCACCACCAGAGCTTCTGCCCACTCAACATCATTCACCACGCGGAGAGGCGGTCATTTTTTTTAAGGTTGTAACTGTTTAATACTCCATTCAGACGGTCAACACAAAAGTACCTTTAACATTGGTCCCTTTGCTATCGGCGAATCAGCCCGTGCTCTTTGGTCGCGAGCACACGCCACGCGCGGAAAATAGTTCATTGTTTGGCCGCAGAGAATAATGGTCCCTTAGCCAAAGGTACCTTTACGGTCGTGTGAATGGGGTATAACTCACGCTATCCAATTCAAGATTGTCGCACCCACGTGAAAATGGTGCGTTGATAGGTTGCCCATAGTGAAAGTTGCGCACACAGGGTCAAGGACAGAGAAGAGGAACACGTAGACGACAGAGAAGCGCACACTCACAACTCATGTATTAACGAAAGAAGAAAAGAAAGTGGTACAGAACGCGGAATCCGCTCGAGCGTTGGCCACACAGTCACGAGGGACCACAGGCCCGGGGGCTCGAGGGGGACTGGTAAAATTACCCACACGAAAAAGATTTTAAAAGGGCAATTTCCTCCTCTGTTAATAAAACAGACGGAAAGCTAACACATCCCTCGCCCATGCTTAGGATAATGAAAGCTTCAAAAATCTCTCTGGTGTGTTTTTCTCGGTACCTGCCTATTATCTTGGTTTTCGCTAAGGATGGCGTGCAATTACAAGATTTGCAGTGCAGGGGTAGATGGCCCCCCACCGTAGACTTTAGAGAGAGATTGTGCCCTCGTAGCCGGTCGTTCACACTCCGTCCGGTCTGTCCAACGTAGCTTTTACCACATGAAAGGGGGATACTATATACTACACTCAGGAAGCAGGGCACATAAAAGTGGGAGTGGTTCTTGTGGCACGTATGTTTTTCTTTAATTGTTCACCTTAGCATGAACTTCTTGACAAATTTGAGCCAGTTTTTGGGGGGCTGACATCACTAAAGGGACCCCGTAACGGCTAGCCACCTTTTTAAGATTGTGGGATATTTTATGCATATACGGGAGGACCACATTTCTTTTTTTTTTTTGTCAAAAGCGGGCTCAGGTTTTTGAGCTCCCTTCACTCTCTTGACAAGTGAACCCACTACCTCAGTCAGCACCTGCATTGGAAAGCCCGAGGATGTCAGCCTCTCAATTCGTGCTTCAAAACTACATTGGAGGGTATGAAAACAAGACTTATTTAAGGCGCTTGTAAGGCATGACATAGTGCTACCCCTTTTAACGACTTTGGAGTGAAAGGGCGTGTAGTTTAGGATGTCTTTCTTGGAATGAGGGGAAAAGGTCCAGCACAGGTGATTTGGTAGCAGAGAAAGCGAAAGGTCCAGAAATTGCAAAATTCCTCCCTTTAAAGTTTCACAGGTAAAGACAAGTCCCAAACCACATTTGTGGAAAATGTCCATTGTCTTAAAGACAACATCATCATCGACCGTTTGTTTTGTACACCAGCAAGAAGTCGTCGACATATCTAAACACTTTTGTGACAGTCGTGGGATCAATGGAAGACTCAATAGCACGGTCAACACCCGAAAGAAAAATATCGCTTAAAACCGGTGCTGCACATGAGCCAATGCACACACCCGACTTTTGTAAATAAACACCATTTCGCCACCCTATGAAAGTGGAATTAAGATAGAAATGGAGAAGTTCTAGGAAACTTTCTAACGTTATCCCACTTGAGTTCCGGAACGAAGGTTCATCATGTGACTCAATGCAGGACCTGACAGAGGCGAGCAAGGAATCATGGGGGAGTGAGTAGAAGAGGTCTTGAACATCCACACTGAAGAAACTGTGATTGTTAAAGTAATTTGTCTTCAGAAATTCAGGAACAGCCTCCGAATTGCTGATCAAAACGGGGTCGTTAATTTCTAACCCTGAAAGGTGTTTCTGCAGATATGTCGACACTTGCCGTTGCCACAAACCTCTTTCAGTAACAATAGCTCGGAATGGGCATGCTTCCTTGTGTGTTTTGGCACTAAAGAAGATTTCTAAGTGCAGCTTTTCTTATGTTGGCAGCTAACTGTGTTAACGTGAGGCGTTCACACAGACTGAGAGCCTGGCTCTTCACTTTTTTCATCACAATCTGCACCTGACGAAAGTTCTTTTGTACTGCTGCGCAGGCTTTTTCATTATACATGCCTTCAGGTATTATCACGAAGGAGCCCTCTTTATCGGCCTCCAAAACACGCTGTTGGTTGTCAACCAAGAAGTTAACCAGACGCATAGGATCCTGGGTCTGAACTTTCCCCGAGCCAGAAATAGCTTCAACACATTCCGATATACATCGAGGTCGTATCTTCTCATCAGTCTTGTACGCCACGTTTCTTGCCAAAGTAAGTAGTTTCGGAGGGCGCAGATTCGGTTGAAGGCAAAACTTGGGGCCAAGATTGAAGGGATTGGGGGTACCACAATATCCCCGAGGTCGGTAAATCTCCCTGCAGCTGTAACAGGTTTTTTCTTCTTTTTGTGTCTTCAGCGTGGATGTTCAAGACCTCTTCTACTCACTTCCCCATGATTCCTTGCTCGCGTCTGTCAGGTCCTGCATTGAGTCACATGATGAACTTTCGTTCCGGAACTCAAGTGGGATAACGTTGGAAAGTTTTCTAGAACTTCTCCATTTCTATCATAATTACACTTTCATAAGGTGGCAAAATGGGGTTTATTTACAAAAGTCGGGTGTGTGCATTGGCTCATGTGTAGCACCGGTTTTGAGCGATATTTTTCTTTCGGGTGTTTACCGTGCTATTGAGTCTTCAACTGATACCACGACTGTCACAAAAGCGTTTAGATATGTCGACGACTTCTTGCTGGTGTACAAAAAAACGGTCGATGATGATGTTGTCTGTAAGAAAATGGACATTTTCCACAAATGTGGTTTGGGACTTGTCTTTACCTATGAAACTTTAAAGGGAGGAATTTTGCAATTTCTGGACCTTTCGCTTTCTCTGCTACCCAATCACCTGTGCTGGACCTTTTCCCCTCATTCCAAGAAAGACATCCTAAACTACACGCCCTTTCACTCCAAAGTCGTTAAAGGGGTAGCACTATGTCATGCCTTACAAGCGCCTTAAATAAGTCTTGTTTTCATACCCTCCAATGTAGTTTTGAAGCACAAATTGAGAGGCTGACATCCTCGGGCTTTCCAATGCAGGTGCTGACTGAGGTAGTGGGTTCACTTGTCAAGAGAGTGAAGGGAGCTCAAAAACCTGAGCCCGCTTTTGACAAAAAAAAAAGAAATGTGGTCGTCCCGTATATGCATAAAATATCCCTCAATCTTAAAAAGGTGGCTAGCCGTTACGGGGTCCCTTTAGTGATGTCAGCCCCCCAAAAACTGGCTCAAATTTGTCAAGAAGTTCATGCTAAGGTAAACAATTAAAAAAAAACATACGTGCCACAAGAACCACTCCCACTTTTATGTGCCCTGCTTCCTGAGTGTAGTATATAGTATCCCCCTTTCATGTGGTAAAAGCTACGTTGGACAGACCGGACGGTGTGTGAACGACCGGCTACGAGAGCACAATCTCTCTCTAAAGTCTACGGCGTACAATTACAAACTTGTAATTGTACGCCATCCTTAGCGAAAACCAAGATAATAGGGAGGTACCGAGAAAAACACACCAGAGAGATCTTTGAAGCTTTCATTATCCTAAGCATGGGCGAGCGATGTGTTAGCTTTCCGTTTGTTTCATTAACAGAGGAGGAAATTGCCCTTTTAAAATCTTTCTCGTGTGGGTAATTTTACCAGTCCCCCTCGAGCCCTCGGGCCTGTGGTCCCTCGTGACTGTGTGGCCAACGCTCAAGCGGATTCCGCGTTCTGTATCACTTTCTTTTCTTCTTTCGTTAATACATGAGTTGTGAGTGTGCGCTTTTCTGTCGTCTACGTGTTCCTCTTCTCTGTCCTTGTTCCTGTTTGCGCAACTGTCACTATGTTCAATAACTACCAACTCGCCCAGCTGTCTACTCTACTATAGGTTGCCCATAACGTCATTCACGGCCATGTCTGTACTTGATGTGCCACAAGCGTTCTTTCGACAGTGTTAGTTTCACACCGCAGAAGTAGTGGCTCGAGGGTACAGGTAAGTCGAAATAACCATCAGCACCCAGCAATGCCGACGCCTGCGAACTACGTGTATAAGATATTAACTGTGTAAAATATTTGAGCCTGCTATGCACTGCGCATCCGGGAAGGGGGGGGGGGGGGGGGGGAACGAGTAGTAAGGTTGGCCTGGCAGACGTCCGCGTATACTAAGATCAAGCTCCTTTCTTCATGTCCGCTTTTTAAATCATCCTTTAGATGCGCATAATGAGATAAAGCTCCTACCGAGTGTCTGCAAAGAACAGCAATCTTAATGGTGTGAATGCACATTGCGGAAGCACTGTTGAAGATTTAACATAGGCAATAGATTTCTTCGAACTACCTGCGCCTTCTGCGCCAGTGCAGAAAAGCGTAGGGCGGTGTACTTTTTTCCGTCGTACCTCAATACACAAACCGGAAGTACAATGTCCTAAATATTTCTGCACCAGTGCAGGGGCTGCTGGTAAATTCATTGAAGCACAATTTACCTTAAACTAAGACTGCAGCCCACACCATTATTACAAGAGCAAGAGGTCGCTGCTTTGAAGCATTCTTCCGCAGAACGTGCTCTCACACCAGAAATGCTTGTCTCAGTGACAAGAGTTGGGGCTGGCTCGCCCTTGCAGCTTAGGCTGCACTCTCAGCTTATTGTGTGAACGGATAAACACCTTTTTCACAAGGGCGTAGCCATCTTGAATGTGATCACTTGTAGTATGCGGTAAAACATCGTTTTGATCTCTGTTTACGAAAAATCCCTGATTGTCCCACATTCTTGTTTTGCCTCACTTATATTTTGTCGCATATTCCAGGTTGAAATGTATTATTTATTTTTTCTTCCTGCATACCAAATTTTGAAACCACCTGACTGAGAACGACATAAAACAGAAAACGTCTATATTAAACGCTTGAGTTTTCTCCGCCAAGTAACAGGCAGGACTAAGTAACTCCACGAGACAGCCGTACTGCGGCGAACGTGCGGCCCTCCTCAGGAACGTATGACGTTGCGGCATTCCAACGGAGTTTCACAGACCACCCACCAGACACATTTTTAATATCTCCTAATTCGTTTTAAAATTAGTTTTCTTGACTTCTCTGCCTAGAGCCCAGAAACACTAGTCTACGCTCGTGTTTCTGGGTTGCCGGTCCAAAACTGACCACATCTAAACAAATAGTTAGTTGCAAATATTTCGTTTCCGTAAACATTTCACAGGCCGGCTGCAGAATAAGCAACTTGAGAACAGCTGTACGCCCTATCAGCGCTCTAGTAAAGGCTCATGCAGTTCACATCAAAAGTCTAGAGCAAAAAATGCGCCATGTTCCTTTGCACGAAGGCTGCAACGTAAGCGCGGAGCATAAAGATAGGCGTCGGTTATAATTTTTTGTCAGGTCGCCGACAAAAACGTAGTTGGCAAAAAAAAAAAAAAAAAACGGAGCAATTAACCGTTTGAGAGGTGCTGGTCCTCAATTTCTCTCAGCATCATTTTGCAAGAAAAACTCGTGCGATGTGCACTGCAAAAACAAAACCTACTTTCACCAGAACTAAAAATTAAATCCACTAGAAGCAGTAGAATTTCAAGACGGAGACGAATAGCGAGAGATATTATATTACAAAATCCGAGAAAGTCACATTTCAAAGATGTTTACTCCGGTTTAACCTAACAACAAAGTGTCCGTTTTCAACACCACTTACCCGGGGAAGACGAGTAGACCACGAACCACCATGTCTCAAAGAGTACTGTTTTGACCGAGCGGGGTCCGTGGTGGTGGAGGGGCGACTCGAGCCAGGCACTGGGCTGGAGCTCAGCGGGAACAACGATGAGCCGCGATCTCTCTCGAAAAGTACACTGTTTATTTACATGATGTACAGTTGGTTCAAGACCAGAGAAGATATTTGCTTGTCAAAGTTCGCTCATTTTAAACACTTGGTTCTCCCTAGGTCCCTAGGTAGGGACCCCTGCATCGGCGGATAGTCGGCCAATCACAGAAAGGTGTCTAGTTCAAACACCGCCCCACATTCCACTATTACGCACACTGAGCCGCCGTAAACACTTCACCGTCGGTCTAGACGGCGCCGAGAGTCTCACCAAAACACCGGCTCGTTGGAATTCACGCAGCTGGTCAAAACACCGTCCGGGGCCGAGACGTGACGTGCCGACATTCGACTCTTCGTGTCTACGCGTTGAATGAAGGCGTCCTGATGATTTCATCGCCCTGGATCGTGCCGTGGGGTGAAACCTGAGACGTTGTTTTCTCTCTTCGGAGGCTATGTCCAGACCTGCGCACGGTAAAGTCTGGCTATATCACGGCGCCCGTCTGGTGCGTCCGCGGGGCAGGCGTGCTTCCGAAGCGATGCTTGCGCCAGGCTCGCTGAGTCAGATGACCTTGAACCCGCGGAAGGCGCTCGACGAAAACAAACGGCCAGATGTAGACATTGTGAACATGGTCCGGGGCCCATTCATAACAGCTCTCCACCGACGGGGAGACGGTCTAGAGGTTGAGCGGTCTGCAGCTGCTCTGCCGAAAGCCGTAGAACTGGTGCCGTCTCCTGAGATCCCAGCTCTTGCGCTGCAACCTGGGTCACTTTTCCACCACGTGGTTAGCTTGCGACTCCCGGAATCACAAAACACGAAACACGGGAAGCAAGCGAGCATCCACCCCGCCCGGAAATTCGCCAAGTGAAAAAAAGAACATTGTCACTAATATATTTCTCTAACGTGAGTGCGTCACGATCAATGTAGGACAATACTGAACTATAACTTCATTACGAGAAACCAGCCTCCATAAAATATCAGGTTAAGGTACAATAAAACGTAATAAAACCGGACTCCCGTGAAAATAAAGCCACCAACTATTACTGAAGTAACACCGCGTCTCCTATACTGAACAAATAAAGAAAAAAAACAGCAACCGTGTTACAAAAACAAAACTTGGCTTGCATACAAAACGCTCTGAAGCTGTACAAAACGGTATTACCGAGAAAAGGGAAAGAAAAGCCCCAAACGCATCTTACATGTCTTAACTGATATAAGCTTAACTCCACTTTTCTATCTGACGAGTGCGGATGGCATTCGAAGCAAGGCCAAAAATTCAAAATCTATACAATCACTGGAAAACTCTACAAGCTTTTTCAAGAACGCTTTAAGTACATGCGACTTAGGGTGTCGGCGTTAGAATTCAGCTTTCCTCGCTTGTAAGTTACGCGGAAGTTAAATTCCTGCAACGCTAAACTCCACCGCAGGAGCCGTCCGTTTTTGGGTGACATCTGCTGCAGCCATGTCAGAGGACAGTGGTCCGTTTCGAAGGTGAACATGGCACCTGCCAGGTAACAGGACAACTTTTGCGCGGCCCAGACCAAACAAGCACACTCCTTTTCAGAGGCGCTATACGCCTCCTCCCTTGTGGTTAGCTTGCGGCTCGCGTAGAGGATGGGGTGCTCCTCGTCCTTGACTTTCTGGCACAAAACCACACCCAGTCCCCGGTCGCTCGCGTCGCACTGGACGAAAAATGGCTGAGCATAGTCAGGTGCTCTTAGCACCGGTTGCCGCGTGAGCGCGGTCTTTAGGTTCCGGAAAGCCTGCTCCATTTTCTCGTCCCAGATGACCTTGTTGGGCTCATGCTTTCTGAGAGCATCCGTGAGTGGGCTAGCTGTCTGAGAATAATTTGCGATATATCGCTGGTAGTATCCCGTCAGGCCTAAAAACGAGCGGATCTGCGTTTTTGTTTCGGGTCTCGGGAAACCGTCTACGGCCGCTACCTTGATTTCCGAGGGTCGTCGACGCCCTTGTCCAATGACGTGACCTAGGTAGGTCACCTCAGCACGCCCCAGCTGACATTTTTCGGCTTTTACCGTAAGGCCCGCTTCACGTAGCCTACCAAACACTTGACGTAAGTGCGAAACGTGTTCTTGCCATGTTTCCGAAAAGATCGCGATGTCGTCGAGATATGGCAGTGCGAACCCCTCCATCCCGCGAAGGACGCTGTCCATGAGTTTTGAAAAACAAAATGGGGCCTTCTTAAGCCCGAAACTGAGCATCAGCGGACGGAACGTTCCGAGTGGTGAAATAAATGCCGCATAGCGGCTTGCCCGTTCCGTCAGGGGTACCTGCCAATACCCGAGAATCAGATCCAATGTGGAAATGTACCTGGCTGCACTTACACGCTCTACCCTCTCCTCTATGTTTGGGATGGGGTAAGTTTGGTCTCTGGTGATCGCATTTAGTCTCCGATAATCGATGCACGGGCGAGGATCTTTACCCGGCACTTCCACGAGTATGAGGGGAGAAGTGTAGTCACTTTCGGCGGCCTCTATAACTCCGAGCTCAAGCATGCGTCTGATCTCTTCGGCTAGTATGTCACGTTGTCTTGGAGAGACCCTGTATGCTTTCGATCGAACTGGGGTGCCGTCTGTGAGTTCGATGTCATGGCACACCAGATCAGTACGAACAGGTCGATCGGAAAACACTTTATCGAATTCCTCGATCACATCGCGCAGGTCGCTCACCTGATCTTCAGTAAGAACTTCGGTTTTTACTGCTTTGGCCACTACCGTATCTACATCGTACAGTCCCCGTTTCCCCTCCCATCTAGGAATATCCGTGGGAACTTCCTCCGGTGTGTTCCAAGCAAGGCTAACCTTCTCTTTCCTCCCCACGTAGGGTTTCATCAAGTTAGAGTGGTAAATCGTTACCTTCTTTCTCGTCCCTCCTGATTCTACAGCGTAGTTCGTGTCAGAGAGTTTTTGGAGCACTTTGGCTGGGCCTTCCCATTGCACCTCCAATTTGTTTTTCTTTGAAGCTCTCAGCAACAATACCTGATCTCCAACTTCAAACTTTCGGGACCTGCCCAAGCAGCACGTTGTGAATGGGCCATCGCTGGCAAGTGTACTATGGCCAACCAGATTTTCGATGGCCCAAGCTTGGCCAAAGTGCGCGGCAATAGAAGTGTTTTCGTCCTCGTCTGGTGACTTGCCATTCACTTTATGCCAGTCGCTGGCCATTCACTTTAGGCCAGTGACTGGCCATTCACCTTTGTCCAGTGGCTGGCCATTCACTTTAGGTCAGAGACTGGCCATTCACCTTTGGCCAGTGACTGGCCATTCACATTTGGCCAGTGACTAGCCATTCACTTTAGGCCAGTGACTTGCCATTCACCTTTGGCCAGTCACTTTCGGCCAGCCACTGGCCACTGACTTCCGGCCAGTCACTGGCCGAAAGTGGCTGTAGTTATACACTTAATACATAATTTATCACAGACTGCCTCAGTGTTCCTCAGAAGACTGTCAAGAGTTTCGGGAGGTCATGTTTTATAACTCAACCCCAGAAACTCTTACATAGTAATGACACGCGAAGCTGCTGCAAGGCTGCCCAATATGTATTGGACTTTTTGAGTACTAAGTCTTACGACGCTGGTTGCGACCACCATTCCAGTCGTCGTAGGTTCAGGGATGGTATGTTGTCCCACCTTAAGATCCCCCGGTAGTGCAGCAGTAAAAAAAATAAAAAGAAGTAACTTTAGGTGAAGCGACAGTGCAACAATAGAGAGTTTTATTAGATCGTTCCGATACCTCCGATAGTCCCGATAACGATACCATGCATGCGCAAGGGAGGCGGTGGCGGAGTATCGGGTATCGTTATCGGAGTCATGGGAGCGATCTACTAAAGCTCTCTACTGTTCAGTTACAATATTTTTCACTTTACACACGTTTACTGGCACTAATGGGAAAGAGAAGCCTTGAGTACACAGTAAAGGTTTTTACACACTTAAGGGTGTAAATCAGTTTGTCCCTGAACTAACACCCTTGGTGAAGGGTGCTTGGCATGAAATGGGCACCTGCTGGGGTGGCCCAGTGGATGCTGGGCCACCCCAGCCAATCTGGCGCCGGGAGAGTACCATGCGACGTTTTGGTTACGTGGAGTTCAAGGTCACATGACGCTTTCTCGACGCTGGATTGGCTGGTAGCGTCCGCCGCGCTCGGACGAAGGGTGAAATGAAGTATAGACCCCAGTGAACATTTCATTGGAATGTGTCCAATACACATATCAAAACTTGTAAATTGTACGAAAACCATATATGGTGTTGCATATTCTTATATTATTATTATATGATTTATAGCTTATCATGTTTACTGAACACATTTAAACTTTTTTCACTTAGAGGGATTGCCACATCACCACATACGAGGCACATGATAAAGAAATAATGAGTCACACTAAACACAACTCACTTCATAAAGAAGTAATACAAAATAGCTCCTTGCAAGCCACATCATAACCCCGTGGGCACTTGGGAAGTGTTACAGCACCCCCTTTCTCGAACTCTAAGTGAGCAAGCAGTGGCCCCAAGCATCGCACTGCACGGCTGAACCATTGTGAACATCATGGTCTGCCACAAACGAAGCACGTAAAGCTTTCCTGTTTGGAGATCAAGTGACAGGTTTTGTTTGTCTCAGAGGATTGCAGGCAACACACTTCGCTTATCACTTGTCTCCTACGCGCATATGTTTACTAATTGGAAGCAGGGTAGAGGGGGTTGGTTTAGCCCTTGACTGAACCACAGCAGTATTTCATTATGACATCAATTAGAATGTGTTAAATTGAAAATTTATTGAACCTTGAGAAATGGAAAATGCAATGTATGCCAATCCATGAAATAAAGAATGCTATCTGCAAACATGTAATGAAAAATATTACAGAATGAACTTGCACTCTAGGGCAAAAAAGCAAACGTTTCATAGAAGACGCTATCCTCTTGCTCACGTACAAAGAAAATTATAAAGTTCTGGAAGACGACTATGGATAAGGAACTCGTACAGCTAAATTCTAAGCACCTCGTCTACAGGAGGTCAGCATTAGTTATCACAGAAAGTGCCCAACATTTAAATAAATAAAAAGAAAACATGCCTCCAGAAAACCTTCTATCATTCGTTCTGGAAGCAAAATAAAAAAATTAACCTGATAATACTGGCGAGAAAAGTGGATTATACACTTTTAAAACGGCTCACAAAACATCTCTTCAACCACATACCTTTCTGCAAACTTTGTTCAAAAATTTAATTACGACTGTCCTTGGATTGGTGTCGCTCAAGCCAAGGAAAATCCTCTCCAGAGCAACCAGTGTGTTGGAGGCCTTGCATTCGTACTGGATGCTGAAAAGCCAATATGCTGCCAACAACATGCACAGCCCCTCTTCTGCATTAAAAACGGAGAACAAGCGCTCACGATCCTCAACAAGGTGAAGAAAGTCTGCATCGTCCAGCTCTTGCTTGTTGTAGAGGACACATGGTGCCGGTGGGGTGTTCTCGTCCTGCGTTAGGTAAAAGGATAAAGCAAAACATATTTTAATGTAGAAGGTCAAAACATGTTTGCTCTTGTCAACTGCTATTATTCACTGCAGTTAAGGCCATGAGCATCAGCCTCCACACAGGCATACAGTGCTTATGTTGGAACAAGTAACCGGCGTCTGCAGCAATGTAAAACGAATGAAGAATTACAATCGGGGCAACATCACAACATGCAAGCATTGCGATGTAATCTTAGGAGCACTTGTGAGTATCTCTATTTCTGTACCGAAATGCATTTCCGAAATCTATTTGTGTTTCAGTAGCGAAATACTTTTGCGATGTATTATGATACGCTGCAAGACTTATGTATCTTGTTACATTTATTGTTAGAAATGAGCTGACAGGTTTGGAGATAAAAAAAAAGCCACTGAAAAATCCGACGCATCACTGGTTTATTTTGGCAATGAGTGATTTTTTGCTTTGCTCTCACTTTTAACTTCTACAGCGGCCGGTTTTCTTTCTGCTGACAGCAGTCTTCCTGTGTACATTTGAGGTTATTGTATGGGTAGGAGGCCACCAACAAAGGCACAGATGAGAAACAATATGTCTAAAAGAAGAAGGCAAAAAGCAGGGACGTTTGGGCAGACACGTTTTGTCAGGCGGTGTCATCGGTCGCCAGCGTTCATTGGGTGCGATAATGGGTTCTTTTCGGTATCAGCGAACATAGCCAAGGGAAGTCAAGTTGCAAAAAAAAAAAAAGGGACAAACACCGACAGAAGGCGGGGAGCTTAGATGCTACAATCTATGTTTGCCACAGACGCACCCTTCTCACCTCGCCACCCTGCATTTATGACCCGTAGAGGGCTGCCGACTGACCATAACGGTACATGCTAATATTTGTCCCTTGGCCAATAGTAATTTTTTTTGCCTCCTCCTCTACACTGAAAAACCCAAAGATAAAGGTTACAGAAAACAGCCAACATAAAAATGTTTCGCATGTAGCTGTAGAAATTAATTTTCAAGAGCTACATTTTAAGTACAGTCGCCGGCCATATGAACTCCCCCGTCCAAACACCAACCGGTGCAGCAAAAATCCAGCATGCAGCGTGTCTATGTTGACGGCTGCGGTTTTCAACGGTGGAGGGGGTGATTACACATTAAAAGGTGCTCGTGATAATATATTTCTACAGCTATCTATGATACATTGTTGCGTTTGCACCTCAATGCACCCCTCGAATCCGTGACAGACAAAAGTGTTCTGACAAAATCTACAATGAGCTGTCTGCGTCAAGAGAAGAGCAATCTCGGTGGCCCAAAAGGTAACCTGCGGCTGCTGGATGACTTTATGTAAACGGACCCAGAATTCACGGGCTTGGAGAGAGGTGCAGAAACTATGTGACATTCAACTGAAAAGTTAATAAGCTCAAATTATTATCCATTTTAAGCCAAAATCCTTGATTCGCACATGCCTATTATTTTCACAATGAAGCCAAAGGCGAACCAAGTAGTAATCCGTTGATTTATTGCCGAATAGAATACACTTTGAGTACCAAACTGGATGCTTTGATTATGTTTGGAAGGTTGCAATGACAAATGCAATACTTAATTATGTGCAAAGCAAAGTTTTGTAACAATTATGTGCATGATTACATTCTAAAAGTCGTTTTACGTGTATACACTCTGCTCAGCATTCTATTTGAAAGCTAACAAAATTAAAAAAAAAAAAGGCCGTGAGAGTTCTGTCGATGTCTTCACTGCGTGTTCGTGAGACTCGGCGGACATTAGTAAGGACAAAGTAACTGTCACAGTACGTTGACTAATTGACTAAAATCTGTTAGCTTTGCAATTCATGGCTTTATGGACCATGTTACAACTGCAGTGTTAAAAGCCAGTCAATATTAAAGGAAATCCCTATTTAAACCATTCACAAAAAGCCAAGCGGCTTGAAGGTATTCATTGTCCAACTTTTGCGTTTTTAATGTCGGATGCAAAAACCGTGCTCAGCTTGAGCTCAAGTTTTCGTGCCATTAATAATGGGCAGAAGAGTCCCCTAGTCATACCAGGTACGTCGTCACTATCTCGACAGTGTGTCTTTGGCGGAAGCATCGGCGTCATACTTCCAGGATAGTGAAGGTGCGTCCGAAGCAACCAGGTCCGCACGACATCCTGAGGCCTTCTGAGCGCAAGATTTTGGAATTGGGCGACGAAAAGGCAGATTTTTATCACTGAATATTTCGAAACTTGTTGCCATTCGCAAATTGTGTCAATTGTGTTAGTCTTTAATATTCACTGCCTTTGAAACTAGAATTGAAACATACCCCATAAAACCATTATTAAAAATTTTGGTTAATTAATTTTGAATAACATACTGCTAAAGGTTTTCCCCTTATGTAATGTCCTCTGAGCCCCACAAACACACATTGAAGTCAACATCCGAGTAACACTCACGCCGTTTTTCGTTTTTTTTTTTACTTTATTTGAATCAAAATAGAAAGCTTTGTATTTATGTATATATAAATATAATAAATACCGGGTGCATATGCATGCAGCCGAGCACCATCGCACATAGAGGTCAACTTTTTTCTGAAGTAAAACTGGTTCAAACGGACAAGGCCAGTTTTACATAAACCCCCAGCACTGCATGTACCAATGACTGCCAAACATGATTGCTCACCTCATAGAACACTCTGCGCGGCTTGAAGATAGCGGCTTGCGGTCTTTGACGGTGAGTCTACTCGCTTGGTGCAGCTGCGACCTGCAATAAATTCAATACCGCTTGCCATATCCCACAAAGTAACAAAGAAAAGCCAGTAATACATAAGTCTACAGCACGACATGTCCTAAGGAACGCTAGAAATTCTCGTTCGACTCATAGAACACTTCACGAGACAAAACCATGCGTTAAGGACCGATTAAACTTAGTATAAATGTTGCAGAAAAATAAGGATATGTATTCAGCTGTGTCAAAACACGTGATCTAATGTAATAATTGTGTGGCCTTAAAGAGGTAGGGAAACGAAATTTCAGCGCTCATTTTCTAGCTTGAATGTGTTGCATGTTGCACCCTAACCTCAAAAAGACCAGTCTTGCGTTGAAAGGCACAAGAAAACTAATTTTAAAGCTAAATAAACGATCTCTCAATGTGCACCTGGTGGATGCATGCGGAGTCTATTTGGGAGGTAATCTAGCAACACTGAGGAACTTGCTACGTAGTCGTGACGTAGCAGATTCCTTCGGAGCAGCGCCGCCCTTTGGAATTTCAACATTTTCTTTCTTAGCTTTCCTTCTGGCTCAACTCACAAATCGCGCATTGTACCAAACGGTCCAAGAAGACGGAAAAGAAACACTGCCCTCATACTCGGACCCTCGTTCGTGCAACCGGAAACAGCCATTCTCCCCCTAGAAGATTAGCCCGTCGCTCAAAACTCGAACAAAAGTTGCTTTCCCCAACCCGTTCAGCTCTAAGCTGACAGTGCCGAGGAAGCTACGTGCTCCTTGGGCCAACGCACGTGTGCCAGCCACACGCTTGTAACGCCACACGTACTTCGAACGGCTCGGTTGTAACGCGCTGATGCTATACACCTTTCCAAAAAACGCTCCTAGGCCGCCGCCATGTTGCTGATGCTGATGCGGCGGGTGCGAGCCTTCCAAAAAACGCTTCTAGGCCGCCGCCATGTTGCTGATGCGGATGCGGCTGGTGCGACTCTCGCGCCCTCTATCAGCTAGAAATTTTCTGCCACTCTCTGGGGCTGTGAGGAGCCTCTCAGCGCGGTTCCCTACCTACGTTTTTGCGGTTTTGCATTCGACGTTTTCTCGCCCCTCTTGCAAGTTTCCACTTAATTTTTTTATGCGTGCTGCGTACCCTTTCTGTGTTATCTTCCATTGTGAGAAATAAGGCAGGTAAGTGCCTGCCATTCAAGCTTTTATGCTCGGCATTCACGGGAAACGAAGGAGGTGAAAGACGTCGAACGACCCTCGACGCGATTTTGCGAACATTGTTCTCCGCCCTCCCAGAGATAATCCGCATAGAATCCTCAGTCATATCCAAAAATAGTTGTCCGGGTTGGGGTGAGAAACGGGTCAGTCGCGTTTGTTTCTTTGCCTTGGTGCGGTTGTGAAAAAAGGAAGCTCTCCCCAAAACGTGCCCCAAAACGAAGTCCTCTCGGATTCCGTCCGATCGTCAAGATGTGACTGTCGTCGACTGTGACTGTGTTATTTGAGATCGTTCTCAAATAAATTCTTTTCGGATAACGCTGCATCGTGTGGTACGTACGATATATTGTTCGAATGTTAACACTTCCTCAATTGTATTTCCGTGTCCTGTCCATCGGTAAACACGTTACTTGTGAGCGTGAAAAATGCATCCCTTTCGGCACTCTTCTGTTGCAATTTATTTTTGTCAGCAAAGCGCTTTGTCGTTTCACATGCGGCGAATCCCGCGGCGCCGTCAAAACTTATCGTAAGAAAAAAACAAATAACTAGAACTATACATTCCAGTCGCATTCGTTCGGTCGCGCGCGTACCCAACAAAAATAGTTGTCTTTTTTTTTTTTTATGTGGCACAATGCTTTCTTAATGTCCTCGGGAAAATACATGACCCATGAAACACAAAATATAGCGGGAAAAGACGAGAATTTAGCCGCCAGCAGCGTTTGGAACTGCGCCTACGCAGGCTGCGCCTATTGAAATCACAGTCCACTCGGTTAGGGTTAGGAGGGACGCCGGTGAGAGTCTAGCCTCAAACTCAGTGACTGGGCTCGAAAGCGGTTTGTTGCCCCTGGGGTCGAGTGTTTTTTGGAAAAGTGTATTAGCTGGAAATTTTCTGCCACTCTCTGGGGCTGTGAGGAGCCTCTCAGCGCGGTTCTCTGCCTACGTTTTTCCGGTTTTGCATTCGACGTTTCCTCGCTCCTCTTGAAAGTTTCCACTTAATTTTTTTTATGCCTGCTGCGTACCCTTTTTGTGTTATCTTCCATTGTGAGAAATAAGGCTGGTAAGTGCCTGCCATTCCAGCAGTTCTGCTCGACATTCACGGGAAACGAAGGAGGTGAAGGACGTCGAACGACCCTCGACGCGATTTTGCGAACATTGTTCTGCCCCCACCCAGAGTAATCCGCGTAGAATCCTCAGTCATCTCCAAAAGTAGTTGTCCGGGTTGAAGTGAGAAACGGGTCAGTCGCGTTTGTTTCTTTGCCATGGTGTGGTTGTGAAAAAAGGAAGCTCTCCCCAAAACGTGCCCCAAAACGAAGTCATCTCGGATTCCGTCCGATCGTCAAGATGTGACTGTCGTCGACTGTGACTGTGTTATTTGAGATCATTCTCGAATAAATTCTTTTCGGATAACGCTGCATTGTGTGGTACGTACGATATATTGTTCGAATGTTAACACTTCCTCAATTGTATGTCCGTGTCCTGTCCATCGGTAAACACGTTATTTGTTAGCGTGAAAAATGCATCCCTTTCGGCCCTCTTTTGTTGCAATTTATTTTTGACAGCAAAGCGCTTTGTCGTTTCACATGCGGCGAATCCCGCGGCGGCGTCAAAACTTATCGTAAAAACAACAACAAAAAACTGGAACTATACATTCCAGCCGCATTCCTTCTGTCGTACCCAACAAAATAGTTTACAGCTTTTTTTTTTTTTTTTTTTTTTTTTAATGTGGCACAATGCTTTCTTAATGTCCTCGGGAACATACATGTACCATGAAGCACAAGATATAGCGGGAAAAGACGAGAATTTAGCCGCCAGCAGTGTTTGAAACTGCGCCTACGCAGGCTGCGCCTGTTGAAATCACAGTCCACTCGGTTAGGGTTCGGAGGGACGCCGGCGAGAGTCTAGCCTCAAACTCAGTGACTGGGCTCGAAAACGGTTTGTTGCCCCTGGGGTAGAGTGTTTTTTGGAAAGGTGTATTGACACCACCACAACGCTTGCAACGCCACCAAGGGTAAAGCTCATAACCACGCCTGCCTTGCTACTCCACGAACGCGGAAAATCTTTTCTTTCTGTTTTTGTTTGCGCCGGATATCACATGACGCATCGCGCTCTCCGTTCGCTTCTCTTCGAGCGCTTGCTCGAGTGCACCGTTTGGAACGAAAAATATAGCCAGTCGTTCAAAATACAAACGTGCGATTATCATTTACGGTTATTATCCCTCATACTTGATTCACTTCCAAACGAAATTTGAATATTTCCATTTTTGTTTCCGTACCCCTTTAAAGAACACAACTGTGATGATGATTTAATGAATGATGATCATGAAGTAATTTTGACTAAAGAGAGTGACCACAAGGGTATACCTGAAAGAATCACTAACAATGATGAAACCTAGAAATCTATTAGTGCCTTCCCTGTGTTTTGATATTGAGTGGAAGGAGTTTCTTGGCCTATATTTTTGTTAGAAAAAGGTGTGATGCGTCCGTCTGTTTTTTTTTTAAATCTTGATGTTGTGCATATTTTTTATTTCCTAGGTTGAAAGCTCAAGGCATTCCCTGTTTGTTCAATCACATTTACCCAAGTGTTAGTAGGTTGCTTTTTTATGTTTACTGTCCTTGGGTATGTCAGGGGTTGTGAACAGTAAAACGCTGTAAGGCCCAGGAAGGAATTCCCTTCGTAAAGTGGTGGCAAGCAGAAGAGAAATTGTAAAGACTCACTTCATGTCTTCTCCTGCGTTTTCTTTTTTGGGTCGCCTATTCATTTTTTGCCCATCAGTACTCAGCTGCGATTGATACTTCTCTGCGTTTGTGTCATCCTTCAGAGAACCCGTCTTTAATAAATTATGTGTTTAGCCTGTTTAGCTAGCTTGCACCCTCCTTTTTGTTTTTGTCCACTAATAATTGACTGTAGGATTCAACTGCAAACACGGTGTTAATGCATACTAATAAACAGCAGCATACTTTATTGAGTAGTGCTGATGATTGGACTAGTTAGGAGCCAATTATTGAAAAGAAATCATGAAGAATATGGGAACGAAGGATATGAACACAACACAGCGCTGTGTTGATCTCCTCCTTCTTGTCCGTGCCATTCACATTCCATTTTTTTAATAACACATTTATTAATAATTTTCTGCTTGGTATCATCTGCATTTGGGTTTACTGGAACGACCCACCTGCTATTGCATTCACTTTAGGGCAGCTCCCCCCTTCCTCATGGTGCCATCGTTCAGGAAGTGCAAGGCGGGTGTCACTCTCACTCTTGTGGTTCAGTTCCCCAGGTTCCCATGTGTTTCAAGCTGCTAGCCAAACTGAGTCAGGCTTTCCAGCCCTGCTGGAAATGTCAATTCCACTCTTTTAGACGTAGACACCCACATTTTGCATGTACGTGAAAGAAGCTCTAACAGAGAGGAAACAAAATGATTGGCCTTTTTTTAATGCATCCTTTTCTTTTGCTGAGAACATACATAAACGTTACACGCTATTGTACATACAGTGGTGAGGCTTAATTTAGGAAGAGCAATTTTTTTCGTATAACTTTTATATAAAGAAAAAACTCAATATAATAGGTCGGGCATAAATGGTTGCTATGAACTGCCCTATACGTTTACAAATTACCTGATATCATCAAAAGAGTAGAGTAGCATAGGGCTGCACTGCACTAATTATGACTTTGTAACCAATTAACAGTTGGCATCTATTTGTTTATTACTATTGGCTATTATTCTTTGAAAGGAAGAATAACCGGGCGAGTTGGTACTGTGGTAGTCTTAGAACTCCATCAAATATTCAGGTTTGACATTAGTTAATTTTTTCCGCCTTTTTTCATGTTTTTGCTTTTTCTAGCTGCTCTGATTTTTGTAAGGGCTTTCGCCACTACTAAAAAACATGACATCTATACTCCTTTTATGTTTTGCATCACACAATCGTAAACGTAAAAAGTGTGCCAGTTCGGTAAACGCGAAGAGACCTAATTTCCGAGGGTAAAAGCTCTAAAACAACGGACAAGTAAAAGAAACGAACAACACAGGGCGTTGTTTGTCTGTTGTTTTCAGCGCTTTTACCCTCGAAAATATGACGAAGAGACCGCGCGTCTCTACGTCACAGGCATTAGCTTATGCAAAAAATCATGCTGCATGCTCGCTCTTGTAACGTTTTTCTCGCTCCCGCTTTATGAAACAAATCGGTGGCGAGCGGCTGTTAGGACAAGACGTCAGAACTAGCATGACCTGTGATTAACACTTTGGGACGGCGACTGCATGCTTGAACTGCCGTCAGACGGCACCTGAACGCTCCGCACAAGCGTCGTCGGACGAGCGCCGCACGACGGCGCCCAGAACATACCCACGGTTCCGCCGCACGGGAATCTTTCTCACACTGCGGAGCGAGCCACAGCGTTTGAAGAGGTTACGCTCTTTTCAAATAACGAAATAACACAGGGCAGATGCATAGTTAGAATCAAGCATAGCTTAGCAAGCACACGGTACACGACAAAGTTTGAAACAGCAGCCCACTTCGCAGAAACAAAAGAAAGTTGCTTACCGGCGTTTGCACGAGTCGTGCCTGGGCGGTTCTGAACTTACGGCCGTTGGCAAGACGCAGCGTCTCCCAGCTCTCAATCGTCGATTGCTATTCTTGAACACGGTATTCGTAAGGAAGATATCTAAAATATCCACTGAAACGGCTAAAACGTAAAAAAAAGGGGATTTCCGAAACCTCTTAAATTCAACGACCATTCAACCGAGCCCAACGGAAGCTGATTGCAATAGCGATTGCCTTGCGCAGTCTTCAAGAGTCTCTTTTCCTTTTTATTTATTGCTATTTTTTTAGAACGATGCTAAGCAAATTATTATTATATTAGTAATTATAAGAATGTCTTAAGAATAATAATGTAAAACATTACAAAAATTGAGTAAATCTTAGGTTTTGTTTAAACTTTAGGTTGTTTCTTTTTTGTGTAAACCGAAACCGAAACTAACTTAAGCAGCGTTTCCTTCGTCGTAATTGTTTGCGTGTGTGTGCGTGTATGGCGCGTGCGTGTTTGTGCGCGCGCGTGTGGATGCGTCCGCGTGCATGCGTGTTTGCGTCTCTGGTTGTGCGTGCGTGTGCGTCTGCGCGCGGGCGTGGGTTTGCGCGTGTGCATGCGTGTGTACGTGCGTGCGCGCGTATATGAGTGCGACTGCGAGCGCGCAAGCGTCTGTTTGTGCGTTCCATCGCACTGCGCCCGCAAGAAGAACAATTGGATGTCCCTGGACACTGTTAAAAGACTAACTTATTATTATTATTATTATTATTATTATTATTATTATTATTATTATTATTGTTGTTGTTATTGAAACATAGCCC
This sequence comes from Ixodes scapularis, assembly GCF_016920785.2. Lineage (NCBI taxonomy): Eukaryota > Metazoa > Arthropoda > Arachnida > Ixodida > Ixodidae > Ixodes > Ixodes scapularis. Next base: position 174,221,250 of record NW_024609857.1, on the reverse strand, counting down.
TGAGTCTTTAGACACAGGGCCCTAAACTTTTCTATAGCTGGCTCCAGCTGTATCTATAAATTTCTAAGGCCGACCATGCAAAGCTACAGGGGGTGATAGCCTGCCATTGAATTTCCCATAGACGACCATAGACCATTTTTGTATGGGATGTCTCGGACTGATTTATTATGGGATTTGCCTCTTTATGTGTGTGAGTTTTTTGCATGTCACCATATTCTCAAATGAATATTTTACTCAGGTTGACATGGTCATGTGACAGGTTGTAGCAGCATGTCATGAATATTTATCACACATTTTCACTATATTTTGATTTCATGTTGCCAGATATAAACTCGAGACTAACTGATTTTTTTACTGTACACTTCCATCAATAAATATTTGTAAAAAATGCTAGTATAGAGCATTTCACCCTACTTTGCAATTTCTGAGCATGGAGTGATTTGTAAGAAAATGAAATATGAACTGATATATAAAATTTTGATTGCAAAGATAAAAAGTGAATGCAAAAGAGGCACTTTATTATCAGCTATTTGCATGAATTACAACTGACATTATAAAAAACTAGACTGCTAACAACTGTTGCCTTTCAAGCAGAAATCTTACTTGCACATTATGGAACGAGCCATATATAAGCTTTCCAACACCATATCACATTATCTATTTAGCACCCTCTTCTACACCCTTCTCACATTCTTCACTAAATGTAGGGTGTAACACGAAACAGCACCCTTTTCGTTAAAATTATGATGTTGTATTCCTAGTTGTTAGCGTGTTAAAAGGGTGCAACCGAGGATGTAATTTGCTACAACACCCCTTTTACACCCTTCAAGGTGTAAAAAAATTTACTGTGTAGTACGGCCGAGCATCACTGGCGTCAATCACCACGATAGCGTCAATAGCGTCACGGCGTTGCCCACCACCCGCCAACAACCACGTTGTTAACAACAAAACCAGCGTTCTGCACATCTAGGTCGAGATGTTCATTTTCTTTTTCTTTTACGTGTGGTTCAATTTTGAACGTTTCCGTTGCGGTTTTAACCGAAGCTGTTAGCTTTCGTTGGCTCAGGAAATCAGTATCCTAGCACCTATATAAAACATTACTGAGACTAGCTTAAGTTTAATCAATATATGAGAGACGTCTTGTTTAGGCTCTTCCAAAACACAAAGCCTGAAATATCCAATCTTATCCGATTCAAGCACAAGCTGATTGGGAAGCGTGGCTAGCGTGGCAGTTTACTAAGCTGAGTGCATTGATACGCCTATAGGTTTTTAAGGTAGAGAACGGGGCTTATGGTCGGTGTACAAGTATACACTGGCTGGGTAACGGAGGGCGCGTCTTCCAGGAAAGGGGAGCATGTGCGCCCGATGTACCCGACTACAACTTTTTTTTCTTCGAGTGCAGTTGGGAAGTAAATATGTGGAGCACTAACCGAAAAATCGCGGATGTGGTATTCGCGCTAAAAGTGCCGCGCAGCGACACAGCGGTATTGTTAGCGCGAAAATGACGTGGGCGCTGTTTTCGTATTTTATTTTCATAGAACAACGACGGGCACAATATCTTTCCACTTCTGGCAATGTTCCAAATGAACATATCACATGACAGTGCTAGTCTAACGGGAAAAAAAAACTAAATAAAACGGTGATCGTTTGCTTGCGCTAACAGTGTTCGCGCGATGCACGCACTAATATCCTGCCAACCACTCGCTCATGATGCTTCTCTCGCTGCCCGTCGTTGTGCCAAAGTTTCGTCAACGCGATGAAAGTTTAGATTATGGGTGTCCCTGCGGCGAAACTGAAAATCAGCACTTTTAGCCAAACACTTGCTGGCCGTGTTTATGTCCCCGGCGGCCAAGTTGAAAATCAGTACTACTGGCCAAACACTCGCCGGCCGTGTTTATGTTTCCGGCGGCCAAGCTGAAAATCAGCACTGCTGGCCAAACACTTGCCGGCCGTGTTTATGTCTCCGGTAGCCAAGCTGAAAATCAGCACAGCTGGCCAAACACTCGCCGGCCATGTTTATGCTTCCGGCGGCCAAGCTGAAAATCAGCACTACTGGCCAAACACTTGCCGGCCGTGTTTATGTCTCCGGCGGCCAAACTGAAAATCAGCACTTCTGGCCAAACACTTGCCAGCCGTGTTAATGTCCCCGGCGGCCGCGCTGAAAATCAGCACTGCTGGCCAAACACTTGCCAGCCGTGTTTATGTCTCCGGCGGCCAGGCTGAAAATCAGCACTTCTGGCCAGGCGCTTGCCGGCAGTGTTTATGTCTCCGGCGGACAAGCTAAAAACAGCTAGTTTGTGGCCGGACTCTTGCCGGCCTTGTTTATGTCTCCGGTGGCCAAGCACTTAAAGTGGCCAAGCTGTCCAGACACTGGCCAACCGTCGGCCGATCGAAATTCACTTTCTTGTGCTGCTTGGGTGGCCCCCTTGTCATAGTAGAGTTTCGCCTTGAGTTGCGCCCTCTGCATGTTTGCCTCTACTACCTCCTGCGTCTCATACAAGCGATCTAGCAGCTTTAGCACATACTCCACCACCGTCGGGTCTTCCCCGTGGCCCTCCCATGATTCGCGAAGCATGCGCAATGGTGAGCGCAGCGAACGCCCATACACGAGCTCGGCCGGGCTGAAACCCGTGGCCTCGTGTGGCACGGTGCGCAGGGCAAACATGGTGGCCGGCAGACAAGCCTCCCAATCTGTTTTCTGCTCGAAGATCAATGCGCGAAGAACTCGCTTAAAGACGGAATGCCATTTCTCTACAGAGTTTGATTGGGGGTGGTACACTGAACTGTGGACCACGCGAATGCCACATTTCTCCAAGAAAGTGCCTGTGAGAGCGCTAGTGAACACGCTGCCCTGGTCCGATTGAATTTCAGCGGGAAATCCGATTCGCGCAAAGACAGACAGGCGTCCACTATCTCCGCCGAACTCAACTCTTTCAGAGGACATGCCTCCGGGAACTTTGTTGCGGGGCACAGTAGAGTGAGCACATACCTGTACCCCGATTTGCTCGTGGGCAGTGGACCCACTGTGTCTATGACCAGCCGGCGAAAAGGCTCAGTGATCAGCGGGACGAGCCTCATCGGTGCTTTTTTCTTATCGTGTGGCTTCCCTATCCGCTGGCACGTGTCACATGATCTTACGAAGTTTTCCGCGTCGCGAAAACATCCTGGCCAGTAATATTCCTGAAGCAGCCTGTCTTTGGTTTTCTTTATGCCAAGGTGGCCCGACCAAGAGCTCCCGTGACACAACTCCAAGAGATCCGAGCGGTACTTCTGAGGCACGACCAATTGGTCGAGGTTCCTTCCTTTACGATCTTTGTAAAGGCGATAGAGTACTCCGGCCCTCATCTGATACGAGATGTTCCGCTTACTGATTCCCTCTTTCGCGGTGTCGTACAGTACAGTAAGGCTCGGATCACTCTTTTGTTGCTGCATCAGAACCTCTCGGTCTACCTGAAGCAAGGTCTGAAAACTACGCGAGGAAGGGGAAAGCAGAAGCCCCCTGTCGTCCCCCGTTTCGCAGTCCGCCCCAGCGTCTCCGTCTACCCCCTCCGTGTTTTGGCTTTCCGGGGGTTCTTTGGCCGCGCCTCCGCGTTGCGTCGGCATCGTTTCAGTTTTGTTGGCAGAAGTAATCTCCTCTTTGTCGGAGGGAGACGGACCGTCCGAGGTCGATCTACACCTCGGTGACACTTCCTCCTCTCCCCGACTCACTACCTCTGCGGCTATTTGGCGCGCTTTTGCCCTCGTGAGTGCCTGCACTGCCCTTTCGCTAAAAACGAGGCCCCTCTTCCGCAGTATCTGATCTGATTTGTTCGAAAACAAATACGGGCAACTAAGCGACAAATTCCGAGAAACAGCTGCTTCGGTCTCTAGTTTCCCAAAGGGACCCTCTACACTGACGCGAGCAATGGGGAGGCAGACTTTCTGGTCTTCGACTGCCTGCTTAATCCAGGCACACTCCCTCGTGTAGTCCCCGGGCTTAACCAATGACGGGTGCATTACATCTATGGTTGCCGCGCTGTCGCGAAGAACGCGGCAAGGCCTTCCATTTACTCTCATGTCATGCACGTAGGGCTCCAGAAGCCTCATGTTCTCATCGTCATCGGCGTAATGAAAGACGACTTTTGGTTTCCGGCAACTCGCCGCGATATGGCCACTTTCTTGGCAGTTATAGCATACAAGCGGCTTGCGTTTTTCAAACGCCTTTTTTTCTTCGGGTTTTCCCTTCTCATTGAACCTGGGCTCTTTAGAGCCGTCCTCGTTTGGAGGCTTTCCTCCGTGTCGCCTACCTTCCCCATAGCTGTCTTTGCCGGCCTTTGCCGCATGCCATTTGCCGGCTCCATAGGGCTTATTAGGCTCCCCTCTAGCTTCCCTCTTGAGCGGGCGCTCCTCTCCCGCTTTTCTGCGTGAAGCGTACTCCTCGGCCAGCTCCCCCGCCCTCTCGACGGTGTTCACATCAGGCTTGTCCTGCAGCCAGAACCTCACAGCGTCCGGGAGGCAACGGTAGAACTGCTCGAGGGCCACGCATTCTACAACCTTATCGTGCTGCCCGTAGACGTCCGCGCTTTTTAGCCACTCAATCAAATTTGCACGCAGGTCGTATGCGAGCTCCGGATATCCCTGCTCTGGTTTCTTTCGCATGGTACAGAATCGCTGGCGAAAGGCCTCTGTTGTGAGGCGATACTTGCGGAGCAGGCTCGCCTTTACCTTTGCGTACTCTTCGGCGTCCTCCCTGCTCAATCGCGCGACCACGTCCGCGGCCTCACACGGGAGGAGCGTCAGCAGTCTTTGCGGCCAAGTTTCTCGCCCGAAACCCATTTTCTCGCAGGTACGCTCAAAGTTCACCAGAAAGAGACCAATGTCCTCTTCTACTTTGAAAGGCTGCATAAGCTTCGACATTTTGAAACCCTCGACTGTCCCTTGACTGGAGCGCTCCGAGCTAGCCTGCCCGCTGTCGAGTTTCTTTTGCTCCACCTCAAGTTTTTGACGCTCAATCTCGATCTCCTTTTCTTTCAAGTCCTGTTCCCGCTTATTGAAATCGAGTTGCTGCTGTTGAAAATCGAGCTCCCGTTGTCGTTTGATTGCTCTTTTCTCGACCTCTTCCCAGCTCTCCAAGATCTCCTCATTTTCAAAACCTAATGCACGAATCTTATCAATGAGCTGCTGCTTTTTGGTAGTTTTTGCTACTTGAAGTCCCAATTCCTCTGAAAGCTGGAACAATTCCGGTTTCTTTAATTTTTCCCACTCCATGCCTGCCATGAATGCCACTCACGCTCGGGATATCTCTCTACTGAGAAGTATTATCAAACACTCTTCTCTAGTAGCCCCCTAAGTTCGCCAAAACGTCACTGACAAATTCCTAGCTAAGGAACGACACTTGGCGATTTCCCGAACGAAATGAACACTCACCGACCTCCAATGTCCGATGCTCGTGAGACCATCTCCACCGCTGCCAACCAGTTGTTTTGACCGAGCGGGGTCCGTGGTGGTGGAGGGGCGACTCGAGCCAGGCACTGGGCTGGAGCTCAGCGGGAACAACGATGAGCCGCGATCTCTCTCGAAAAGTACACTGTTTATTTACATGATGTACAGTTGGTTCAAGACCAGAGAAGATATTTGCTTGTCAAAGTTCGCTCATTTTAAACACTTGGTTCTCCCTAGGTCCCTAGGTAGGGACCCCTGCATCGGCGGATAGTCGGCCAATCACAGAAAGGTGTCTAGTTCAAACACCGCCCCACATTCCACTATTACGCACACTGAGCCGCCGTAAACACTTCACCGTCGGTCTAGACGGCTCCGAGAGTCTCACCAAAACACCGGCTCGTTGGAATTCACGCAGCTGGTCAAAACACCGTCCGGGGCCGAGACGTGACGTGCCGACATTCGACTCTTCGTGTCTACGCGTTGAATGAAGGCGTCCTGATGATTTCATCGCCCTGGATCGTGCCGTGGGGTGAAACCTGAGACGTTGTTTTCTCTCTTCGGAGGCTATGTCCAGACCTGCACACGGTAAAGTCTGGCTATATCACGGCGCCCGTCTGGTGCGTCCGCGGGGCAGGCGTGCTTCCGAAGCGATGCTTGCGCCAGGCTCGCTGAGTCAGATGACCTTGAACCCGCGGAAGGCGCTCGACGAAAACAAACGGCCAGATGTAGACATTGTGAACATGGTCCGGGGCCCATTCATAACAGTACTAACGGGACGTCGCCAATTCGACACACGATACACAGTCGAAATCCGAGCTTGATAATCACTGCTGGACAAAGGGACATTGTTTTGATTTTGACAATGCGGCGACATTTGCATGTGAGCAAATATGGGAACCGGGGAAGATCGTGGGGTCGTGGTATATGGGTCATGACTCCACGGCGTGCAATGTCAACAGCGGGCCCCTATTGAAAATTTACGGAGATATTTTGGAAGGGCAGACTGGGTGACCTCTCTTTACCGTGGCCAGTGTATACTGAATATGCCACCCGTGTAAGTGACGAAGCCTCAGTTCGTCTTTGCTATTCGTTTTGTTATGTCAATCGGGAGTAAAACTTATCGAAATACGAATAACGTGTCCGCTGCTGTCTTTTTTCACTCTTCTGTCGCTCTGTTTAGATCCCACCGTTTGTACTGCTTAATATGTGCCTGGCTGCAATACCGTATGCGAATTCCGAGAAGCTTGTGGAGAGTGTCTCTTGGGGCATTTCTAGCACCCGTATTGAACAACGGGCCTGTCTTAGCAGCCAGCTTTATTACGCTACACCTGCCGCCATGCATCGTTGGAACCGTTTGGTATTTATGCGCTTGCGACAACCCTCTACGTTTCGCCCAAACCGAGCACGAAACAGCGCGAGGTGTCTCGTTCACTGGCGCCTGCTTTGTGTGGACTATGGTTATGGTGGTGTCACGCATGCGCGGAACGTACTGTAAGATAGGTCTATTTAAGTACCTAGATTTTGAGACGGCAGCAGGCGACATGAGGGTTTGGGCACGTTTCTTATTAAAAATAAGACGTCTCGCGATACTAATTGAAAACATTAGTGGATTAGCGAATTTCGTTCACTCAACACGACAACACAGATCGCTTCAATGAAAGAGTTCTCTATCAATGACCTATTTTTTATATAAGAGCTCAATCAAATAACGGGCTGTAAAACTATATTTGGGAATAATTGAGGCTAGCTTGAAACTGCACTAATTTGATGAAGGTTTCTTTTTTTTTTGTTTATAGTGATTACGGAATGTGATTGTCGAAATAGTAACTGCAACGGTCATGAACGTCCAGACGGTTGCTGAAGTTAGAATTGCCGAAAGACGAGTTAAGATTACTGCTAGTAAAGTGAAATAGCATGCCTACTCACCCGTTTTTAAAAGGTATTAAAAATCATCCACAAAAAAATAACAGTAGAAAAATCCAAGAATGGAAACGACCATTATGAACATGATTGTTGATGCATGTAATTTGATAACGGCCGCTGACAGACACCTAAACTGTTTCAAAAATCCCCAAGACGTTTTGCGAAATGTAGCAATTACACAGCAGGCATGGGGAAAAAGACAGCGATGGAAAATATTCATTTCACCGATCGTTCTAATGACCGATATTGACGGTTTCGCACTTTTTAGTCATTGTAAGTTAAACTGGCTGGTTGCTTCCTCAAGGAATGAAAAACATATTGATAAACTAAAGGGTGGACAATACGCCGCCTGTCAAGCTTTTAATTAAGCCACTGATAGATTTCGTTCCGTGGGAATTTACGGCCCATAAAACGCACTAGCAACCTGTACATTCGCATTTCCAGCAGTACCGCGAGGCACAAGAACGAAGGAAAATAATCAAGAGGGCGGAGTGTTCTTCGTGTTCGCTCCGCCGTCAGCGCAGTGTGACAGGTCGTTCTCACAACAGGCAACAAATCGGCGAACACGGTTGCCGAGTGACAAAACATGCCTCCAAACAGTTGCTACTGCCTCTAAGGGTAAGGGTAGCCGAAAACTTGTTTCGCTCGTGTGAATGAACAGAGTTTTCAAAGTTTTCCTGGATGTGACGGCGCCTTAAAACTTTCCTCCCGTCGCCATCCCCAGACTCCAAGCACGCGCCTTGCACATATGACTGCACAGAGAACTGTGCGCGTGTATAGGCTTAGAATTACGAGGGCCAAAAATTAAAAATGACGGCCCGATTTCATAGCGCCATTGCGCCATTTGGAGAAATGCAGTAATCCCTTTCGCCCCAACCGGGCCGCACATGATGTAGCCTTTAGATGAAAAAAAAAAAAAAATCAGAGATTGAAAGCTAAATGTCCCGGAGCTCAAAACGAAAATGTTACTCCTGAATAATAGTTTGCACAGCATACTTACTAGATGTGATTCCCTGAGATGCACCCCCTGAGCGAGTAATATGAGAAGCACCGACGTTTGTGTAGGAAGTCGCAGAACCTCTTTTGATGTTTAGATTTAGAAATAGGAACTCCTTCCTTTCCGTTCAAACAGATCCTGCAAAAAATGGCACAGAGTCCTGGTGTTATGGTCAGCAAACTTGATTCGGAACATTTTAGCTAGATTGTAGTATATGTAGAGTGCTTCTGGAATATATCTTTCTGCAAAGTGTAACATCATTTCTTGCCGTACAAATCACGTTTTTATATTATATATTTTGTTTCACGGAGGAGCTTTAAGGTTTCGTCTTCCTTTTCCTTCCTGGCAATCAATCGTCTGTTCATATTTTAATTTTTTCTTTTTTCGTGTCGCATTAACTATCACATCCCTATTGAAAATTCTCATTTGTATGAGAAATTTTTGTGTCCAATAAACACATATGAATCATACAAGATATATAAGAACATATAAGAACCATTTGAGAACCAAATAAGAACTATATAAGAACTATACAAGACATATAGGAACCTTAAAGCACCATATAAGAAAAGTGGGAGAAGTTTCTTATACGTTTCCTATATGGATCTCATATATCTTGTATAGTTCTTATATAGATCGTATACAGTTCTTATATGGTTGTTATATACACTTGTATATCTTGTATGATTAATATGTGTTTATTGGACACAATAAATTTCTCATACAAATGACTTTTTTTCACTAGGGATGGGGTCCAGTTCATTGCTTCTTTTTTTGTGTGTTTTCTTTTAAAATAAATATGTTGCGAGTGAGCTCTCTTACATGTCCTTATCTCTTCCTCCGTGTTCTGTGCGCTGTTTTATCATGTCGAGATATTTTGGCTTCAATCAGCAACTCTATCGCTTACAGAAACTAAATGTGTTCTCCAAGACCTAGTCACTGAGACCTAATTGCGCTTAAACGAGCCCAATTTAGTTGCTTCCACCGTTTAATGAGCATAGATCTGGATTTTAATGCCCCCAACATCTGACTTCTAATCATCACAAGACTTTATTTTTCCTTTTCGTGAATGTTTATTGAAGTTTATGAACAAATATTAAATATATAAAGTTCTCAAAGGACAAATGTATATATATATATATATATATATATCATGATGTACGGGCCTGATATAAATCAACACAGCAAAAACAAGTTGAATAAAATCCTAATTCAAAATCACCTCCCCGCCTCCATCGCTTCAATCACCGACTGCGACCGTTTCAAAAGCGCCATTTGCAACCTCTTTTTGTAATCTCCCTGCTGTGTTTATGTTCCTGTTGTATTTTTTTTTGCTTCACCACTCCTCTCTGTAATGCTTCGGCCTTGAGAGTAAATAAATGAAATGAAATGAAATGAAATCGTGATTGAAATCAACTTAATTTTTATTTCCCACCCTGCGCTTAGCGCTCCTCATCCCCCATGTGGGGGTGTCACGTTCAACCGAGACGAACCCCGAAATCAAAGAAACAGGGCGAACATGTTACGAAATTCCATCTTATGTACATATATTTACGTAAATAAACAAAGCAAAAGGCATGAGAAACCGTACCCTCGCTACAGTATCGTTTTTGTCCCCTAGAACAATGTCTCCGCCCCGGGCACTCACGACCTTGAAGTGTCCCTGCTTGTGTGCGCTTGCGGGTCTCTTTACCTGATGACGAACATCATCTTGCCGCTCTGACGAAGGACGCCTCGCTGGTTCACGGTGGACTCCAGGGAGCGGGCCTCGGGTGAGCTTCCTCCAGAGCGTAGCTGAAGTCGCCGTGCTATTCACCGGACCAGCGCTGTCTCGTTCCTCCCCCCCGATACTCGTTCCACACCTCTTCTTTCTTTCTTTGTCACACACCACGTCTCGTTCACCTTCTCGCTGCCTTCTCTTTTCTTCTCCGGTTCACAATCGTGACAATGCCCCCAACGTTCGAGAAATTCATCGTGTGAATTTTCTTCCTCTTCGTTTACACTCGCGTGTCGTTTCGCTGAGTTTCTTTTCTCGGCGGTCATCGCGCGTACACCAGAACCCATCTCTTGTAGTTTCACTCATAGCACCGGGCTTGTCGTCGTAGCATCGCCGTGCACAACAAATGCACCCACTCTTGGCATTGTACTAACCCCACACTGTTTATCAACAGCAACCAGCACATGCATAGCGCCACGTGATTTTCATGCCTCCCGATGAATATCAGAACAAAGCCCCTCAATCGATATGCGATCGCCTGACCTCTCAATCAACACTAAAGGAACATTGTGACTCGTTCTCAGCAAAAAGAAAGAAAACAATTGCAACACAAACACTGGAAACCGCTCCTTTCCTAACATTACATACCCGCGGTAAATTACACGTTTATATCCGGCTCAAGTAATCTGCGGCGACGTTATTTTTTCCTTTTATATATTATATATATGGAAACTGTAGTTAATACATCTTTTCCTGTTAAATCTGCGTTTATTTACACTATGTACAGTTTAAGCCGAAAAGAAGCTAGCCATTGCTCATGGCGTTTTGGAATCAGGCTGTCTCTACTATCGCGGGTGCGCGCGTGCTTTTCTTGAGCCTCGTCTTCGTCTTTCTTGACCGCAATATATATATCATATCCCCCTTCTTGATTAACATCCAGTACATAGTCTTTAAAGTGTGCTGGGTGCTTGATCTGGCGACCCCCTCGGGTAGTCCTTGAACCGGGGTCTGCCTTGACGTCCGCGTTGTCGTCCACGGTGTCTCTGTCCTGGACGTCCGTATTATTGTCCACGGTGTCTCTGTCCTGGACTTCAGCATTATTGTCCACGGTGCCTCTGTCCTGGACGTCAGCATTACTGTCCGCAGTGCATCTGTTCTCGGGCTGTGTCATTTTTAACTCGTCTATGTCCTCCGTGGCTGGGTAGATTAAGAATGGCGAAGCTTTTTCTTTGCACTGTAGAGTTTCCAAGTGTGATCTTCTGGGGCGAATATGATCAACGTGTCGCCGCTGAAGTTTTCCGTCCTCCGTTCTTGTTTGAAAGGATCGAATACCTAGCGGTTTCATGATTACCGCGGTAACCCATGCTGGTCTTCCACCGAAATTTCTCACGTAGACGGTTTGGCCTGCCGAGTAATCTGCCGTTACTCCGTCCGTCGGAGCTTCTCGGTCTTCGCTTGTCGACGAGCTTTGATTCATGAGATCGAGTGGTGTGGCGATCCGTCGGCCGAACATTGCTTCGGCGGGTGTTTTCCCCGTGGAGGTTGAAACTGTCGTATGCTGCCTGAACAAAAACCTGGCGATTCTACACTGGATTGTTCCTTCTTTGAGTTTCAGGAGGGCCTTTTTTGTTTCGCCCACCATACGCTCCGCTTGCCCGTTTGTGGCCGGATGATATGGGGCGCTGGTGTAGTGTTTGATGCCGTTTCTCGTTAAGAACTCATCCATTTCGTTCGACACGAAATTTGGTGCGTTGTCAGAGAAAAGGATTCTGGGTACTCCAAAAGTTGCAAAGGTGGAGCGAATGGCGTCGATGATGCGTGTAGACGTCGTGGAGTGCATCGGCTTCACCTCCAACCACTTCGAGTAAGCGTCGACGACGATGAGGTACGATATCCCGTCGATTGGTCCGGCGAAGTCGATGTGAATTGTCTCCCAGGGTCGAGTGGCAGGTGCCCAGTCAGGCGTTGGTACCGGAGACTTGGCCCGATGATGTTGTTGGCACGTCTCACACGCAGCTGCGGTTGCTTCGATGTCTGCGTCAAGCCTCGGCCACCAGAAATGGCTCCGAGCGGTACTTTTCATGGCAACAACACCCGGGTGGTTGGCGTGCAGCATTTTCAAAGCTTGCTCGCGTGCTGCTTTTGGTAAAACAACACGTGCCCCCCACGTCACACTGCCGTTGTGTGTTGCTAACTCGAGTTCTCTGCACTTGTACGGTGCGAACTCGTCTCCTGTCCAGCTCGTGGTGGTTCCGTCTTGCAGTCCTTGGTAGACTTTTGACAAAACGGAGTCTTCCTTGGTCAGACGAGCGATGTGTTGACCCGTCAAGGGTGGGCACTCCATTGCTTCGAGCATAAGTACATCTCCTGGTGGTGCGGCTTCGTCCTTCATAATTGGCAGTGGTAGACGGCTGAGTGCGTACGCGTTCTGGTGCGCCTTGCCTTGTCGGTAACGCAACTCGTAGTCGTAACAGCCAAGTAGAAGGCACCATCGGGTCATGCGTGGTGACAGCATTACCGGAATCTGTCGACCTTGGCTCATTATCCCCAGAAGTGGCTTGTGATCGGTGTACACGGTCACTTGTCGCCCGGCGACGTACTGGTGGAAATGTTTCATGCCAAAGATGATGGCTAGTCCTTGCTTATCCAGCTGAGCGTAATTACGTTCGCTTTTGCCCAGTGTTCTGGATGCGTAGGCAATTGGAGCTTCTTCTCCGGCGTCGTTCAGCTGCGACAGAACTGCCCCAACACCGTATGGTGATGCGTCGCAAGACAAAACAAGTTTCCGCTTGTCGTCATAGTGAGCGAGCAGGGGTGCTGAACTAAGCAGCACCTTCAGCTCTTTGAAAGCCTTGTGCTCTTCGTTCCCCCAGTGCCACTTGGCGTCTTTGTCAAGCAGTCGATGCAGCCTTTCGGCGGTGAAGGCCCTGTTCCGCAGAAAACGACTGTAGAAGCTCAGCATTTCAAGAAAGGCTTGGAGCTCCTTTTTGTTGCTCGGTTCCGGGGCTTCCGTGATGGCCTTTACCTTCTCGGCGGTTGGTCTCACTCCATTAGCGTCAACGTGGTAGCCTAGGAATTCTATCGCTGGAACCCCGAATTTGCATTTGGCTTGGGAGACCCGAAGTCCGGCTTCCGCGAGGCGTTGAAGAACGGCTTTCAAGCGTTCTAAGTGTTGCTCTTCAGTTGCCCCTGTGACCATTATGTTGTCAAGGTATGCTCCCGTGCCTTCGATGCCTGACAACAGCGTGTCCATGAACTGTTGAAACAGCAAAGGCGCAACCAAAATTCCGAAAGGAACTCGTTTAACGCGAAAGAGCCCCATCGGTGTCGTTACAGTCAGTAACTCTGCTGTGGCGTCGTCCACTTGCAATTGCTGGTACGCTTGTTGCAGATCTATCTTCGAGAAGATCTTTCCTCCCCGTACGATGGACAACAGATCTGGTGCTGTGGGAAGCGGATATGCGTTTGCCTTGAGTGCCGGGTTGACCGTGCACCGATAGTCCCCACATAGCCGTAGTGTACCGTTCTTTTTTCGGACGATGACTAAGGGTGTTGCCCAGGACGACGACTTTACCGGCTCCAAAATGTTCTGGGCCTGAAGCTTGTTCAGCTCTTCATGTACTGCTGTTCGCAGAGCGAAAGGCACTGGTCGACTCTTCAGGAATTTTGGAGCTACGTCCTGCTTGAGGTCTATGTGTAGCGGTTCGCCGACATGACGATCGAGCTGTCCCTGGAACACCTGCTCATGGGTTCTCAGTAGATCTTCCAGGTTTGGTGGAGACACTGAGTGTACGCCGGAAACCTTGATGTTCAACGCAGGAAACCAGTCCCGACCAAGCAGACTTGCTCCCTTTCCGTTAACCACGTAGAGGTCCAGACGAGCGTCTTTGTCCTTGAATCGTACGTTGACCGGCACCTTGCCTGCTAGTTGCATCTTGTCTCCAGCCCAGACGCACAAGGAGAGGTCGCAAGGTTCTAGCTTAGGAGGTCGTCCCTGCCAAAGACGTTTGTATGTTTCGGAGCTGATTATGGAGTGGGAAGCTCCGGAATCCACTTCCATGTCGAGGTGTCGTCCGTTCACGAGTAGCTCCGCGATGACCCGCGAGGTGTCTCCCTGGGTAACGCTGTTGACAGCAAAAAGATCACCATGCGTCTCATGCTCTGTTGCGTCCGCGTGATGCGTGCGACACTTCGATTCCTCTTGGGACTTGCGCTGGGCTCTGCGTTTGAAGCAGGCCTCTTCCAGATGACCTTTCTTGCGGCAAAATGTGCAAGTTGCTTTGATATGCCTGCAGACATCCGGCGAGTGCGAGCCTGTGCAGCGGAAACAAGGTTTCTTCGCCGTTTTTCCGCCCTTGGAGGTCTTGAATGTGGAGGTGCTCTGGACCTTCCCTTCTTTTTCACCTTGAATGTGACGTTGCTGGCTGGCAGCAGACTCGGTAGCCAAGGCAATCGCGTAAGCTCGGTTGAAGGTGATGTGACGTTCGACCAGCAAGCGTTGCTGTAGGCGTGAGTCCTTAATGCCACAGATGAAACGGTCACGGAGCATGACATCTAAAGGCAGAACGGTAGAAAATTCAGCTCCTGGTGTTTGTGCGGCCTGGGCCGCTTGTGTCACCTCGCTGGACGAACTAGCGGTTGTAGCCGTAGTAGTCCTGGCCGGCACGTTAGTCACCGTTCCGAAGTTGCAGTCCGCTGCGATCTTGCGGAGGGCGGCGACGTAATCAGAGATGGTCTCTGCCGGTGCTTGGTTTCGCTGATGGAACTTGAAACGGCTGAGCAGTTCTGCCGGCTTCGGGTCGTAGTGTTCGTTGAGGAGTTTCACAATGTCTCCCAACTCGACTTCCGAAGGCTTTCTCGGAGCTAGTAGAGCCCGTACGGTGTCGAAGGTCGACTCACCGCATGATGTGAGCAGAACTGCTCGCTTCTTCACGGGGCTGGTTATGTCCTTGGCTTCGAAGTAGAACTCAAGGCGTTCCAACCATGAACTCCAGTTTCCTCCGGGGTTAAATCGCGGAATTCGTCCGTGAGAGCCGTAGTCTTCCATCTTCAGGGTTCGCGAAACTCCCTCGTCGCCAATTAATACATCTTTTCCTGTTAAATCTGCGTTTATTTACACTATGTGCAGTTTAAGCCGAAAAGAAGCTAGCCATTGCTCATGGCGTTTTGGAATCAGGCTGTCTCTACTATCGCGGGTGCGCGCGTGCTTTTCTTGAGCCTCGTCTTCGTCTTTCTTGACCGCGATATATATATCAGTAGTCTTCCAGCTTCACACTCCACCTTGTGATGCGACTGTTGTGTTTAGCCTTATTAATGAACACAAGTGGCCGATGGTCTGTCTGTACCCGAAAGTGTTTGCAATACAAAAAAATCTAAAACCTCGCTACCTCCCACACTGGCGCTACGCCCATTCTCTTTCTACTGTCGGAAAATTCTTCTCCGCCTTGCTGAGTCGCACAAGCTACTCGCGCAAGCTACGGGATGCCATACCCCGTCTCTCTCTTGCAGTAATACCGCCCCTAAACTCATGTCAGAATCATCAGTGCGCAAAGTGAATTCCTCCTCTGCAATCGGAGCCATCGAAATGGGTGGCTCGGGTGACAACTACTTTAGGAAAGAGAAGGCTGCTTCGTGCTCCTCTCCCCACTTAACCCCATTACTTGCCGCCTTCTTCGTCAGATTTTTCAGAGGAGCCACTACTTCTGCTTAGTTTGGTATAAATTCCCGGTAAAATCCCGTCAGCGACAAAAATAACCTAACCTGACGTTCCATCGTTGGTCTGGGTGCGTCTGGTATTCGCGTAAGGATCTCTTGCCTTCGTGCGATAAACCCCAATCCTATTCGGTCTCCCAAAAAGCTTATCTGTCGGAATCCAATTTCACACATTCTCGACTTTATTGTAATGCAGGCAGCGCGCAACCTGACAAATTTTTCTTTCAGCGCGTCGAGGTGTTCTGCCCACGAGTTTGTCGCTACCAGTATCCCAGGTAGCACACCATGTCGGCCGATACTGGGATTACGTCGGCCAGTACCGGGAGCTGTACGGCGGATCCCGGCCAGGGACGCCGGTAAGAAACCGATCCCGGCCGATATCGGAGACTCGTTGTCTAAACTGGCCAGCGCCAGCCGGAAAGTTCCCGATACCGGCCGACATCGTTTTCTTGCTGTAGTCACCGGCCAGTCTAGCCGTGGAGTTTCCGGTGACTGGCCGATATCGTTTTCTTGCTGTAGCCGCTGGCCAGTCTAGCCATGGAGTTTCCGGTGACTGGCCGACATCGTTTTCTTGCTGTAGTCACCGGCCAGCCTAGCCATGGAGTTTCCGGTGACTGGCCGATATCGTTTTCTTGCTGTAGTCACTGGCCACTCTAGCCATAGAGTTTCCGGTGACTGGCCGACATCGTTTTCTTGCTGTAGTCAGCGGCCAGTCTAGCCGTGGAGTCTCCGCTGACTGGCCGACATCGTTTTCTTTCTGTAATCACCGGCCAGTTCAGCCACGGAGTTTTCGGTGACTGACGACATCGTTTTCTCGCTGCTTTCACAGGCCATTCGAGCCATGCAAGTTTTGATATGTAACCGACATGGCTTTTTCGCTGATATAGAAACTATATGATGGTTACAAATGACCGTTAGGTTGGACATGTCTTCAATATGCTAAAAGGTGACACCTAATATTACCCTTGGCTTAGTATTAACGCCGCGTCATCCTTAAACCAGTTAACAAAGGCTTATTTCAGTTTTGCTAAAAAAGACGGGATCAAACGTGGCTGTGGAATGAAAATTCAATTTGGTTGACATCTATTAATTTTTTAGAGAGCAGCTCTTAGACGCCCGTTTCCGGCTTGAGCGGCATCGCCGTCGCAGTCGCCGTCGGCGTAACCGCGCGTTGCATTATGGGAAACGTCCCATAATGCAACGCGCGGGTCTGACTCGTGACCTGCGCGTTGCATTATGGGGCCTTTCCCATAATGACGGCGTGTGCGCGTTGCATTATGGGAAGCGTCCCATGATGCAACGCGCGGTCGGCGACGGCAACGCCAACATCGCCGTCGGCGTAACCGCGCGTTGCGTTATGGGAAACGTCCCATAATGCAACGCGCCGCCTCATTTGTGACCCGCGCATTGCATTATGGGAAGCGTCTCATGATGCAACGCGCGGGTTGGCGACGCCAACGTCGCCGTCGGCTTAACCACGCGTTGAGTTATGGGAAACGTCGTATAATGCAATGTGCAGTCTCATTCGTGACCCGCGCATTGCATTATGGGACGTTTCCTATAATGACATCACAATTGACGTCACATGTGACGTCACAAGGGTCCCGCACGTTGCATTATGGAAAAAGTCCAATGATGCAACGCGCGGGTCACTCGTGACCTGCGCGTTGCATCGTGGCGGCGAAACTTGCTTTCGATGAGTTGGGCATTTTTACTGCGGCACTGCGCTTCCGTAAAAATTTCCACATGTTCTCAACGGCAAGTCTCAGGGCTTACACAGGGTTTTAAAGAGCTTCTTCGACGATTGACTACGAACGAGTAGAAAACGTGTCTTCAGCATGTTGCCGCCAGCCTCCGAAACGCTCCAAAAACGCGATTTTTCAACATGCAAAATCGCCGATCGGTGGCTTCACTCTCGTGCTGCAGCTGCAGCGACCAAGCGGGGATGCGCGATCCAGCCCTTTGCCCAGGCAGATGCCGAGCGCTCCGCGCAAGCGGTCGTTCAAGGGGTATCCACACAAAGGAGAAATCCGCTCCTTTCCTCCGCGGAGCGCGCATCACGTGAGACATACGTCATCCCTTTTTGACGCCTCGTGGCGCCGTTCTCTCGTTCTCCTCCGTGGCGGAGGCGCGGAGGCTTCGTGCTGTCAGCAAGAAAGCTCCGCAGGTGCACGTGGCGGAGCCGGGGACGGAGTTCCTTGAGTTGTTGACGTCACGACATCCGTCCGCGGAGTTCTCCTTCGTGTCCACACGAAGGAGAACTCCGCAGACGGATGTCGTGACGTCAACAGCCCGGGAAACTCCGTCCCCGGGTCCGCAACGTGGACCTGCGGAGCTTTCGTGCTGACAGCACGAAGCCTCCGCGCCTCCGCCACGGAGGAGAACGGGTGAACGGCGCCGCGAGGCGTCGAAAAGGGATGACGTATGTCTCACGTGATGCGCGGTCCGCGGAGGAAAGGGGCGGATTTCTCCTTCGTGTGGATACCCCTTCAGCGGTCGGCCTCAGTAAGCGATCCACCCAGTTGCACGCGCCGCCACCGCTTTCATAGCGTCTGCCCTCGCTTTTTAACAGTTTCGGTTCCCATTGCTATTTTGCTGAAAGCATGAAGTTCTGATCGGAACTTCATGCTTTGATAAAATGTCCTGCCGTCGTGGCGCGCTGTACGTTTTGCAAAGAGGCTGTTAAGCAATACCAAACACGCATGCCGTAAAGCGACCGTCATCTCCGCAGGCGAGTTCCATCTGAGGGGATTCGTCGTATTGTCTTCTAGCAAACGACATACCTAGCTCTTCATTTGAATAGGTGTGCACAACGTCTTCGACGTAACGCCATATCTTGGGCCTCTTCGCTGGCAAGGCGAATGAGTCGGCAAAGACTTCGCCAAGAACGACTGCCTCGTCGTCACTCGAGCTGGAGCTAAGCTGTTATCTTCGTCGCTGTCGCTGATTTCGCTGCTACTGCGTTTTATTAGACGATGTCAGCGCCGCAATATGCTCGGGCCAGTCGGTCCTGACAAGAGGAGCGAAAGCAAGCACAGCAAGAGAGCCCACCCAGCAATCAAAACAAAAAAACAGCGAAACTCCTTCATTTCCCCGCGGCAACGTTGATAACGAAACTGAAATGTTGCGAGTGACTATAGATCGTACTCCCCCGGAAAAGGCTGCGCGGAGAACTACTCCGCGTCCGAGCGGTCTGTCCGAGGAAGACACAGTTTGGGCGGCACATTCGTTTTTTACATCATTCTGCATGATTGTAATCGAAACATCACGTGCACCCTATATTTAACCAGAAAGGGTCGCTACTTCCATAAACCCCTGCGTGCAACACGGCGCACGTTGCTCTTTGGGAACTAGTTGGCCAGGGAGGAGAGTGGCATGGTTTCGGTTTCGATCGGCAGCGTGGACTATTAACGGCCGTGACCTCACGTTGTTTGGTCTCGAGAGCATCATTTTTGGTCTCTAAACTAACCTAAATGGCCAGACCACGAATCTATAGCACAAGCCCGAGACGTATAGCTTGCCTTCACACATGCTTGTTGTATTTTTATACTCTATCGAGCCTTTCTGTTTGCGTTTCGAGATATATGTGAACGAGCCAGTGCTGGGAATCTCGACGCTGCGTAGCTCGGGTATCTTGCTTGTGTACGAGTCGACAAGCTGTAACGACCAATAAGTTTGCATACATCGAGCTCGCACCTATACAGCTGGTCAGGAAGTTTGTTTGTTTATGCGTCCATAGACGAAATAATATTTTTTTGCAACTACTGTTTTTCTTAATACGCCTGAGTACGCGAGGTAAAACTTGGAGGCGCCATTGAAAAGCTCAATTTGAACACACATCTTATCTCTTATCTGTACTGACCCGCAGCACTGCACGAAGCTAAGTCCCCACCCGCTTGCATTCCGCTAATATTCAACATCGCGTATGCACATAAATTTTTTCTGCAATCATATAGGCACATTCCCCCACACAAACCGTTTTAAGAAAGCAAAAGCCGAGCAATTGTGTGAAGAATGTCGCACCGTTCGCCGGAAGTGCGTCGGACGGGCGTGAACCTCTATGCGGTGTGCCAACGGAACGAAATTATTCAAAGCGCATTTGACGGTCGGTAATGGCCGTAATATTTATGTGTTTGCTTTCTTCCTGACTGAGTATGCCGAGATAATTTCAGACACACCGTTCAGACACAAATCTTGGGCGTCAGTGAAAGCTCGTCCAAAAAGGCTTAGCGAAGAGTAGGAGACGCTTGTTAGAGCCTCTGTCGTAGCTAGCCGACCTCAGCGTTTGCGAAAACCTAATCTCCTATCAGCGTAAAATTTGAGTGGGCGATATATGATGACACGAGGAAGACACCATAGTACTTTGTGTGCAGTAATTTGTGTGCAAGGAAATTGCCCCAGTTTTCGTTTTGTCAACCATTTCGTCGTTTACCCTGAGACTGGGTTTTTTTTTTTTTGAAGAGCAGAAGTAACAGAAAAAACAGACAGGTCTCAGGGTAAACGACGAAATGGTTGACAAAACGAAAACTTCCACCAGCTAGCCTGTACTTTGACTCTTTTCTCGTTTCGTTTTGTATCGTTCGAGAATGAATGTATTGTACGTTCGTGAAAAGTCAGATCATCGAAAACTCAAGCGGCGCATTCGGTCACGGCGTGATAGCATGAAAGGAAGCTGCTCAATCGAAACCGAAACTGAGTGGCCAACTAGTTCCCAGAGGGCACTTCGTCGAAGTGTCGTGTATTTCTTTGTGCCCCTGTTTTTTGTTTTTTTTTCTCTTTTTTTTTATAGAGTAGCACAGTATCACAATTATATATTTGCGACTTCGTGTTTAGACTAGAACAGACCTCATCCAGCATCGAGCCAGCTGTTGATAGACTTTGCTAGAAAGCCGATCCAGCATCCAATCCAAAGCCGGACAAGGTGAGCAAACACAAATGGCGAGTGGGACGTTGGCGTGGTTCGCGGCATGGTTCAGGTACGGTGGCTCCAGGGTTGAAAAATTGTATGTGACCGTGGTGGCGAGTGAAAGCGCTGAATGTAAATCTATGCGGGGCAGAAGTCGCTTGAAGTTACCGCCTGTGCTTTGATTTTGATGTTCGTGTTCTGTCGGTTTCGTCGTATGTAGGCCTAGTGAACCAACTTCCGCTCAACGACGCTTGCTGGTGGTTGACTGGACGGTGTTGACGGCCTTTCGCCGTATCCCGACGATCGTTTCGTCGTGATGTCCCGCAAGACGGAGTAGCCGTCAAGTAAGAGAAAGTACGAGCAGCAGGAAAGGGATGCGACCGCGTATTATTTCGTAGTGGCGAGCGGCGGCACTTTTCTGTTTACGTTCGCGCACGTTTTTGCATCGGCTTATGCCCGTTCGTAGTGTAGATGCCCTTTGCCTTTCGTTGCATCGCGCTGTTTCCACGCTTCGAGCGCACCTTCGGGACTCCCGGCCGAGTATGGACGAATGTCGGGCCGCTAGCCCGGCGAGACGGCGATCGTTCGGCGGCGGCCTCCGTGTGTTGTAAGCGTGTAAGTGAAATTAAGGGGGGGGGGGGGGGGGAATAGAGTCAATCGTGTACGCGCGCTAGGTGCATTTGTCACTGACTTGGGGTAGGGTGAGGGAAGAAAAGTGGGGGAGAAGATAGAAGTAGGAGTCGGGCGTCAGGAGCGTCGTCTCACCGTCCCGCTCGCTCGTCATCCCATCTTCGCGCTTAATCCGTGAGTGAGTGTGTGTGTTGGGGGGGGGGGGGGGGATTTAGCACTGGTGGCTGGCACCGCGCGGTGTCCGGTGATCAAGGCGGTCTCCGGGGGCGACCGCGCCGTGTTGGTGGAGGCATGCTAGCTCACCGAGACGCTGCTGGCGGGGCATCGGGTTGTGCCGTCCGCGAGACGCTTGTCCGTTATTTTATTTATCCTTGCATCAGGTTTTAGATTATGACGGTAAATTTGCATTGTTTGCCATACTTCGCAAAGTCGTAACAATTTTTCTACAGGCGACTCCTAGAGCCACTCGTCAAATTTTGCGGCACGCAATACAACTTTTTTTTTTTTTTTTTCGACACATTTTTTTTTTTTATTATAACTTAGCGGTATATCGAAACTTTCTGCTCGTAGCGCAATCGCACCAATGCTGAAAAATTCCGCACGTACTGGCTAACCGTAATCATCGTAAGCTCGACTCGTTTTTCCGAGTTCACATCAAACAAAACTAGGTTCCTTCTATGAAAATACGGTGTACCGTTAAATACCGGGCAAGCGCGCACTCAAACTTTGGAAATAATCGCAAAAAAATGGGGGATAGGTGCTTGTCCGGTCGTCAATTTTACATATAAATGTACTGTGCGTATTTTCTCAGATCTCACAAATTTGGTAATGGGCGCTTAATGTGGAATGGGCGGATGCACGGTATTCTACGGTATGTCCAGGCAGTTAGCGGCATCCTACACCTTGGTAAGCACAACCGCGCGTTGTGAAATCCACCACCGGCGTGGCACAGGGCCCCGTCCTTACCTAGCATGTCGTCATATGCAAGGAATGTATACTCCGTTCGCCCCTAAGCTGAGACTAGAATCTCCGCTTTCAGCGCGAGCTCGCTGGCTTCTGCAGTGCTTTGGTTGCGCGTGACTGCGTGATCGCACTTGTGTTGGCAAGGGCAGAAAGCTTGCGTTGAAGGCGGAGCTTCTAGTCTCAGCTTAAAAATGAATGGAGTATAGTGGAAACGCCATTGCCATTGCTTGAAAAACTGGATGTAAATAAGCTAATTGCACAAAACCGCGGTATCACGAAACCGTTGCAAGTAAAAAGCTACAAAGCATGGTGTAAACAGACCTTTACGCGAAATGAGCACCGTTTTTCTCTTTTACT
Organism: Ixodes scapularis; assembly: GCF_016920785.2. Taxonomy (NCBI): domain Eukaryota; kingdom Metazoa; phylum Arthropoda; class Arachnida; order Ixodida; family Ixodidae; genus Ixodes; species Ixodes scapularis. Next base: position 174,198,624 of record NW_024609857.1, on the reverse strand, counting down.
GCTACTTTTATTACTTGGCGTATACCGGAATTTGACGCCGTCGTGTTTCAATGTGGCTGTGCATGGGGATATAGCCATGGAGTTATTATAATATATGCTAAAGGTTGCGAAGACCTGACAGTGTGAAGTTACTTGAATGAACATCATGTCTGACCACGCCTTTTATTCTAGTGAGGAGGAGTACAGTTCATCGAAGAGAATGACGAAATAATGGTGGCGTCCGTCCCTCTGTTGTGGTTCGACTTGAGTATGAAACAACGGCGGGTGGCCAAGCAAAACGCCTGGGGCGGACATCTTGTCTCGTGTGCGACCGGGCCAAGCACCAGACTGACTGGCCTTCGTTCAGAGCATCAAGTTTGCAGAAATACAGTAAGTATTATTTTGTACTGTTCCTTTTCATCTAAAGTCCTGATAATGTGCTAGCACACGTTTTTGATCTGCCCTCTGTTAGCATGCGTGACCAGATTAGCTTGCGGCAGTTGCTCAATTTAGTTAGCTCCATAATCTTCGTAGTGACACATGCACAATTACAGTAGTGACCGAGTTCTTCAATACGCTACTGGTCACAAAACTTTCTCGTAATGCTGTGGGAAAGCATTGCATGCTGCAAAGAACGGCCGTGGTGCTGTCCTACTCTGGAGAGGTTCGACGGACAGCTTATAGTGTTGTTTTTAGGTGCAGCAAGTTCGCTTCGGCGCCGTGCTGTGCAGCTTCTGTTTGTACCTTGAAATGTTGTACCAGTGGCCCGATTTTGGTGTTTTGTGAGATTGAGATCTCGGCAGGCTTGTACTGAGGGAGCTGACCTTTTTTTAACAGACACGTCGCCTGCTAACGTGAGTAAAGAGGGAGGGTTTGTCTGCCCTAGAGTGTCATTTGCTGCGGGAAACAAGACGCCGCTGCGTCGTCTGCTACCAGAACCGAAGAAAGGAGGATCATCTGTTACACACTGTATGCTGCGAGTGAAACGATAGAAAACAAAGTTGCTTTGGCAACTTCTGCTATTTAACAAGGGGTGCAATTGATGACCTGTGCTTTACTTGGAAGTGCCAATTCATTCTAAAGCGTCATATGCCTAGGCGCGAGGTATCATGTGACCACAGAGCAGCCGCTTGCAGCCAATTTCGTTTTCTATACCAGGGCAAGTGTTCTTAACGGGATTCTCTCCCATTCTTAGACGGTTGATAGTTAAAAAAAAGGCCGTCCTGAAAGCCCAGATAATGGCAGTTCCAACAAGGGTACAGGCACCAAGCTAGGCCCAATAGGCACGTACCTATATATCAGATTTTTAAACTGGTGCTTATCGCAGCCAAGCGCAGCGCGTCTCGCGTGCGTCGCCGACGAATCAGTATTTTTATTTCCTTTGATTGTCAAAAAACATCATAAAACTTTGTGGGAGCATTCATTTTGACCATACAAGCCAAAACTGTGACGTTCTGAAAATTGGGGCCGTGTCTCCTTTTCAGAAAGTTTATTTGATTAACACATTTTTTTTATTACATTTATAAATATTGCATACAAATCATAATGTCTCTTAAATTTTTACAAAAATTTGAAACACTCACTGTGTCTGGCAACCGTTCCAAAGCTACCCAAACCATCCGAAACACCTGAAGGTTCAAGCGTTCTTCTGAAACTTCCCGAAACCCAAGTTTTTGAAAAAGTTTCTTCGCATCATCAGTGCATAATGTTGATCAGCAAAATGGATAATGCTTTCTTATGCCTTGGTTATCTTGCAGCCTTCGACGCTCAGCTGCTTAGGCCGTGATAGACCTGCACATCCAGAATGGGCACCTACAGCAGCAGAACAGGGAACTGCAAGTCTGTTGGGCAGGTGCTCGGGCACGTGGTGTCTTTCAAGCACCAGGGAGAGCAGGCGAGGCCTGGGGAACAGGTGACGCCCCAGGAACTGGCCAGGCCTGAACCACCCGAGCTGTTCCTGATGCCTCTCCGCAACATGGAACAGCTTAGTGCTGCAGAAGCGCAGCTGAAGAACTTCACCAACAGGACACTGCCGGTATTTATGTGTCCTCTTTTTCACAATATTGACGGGTATAAGGCTGCGATTCTTACTTTGTGGTTTAACTTGGGTTATCTGAAGATTTATGCAAATGGGGTTGGAATGTGGACTGAAGCCTTTTACCGTAATATTTCAAATGGATGCCCACCCAAACTGTTTTAAACACAGTCAGTGGCAAATTAAAAATGAGTAAGTTGCCGTCCCTTCATTACGGGCCTTCTGTTATTTATAACAGCAGAGTGCATGCACAGCCAATGCACATCGGAAGGCTATTTATTGTAAGGGGTACCCTTAAACTGAACCCTGCGATAGAATTGTGTCAAGGTGACGCAACGCCAGTTGCACGTTTTGCAAGTCAGCTTTAGTAGCCTGCGTAAAGTTTTTGCAATTGTTAAACTGCGTTTCATAGAGGCTACTGAAGGGAGAAATGATGGACGGTGGCCACCAAAAATTAAATATTTGTGCATCTTTACATTTTTGAACAGTTCTTTCCACCCGAAGGTCGTGTAGACAAGAGGCCTTCATGTGCATCCTCATTGAACGGCATTTTAAGTCTTTTTCAACTGCCGCTTCTTGAAATATTTTCAAGTAAAACATTTCACAACGGGGGAAGTAAAATCGCCCAACACATTTGCCTTTGGGTGCTTACAATATGTCGGCCTGCAAATAATCATAAATCATGCTGATTTGCTACGACACTTCTGCCCGTTTTATCCTTAGAAGTTAAATTCCGCACCTGCAAGAACTCTCGCCGTGAGTACGTGTGTAGAGCACGCACAAACCTGCCTGCGTGCTTTTTGTGTTTAATGCTTGCTTGACAGAAGGATCGAGATGCTCTAGTATATTATGGGCTTCTTTTGGTTTTGTTCCTGTTCTCACTTGAGGCTATAGTCAAGAGATCTAAATATTTAGGGCGATAAATTCATTTGCGCTTTCGGCATCTGCTACAGAAGTAAAGGTACATGCTTGAAAATAACTTTTAGCCTGGTCTAAAATCGCTTTTGAGCGTGCCCACCATCTGCGTATGCCCAAACAAATTTGTAAGGGGTTGCCAGATAAATCTTAATTCCATCTTTACTTTACATTAGTAGTGCATTTCCAAAATGAGATGTTAACCAGTCCTAACTGAAGGTCACCCTATGAGAGGAAATCAAATTTTCCAATGTGAAAGAGTAACTGTCATTGCATCCGCTACTTTATTCAGGGGGTGTGAGTGCATGCGTAGCTGTGTCTCCAGGCATAGCATACGGTAGTCGCACAAGCGATTATTACACGAGGCGAGCTTGAGCTGAGTAAGTTGGTTCATTGGCCTACAGGGCCACCACTGAGTCAGCACTAAACAAAAATATGGAAAGGTAACTACTCATACTGTGCTGCTGTTGCCATTTTTTGCGACTATGATCACGGTTTTGGTCAATTCCTGCCTTTTTATGCCTTTTTCAATTCCAGTCTTCGTAAAATCGTAAAATAGGTGATACATTTGCAGGGTGACTAACCGGCAGCTAGACTAAGCTTTAACAAAGTCAAGATGCGCAGGGTCTTGAATGCACTGTTTTGAGAACCACATATATTATTAAAGGAGCTGTGCAACAATTTTTGTACTTTGCGCAAATACCGCTTAGAACAGATCCCTGACGTTAATGACCTATAAAACGCGCGTTCGTTTTTCACTTCACGCGATAGAAGTCCCAGAAAAAAATTAAAGAAAAACGAGCAGCGTTCACCCCCTCAACTCGCAGCCAGAACAAGCGGCCACGCGATCTGGAGCCGATTATATGCCGCCAATGTTGATCATAGCCACGCGCTGGGGTTGGCAAAGCACAGGACACGCGCTGAGTTCCAGACATTGTTATGGCTCGGCTATTGTCGTCGTTGCAGCGATTGGACGCGGGCGACTACCCGAATCCTCCTCGAGCTAGTAATTATCACGAGCCCAAATCGAGTGCCCACGCAGGGCTCGGGTCCAATCTATGAACCGCATTCAAATATCGTCACTTGGGTGTACTGCGATCCCCACGTTACGTCATCAAATTTTGCAAAGGAGAGATTGAACGAAAATAATGGCTTTTGTTTTTGAAATTTCACCGCAACAAAGGAGTTTCTTGACCAGTGGCGTTCCGTGCGAGTATCCTTGAGTCCCACTAGTGCCAGTAAGCTCGTGTATAGTGAAAAACATTCCAACTGAATATCGTTGCACAGCTCCTTTAAAATTACTGAGTGGATGCTGATGGGCAAAGAGGATCCATCAAAACGTTTGCACAATTTGAACGTTGCAACGAATTTGACTGACTATTGAGATTTAGCAGAGTATGGAGGGAAATATTTTAATCTTTCTGGTTTCGTCTAAGACAAGTAGAGTTGCCATATATTCTAATATTTTTTATTCTCTCTCTAGTAAATATTGTAAAATGTTGATGCATGCATAGTGTGGCTTGCTTCATTTACCTGGGCATTCACTTTCTCTTACTTGAGACATGGTCATACCATTGTATCTGCATATAAATAACTTTATTGACATATTGAGAACACATTTTGTCTTTCTAGGAGGGGCAGCTCGTCTCTTTAGGAGACAGCAAGAACCTGCAGAGGGTGGTGCGAGAGATGGTGGGACGCCTGTTCTCAAAGCAAGTCCAGGAGCAGTTCTTCGGCCCTTCTGGGCTACCAAGGAAAGTCAAGGTTCAAGGACGCCATGATGTGTAAGGTGGTCATCGGTAATGCATATTCTTTACTAGCTATTAAATTGATGGTATCTCTATTGGAGCTCAATAGACAAGCACAATCTTTGAAATATGTTGACAATTAAAAGGAAACTGAGACACTTCTGGACAAAAAAACGAGTTATAGGTGACTTCTGGCGTATTTTTGTCCTGTGAATTTGAATATCGCTTTCGTTTTCCCCGAAGGTGTAAGTAGACGCGAGAAAACACGAAAAACCTCAGAGCAGCCGTGACGTCGTACTAGGATCTTTGGGGCGCCAAGCATGTGTCGCTCGTGTGGGCGGCGCGTGCAATTGCAAGCTTGCTAGTTGTATTTTTCCACACTGACGCCAGTTGTGGCGTCTATTTCTGACCTTTTTTCAAATTCAAGAAAAAGGTCAGAAATAAATTTTACAAATTTATTTCTGACCTTTTTACAAATTCAATTTTTCGAAAACTCCCAGCATGACGTCACGCCCCGGGAAGGAGGGGCTTCAGCTGTACTTTAGAAATTAATTTCTGCTTCTCCATGCACCAGATTGAAAAAAATAATCTCGATATTCGTGATCCTGGAGGCCATATGAAGACGATTTTGGTGTTCTTCCTCAAATACAGAACAGCTTCAGTTTCCCGTTAAGTCTTGCAATATGCAAAATTTAAATCGTCAGTTCCTGTCGTTTTTTGTTTTTTTTTAATTTGACTTGCATTCTTTATTATGAATATCTCCTGTGTTAGCATTCTCGGAACCTTCATACTGAAAAGCAGCGTTTTGAAGGAACTGTGAAAAAATGTTTTTGTTGGTCTTGTTTTGTTATCCTGTTGGTTTCCAGGTTGAAAATCTAATGAGGACCATTTAGAGGCCTTGGTCTGTAGAGTGTCAGTTGGGGAAGTTTTGCTCTTTTTTTAGCCACTCATCTCTGCACCCCACCCCGTCTCGCCCCCCCATTTCAGATTAATAGGATGTTGCGTGAAATAGCCATATGCCTCCGTAGAATCTGCACCTTAGCGTGGTAGCCAAACCCACAATCTTCACCTCTGTGGTGCTCTCTTTCTGTCACCTTTGAATTGCAGGCTAGGTGAGGGACCCATATTTACACAAAGGAAACGCTCGCAAACTGCAGTGTTTGAACAGCACCTTGTGTGTAGCTAATATGCAAGATATTGGCTTCCCCTATCTCTCAACTAATCTGTGTGATCTGACAATTCTCTTTACAGGTGCCATACAAAGTCGCACTCGTGCAGCGTGGACGCGGTGCAGAAGTGGCTGACTGCCAGGGAGGCGGGCAAGGGCAATAGAGTTAAAAAGACGGACACTCCACTGGTGGTTCCAACCGCCTTTGACGATGAGGGACACTCTGGCTATAGCTAGCTGCTATGGATGCACGAGTCACAATAAAGAATGTCACGGTAAAAAACATTTTGTATGTTCCCTTCTTGTACTACCCACAATATGCATCTGGGCGACAGATGAATGGGACATGTCGTCTCAACAAGTATACAGTAATTGCCATGAGTATACTGTATACATGGAGAAAGTCAATTGTTCACACAGAATTGTTTCTTAAAATTGCACAAATACTAAACCGGCTTTTTTCAGTTCAAGTCCGAAAAACATGTTAAAAACGGTCAGCACCTATAAAAGATATGAAAACCAATAAAATGGTTTGGACTGAGAAATTTAGCATTTCCACATTTAAGTCAATTTGATCTACTGAGAAGTTGGCTGTTCAAAAATGCAGTAGGATGTCATTCCTGGGCTTTAAAGCCTGACACGGCTAGCATTCCGCTGGTTCTATGCTGGGTACACTGAATGACGCATACGCTGGTGCTGATCCGCAATTTCGCAGGCACTGACCCGCAATTACGCTGGCACTGATCTGTTTTTAGGCTGGGACTAATCCGCAATTGGACTGGCTCTGACCCGGAATCACGCTGGCACACTGATGGTTTCCTACCGTACCACCGGTTCCATGCCGGGGATCTGTGTCGGGAGCTCGCTGGGAACATCCCGTATTCCCGGCATCCCGGTTTCCCAATAAGGTCCCGGTACCGGCCGGATTCCGGCATTGGGCCCGGCCGATGTCGCCCCTTGGGGCGTTTCCGGTACAGGCCGGTATCGCTATCCCGGCAGGCCAATACCGCCCCATCCCCAACCCGGCGTGTTGTGCTACTTGGGATGATGTGCGTCGGGGATACCCTCTAGGAACTTCCGCATCAACTTCGTGAAATTGGCTCGTGCTCAGTTCCTGGTCACGTCCGGCGGCCGCCCTCGAAGGCGACGCCGACTTCGGCCTAAGCCTCGATCGACTTGCATCACGAACCCGGTGTATTCCTGCGCTCCTGCTGGATGTCGAATCCCTCTGGGTCACTCCTGAACCTTCCGCCATGCCTGCGGAAGCACCTCCCGTAGAGGCATCGATGTGGCCTCCGCTGGACTCGGGTGTCCTCTCATTGTATATCCTTTTTCTGAGTGTGGTTCTATTGTGTTTGATAATATAACCGTAACGTACGCTGGTAATGTTATGCTGTACACCATGTTCTCCGTGGCTATCTTAAGTTCACTTTTGTTGCTCACACCTATTATGGTACCCGTTGTGAGGACTAATAGTATTGTCAAATTAATAAGTAAATAAATTTGTCCTCCTTTTCAAGCTGGAAGAGGGATCTTATATCTTCGGTGGGTAGCAAGCTCCTGGTCACACATTTGGGACGGTGGTAGTAGCGGCTTCGAAAGGGTCTCGCAGCCTGCAGCCATCGCTGCGGTTGCGGCCGAGGCGAGTCCGGCACGAGCATGGCGTCGCGGAAGTCGTTGGAGTGCTGCACACCGCGTCGCGGGTTGGGCATCGGCTGGTGTTGACCCCGTCTCGGGAACCAGCGACCTCTGAAGCTTCTTCTGTCGTAGGTGTAAGGGGAGCCCTGCATAGGCTCGCCATCGGGACCTGTCCCGTTGGCGGCCTCGCGGCCCTTCTCGCCTACGACGACGTTAAACTAGCCGGTCTCACCCTCGCCGACGCTGCGTATACCCTCTTCTGCGGGTTGTTCCGTGCGATGGCAATCTGATGGATGAATATGTTTTCCCGCGTGTCGTTGGGGTTTATGAAGCCGTAGCCGTTCCTTCCGTTAAAACACTTGACGGTGTCCAGCACCCGCTCGGCGAGCACGGGATTCTTCGTGGTTGTCGCTGAGTCGCCCATGCTGCTGCCCGGCGCTGTTCTACGGTCGGACACCGCTGATCATCTCGGGGCTTGGCCCTCGGGACTCCTGTCATTTTCTGGCTCCTTGAGCATCTTTTCGGCTATCGCTTCCAGTGACGAAACCTGGGGTACTCTCCGTCCGGCTCGCAGTTCTTTGGATTGATCTTTGTTCTTTCCTTTCTTTGCCGCGTTCGCGATGAGCATGGGCTCGTCTTCACGCGGTCCCGAGCTTATATTCCCCAGAAATTATTCGGACGAGCTCTTGTAAGCTCGCTCTGCACTTTCTTCTGGGGTCGTCTCCTCCATTTCGTTTCACTTCGGGTCCAGGATCATCAACGCCTCGCACCATCGGCACGTTACTGAGCACAAGATCGTACAGCGGGTTTTTAACACACTTCGCAATTACCCAGCCTTCCGGTAAAGTATGGCGTCCTCAACGTGATCTCCGCTTCGGGCACATACCTTACTGTTCTATCCAACAGACAGACTGGACTTGAGTACCCGGTGAATTCCTCAGGGTGAACCACCTCCCTTCGTACAACGACCGGATTACAACCGGTGTACCTCAAAACCGTTACTTTTCCGGTCACCTAGACAGACGCCCCTCCACTTATGGCATGTGTTCCACAAGAAACTTTGGAGATCCTCCTACGGCCGCGTTTATCACAGGGATCTTAGCGCCGCTCTGCAGCGTTACATAGGCCTCATCAAACTCGGCATCACTGCCGTCGCCTTGCTTCGCGAATATGCAGGACGCTTGAGGTAGCTCGTTTTGTTTCGTCCCGCGATTCTCGGCTCGATGTCCGGGTCTTCCGCAGTTCCAGCACGTCAGCTTTTTGAACGTATGTGGTCGGTTATTGCAATTTTCAGCCTTGTGGCCGTCCTTATTACAGAGAAAGCATCGGATGTTTTTTTCTGCTTGCACCGCTCGTTACTTTGTCTGTCTCTGCAGTACTCGACTTCTTGGTTTATTCCTCCATTTTCTGCCTGCTCGTACCTGTTTGCAACTGGGCCTCTAGATATAGATCCGCTTGGGATGCTACATCATCTGAATGTTTTCCAGTCTCGTTCTCGTAGAAATACCGACAAACGGCTAGAGCAAGTGAGTAAAAACTGCTCCACTAATACACTCTCTCGGAGGGCCTCGAATGTCCGATCCACTCTAGCAATCTCGATCCTCCTGTCGAAATACCCTCCAAGCCGGGCAGCGAACTGCCTCCTCGTTTCTTTGTTTTCCAAATTAGCTTCGCGAAACCTTACCCTGTAGCGTTCTTTGGTGTACCGGAATCTTTGCATGAGTGCAGGCTTGACTTTCACGTAATCTAGCGGGTCTGCTAGGGAGAGGCGGCCAACTACCGTCAGTGCTTCCCCGGACAAGCAAAGACTCAACGTCGTGGCCCACTTTTTCTGGAGCCAGTCGAGACCCGTCGCGGTGCGTTCGAAACGCTGTGAATACGAATCAAAATCGTCTCTGTCTTCATTAAATTGGGGAATCAACTTGTGAGGACTGAATTGGCGTCCCTGTCCCGGCATCGCATCTTCCCCATCGCCTCGGATCCTTCCGCTACCAGACGCTCTAAGTTGTAGAACTTCTCGTTCTTTTTCCAACAGTGCTCCCTCCAATTCCCGTTCCTGTCTTGCCCGTGCTCTTTGTTCTCGTGCACTAGCCTTTTCATCCTTAACCCATTTGTTCAATTTTTCCCCTACATAACCTGATGTTTCCCCGGCTGCGATCAATCTTTCGTTTTCCATAATGTTACGTCCGGTGTCACAGATTCCTAGGTGTCCCGGTCGATGTTATCAAAACCAAACTTGATGAAAAAAAAATCCTGGCAGGCTCGACAGTTTGTCACGTTCAACCGAGACGAACCCCGAAATCAGAAAAACAGGGCGAACATGTTACGAAATTCCATCTTATGTACATATATTTACATAAATAAACAAAGCAAAAGGCATGAGAAACCGTACCCTCGCTACAGTATCGTTTTTGTCCCCTAGAACAATGTCTCCGCCCCGGGCACTCACGACCCTGAAGTGTCCCTGCTTGTGTGCGCTTGCGGGTCTCTTTACCTGATGACGAACATCATCTTGCCGCTCTGACGAAAGGCGCTTTCATTGGTTCACGCTGGACTCCCGGGAGCGGGCCTCGGGTGAACTTCCTCCGGAGCGTAGCCGAAGTCGCCGGGCTGTTCACTGGACCAGCGGTGTCTCGTTCCTCCTCATCCATGTTCCACACCTCTTCTTCCTTTCTTTGTCACACACCACGTCTCGTTCATCTCCTCGTTGAAATTCTCTTCTCCGGTTCACAATCGTCACAGGCGGAGACTTTGACCTCTGCAGCACTCCCCAAAGCTCCGACCTGACCCGCCAAGGCCCCCCAGAAGGCAATTTTGAATCAAGAGGTCCAACGAGTCAAAAGATCGAAGGCGTTAAAAGATCCATTATTGGACCTCCTGACTCGTTGGGCCGCTTGACTTGCCATGAATCTTCTGACACGTTGGCAGAGATGGAAGTAATGACATTAGTGCAATGGAATTACAGCAATTAAATTACTTTTTTGTGTCTTGAGTAAGGTAATCAATTAATTCTCTAGGCTAGTAATTTAGCAATATAATCAATTACTTTCAAGCAGTAATTTCAATAAAATTACTCATTACTTTTGAAATTACTTTAGTCCTAAATTTAAAAAAAAAGTCAAAGCCATTTACAACTCCCTGTAACGCCGAATTAAAGCGCAGCTCTTGAGGAGGAGGAGGGGTAGGGTACTGAGGGGGAGGAGGAGGGAAGGGTATTGAGGGGAGGGTAGACCCCTCCTTCTCCTTCTCCTCCTCCCCTCATTCTTCAATGTCCTCCGGGGGGTCACCAGACCTCGGGGGGAGGGTAGACCCCCCAGGTCACGGACCCTGGGAGAGAGGGGTCACGTGACCGTGGGCGGAGTCACGTGACCCTGGGGAGAGGGGTCACGTGACCGTGGGGGAGCCACGTGGCCCCGGGGGGTGGGGTCACGTGAACCGGGGGGTCACGTGACTTGGGGGATCACTTGACCTGGGGGGTCACGTGACCTCAAGGGGGGATCAAGTAACCTCGGGGGGGGGGGGGTCACGTGACCTCGCGGTCACGCCGACGCCGACGCCACTCAAGCCAGAAACGGGCTCCTAAAAGCTGCGCTCTAAAAGTTCGTTTGCAAACTTTAAAAAAAGAAGAGGGCATTATTTTGCATGGTGAAATGTTGTGAAAGAGAACCGCAGAAAATAAACGACGGCCACCTGAGCGCAAAGCCTTGTACGAAGAGCTGGACAGATGCACAAAGGAGGGCTGGAAAGGCGAAGGAGAAAAGCTTACGTGTAGACATCGCTGGAAGGCCACGGCTTACGAACTCCATCAACGACAGATTCACGGCGTCGCGTCATCAGGACGATACTATATTTCGTTTATCTCTAAGCTGACAGTGCGGCGTAGCTGCAAGCTAGCTAAAACAATCAAACACATTTATTTTATTCACCTGTCTCGTTTTTTTCTTTACGCGTGGGTATGAACGAGAGCGTGGTTACGTGGAGTGCGATATACGTGTAGCTGCTCCAACAAACACATAGGTTCCACCATTTATCCTTAAGCTGACAGTCTAAGAACTTAGGGATGAGCGGCTTATGGGCTGCAAGGTGACAGGAACATCACCGGTGAGTCAAACATAATTTAAAACCTAAGAGGATAGAGCAAACAGATCCCCGGCCTTCTACTTTCGTAAAACAAGGTCAAACCGTAAGCTTCGAACATTGTGAACAACAAACGACCGGAATAAATAGGTAATTCCAAATGCCTTGTCAAAGCCCCAGAACGTTTCGTGCGTCCTCGATCAAAGCAAGTGCCGCTTGGGGTATGCCTCGCTGCCTTCCCTGCAGCGAGGCATACCACAATAAAGAAATGACTTTTTAAGAGCATTGGCGATGGGTTAGTGACGGCTACAGCACATTATGTTTTAAAGTAAATCAGAAGAGGCAATCAGGTAAAAAGCCAAGTAAGAGATAAAAAGAAAAAGACGGCTGTTGTTTCATATATGCATAATGTGTCTCACGCACTTAATAGGGAAATGTAACCCTATCAACATCAACGTAGCCTTTTCTGCACCAAATAAGCTACTCTGCTTATGCATGAAGGTCAATATGTCAGCACACCGTTGAGCTGATTGTACTAAAAAGTACCAGAAGAGTTTCGTTACTTGCCTTCGGGGGGGAGGGGGGATGGTAGTTTATTCTATTCCACTCTGATGTGGTAGATAATATATAGGACAAACTAGGGTGCCTCCATGTGCGCTTAGCTTAGAGTGATGGGATCTGGCCATTTTGTTCCACACGTTTCTCTTTCTTTTTTGTTAAAAAACACGTGAAAGAGCGTGTCCCTTCACGCATTTGTGGCGCTGACTGTGCTATGGCCACAACTTGTGTTCGTCAATTTTGTATTTTCCTCGTAAGCGCGTGTTCTCGGCATTCGGGTACTACAAAGGGTGGCATCACCCTAAACAGAAGGCCATTGAGGCACCATAAGACAAACCGGCAGGTCTTAAATGATCGCTTAAGAGAGCACTTTTATAACACCCACAGAGTCGTTTTGGAACATCTGGGCATACATTGTAGGGATTGTGGATGCGTTGCGAATTTTGAAAAAAAAAATGTTCTGTAATAGGAAGAAGTCGGGACCGGCTGACAGGAGAGATATTGGAAGCTAAAAAAATAGTGCTTCTTGCTGTCAAGTGTGTTAGTAGTCCGTCCTTAACACTTTGTAAAAAGGGTATTCACACGAAACAGAAATCCCGGGGATATTTCCTCGGCACGCGCGCATCACAAGATGAAAAGCCGAGGCTTTTCCACATTGCAAAGCCTGACGTTTTTGTCGTGGGATGCTCGTGCCGGGGAGAAATCCCCGGGATTTCCTCTTGTGTGAATACCCCTGAAAGGGCTCGAATTTTTATCCAGATAATTGCGGTGAGGAGTGAGGAGCATATCTAGAAGTGTTTCCTGTGGTCGTGCTACTGTGCTAGTCATGGAGATTGGGAGACTAATCCTTAATACGAGAGCAAAGAAGTAACAAAATGCAAGACGAGTTGTAAGTAAACGCGCATGTTTGTCCTTTTGTGTGTCGGTGCATGTGATTGATCTTTTGCTGTTAACCTGAGGGTATGAATGACTAACTCTCCCAAGTTCCCATCTTACCAAGAAGAACAAAGGACCAGGTCCTCTACACTATTGCCAAAATCATTTGATTTCACCGATGAGACATTCCGAACCTTCAGGTTTACAAACTTTTGGGATATTTCGTCGGTGGATGGAAGTGACTTTAGCCATTGTCTAGAAAGTGCAGTTCTGTGTTTACTTTAGACCCTTTGATCACAATTTGTAGTCGTGCGTAAACTGTAGCGAACCATTGGGTCGTGCGCAAGTAGAGGGTGGTGTGAAAATGACGGGTATAAAAGAAGTGTTCTGAATAAAATTCAGTAGCTTTTTTTTAAGACGTCTCGTGTTTACCCCCTTTTTGTAACCTCCGTCATGGATTTTAAAATGTTTAAGTATCGGGTGTTCCTCTCTTCAAAGTTCCCATCTTAGGCGCATCTTTAAGGAGCCATGAATCAATTTTAACGTTGAAAGAATCTGAAGCGTGCCACTTTTGTTTGGCTAACCTTAAGCCTGGGTCACACTCGTTTTACATCATGAAAAAGAAAGCATACAAACAGGATCGAACTCATGTCACCACTTCAGTCACATTCAGTCGCTCTGGTCAGCACGAGATCCGCGCTTAGATTGCCGCACAGCAGTAAGTTCAAGGGAAAACTGGTCCAGGGAATTTGAACCACGGATATCGCGGGGACTGATGTCTGCATTCTGTCTTTAGTAAAATGTATGAGCAATGTAACTCCGGCTCAAGCAAAAGTAAAAAAATAAAATAAAACATGCTTTGTGTTTTTGAAAGTTCTCGAGTGCGCGGCGTAATCGTGAAAGGGAAAGGCCAACGTACTGAGAAGTTCCGAAGAAAAAAGGCTTTCAAGGCAACAAAGAGCTTAAAAATTCTTTGCGTTTTCTGGTGCCCAGGAAATTACAGTCCTCAGGAACTTTACGATATTTTCTCAAGAAAAGCAGAAATTGACAATTTTGTGAATGTGGCCTACATGTTCAATGCAAAGAGCGGTATAGCAGTGGAATAAAAAAAAAACACAAAAAAACAATATGCGTCCAAATGTTTTATTACTGCGTATTGATATTTTATGGTTGTCCTCTAAGATATTATCGGGGAACATTGCGATATCTGTGGTCATTCGGTTGTTGTTGGGCATTCGCTAAGTGCTGGTGTCCCAGAAAGTTGGAGATGAAGGGAATATTTTCCTTTCTGCAGCCGCTTGTGTCTGCAAAGAAAACTACTCGCGTGATGTGAACTGGGTCGGAGTCTACTGAATCCGCATGCTCAGCAAGTCTGATCGATTTGATGCTAATTTTGTTTTAGATATGGTTGTTAAAATGTTAACACACGTGTCAAAACCTCATATTATTTACTCTTATTAGGCAAGGTTCTATAGTCGCGCCATCTGCACGAAGCCAAGAAAAGCGACTGCCGAGTGTGATCTTCGGCACGAAACCGGATGTCTCCGAGTGCCGGCCGCGACTCTCGTCACTAAGCTTGCAAACTGAAAAACGGTGCGGAATGCAGAGGCGCACACTAAGGCAAAAATTTGTTCCGATCTTTATTGTGCAACTGAGGGAGAATAATTGACACTCTTGTTTGGCGGAAGTCCGAAAATCATTTCATGACCCCTTCATCAATAACCACATTGTTGTCACGACTGATAAACCAAAGCCGATTTGCTTTAAAGGGCCTCCCCGCGGTTAGTGGAGGAGTGGTTAGGGGCTATCCGTGGCCCCTTGGAATATGACGCATCATTTCTCGACTCATTGGACCTTTTCGCCCACATTTAATCTCTTGATTCGCGCCTGCCGAGACCAGAGATCCATTAATGAACCTCCTCATTCGTTCGACCTTTTGGCTAGTTGAACCTCTGGACTCTCCATGGATCTTCCGACTCGATGGATCTCTTGGCGCGTTGGACATCTTGACCCACATTGGATCGCTTGACCTTTGTCTGGTGAGTCAGAAGGTGCAATGTGTCAAGATATTCATTATTTGACCTTTTGATCCGATGTATTGTTTTACCTCCATGGATCATTTCAACAGAATCGCCGGAAGGCCCTTGACATGCGTGACATGAATATAGGATTTGTTTTCTTCTATCTCGCTAATGGTTGCCAAACGAATTGATTTTGTTTAATTGGAAACAATTTTTGTACGCATCACTGTGGCTTGTTAGAATGGTGCGACTATATGTTGCCTCACGGCCGCCTTGGTGGCTCCCAATATTATTGTAGCGGTGGGTCCGAAGCGTAGCTCTCGCCTGAAGATCCTCATATGCAAGGCACTCGCCACGACGTATGCTCTGTTCACCCTGAAGGTGAGACTGCAGCCAAAGCTAGAAGCGTGAGCTAGCCCGTGCTTCTGGCTTTGAGACATGCATTCCTACCGCGAGCGCTCGTTCTTTGGAATACCGCTACAAAGAAGTTAACTGGAACTTTCGTCCTTGTGGCATTGACTGCAGTCAACTGATTTTGAACGGAGTCCATCAAGAGGGACGCATTTTGAATCATTCGCCTTTGTACCAAAATGTACTCGAGTGTTTTACATTTTATATTCCGCCTTTAGTTGTGAACTGCGTTGTCTTCAACAAGCTCCCTGGCGAGGCGCGGGTGCCCAATTTTGAAAAGATGAGCGAATACGTAGAAAACGGCCGAAACATCCCCACTTTGAGGCCAGTTTTCTCAAAAAGGACTCATTTGAAGTATTTGCCGTAAAAAGGTTGTGTTCGGGAGCTCTAAATTTTATATTCCAGCTTCAGTTGGAAAATGGGTTGTCCTCAAAAAGTTCTCTGGTGAGGCGCGTACACCCAGATTTCCAAAGATGAATGAATGTGTAAAAACCGCCAAAAAAACACCCTATTTGAGACCGGTTGTTTAAAATAGAATTTATTTTGGAGTATTTGTGATAGTACCAGGATGCGCAAGATGACGTTTATTTTATGTTCCATGTTTACCTGGGAACTGGGTTGTCCTCAAACAGTTCCCTGGCGAAGCGTGCGTGCCCCAATTTCAAAAGATAAACTAATGCGTAAAAACGGCGGAACCATCCCCACTTTGGGGCCGTCGTTCTCACAGAGGACTCATTTTGAAGGGACGCATTTTGAATCATTCGCCTTTGTACCAAAATGTACTCGAGTGTTTTACATTTTATATTCCGCCTTTAGTTGTGAACTGCGTTGTCTTCAACAAGCTCCCTGACTCATTTTGAAGTATTTGCCATTGTACCAGGACATTCTCGAGAGCTTTACATTTAATATTCCGCCTGTAGCTGGGAATTGCGTTGTACTTAACAGGTAGCCTGGCGAGGCTCGGGTGCCCAAATTTCAAAAGATGAGGGAATGCGTGAAAACAGGCGAACCATCCCCAAATTGAGACCGGTTGTTTCAAAAAGGATTCATATTGGAGTACTTACCATAGTGCCAGGATGGGTTCGAAGACGATACATTTTATATTCCGTTTTTAGATGGGAACTGGGTTGTTCTCAAAAAGTTTCCTGGGAAGATTTATGTGCCCAAATTGACAAAAAAAAGATATGAACGAATTTGTAAAAATGGCCGAAACATCCCCATTTTGAGACAACGGTACTAGGTATGCGCTGATGCTTGTTGATTTGGCACGACAGACGCGGGTGAGGAAATTGTGCGCGTTTCCAAATCGCCAGCCTTGAACCTTTTCCAGGCGTGCTAACTTTCGAGCACCACCGCGTTTTCCATGCGCTGCGATTCTTCCCTAAATTTACTTATATAGTGGTTTTCGGTGACGATCAGAGAGTTTCTAATTTGAGCAGCATGTTTCATTTGTCTAATTAAAATTATTCAACAAATTCTTTCCTATTATTCACCTTAATACCCCCGCCGTATAACTTACGTGATTATACTGTATGGGCGTAGGCTTATCGAATCTTTAAGAATGATATGAGAATACAAAATATAGAGCGTCTATGCATTATATAAATGTAATAAATTTAATATTGTTGTACATTCGGACGGGGTGTAAATGCCGCATAAACGATAGTTTCTTTACTTCGTTTCAGCCTAAGTCCAGATCGCAGCCGACGCTACGGGCTCTTGCGACCAATGGAGAAGCCTCAAAAATGCGAGTCACTGAGCCTTTCTGTTTTATGATTGGCTCAGGCATAATAGAAGACGTACAGAAACGCGACAAACACCATGACGGTTCGCTTTTGGTGATCTGGCCCAGCAGCTCATAGCGTCACCTGCGTCTGACCTTGCGCTGAAGCAAAGAATGGGTAATATTGCAGCGTAAGTGACTGTGTTGGCGACGTATGGCGGCTGTCGCACAGGGGAATGGGTTCGAATCCTGCTCGGCACGAATCCTGCTCGGCACGAATCCTTCTCTTCATATTTTTTTTACTTTACTAAAAAAAACCCAGCCCGTTCTCGACTGTCATCAAGTGTTATTTTTGGGAACATTCCCGAACGTTCTGCGTGTATGAAAGTATCGATGCCGCGCTGCTTCGGATCAGTCATACTCCCGTCGCCGACGCAAGATCATTGGGTACCGTTCTCTTAATGTTTTTAGGCACCGTTTCGCCACATTAAAGTTTTATTTTTCCCTCTAAGTTCATCCGCTCTTCTTATTGGGGGCTACATTGCACTAGGCTAAAGCTGGATACAAATAAACGCGAAAGATATCTAGTGTCTCAAATACATAAGCTGACATTCCATTCTTAGATACGTCATGTACCGCATCAACAACTAATAATACTGTACGTTTTACGCCCTATACTCACTCACAACACAGTTATTTCTGAAGATACCTAACTACACCGCGCTCGAATTCAACTATAGAAACAATAAAAATGCGTGTAATGAATTCTGCGAAGTCGTTTCGAAATTCCAGTGCTCTTCTTTAAACGCAGTACTGCCATGGAATCGTAACGGATAATGATAAATTTAACAGTATGTTGCAGCCGCAATATACGAATTATTTTATCGTTTTTTCTTTGGACTTATTTTTTTTTTGTTTTTTTTTGTCTGTTTTTTTGTTTTTACTTTGCACACACTCCGCCTTCGCGGGAATTCGTACACGGCGTAAAAGTTAAAAATGGAATACGCCACGTGCAGACAGATAGGTGAACTAAAAGTGACTGTCGCAAATTTCTGGACACGGGCATGATTTCGCATGACATTACTCATATAACATTTCATTCGGAGGTAAGTTACCTATAAAATATACTACATAAAGGTAGTCGCGTATAACATAATATGTATTGGTTTATTGAAGTCCAGAAACCATACGATGTCGGGTATTGCACGAATGTTTTTTGGGGTTTCACTTGGGACGTCTTCAGAATCTGATTCGGACATCCATGAGACAGCCCTAACGTCACAATCTGGAAATTCATAGGACCTCCCTTGGATGTGCGTCCGTTGTTTAGGTACAGCCTGCAGGTTCAGCGCTACGGAAGGTATTTTCGAAAAAACAGTAATCAGGTATCACCAATCGCAAACCGTGCGGATGGTGTGACTGACGGGCAACTAGTAAACCAAGTTTGGTTGGCAGAAAAATTTTTGCTAAGCGCCCCCAACGGCAAACTTTATCGGCGACAACGTCTTCCGCAGGGAGCCATTCTGTGGGCAGGTCAAGATTAAAGTAGGTCGTGGTAGTAGCTAGGCTACCATGTTGGCAGTGTTGTACACGTTGCCTTGAAGAGGAACGAACGAACCTCCTTCATAGATCGAGTTTGAATTAAATTTCTATCGTAACAAGTCATTAATGTGTCCAAATATACGCTTCTTTAAATTAGATACTGTGCTGAAGCCGTGCATTTAATAAAACAAGCAATCAAAAATATTGAAATCGAAATACAATATATTGCCACGCTCGTCGGCGAGCAAGCGCGTGCGTGGCCGAGTGGTTACCGCGCTTCACTTTCGCGCGGCAGCTGTAGGTTCGATTCCAGTCAGCGGACTGTCCTTTTATTTATTCTTTCAGTTTGGCCTTCTCGCAAATTCGAGAACATTCTCATCTGATCTCGAATAATCTACAGACCAAAAGTTCTACTCCGAATGATCCAGAAACCCACGAGGATATATAAGGGACTCGCAAGGCGAGTGCAGTCAGTTTCGCCCCAGCGTTCGACTCTCCTGCTACGCCGACTTCGACGCCCGCGACGCTCTGTTATTATTTTTTGTACCCTTTTATGTTTGGCACAAGTTCGCCGCATTAAACGTTTATTTCTTTCTGTTTATTTATTGTCTTTTTAGTCACGACATAATCCAACCTTCAAGCAGTCCGTGAGCCTCTCCAGTTGTACTGGTTAAGAAGAAGGACGGAACGCTTAGGTTCTGCGTGGACTACCGGCTGCTGAACGCAGTGACAAAGAAAGACGTCTATCCACTCCCCCGCATCGACGACACGTTAGACCGGCTGCGCCACTCCCGATATTTTTCATCCATGGACCTGAAGAGCGGCTACTGGCAGATCGAAGTCAACGAACGGGACCGAGAGAAGACAGCTTTCGTCACAACAGATGGGCTGTACGAGTTCAAGGTGATGCCCTTCGGACTGTGCACGGCTCCAGCAACTTTCCAGCGTGTCATGGACACTGTACTGGCAGGACTGAAGTGGCAGAGCTGTCTCGTCTACCTCGATGACGTCGTTGTGTTTTCCAGCGACTTCGACGAGCACTTGCGACGACTGCGAGCAGTTCTCCAAGCCATACGGACCGCCGGACTCACCCTGAAGCCATCAAAGTGTCGGTTCGCCTATGACGAACTGAAGTTCCTAGGTCATGTGGTTAGTAACGAAGGCGTTCGCCCCGACCCAGAGAAGACTCGCGCCGTCGCAGCATTTCCACCACCCGCAGACAAGAAGGCCGTGCGAAGGTTTCTTGGACTATGTGCCTACTATCGGCGCTTCATCCGGAATTTCGTAAGGATTTCCGCACCGCTCACAAACCTCACAAAAGACACCGAGAAGTTCGAATGGGCCGAGGAGCAGCAGCAGGCATTCGACGAGCTGAAGCGACGACTGCAGACTCCTCCTGTTCTAGGACATTTCGATCAAGATGCGGAAACCGAAATTCACATGGACGCAAGTACCGCTGGACTTGGCGCGGTACTGGTTCAAGTGCAAGAAGGCACCGAGCGAGTTATCGCCTACGCAAGTCGGACACTGTCCAAGGCAGAGAAGAATTACTCCACGACTGAGAAAGAATGCCTTGCTGTCGTCTGGGCAATAATGAAGTTTCGTCCGTATTTGTACGGGAGCCCGTTCCGTGTAGTCACGGACCACCACTCGCTCTGCTGGCTTGCGAACCTCAAGGACCCGTCAGGACGCCTCGCACGATGGAGTCTACGACTACAAGAGTTCAACATGACTGTGGTCTACAAGTCAGGCCGGAAGCACAGCGACGCCGACTGCCTGTCCAGAGCCCCCGTCGAAACACCTTCTGGCAGCAGCAACGACGATGACGACGAGTGCTTCCTAGGTGCAGTGAACACCGACGACATGGCACGACGTCAAAGAGACGATGCTGAGTTTGCGCGCGTTAATCGAGCACCTCGAAGGACGAGGGGGTACTGTCCCCCGTGTCTTCTTGAGAGCCCTGCCGACTATCGTCCTCCGACAAGGTGTACCTTAAAAGGAGAACTTCGGAGACAACAGCACACCATGGCTGCTGGTAATCCCTACCGACCTTAGAGTGGAGATATTCAAAGCCTGCCACGACGACCCGACATCCGGGCACCTTGGTTACAGCCGTACGCTGGCCCGAATTCGTGAAAGGTATTACTGGCCCAAGCTGCCGAAGACCGTTCACTACTACACACGGTCCTGCCACGAGTGCCAGCGACGCAAGAAACCGCCTACGAAGCCGGCAGGTCTTCTACATCCGATCGCTCCCCCGACCGTACCGTTCCAGCAGATCGGAATGGATCTACTTGGTCCTTTCCCACCATCGACGCAAGGAAACAGATGGATTATTGTCGCCACAGATTATCTCACGCGGTACGCCGAAACGAAAGCCCTTCCTGTGGGGACTGCTGTGGAAGTCGCCAAGTTCTTTATCGAGTCCATCGTCCTCCGGCACGGCGCTCCCGAAGTTTTGATCTCAGACCGTGGATCATCATTCATGGCCCAGCTGACGCAAAAAATCCTTCGTCTCAGCCACACCAGCCATCGGCGCACAACGGCGTACCACCCGCAGACCAATGGGCTGACGGAGAGACTCAACAAGACCATCGCCGACATGATCTCCATGTACGTCGACGTGGAACACAAGACATGGGACGAGGTGCTGCCGTACGTCATATTCGCCTACAACACGGCCGTGCAAGAGACCACCGGGGTGACACCCTTCCAACTGGTTCATGGTCGCAAAGTAATGACAATGCTGGACGCGATGTTACCCCACGAACCGGCTGTCGACGGAAGCGACGACGCCCAGGTGGTTGCCCAACGGGCAGAAGAAGTCCGCCAGCTCGCCAGACACCGTATTAAGGCTCAACAACGTGTCGACACTGGCCGCTACAGCCTTCGTCGTCGGGACGTTCACTTCCAGCCCGGAGACAGGGTGTGGGTGTGGACACCGATTCGCCGCCGCGGTCTCAGCGAGAGACTCCTGAAACGTTACTTTGAACCCTACAAAGTGCTTCGTCGACTCGGGGATCTGAACTGCGAAGTGATGCCCGATGGAACACGGACTTCATCACGCCGCCCTCCACGATCAGAAGTCATCCACGTCGTGCGACTCAAGCCGTACTACGATCGATAGGGCTGTGAATTGTGTTTTGTAATACGCTCGATAGGATTGTGCTGCACAAGTCTACGTAGTTGCCATTATTTCTTTTTGCTGTTTTTTGTTTCCCCGCACGTCACATCGAGGCGATGCGCTTTTAAAGGGGGGAGTAATGCCACGCTCGTCGGCGAGCAAGCGCGTGCGTGGCCGAGTGGTTAGCGCGCTTGACTTTCGCGCGGTAGCTGTAGGTTCGGTTCCAGTCAGCGGACTGTCCTTTTATTTATTCTTTCAATTTGGCCTTCTCGCAAATTCGAGAACATTCTCATCTGATCTAGTTCAGAATAATCTACGGACCGAAAGTTCTACGCCGAATGATCCAGAAACCCACGAGGATACATAAGGGACTCCGCGAGGCGAGTGGAGTCAGTTTCGCCCCAGCGTTCGACTCTGCTGCTACGCCGACGTCGACGCCCGCGACGCTCTGTTATTATCTTTTGTACCCTTTTATTTTTGGCACAAGTTCGCCACATTAAACGTTTATTTCTTTCTGTTTATTTATTGTTTTTTAGTCAGCACCCGTGACAATATTAATTCACGTATTCATTCCCAACAATGACATTTCATTTGTTTTAGTTTCTTCTTTACACAGTCGTTCGAGTACTTCCCCATTCCATGAAGTCGAATGACGCAAGATAGCATACGCGCAGCTAAAGTTCATAAATGCCTCACAAATATGAAAAAAAAATTAAAGATTAATCCACAAAAAACACCGTTCCTCCTGCCGCTCCCCACGAAGCAAGAACGTCCCACCATTTATCCCCCCTCCCCCCTTCCCCCCCCCCTTCCCCCCCCCCCCCCCGAAAAAAAAAAGCCGTGTTAAGAACGTTTTTTGGAACGCCTCTCTATAATACACCGCAACATATATCGTTTTATAGGCTTGGAGGAGAATGATGTAGTTTTCGAGAAAGTGTAGGTGGTATTACTGGCGGCCATAGCTGAGCATGCTGCTGCTGAGAACGTGTTGGCGGCAACCTTCAGTAGTTTGATACCTTAGACGCATGTTACGAAAAAAAAAAAAACGGGACGCGGGATGGCGAAAAGGACACGTTTTTCGTGTAAGTGTCGTCAAATTAGGAGGCGCTGGAGAAATGCAGCCTTCTGCATTAAGTTCTTATTTCATAAAAATGTCCCTAGCAACACATTGTCGTCATCGACATTATTGGACGTCAGTTTTACGTTTCTTCGAGAGGTTCTTCGAGCGTTGAGCGCGAGACGTCCCGACAGTGTCTGAGCAATACCTTGACGTCATTGGCAATAACAGACGTCAGGTCTACGTTTTCTCCGGGAAGTTCTTCGAACGTGGAGCACGAGACGTCCCAACGATGTCCTGTGCAACACCTTGACGTCACCGACATCATTTGACGTCACTTCTACGTTTTCTTCGGGAGGTTCTTGTAACGTTGAGCGCGAGACGTCCCAACAATGTCTGAGCAACACCTTGACATCATTGGCAACAATAGACGTCAGTTCCAGGTTTTCTCCGGGAAGTTCTTTGAACGTTGAGCACGACACGTACCAACATTATCCTGAGCAATATTTTGACAACATCGACATTATTCGACGTCAGTTCTACGGGTTTTTTTTTTTTGGTGGGGGGGGGGGGGGGGGTGGGGAAGCTCTTTGAACGTTGAGCGGGAGACGTCGCAACAATGTTTGAACGAACAGCTTGATCACTCTAAACAAGCGCCTTGTATAGGCCAAGGTGCTGCATATCACTTTTTAAAATTTCTCGTAAATGTCAGCATTTTTGATACTGCGCATGCAATCCACATTAAAACCTGACTGAGCTGCTCAAATCTCTTACAATATTTCCACGCGCGTTGGCGAGCAAGCGCGTGCGTGGACGAGTGGTTACCGCGGTTGACATTCGCGCGGAAGGTGTAGGTTCGACTCTCAGTCAGGCGACTGTCCTTTTATTTATTCTTTCAACTTGGCCTTCTCGCAGGTTCGAGAACATTCTCGTCTGACCGAGTTCCGAAAATTCTAGACACCGAACGTTTTACGTCGAATGATCCAGAAATCCACGAGGGTACATAAGTGACTCCGCATGGCGAGCGAAGTCAGTCTCGCCCAAGCGCTCAATCCTGCGGTTACGCCGCTGCCGACGCCCGCGACGCTCTCTTGTTATCGTCTGTTTCCATTTTATTTTTGGGCACAAGTTCGCCCCAATAAACGCTTAGTTTCTCCAGTTATTAGCGCCTCATCACTTGTCATTCGTGACATTTTTGGTGGAGGTGCGGGGTATCTGCATTCTATGCCTGTGGACAGTACCCCTCCTAAAACACGCCGGCCAAGTGACGTGCTCAGCCCCGGGAGGCTACCCTTCGCAAAAGACGAGACCAAGGCCCGGTCAAGTCGACGTAACCAAGGCCTACTCCCGGAACTCGGATCCCTGCCGCAAAAACCAAAGAAGAAGACCGCGATGATGACGACTCCACCCGTTGTTGTCCTACCCGTCGCTGCCCGTACGCCAGCGTCCTTCCACGGTGAATCTTATGAAGACATCGAGGACTGGCTACACCAGCACGAGCGAGTGGCCCAGTACAACCGATGGACGGACGAACAGCGCCTGCAGAGTCTTTGCTTTGCGCTCTAAGGGACGGCCAGGCACTGGTTCGAGAATCGCGAGACTTCCTTGATTTCGTGGAACGCCTGCAAGGATGCGCTAAGACGGACATTCGCCAACCAATATCGACGGGAGAAGGCCAAGGACCTTCTTCGAATGAGGACACAGGGACCAAATGAGACAATCGCCAGTTTCGTCGAGGATGTGTTGCGCCTGGTCGCTCGCACCGACCCTCAAGCCACCGACGAAAAGAAGCTGCGGATCCTAATGCGAGGTGTCAAGGATGATATCTTCGGTGGTCTTGTTCGCAACCCCCCATCCACTGTCGAAGACTTCGTCACGGAGGCCAAGAACATGGAACGAGCCCTCCTCTCAAGAGCCAGCCACTACCATCGGCCCTCGAGCGTCACTGCTGCTTCTGCCTCGGGCTACGACATCAGCCCTACCATCCCCGGCCTTCGCGATATTATCCGCGACATCGTTCGGGAGGAGCTGCTTCTACCGAATGCTGAACGCCCGGCCTCAATCTCCACCGCCAAGGTCGTCCGAGACGAGGTTCACCGAGCGTTCCTACAAGATGCCCCTGTCACCGTGGCCGTACCCAAAGGACTGACACTGACCTATGCCGCCATGGCCCGACGGCCACCGCAAGCTCACCGCCAGGTCACAGCACCACCCCGACGTGAACCTCCCGCGCTGCTGTTTCCCCGACGCCAGGAAGATCGAGCGCACGCCCGCCCAGAACAAGCAGCGCCACGAAAGACCGACGTGTGGAGGACGGCCGATCGACGCCCGTTGTGCTATCACTGCGGTGAAGCCGGCCATATTTAACGTCGATGCCCCTACAGACAACTGGGGCTGCGCGGGTTCCACCCGAGCGACCCGCGCCCAAGATACGACGAACGCCCTCGCGACATCGAGGAGTACCTCCGACGCTCGCCCTCCCCAGTGTCGTCTCTCCGCCGTGAAGGCCGCTCCCCATCGCCACGACGTTCAGCGTCCCCAGCGCAACGACCCCGCCGAGAGAGCCTATCTCCCCTACGTCGCCGGGAAAACTAAATGCGGAAACGCCTGGAGGTGACGTTGCCGAAAACGACGGAAGCAAACAGCCTCCAAGAACGCCGGAGCGCTCCCACTCTCCCGACGCCCCGCATCGCACTGACGGCCCTGCAACGGTGTCCAACAGCCTAAACGTTGTTATCGACGGCTTCGACGCATCGGCGCTCGTGGACACCGGGGCAGACTACTCAGTCTTGAGTGGGAGGCTCTCTCGTCGCCTGCGAAAATTGAGAACGCCGTGGGTGGACCTCAAATACAAACCGCCGGAGGGCATCTCATCACACAAGCCGGGAGATGCACCGCTGCGTGAAGATCCACGATGAGATGTGCCCTGTGAAATTCGTCATTCTACAAGACTGCCAGGGACGTCATTCTCGGCATGAACTTTCTGTGTGAAGACGGCGCCATCATCGACCTTGATGAAAACAGATTGACGCTGCGGAAACCTGTTCCGGCATCAGAAAAAGCCCAAACAGCGTCAGCCGCCGTCCAAGTCGCCGCGACCACGTGAACCTGCCGCCGTGATCAAGTGTTATCGTTGCTGTCGTGACCGATACCGCTACCTGCGGCGAAGTTGTCCTGGAAGGCAACCTTCAATTACTCCTGGGGAGAGGAATCGGCGTCGCAACAGGAGTGACTAAACTTTAGGATGGGTGCACCGTGGTCCTTGTGACGAACTTCCCTCAAGAATCGCAACACGTCACGAAAGGTGCCGCTGTGGGACACGTCGAGGAACTTTGAAACTCCACCGAAATCGCCGCGATTGCTGACGAATCATCGTCACCTCAGCAAGACATTTCGCCGCCAGCGCAGCTCAACATTGACCCGAAGCTTCCAGGCCCAAAACGACGGCAGCTAATTGACCTTCTCGCCGAACACAGCGACTGCTTCGCGACGTCGTCGAAGGTGCGCCAAACCACCGTTGCGAAGCATAGCATCGTCACCGAGGACGACGCACTTCCTGTGCACCGTTCGCCGTACCGAGTCTTCATAAAAGAACGGGAGGTCATCCAACAGCAAGTGGAAGAAATTCTGAGCGACGACATAATCCAGCCCTCAAGCAGTCCGTGGGCCTCTCCAGTCGTGCTGGTTAGGAAGGAGGACGGAACGCTTAGGTTCTGCGTGGACTTTCGGCAGCTCAACGCGGTAACGAAGAAAGACGTCTATCCACTCCACCGAATCAAAGACACGCTAGACCGGCTGCGCCACTCTCGATACTTTTCATCGATGGACCTGAAGAGCGGCTACTGGCAGATCGAAGTCGACGAATGGGACCGAGAGAAGACAGCCTTCGTCACGCCGGATGGCTTGTGCGAGTTCAAGGTGATGCCTTTCGGCCTATGCACGGCGCCGGCAACTTTCCAGCGTGTCGTGGAAACGTTACTGGAAGGGTTGAAGTGGCAGAGCTGTCTCGTCTACCTTGACGACGTCGTAGTTTATTCAGGTGACTTCGGCGAGCACTTGCAACGACTCCGAGCTGTTCTCCAAGCCATTCAGACCGCTGGACTCACACTCAAGCCGTCAAAGCGCCGGTTCGCCTATGACGAACTGAACTTCCTAGGCCACGTGGTTAGTAACAAAGGCGTCCGCCCAGACCCCGAGAAGACTCGCGCTGTCACGGCATTTTCAGCGCCGACAGACAAGAAGGCGGTGCGAAGGTTCCTTGGAGTTTGCACCTACTATCGACGCTTCGTTCGGGATTTCGCTAAAATTTCCGCACCGCTCACAAACCTCCCGAAAGACGCCGAGAAGTTCGAATGGGCCGAGGAGAAGAACAGGCATTCGACGAGCTGAAACGACAACGCCAGACTCCTCTGCTTGGAAATTTCGATCAGGATGCGGAAACTGAGATTCACACGGACGCAAGTAACGCGGGACTGGGCGCAGTACTGGTCCAAGTGCAAGAGGGCATCGAGCGAGCCATCGCCTACACAAGTCGGACACTGTCCAAGGCGGAGAAAAATTACTCCACGCCTGAGAACGAATGCCTGGCGGTCGTCTGGGCAATCACGAAGTTTCGTCCGTACTTGTACGGGAGCCCGTTCCGCGCGGTGACGGACAACCACTCGCTTTGCTGGCTTGCGAACCTCAAGGACCCGTCAGGACGCCTCGCTCGATGAAGTCTCCGACTACAAGAGTTCAACATGACTGGTCTAAAAGTCACGCCGCAGGCACAGTGACCCCGACTGTCTGTCCAGAGCCCCCGTTGAAAACCCTTCCTGCTGCAGCGACGACAATGACGACGAGTGCTTCCTAGGAGCAGTGAACACCGACGACATGTCACAGCGTCAACGGGACGATCCTGAGCTGCGCGCATTAATCGAGCACCTGGAAGGCGGCGAGAGTACCGTGCCACGTGTTTTCTCATGAGTACTGCCGACCTTCGCCATTCGACAAGGTGTGCTCTACAATAAGAACTTCGGGGACAACAACTCGCCGTGGCTGCTGGC
Organism: Ixodes scapularis; assembly: GCF_016920785.2. Classification (NCBI taxonomy): domain Eukaryota; kingdom Metazoa; phylum Arthropoda; class Arachnida; order Ixodida; family Ixodidae; genus Ixodes; species Ixodes scapularis. Next base: position 174,170,707 of record NW_024609857.1, on the reverse strand, counting down.
AATCCCGACCGACCTTCGGGAGGAGATCTTTCAAGCCTGCCACGACGACCCGACGTCCGGACACCTTGGTTACAGCCGGATACTGGCCCGTATTCGTGAAAAGTATTATTGGCCCAAGCTCCCCAAAACCATCCACCTATACACACGATTATGCCATGAATGCCAGCGACGAAAGAAGCCTCCGACGAGGCCGGCCGGACTCTTGCAGTCAATTCCTCCGCGAAAAGCACGCTTCCAGCAGATCGGAGTGGATCTACTTGGCCATTTTCTGCCGTCAACGACGGGAAATCGCTGGATCATCGTCACCACAGATTATCTCACGCGGTACGCCGAAACAAAAGCCCTTCCTTCCGGAACTGCTCTGGAAGGTGCCAAGTTTTTTTATTGATTCCATCGTCCTCCGGCACGGCGCTCCCGAAGTCCTCATCTCAGACTGCGGATCGTCGTTCGAGGCCCAGCTGACACAAGAAGTCCTTCGCTTCAGCCGCACCCCCCATCGCCGCCCCACGGCGTACCACCCGCCGACCAACGGGCTGACGAAAAGACTCAACAAGACCATCGCCGACATGATCTCTATGTACGTCGACGTGGAGCACACGGCATGGGACGAGGTGTTGCCTTACGTCACCTTTGCCTACAACACGTCCGTGCGAGAGACCACCGGGGTTACACCCTTTCAACTGGTTCATGGTCGCAAAGTGACGACAATGCTGGAGGCGATGTTACCCCACGAACCGGCTGTCAACGGAAGCGACGACGCCTGGATGGTTTCCCAACGGGCAGAAGAAGTTCGTCAACTCGCCAGACTCCGGATTCAAGCCCAACAACGTATCGACACTGGCGGCTACAACCTTCGTCGTCGGGACGTCCACTTCCATCTCGGAGATAGGATGAGGGTGTGGACGCCGATTCGCCGCCGTGGTCTCAGCGAGAAACTCCTAAAGCGCTAGTTTGGACCCTACAAAGTGCTTCGTCTACTCGGGCACCTGAACTACGAGGTGATGCTCGACGGAACACGGACTTCATCACGCCGCCCCCCACGACCGGAAGTCGTCCACGTCGTGCGCCTCAAGCCGTACTACGATCGTTACAACTGTGAATTGTACGTGTCTTGTAATACGCTCGATAGGATTGTGTTGCACCAGTCTACGTAGTTTTCCATTATTTTTTGTTTTTCTGTTTTTGTTTTCCGGCACGTCACGCGATGGTGTGGTCCGACCGATCAACCAATCAGTTTGTTACAGTGGGGTCACGAGGTATAAAATGGCAGATCAAATTAAAATAATGACCGCATCTCCACGTGGTGAATGATGTTGATTGGGGCGAAGCTCTGGGGGTGCTGATGATACTGATTTTATTGTTCATAGGTAGTGCTGATGGTGCTGTTTTGTTTTTAATTTCTGATAGGTAGTGCTGAGTTTCGGATTGCGTTTCGGCTTCATTATTACTGCTTTATGGTCGGTGAAATGCGGAACCAGTGGTGCTTCTAGCGGATCAGCTTGGATCCGCTAGAAACCGTGGGAACGCACCTCCACTGCTTAAGTCAACGGTCCATGTCTTAAAGAGGATGTGTGGTATGGAACGGGGTTATATACGCATTTGAGCATTTGACCGCAGCTCCCTCTCGGGTTAAACGTTGAGCCAATGTATGCCAAGTTAAACGCGATTATATACGCATTTGACCGCAGAGCCCTCTCCTCTACAGACGTTGAAGGCTGCATGCAACGTTTCATCTATGACAGAAACCACAGCTCTTGAGTTACTACCACATCTCAGAGCCCCTACTCGTCCCGCAGTCGTGGCCGAGTGGTTAAGGCGATGGACTAGAAATCCATTGGAGTCTCTCCGCACAGGTTCGAGTCCTTGCGACTGCGCAAAACATGTTTTCGTTTTATGTGAGCACGGACGCCGGCCGGCGGGACGGACGGACGGACGGACAAGGCTAGACCCTAAGGAGCTTCGACCCTAATAAAAAATGCAAAGGAGCACAGCTATACTCGTTTGCCCTCGGCGCTTTATTCTTCCAGAAGCGAGCATCGCAGTTCCATGGTGTTTAACCTGTGCCGTCTTCATGAAGCCATGAAAGGCCCCCTTGAAGCAATTAATTTGCTTTAGCGCGTGGACCTGCTCCTGGCTCCTGTATTTTTGTGCGTGTCCAAAGTGCGAAGCTGCGATGACAAGCTGCAAGTCCGCGCTATATCTGCGGATGGCTACTCGTGGAGATGCTGTGTCCAAGAGGAAGCCGGTCAAAGTTGAATGCCGGGGCGAGGTCTCGGTACAGAACCGTTCCTTTTTCGAAGGATCGCACCTGACGCTTCTCCAACACATAAAAATCATCCTCCGGTGCCAGAGCCTACTGTGCGCCGCCATTCAGCGGGAGACTGATGTCGCAAGTAAGACAATAACTGATTGGACGAGCCTTTGTCGGGAGGTTGTGGTAAATGCCGTCTTCAATCATTCAGACATGATTGGTGGCGAAGGCGTGACTGTAGAAATAGACGATAGCATGTTCGGTCGGCGAAAGTACCATCGCGGGTATTTAAGGCCCGGCCAGCGGATTTTCGGCGGTGTGAAGCGTGGCAGCGGGAGCTGCTTTCTTCTTCCCGTGGAGACCCGTGATGCTAAAATCCTGCAGCGGCTAATAGCCGAGTGAATACGCCCTGGAAGAAGAATAATCCCTGACTGTTGGGGTGGCTATCGCAAGCTTGCAGATGACGCTCGCTTCACGCACCTCACCGTCAACCACAAGCTGCACTTTGTCGACCCGAAGACTGGTGCGCACACCAATACCGTGGAGGGCTCCTGGGCCCCCGTCAAAAACTTTCTTCCATCTGGACGATGCGAGAGTCACCATTTCACTGGTAACCGCGCAAATTTCATGTTTTGGAGGAAAGAGAAAGCGCGCAAAAACACTGATAGATTCCGGTCGTTCGTCGCCGCGGCCGCCAAATTTTAGAGCCCCGACGCAGACAAGGGCCAGGATTCTGACGGCCCCGGTGACTTCGAGTGATCCGCGGCGCTGCGCCCGCCGCCCGCCTGCGTGCATAAAGACGACTTATGCGCCAACCGCTTGTCAAGTGCCCATTACGTCAGTCATAGGCTCTGGTAGCGGTCTAAACGGCCCTTCTCAGGGCCCCCATATTTTTGGAAACGGAGGTGTTTTTTGAATACGGCACCCCGTGTCTCTGTAAAAAGTTCACAGGAAAGACTCAGCAAGGGTATGTGGTCCCCAACTTGGATATCGCGTGTTATGTTTAAAATAAGAATTGTTCTTGCTTATTTCGCGCCTTTGGTCCCAATAATTGCCCCCGTTGCAGTCGTATCGCGGTGCTGTTGCTTGCTCAATCGCCGTCGGCGTGTCTCAGCTTCGTGTCTTTTCCAGCGGCGCACCGGTGGAGGCGGTTGATCTGACACACCGCGTTAGGTTTGGCTAGTAGACGGCGTTCGTAAAATGGGGTCAGCTGTTGCTGGCTTCACGCAGCGCTACCGTGCGTGCTTCCATTCCTTCGGCGTTCGTTGCCATGGAGAGGGCGGGGAAAGCGGACAATTTTATGTTGCGGAAGAACGCCGCAGAGCAGCGGTACCAGGTGCGTTCTAAGGCCCTTCACGCATGCTTGTCAATGGGCGGAAGGCGAATTAAAAGAGTTAGAAATAGGAACCTAGCGCAGAATGCTGCATTTCTACAGCGCCTTATAATTTGACGAGCCTTGCACGAAAAGCATGTTTTTAGACCGGAGTTGGGAAATCGTTATTTTTTTTACAACGACATGGGGTCTAAAGTATCAACGTGCCCAACCTTCCACAACGTTTCCAACACGCACGTTGCCCACCATCACGATTGCCTTCTTTAGGAGACCATTATTAAAAACTCAACCCGAGCGTGCGCTGCGAGCAGTCATTTAAACTATGGTTGTCAGTGATTAAAAGTGCTACGCATTTGGCGCCATACTTGAACGCAGTGCTCACAGGGCATGTTCAGAGCAAGAGCACAGTTATCTTCCTAAAGTGCTTAAAATAAGGGTGGTTCGAAATATACAATCGGGAAGGTCTGTGGATGCTCATTGTCAGTTCGCGCTGTGCGACAGCGGGCTCAACTATGGGCGCTAGTAAATACCACCTCTGTGTTGTAGGAAGCAAGTTGTCCTCGCAGAATTCTTCGCGACAAGATTTGTGCTCTTTCATCTATCTGTAAGATCAACGTAGCCGTGTGTATAGTGGGATGTACTTACATGGCTTCCAAGATTAAGGAACACTCGTCTTGATGGTTGACGGCTTTGCTGAACACTTGAATTCGAGCTCCTTCGAATAACGGCCAGCCAAGCGCGAAGCCGGCGACCTTCAGGGGGTTGCCATTTCGTTGGTGCAAACGTATCCACTTACGGAACCCAGGTTTAATACAGACGCCTCGTTAATCCTTACTGAGTACAAATAAAATATTAGTGAAGAATTACTTCTTTCTCTTTGATGCGGAAACTGGGAAAGAATGCGGATCCGAACACTTGACGTCGTTGTCGTCAGCACGAGCTTTCAATTATCGTGCTGGTGAGCTAGTGCGACTGAATCTAAAACATACGAACCGCTAAATTAAGAAGTAACTACACAGACTAGGAAAATATTTTATCTTTTAATGAAGCATTTGCCCAGGTTTTAATATTCTACCATGATCAATATGGCACAGGACTTTGCCATCTCTTAACTTGGGTTGCCAGGGTTGTCATGCACAAACTTTTTTGTTTTTGACATAATGGAAGGGGGTGGCCCAATATTAAAGGGAACTAGAATGCGCGGTAGTGTTTGGACTAGCGCGACGCAACATTGGGAACTTGTGAGGGTGCGTGTTTTGACAAGAATTGCGGCGCTGCAGCCGACAAGGCAGCAGAAAGTCGCAGCAGTCCGCACGAGAGTCGCTAAATTAAATAAGCGTAGCTTATTTAGTGGCACTAGTCCGCCCTTGCCGCCGCACATGCGCGTGCACGTGGTGCACGCGCTCAACCACCCCTATTAGCGGCGAGATTAGGGTGCCTACATGTCTGTCTGTCTCAGGGTGAAGACATCCATTGTTCCCCTGAATGTGCCAGTGCGTGACGCTCTCGCGCACTCGGTGCGTGACTTGGGCGGAAAAATGGCGCCTATGTATTAGCCAAAGCTAGACGCTCGAGCTGAGTGACACCGGATTGCGCGCACTTCAAAATGCATAAAAAAACGAATGGGCGGAAAAATGGCTGACATGTCACCACTCAAGCAAACGCGCGTGTGTATGAAGGCACTCTAGGCGAGATGTTTTAGTGGCGCCCTCCTACGTTTCCCCCTTGTGACGTCATTACCTTGCAAACAACAAGTTCGATGGTGCTTGTAAATAGCATGGTGGAAGCTTGAAATCACCTGCGCTCTCAAAGGAACACTGCCGACACCTTCAATATTAAAGTTCTTTCATTCCTCTTATTTTCGTCGATGATATATCCTTTCCTGAGGTCATAATCAGCGTTCGGCCAATCGTGGAAGGCCGACCACAGCGACGCTTTCGGTCGCGCTCGTCGCCAATACTGACCTTCGTGCCGATGCGCCGGTGTGGAAGCCTATCGCAATCTACTGCGCACGCCTCACGCGAGCCACTGCGGTCCCAACACTACACCATATATTATAGTCGGATGCAACCTAAGAACAATCTTTTAGCTCCACCCACAAGCGCATTGCGCCCATCTGAAGTGCGTCCGCCGTCGAGAAAGTAGTTCGCTAGCAACGTTGCTTTTTCTTCCTCCAGAAAACGTGTCTTAAACTACTACAATATTTATTTAATTCATTCAGGACATTTAAATAAGTTAGAATACGTTTTTGTCAACAAAATAGCTGTTTAGTAAAGAAAGAAAGTCATGTCCAATGTACCGTCTTCCCAATTCATTTTCTGTCCAAGATACTGTCTAACATACCGTCTAACATACCTCTCAGCAGAGCTAAGCCTCGCGCCCGCTTCGAAATTTTCGTTGGCGATAGCGTCGCTGGATTCTCACGTTGTCGCGCAAAAACTGCTGCAAACGCAAGCCGATACCATTAAGATTTCGTGGCGTAACCTCGGGCACGTAAAACACGGTGCAAAAAAGCAGAATAATTGTCACGAGAAGCTAGCGTCGCGTTGCTAAGGCCAGCAGCCATGTTGGGCTTTTCTTTTTTTTTTTCAAAAGGATCGCGATTGTTCCACGGAATCGTGACGTCATGAAAACGATTGGCTGGCGTTTCTCGGCGTAGGATTACATTTTCCTCTGAGAGGCATTTCCGGTTTTATTTAGCTTGCAACCGACTATAGTACACTAATAATATTGCGGCACGTTTTTATTTTTTATTTTCCCAAACTAGAGATCCGTTATTTTTCGTGACTTTTTTTAAAAATTAATATTGACGGGAACAAAAAATCCATCCCTCTGCGCCAAATAGACTGCTTCGAAATATCCCTGCATGCAACACTGCGCGTATTATATAAAGGTGCCTCTTTGGTCATGGCTAAGAGTGCATTGTTTCGGTTTCGATAACCCTTTTGACGCAGTAGTGCATCTCAGCACTGTATAAAAGTCAGCTGTCGCTTGGATTGCATTCCTTCATCTTCGTGAGAGTGCCAGTTGAAACACGGACCTCGAGCGGCCGTATGGGCCTGCCGAGGCTTAGCGAGAAGTAGGAGTACGGCCGGCCGCGTCCCATACCGTTCAAGTGGCCTGGCTACCCGTGAAGAGTGAAGCATAACCCTCCTTGTAAATGGACGCTTTTTTATGAGGAGAAGATAGAACCGGGTAAGGGGACCATGATGCGGTTTTAAATTTTTGCATACCTAGTTTTGTTCAAACAAACTCTGGCACGTCGGGAGCACCCCAAAACCCGTGCCCCAACATTTTATTCGTATTGGTAGGCCTACATTTTGTTAGAAATTTAAGGAAAGTCACCTGTTCTAAAAATGGAAGAACTGTATTTGATCTTGACGGGATGTCGTGATGTGAGGCTGGCAAATCGAAACTGAAAGTGCAGGCAAGGGGTTCATGAAATGCTTCGCACGGAACTACGCCTCTAGGATCGCTTCGAGTTTTAGAGAGTTCGATTGGTACCGAAAATGCGCAGCACGAGAGAGCGCACAGAGAGCGTCACGGATCACACGTGTGACGTCACGACCAGAAGTGTCAGTCGCGACGAACAAGTGTTAAGGCACGTTCATGTTGAAAAATAGCGCGCCTGGGACGAGGACAAAAATACGAAGTGAACGCAAGACAAACGCTGACTCTCAGGTGCTTTTTTAATAGAACAAAAGAGGAGGAAAACGAAATGAAAAACACAAGGTCAAATGTTTACGCGCTAGCTGGGCGCCACGTAGAATATATCTTTTTTTTTTTTTTTTGTATTGTAATCGTAGAAGAACGTGTTTTCTTCTTTCTTTCCTCGGGAGCTCTTGTTCAGTTCAATTCAGTTCAAAGAGCGTTTATTGATGCCATAAGCGGGAAAAGGGGTGAGAGAATGCATCGGTGGCTAATAGTCGAGGCCTAGATGCAGCTTACTATTTAAAACATGTCTACACTAAATAAAAGATTCCAGCTTTTCCCCATGGAGGAAGTCCAGGAGACTTCGCAGGATCTTTCGTTGCTGGTTCTCATTTCCAGGTGGATGAGTCCAGCCTTCCAGAGTGGTGATGTTCTGAGGTCGGACTTCTGCCCTTTCTGCGTGATACTTGGGGCACACCCACATTTGGTGGAATGTGTCCGCTTAACGCTCATGTCGCGCTGGGAACAAAGGCCAGACCTTTCGCCTTTGTTCCACAAAGCGAGTCTCGCGAATGAATACCAGGCGAAATATGAAGAGGTCCTGCCCGGGCGGGCACAACCCATGCTGCCTTCAAGGGGATTTGGACGACGAGGGCAGGGCCTGCTCACCCGAGTGCGCACCGCACCTCTTGTTATCCTAATACCCAATTCACACGGCAGCGTAAAGGTATCTTTAGATTAGGTCCCTTATCTGAAGGTACCTGTAGTAAGCGGCGTTCTTAATCACACGATAAATAGACGGAGCACTTTAAGTTGATGTCGATTGCATTCCGCTAAACTGCGAGAGCAGCACGTGATAAACATTTATTCCTCGAAATCGGCTTGATGCGCAGTTTTTGATACTCAAAAATGTATTTGGAGCTAGAAATGCCGGGATGCATTAAAATAGTTGCTAAGATACTGATACTAAAATATATCTGTAAAAATGTATGGCGATACCTATCGGAAATACATTTTAAATAGAGACAAAACGTCTTTGGAAATACAAATGGAGGAATACATTCTAGGGAAGGCAGAAAGACAAATACAAAAACACTGATACTTCAATGCATTTTTAACCATTTTTGAGACGCCAACTGAGATGAAATTTGAAGTGGAAGTTTTTGATCCCAAAATTAATTTCCCGTAGGCTTAACACTTTGCCTTGAAGGTAGTGGCTTCGGACGACGACGAGTCTCCCCTGGGCTCAAAAAAACATTTCATCAAGGACTGACCGCGGTCTCTTCCCTGTCATCCTGTCTGTCCAACAAGGGGTGCGAATAGACTTCGATCTCTAAATAAATTCTATGTCGCCCTAAATCTTATCGAAACGTCACCCTGTGCAAGAAGGACGCTTCTGTAAACATTGATTACATGACGTCACTGTGGAATGAACCCGTATTCTTTAGCTGTAGGTGTGGCCTTGAAAATGAAACTTTACTAGGCTCCTGTATGAAAGGACAATACGCACTTCCGTTGTAGGTTACCTCGTCGAAGATCGTGCAGGCAGTGTCATTTGGAATATTTGAGAATAGTGGACCACCGGGAGCATCCTGGAACACGTCTTATCTTCTGTTATGGTTGAAAAAACGATACGGTGGCATCCCTGTCGTGAAGGTCCTTCCTGCCGACCCTTCGTCACCGACGCCTGAATTACAGTCCTCAAGTTTCGCCTAGCATCGTCCAAACAAAGACCTCCTGGATTACGACCTCATATTGCCGGCAGAGATGCGAGCTCTCCGAGAAACAGCGCGCTTGAGACGAGTCGCAGGTGTACGAAGCCTGGGTCGGCACAGTGAGGCAACGTCTGGTCTCCTTCCTGTAGGTTTTGAATCACCAGAGCAGCGGGTCACATTCACGTCGGCTGATGATGTATCCTTGAGCCGTGCAATATTACGGGCGCAGCCGGAGACGCGTTCAAATAAGTGTTGAACTTCACTGCGAGAGTCATCCTACTATTTCAAGTTAACCACCGCCAGGCTCGTGCTGCAACGAACTGTGACTCAGGTTTGCCGGCTGGGTGTACTCTCTCCGCTAAGGCAATAGACACGGTTAGCAGCTGGCATTGCTTTCCAGCAAACAATGTTACAAGAAATTCCTACCTAAGGACCTGCGGCAGAAGATGCTCTGACATTTTACTCCTGGCACGCGATCTGGTTCGAATCCCCGACTACGCAACACTTTCCAGAAGAGAGAAAAGGACAGATAGAAAAACAGTTTGGAGAATCGAAAGGAACTTTGGTCAGCATAGCCACAATGTCCCAGCATCTCCTTGACCTGGTGCCCTCAGATGTGAAAAAAATAATAAAAAAAGAAAGCGTTCGGACTTGTATTTATTCTTTTTTGGGGGAGGGGGGGGGTATTTCTCAAAAAATAGTAACAAAATAGATTTTATTTTGATTGTATTGCGATACAAAGAAACATTCCTAATGTATTTCGATACAGGAATACAGATACTGGTAAAAAATGTATCGCGATAGAGAAATACAGATACGAATCGCATTTCTGAAATACCATCGCGATACATTTGTATCGCAATACTGCCCGACACTACTAATAGTGCCCGGCACGAACGACCCACGTCGGAGTCTCACGGTTACGCCTGTCCCGCCATTGAAATCCCGCCATCGAAAGGGATGGCCGATGAGGAGGATAAAGGCACGACCACATTGGCGTCGCGGAGGCCTGCGGCGCGACGGTCGGCGCTGCCGGTTGCCGACCCAAACCAGTTTTCGGCTTCAACGGCGCGACGTACGGCGCCGCAGAGCCAACCGCTCCTGGCGTGGTTCAGAGCTCGGCTCCCCTCGCCGCAGAAGAGAGGAGCCAATGGGAGGTGGCGTAGATAGTGACGTCGCGATGCCATGGCAACGCTCAAACCGGTCCCCCGCGCGTCTTTCACGTTCCGAAGGGCGTGTTTCGTGTCGTCTGCTTTCCCTGTTTCCCCCCGATGCCTTCCACAACGGAACGGTTCTTTGAAACTGTGTGACTGTTTCCCTTTTTATATGACAAGACGCAGCCAGACTACCTAGATAATGACATTAAGAACAACAGCTGGGAAATCATAGGAGAGGGATTCGGAATTGCAAGTGAGTTTCTCCGTGGCACTTGTTGCACGTCGTCAGTGTTGTGACGGATGTGGTGTTGATTCGGTGACACTTTCGAAAGTAGCCTTCATCTCTGGCGTGCCACCAGGGCAGCAAAGCACTGACCTGTCCTTCGGTGTTTCGGGAGAACCAACTTGGCCGGACCCAAAACATGCGTCTTCTTCCCTTCAGAGCGCGGCGACGTCGCAAGATCAACGAGCAGGCTAGGATAATCCCATTCACGCTGATCACCAGGTCATCATGGACTCCTACTATGTAGGCAGCGAGTGCGGTTTCGATGCTGATATATGCGAAAGATGAGAGCCGAAACGGAAGAATCTAACGAAGGGCAGACGAGGAAAGAGCGGGAAATCCGACGAGAGGCGCGATCGCGAGATCCAGTGCTGTCACGTGACGCCCGCAAAACGGAGGCCAATGTGAACTCCTCGCGTTGGGACGCCGGACGCCGGTGCCGCCTGGCGGCGCCGTTCACGCTAGTGTGGTCAGGCCTTAAAAAGTTCAGGGCGGGAAAGTCCGAAGGCTCGTCTACAACCTTGAAAAAGAGCTCGCAATGGTCCATCGCATTCGGGTTCGTAGCAGACTTTGTTTTCGACGTGCCGCCGTTGCTACCTGCTAGCTGGAGTATGCGTTCCTCGTTAATGTATTATTCCATCACATTTGTATTCACAATCATTTGATAATTTGCTACTTATATATGTTCAATTGGTTATAAAGCATTAATCTAGATATATTTACATATCTGTGATATTTATTTTGAGTTCGTGAGTACGAGGCTACTCCCTGTAGCTGTAAAGGGAACTCGATGACCTCCGTTTAGCACAGGACCTCACTTAGCGAAAGGGACCTTTATGCGCCGTGTGATTACGATCTCCAGCTCCCTTCACTGCAGGTAACTGCGCTAAGGGTACCTTTACGCTGCCGTGTGAATTGGGTATAAATTCCGAAGATTAATCTCTTCTGGGTGTCACACTCACCGCAGGTTCGCTCACACACGAGCTGTTGTTCTTCGGTATGCTGTAGGCTTCAACCATCTCGCGACATGCTTTGTCGTAGTGTTGATATAATACACTGGTGTCTTCTAAGCGTGGTTTACACTCGAAATTTCGGTAATGTTTCACTAGATGTGAATGAGCGATGTCTTTCAAGGAGCTGTGCTGGTCTCTGAGTCAAATGCTTAAGCACCTGCCAGTCTGCCCGATATAAGAGCGCCCCCAAGAGAAGAAAATTCGGTAAATAACGCCTTGAACGCGCAACATGAACGTCCGCCCATGCTTTCCCTTACATGTATTATACTCTAATCTTGCGTTTTCCTCCCTGCTACACGTACAGCGGGACATAATCTACTTAGTTTGTTTTTGGCTGAAAAAACAGCATTCACCTCATATCTGGACTAGACTTTTTTGGTCCGTGTGAAATGCGGTGAAGATAAAGAATAACCAAAACATTTTTTCTGTTCTATCTGGTTCTTCCAACATGAAATTAAAAGTAATCGTTACGACTAGTATCAAAATATCGCTTGCTGATGAAATAATCGAGTCTGGATATCCTGAGTTCCTAATCCTTTGAATCTGGGAAGTGAAGCAAACGATCATTTTGTGAACACATGATTTTGTTCAAGCGGACTTCGAACAGAAATATACTATGCGTCTTCTTACGAGTTTCGAATGTGCTGACTGGTAGTTCAGTCGGTGCTTAAGGTGCAACCCCACTGTGAATGACGATTTGGTGTGTTTTTTTTTTTTTTTAAGTTTATAACTTTATTTCTTTGAATCCTACAATTATAAAGGTAACATAAAATTAAACAACGGTTTTTCAATGATACTTTAATGTCTCGATGTTACGATTATTTTAGTTTTTAGTTAATTACTAGGCTTTTAATAGACCACAGTCTCTTATATTGAAGCAATATTTCTCGAAATCTAACGCCCGATAGTCCACGATATTTTACGTGAGCGTTCGGTTGGATATAATGTATCTAAAAAGTAAACAACGAACTGTACAGGTAATGTAAATTTTAAAATAAAAAAAATAAATTTCAATGGTATTATTTTATGGTCATATGAAAACGGAATCATGTCAACTAATCAAAATTATGAGACATTAAATTACGAAGCATCCTTCGTATTACATTTGCCAGAACTTCCATATCGATATTTTACACGTTAAAAATATTATTAAACCTCAAACGTTTCCCATTCAGTTATGTCAAATGGCAGTTTTTTCTTATAAAATACAGATGGCAACACGTGTTCAAAAATAGCTTGATGTGCATTCGCCTTTGTGAGCCGTTTGGAATGCCACGTGAAAGGCAGAAGAAGCTCCAGATTTGAGGGTGCAGTGACCTACAATAGAAGTAGTAGAAAATAGCCGTCCTCCATATGAGGCGCTTTGTGTAGAATCTGCCAGGTAGCGCTGATTTTCCGTTCCAGAGCAATTCTGCCAGCGAAGTTTGCGCCAAGTGTAGCTGTTATTGATCTTAGCGGTTCATAAGTGTGGCTTATGTATGCTTTATGGGTGTTTCAACGTCTATGATATAATGTTTAGAGCTTACTTGGGCAATGTAGTGAAAACGGGGGTAACCAGTCTTGCATGCCGGCGCGTACCCGCGCGCATTCGTCTTCTTTCCCTTCGTTTTCATTACTTAGCGACAAGACTCGTACCTATGTGATCACAATGCCACGCACTTGATATTCACGAAAAGAAATTGCGAAATGGACCATAGACAGTACAGAAACCATCCGAGAACGTACGCGACGCAATATTGTCGCAAAGTTTTGCTCGCGAGAGTGTTTAGTCCAGCTTCACTTTATGTTTTTGCCTTCTCCTAGAGTTCTTTTCGTCTCCACGGGACGGCTGTTGGATTCCACCGGAGTCGGGGGGCCCCAAATGGGGGCGAACGTGAACGCTGCAACGCTACGCTTAGTTTATAGAACCCCGCGTTGGAAATGTTTTGTCTTGTGTATGTCTGATTTTGGGATCTCTACATCGGAGGTTGTTTTGCTCTGTGCATTTATAACTTCTCTGTCTACGAATGTGCTTTATATTGTTTATGACTGCTCTTGTGAGCTCCGTTAGGAATGTGTTCTGTCTTGTGTATGCGCTTGTTTTCGGAATGTTCGTATTTGCTTTGGCCTCCGAGCCTTTTGATTCGTGCTAAGAAAACCCCTCTTGATTGGTCTTCCTAATCTTTCTGATTGGTAGATTGGAGGACCGAAGAATGCTGCTGAACTCAATATAAATGGCCACCGAAGGGCCGTAAGAGACTTGGCTCACGGATACCAAGCCTTTTACATCTCCCTGCCTCTGGACATTAACCTGCACGTCCGACCCCGTTCGGCTGTGGAGTCCTCCGCTCGCTAACTCGCAAACGTGGCACCCCTTACGGCTGTGGGGGAGTTCGGCTCGCCCGTTTTTGTGTGGACCCTTGTTTGTCGAGTGTGGCTGTGGGCGGGGTACCCGCTAAAGGTATGGTCGGGGAGGACGGCAGGGGAAGTCGCCAGAGGTTGGGAGTATAGTACCCCCAAAAGTTTAATCTCAAATTATGCAATGCGTAAAGTGATATAAAAGAGTCTTTGGTTATGTTCCATAAATAAACAGTTGTGTTTGTTAATATCTGTATCTTTCATTGGCGGAGAAGAGGAATTATATCTTCTTCGTTATGATGTCTCATGTTAGAGTAGCCATGCCCTCCAGATTTGGACAACAGCGCCCCTCGCGGCAGTCTACATTTGTGATTTCACACGGCCGAGGCGGCGCCGCCGACGCTTTTCCACTGCCCTAATATTCTAGTTAACTGCAGTAAAGATGTCAAATGCCTGGACGCCTGCAATGAGCGAGCAAGAGATGTCAGAACAACAAGCGCGAGGGTTTGGGTGCACCACAGCTGCTTTTGAGCGCGTTTTCTGTGCGTCGATACCGAGGGCGCTACACATGCCTGACACGAGCCAAATGATATGGGCACCATGAAAGGAATTCCGCCACTGTGCGAAAACGTTTGAATGTTTTTTCACTTGCAAAAATCATTTTCACGATCAAACTATGCTTGTTGGAATAGTTCCAACGCTACAGGCCGATGAAGCCACTGAAGCAGCGCAAAAAGCACGAGGTCAAGCGGTTCGTTTTTTTTTTTTTTTCTGTGCCTATGCGTTCGGGCTAAACTAGGGACACCAAATACGCTACGCTTCAGACACAACTTGGTGCTTAAAATCATGGTTTTCAGTTATCTGAAGATTTATCTGAAATCACAGGAAACACTTTTCCGTCTTTCACAAACGTTCAAACGGTTCGCGACAAAGCAAAGCAATATTGCGTGACCTTCCCAAGACCGAAACTATACTTTGTTTCAGCTCACGTTCAGACGCAGCTGATGCTACAAGCGCTAAGATGTGGCCCTGAATATTGCTTGCACTTCACGAGCGCTGAAAGCCCGGAGCTCGGTATTGTAGCTTCTGCTGCACTCGCACTTAAAGTGAAAAGGAGTATAATGCTGAGGGCGTCGCGCTTTGGGATCATGACTAACAATCAAGATGGTGGCGCCCACAACAATATCGGGGAAAAGAGTTGCGATATTCTAAGCGTAGCTCATTTGGTTCCCCTCACTAGGCTAAATCAAGTGCGGCGGAGATTGTTGGCCGAGTGTGCTGCGGCACCGCAGATGAGAGCACGTGAAGAAATGCTCGAGAGCGAGCTCCGTTCAAAGCACGGAACTTAAGCTGCAAAACCTGTAGAGACAAAAGCCCCTCAATGTTTAAAGCCCCTTTGCGTCGTGTATACTTGATTGGTGTATTAATTAATTATTAATTAATCCTGAAAAAAAGAACTAAGGTTTTGTCATCCAGTAGAAAACGGGAACCTGTGTCATACTTGTATTCAATTGACTGTACGATTATTTCACGAATGTCTCTTATTCGTGATCTCGTGCATTTTGATAGTTCGCTTTCGTTCAGCTACCACGCCACACAGGCTGCTTGTACCACCGTTAGATTACTGGGAATGATAACTCGTATAACTCGACACTTTGTGGGTCATTCTTGCTTGCTCCGACTGTTTTGCTCCCTTATCAGGTCTAGATTAGAATTCGGTTTGATAGTATTCGATAGTCTGCTTTTGTGCGCTATCAATACCCGGCCGATAGAGTCAAGGCAATCCGCTTTCCAAAGACGTTGCCATGCCGACAATTATCACGTTCATTTAGGCTTAGGAATGGCCAGAATCAAAACACTATCTAAAAAAAATGTGGCGAGGTCATTGCTCATCCTTTGCGATTCAAGTGAGGTAAGGCAAAGCGAAAGCCTCCTGCACTATTCGTTGCTGACTAACGCGCCCGATATTTCAGCTACAACGGCATATTAGTTTTAAAGCGAACGGCGCTTACTGACCGGTGCACCGGAATGTTTCCCCGAATCCCTACCGAGCCAGTCACGTGATTTCAAAATCCCCCTCTTAGGTACTGCGGCAAACTTTAGCCGCGGTTAGCGCTTCGAGCGAACGGGCCCAGGGGGATCCGTGGCCGTTTGGGCTAGCGAACACAAGCTCGGAGCACGTGGAGCGAAAGATCGCCCTGCAGAACCCAGGGAGCCTGCGTTCAATCTCCCACCCTGCCTGTTTCGATCTGGATGAGCATCGTACCGGCGTGCGGTCGTGTATCACTATTGCGTAATGCCTGCTATAGACCCCAGGCCAGCGGTTCTACTGAACTTGCTACATTCCTCATCTACAGTTCGGAAACAAGACGCATGCTGACGCAGACTAAGTTCTAAGCTGTATGAATATGCACACACCCATTTCAAGTAACGTCAAAGGCCCGTGCCTCGAGCGACCCTCGAAGGCAAATGGCGGTGCAGCACTAATGGCTAATAGGCCATTTGCTATTCGCGACTCCAGCAAAACGAACGGCACAAAGCGGGAAAACACTCAACTGGCCGGAAAAGGTCTTTTCGCGATTTCTGCTCGTCTCTTGTGGCCTCCGTGATTACGTGTTGCCAGTGGTTAGCGCGGACAAGACAGTTCTACCGGTGACTGTGTCGTATCCATAGTATCTCCTTGTGACCCAGGTTGCTCTGCACGCGGCCTACGTAACCGTGTGAGCCATACATTCTGCGTTTATAAACGTTCATCAGCACCGTGGAAGGACAGTGGGCAGTCCTTTCCCCGTTTCCTCGAAGAAAGTCAAGTCTCTGGAAGTTGGCTTACCCCAACACATTGCCGCAGGTTCGAAACGTGGAAGATAAAACGCGAGGCAAGCTGTTTTGAGTCGAATGCTTGCTTGCTGGTGCCGCAGCGTTGTGCGTTGAGGTGGCACATGGCACGGCAGAACCTGGATTCGACCGCCATATTTGCCCGATAGTGGCGTCCCCTATAGGTCGCTGGAGTCGCGAATATCCCCTGAGTGGCCCGGCCCGCGCTAAAAGAATCACGGGAACGGTGTTCCGTCGACCCTTTAGTGATCGCTAATTTCGACCCTTATTTTGGTTGCACAGACTTTGAGCGTAATTCGGCGTCACCCTGAACAAGCGCCTGATATAACCCAATGGCCTGTCATATCGCTTTTAAAATTTCTCCTCAATGTCAGCGTTTTTTTATACTGTGCATGCTGTCCACCCTTCAACATGGATGGGCTGCAAAAATCTCTTACATTATTATCATGCTGATATTAAGTTAGAAACGCTAAAAATGCTATAAACAGCCCCGCGGACTCCGAGCTAGATCCTGGTTTTTGTTTTTGTGAGTTATCGGCTTTTTAAGTAATTCCTGCTCAAACAACAATCACGAGAATGGTAATATTGTAAGATATTTCTGCAGCTCAGGCCAGGTTGAAAGGTGGATCGCATGCGCAGTATCAAAAATGTTGACGTTGACGAGCAATTTTAAAAGTCATGACAGGTCATCGGGGTATATCAGGTGCTTGTTCAGGGTGACCTCGAATTACGCTAAAAAACTGTGTAACCATGGAGTTGGTCCAAAATTAGGGATCGCTAGGGAGCTGAAAGAACACCGTTACCGTGATTCCTTGGGTGCGTTCCGGGGCGCTTGGGAATACTGCAAGTGGTCTATTCGGGTGGTTATTTTCCGGCAAAATATTTTGCCATATCTTTGGCAAGGGAGTTCCTGTGGTCTAAGCCTGGCAGGTGCAAGCTGTTCGGTTGGCTCTTAGGCGTGTGCCGGCAGTTTACTGCCACAATTTTTGCTCGAGCTTCAAGAGGTCGGGCATCTCGTCTGCCAGACTATATCCGGTATTGTCACATCCGTATCAAAAAGGAAACCAAAGGAAACAATGCTGGCTCGAAAGCGGGCATGGTTTCCTTCTTCTTCTTATTTTTGTCTCTTCAAGGAGAGGCTTCAGGGTTTCGGGGTTTCGGAGCTGGCAGGAACGAGGCCATGTGCTCACGCAAACCTTTCTTGATGCAGGCGATTGTACCCTTCTGCCTGGTCACCACTGGCATCAGTTTCCTGAGTCCAACGCCAGCGCATCGTGAGCTACATGCGACGTCTACGTCCTATCACCTTCCCATCGGACGATTTAAAGTACTTTGCAATTCTTCAAAGTTCCATCAGTCGCACCATCCAGTCAATCAAGTAGACTGTTCGAGTCAGCATATAAGCCTACGCGTGTCACAGAATACCTAACAGGGGGTAGAAGCTGAGCTAGTTGGTGGTACATATTACAACGGTTAAACCAGCTGAACTACGAAATTAGGGAGAAAGGGAGAAAGGGAGAAAAGACAGGCCAGCGGTCACCTGTCTTTACTCCTTTCTCCCTAATTTCGTAGTTCAGCTGGTTTAACCGTTGTAACAGAATACCTGGGTTTGTGAACTGGCAGGAACGAGGCCATGTGCTCACGCAAACTTTTCTTGGTGCAGGCGACTCTACCGTCCTGCCTCGTTAACGCTGGCATCAGCTTCCTGACTCCAACGTCAGCGCAGCGTGAGCCGTATGCGACGTCAACGTCCTATCAGCCTTCCCGTCGGACGATTCCAAGTTCTTCAAAATTCTTCACGGAATCCCTGGGCTTCGTAACTGGCAGGAACGATTCCATGTGCTCACGCAAACCTGTCGTGATGCAGGTTAGTTATTTCCCATCTGACCCTTTTCGTTCTGTTGATAGTGTCCTATCAGCTCCACCCAACCACCTATTCATGGTTACGAGCACTAGGAAAAAGCACTTTCATGACAAAGTGCGTAATAGACAAATTATGCTACAAAATAGTGAGGTTTGTGCTCTTGTTGCTGCTGCTGGGTGGCGGCGTAGAAACTGGTCGTGGTCCTGCAACTAAAGAACAAATTAAACTCCTACAATCTATGTTCACTGAACTGCAAAACAGACAAAAAATGGCCACGCGAAGTTAAATAATATTGAAAGCAACCAAAAGGAAATCCACAACAATATAGAGAATTTAACTGCAATGAACAAGAAGTTGAAACAACGAATCTCAGATGTTGAAGAAAATAAAAGAGAGTTGGAAGCAAGACTAGACGACCTTGAAAATCAGAGTCGCAGGCCAAACTTGGTGTTTTTTTGGCATACCTTATGACTTAATGTGGGAGTCATTGGAGGAGTCGGAAACTCTTATTAGACGTATCTGTAAAGGTAACCTAGGTTTGCTTCACTAGGTTTCTAGGTTTCACCTCAATACAAAGGGACCACCATATTGGTTCTTTCAAGGAACATAGCTGTGGGCCGATTATAGCAAGCTTTCAAAATTGGAAAGAACGTGACAACCCATTATGCGCAACGCCTTTAAATTCAAAAACTCTGCTTACAGCGTTTCCGAGGATTTCCGTGTACTCGTCAGAGAAAAAAGGCGCAGGCTATAAAACTATTTCAAAGAAAAAAAGACAAGATAAGCACAACAAAGCATATCTTACCCTGCGACAGGCTTCTTATCAACGGAGACACATACGCGTTGGATTTTGAAGAAAGCACGCTTCTACTCGTTCATAAAAAGGACGCACCGAATCAGCAGGATGGACGCAATGCGAGACATATCTGTCAGAATACCGCATTATCAGATGTAGATGCCTCGGTACTACTCAAGAACTTCCTTAGCATAAAAAATAAACTGGACGATTTGCTATCTCTAGTCGAGGCAATCAAACCCAAAGCTATTATGGGAAAAGACACATGGCTACCTCACTCAATTTCTAAGTCCAAAGTCCCCCCCCCCCCCCCCCGGTTTTACCTTATACCGCAAAGACAGAAAAAGACACGGAGGTGGTGTGTGTTTGTTAATTTCATCGTACTGTAGTAGCAGTGAACAAGTTTTCTCCGAGAACAACACTGAGTGTGTATGGTGACGTGTATATCTACCTAAGGGGGCCGCTTTAGTTTATGCGAAATATTTATCTGTCTCATGGAGCGAGCCGACGTCATCAGCTTTGAAGCATGCAAAAGGGCACCTTTTACACTTCGGTACCATTAGCTGGCGCGCGTCGACGAGGCTCCCATTGGCCGCTGCACGTCAGTTTGTGTGGTGTCATCCTGACTGTTATCACACTGTTGTGTTATCACTGATCACCGCGTTGGCTCGCCTCTTATCGGTTGTATGGCGCGTGGCAATATATATATATATGCGGCCGATGGGGGGGAATCCACCAAGTTGTTCGTTCTGCTGCGATCTATGTTGCTGTCTGTTCCTTCCTCGCGCCGCAAGGCACACGACAATTGGAACGATCGCTCACTCGATGGCGCTGCGTGTCCGCGAGGCAGCGGCTTCACCCTTCCACGCCCAAGGTCAGCGCGTTGTACGACGCAGTTTGAAGAAGAGAGCAAAGAGCGGCCGTGCATGCTTTCGTATTCACAACTCAGAAGAAGTGCTTAGGTGTACCTCGAGCCTTTGTGGCACATTTTATGCCCCCCAGATAGTGATGCGCAATCTATAGACAAAATAGGTGACTTGTTGACGACAATTCCAGATAGCATATTCTTGGGAGGAGTCTTCAATCTACCATTAATCAATTGGTCTGATGAAGTTCTTGCTACAGATGGGCCCCGCGCTTAATGTTTGCTGACATGGTTGGTGCATTTGGATTCGAACAATATATTAAAAAACCGGCGCAACCAAGTGCTGTCTTAGATTTTATTCTATAACATTTTTCTGGTGTTGTGTCAGAGGTCACTAGACTTTCCGGTATAAGTGACCATTGCGCGGTTGTTCCTAAGCTCTCTGAGGCCGGAACGCGAAGGCAAGTGGAGTATTCACGGAAAGTATTTCTGCACGACAATGGTCATTACGACGTGATCGATGCAGAACTGGAATCCCATTTTTAGACATTCAGTTGTCTATCAGAAAGTAGTGACGCCGAAACTATATGGCATGCTTTTATAAAAAAACTACTAGTGCTTGCGGAGGTGTATATTCCATCGAAAAAGATAAAGAAGCGAAAAAAAAAAACAACCTTGGTTTAATGTACAAATGCGCAGACTTATAGGTAAAACGGGACGTGCTTACAAAAAGCTTTCCAAAAAGTTGGCCAGTCCAAACTGAGCAATATTGCAAAGAAATCAATAATCTTCTCAAATTGCAAAATAAAACTAAACAAATAGAGTTCTTTGACAAGTTTAACGAAAATCTAAAAAGAAATCCTAAATAACTTTGGAAGTTTTTTTAACGCGAACAGAAAGGCAGACACTTCTATTCCTGCGTTGACAATTGACGGTGGTGCAGTGGTGTCTGGTAACGCAAAGGTTGAATGTTTTAACTCGTGTTTTAAGTCTGTATTTTTGGAAGAGTCTCCGCATCCGGTATCTCCAGTGGCTCACCAAGCACATCAAAGTGTAATACCCAGCATCACGATTAACATGCACTTTATAGTGAGGTTGCTGCGCGGAATTGATGCAACCAAGACCGTTGAACTTGATGCCATTTCGCCTGTTATTTTTTTTAAGTGCAGTGAATCTGTAGAGCGCTATCTGTCTGTTGTATTCAGTGCATCTTTAAAGACGGGGATCGTTCCAGTAGATTGGAAGATGGCATACGTCACACTTATTTTCAAATCGGGGACTAAAGCCAGTGTTCAAAATTATCGCCCTAATTTATGGACATCGATCTCATAGAAGTTGTTTAAACATATTTTTTATAGTAACCGTTACTTGTTCCTGGATTCACCATACTCACTTCTGTTCCCCCTGACAGCGTAGTTTTCGAAGCGGTTGCTCTTGCAACACACAGCTGGTAGAATTTCATTATTATATATCAAGACCACTAGACAGCAGGAAATATGTCGACTCCGTGTTCTTAAACTTTCGAAAGGCATTTGACATGGTCT
Organism: Ixodes scapularis; assembly: GCF_016920785.2. Taxonomy (NCBI): domain Eukaryota; kingdom Metazoa; phylum Arthropoda; class Arachnida; order Ixodida; family Ixodidae; genus Ixodes; species Ixodes scapularis. The sequence continues at coordinate 174,149,063 of NW_024609857.1, read as the reverse complement.
TAATTCAGTTAATACTGTATAAATTGGCTTTGCTAAACATAGAACCAAACGTGCTGAACTGGATATGAAATTATTTAGAAGGTCGAGAGCAGCATGTTGACCTAAACGGTACAATGTCCACATCAAGTCGGGTTGCGTCGGGTGTGCCACAAGGGAGTGTCTTAGGGCCTTTATTTTTCTCACATACATAAATGGCATACCCGAAAATATAGTCTCATATTAAACTCTTCGCAGATCACTGCGAATTTTCAGGGAAATAAACTCGTCAGACGACCTTGCCAAATTACAAACTGACCTAAACATTTTATACTCTGGGTGCAATCAATGGAAAACGAGCCTAAATCTAAGTAAATGCAAACAATTCGTTTCTCTGGAAGTAAAATGCATGATTCTCAAAGCTACCACATCAACAGGACCATTTTATGTACTGTGTTTGAGTATGTTTACCTAGGAGTGCTATTTGCGTATTCCCTAAAATGAAACAGCCATATAGAACGCACAGTCCGAAAGGCTTGAAAAATGTTTTATTTTATTCAACAAAATTTTAGATCCGCGTCACGAAACGTTAAAGAAACACGTTATTTTTCTTTTGCAAGAACAATCCTTGGCTACGCGTGCGTTGTGTGGGACCTTTATCGCGACTTTCTTATCAATAAATTAGAAAAAAAATCAAAATCAGGCCGCGCGTTTTGTACTGAACAACTCGAGTTGATCCATATGCTAGTGTTACCGATATGAAAGCTATGCTGAGATGGGAAACCCACGAATGTTGATGAAAAAAATTAAGACTAAAATTTTTCCACCATGTCTTTCATAGCAAAACGGGAATTGATAAAGCCACTTATGTTATGGAGCTATCCTACGTCTCTTTCCGTTTTGATAATTCTGAAAAGGCTGCTGTTACCACTTATGGGACTGACAGTTATGCTTATTCATTCTTTGTTAAAACCGCGAGAGACTGGAACGACCTCCCGCAAGATCTTGTGTCCATTGATGAAAATGACGCTTTCTTTTTCCACTTGTCAGAATGTTTTCTAAAACATCCCTACAATAGTCCCCACTGGACGATGTAGGTACTATCGGGGAAAAATGAAATGCGAACAGAGGAGCGCGTGGCTCGCGGTACAGGCTGCGCCGCCTGGAAGTGAACCTAGGGGCGAGGGTGCGTGGCCTACTTTGATGTGTTCACGCCCCTCTATTGGCGCTTCCCCAGCTTCGCCAGTGCGCCGCTCAGTGCGCTGAAAGCTGTCACCGCTATCTTTGCGTGCTCGGTGAGTGCGGCGAGCTTCTTTGCATCGCACGCGCTGAGCCAGCAAAGATAGCGGTGATAGCTTTCAGCGCACTAAGAGGCGCACTGCTGAAGCTCGGGGAGCGCAGAGGGAGGGGCGTGAACACGTCGGAGTAGGCCACGCACCCTCGCTCCTTGGCTCACTTCCAGGCGGCGCAGCCTGTACCGCGAGCCACGCGCTCCTCTGTTCGCATTTCATTTTTCCCCGATAGTACAATATAAATAAATGCAAATAAAAGCTCCCGGCCACAAAGCTTTCGTCGCCGTCACTCTCCTTTTTTTCTTATTGCAGGCCCGGCAGCAGTTCTTGTGTGACGCGATCACCCGCAAGCATCCATCGCCGCGCGTTCGTTGTCAGGTCGTTCACAGAGCACTCGGCTCGCGCACATCACACACAATACGCCTACAAGCGCAAAGCGAGCTTCGCGCGGCCTGGCCACGAAGCGGCCGATGCGATCACGAGGGGCGGTGTGGTGTTTGGTGAACGCGATCGACGGAACAAGATACAATCGGGATGAGACACTGACGCCGCGAATGTCGAGTCGGACCTAGAAGAATGGTTCTCACGGACTGCTACTACCGGAGTCTGTGTTGTTCCGTAAACCTTTTTTTTTTATTATTATGTCCGTCTTTCGACCGAGTGTCACGGCCTGAAAGGTCGGCGTTTGAAGGTCAAACCAACCAGAAATGTACGCTGGTAACTTCCTGTAACCAACCAGAAATGTACAATACCTGGCTCGCCCGCACCAAAAAGATACATTAAGTGCGCCACTGGAACACAATTAAGACCGTACTCTACCTAAATGAAATGAGAAAAAGCACCGATGTGATCGCGCTGACAGTTTACCGCGAAAAAAGGAAAGCGCACTTTTATGTCGTACCAATTCACGTAAAAGTAGAGCTCGGGACAACCCTTAGGAAGCAATGATTGGTTCGTGGATCGCCAGTCGATAGTAGCAACAAGGCCGTCACTTTTGAGTAGCCAACATGATCCGATCCGATTCAATGTGAAGTAGTCGAATGGTCGAATGAAAAAAGCAACCGCCATCAGCCGTTGTTGTAGCCGGTGTATTTTTCCGCTAGTCGAGCCAAACACTTTGGTGTAAGCGAGCCCAGAAAAGACACCTTGAAGCTTAATTTCCGGCCGCTAACAGCGCTGGACAGGCTGCCCCAAAATCCCCCCGTAATACTTCCACACTTTTTTGAGGCCCTTCTGACCCTTATCTCCCCCTTTCTTCCTACCTTTCTGACCATGGCCTTTTTAGCAAAAGCAAAGACGCCCCCCCCCTCCCCACGCTCCTGAGGTCTTTCCACTTTATCGCTGCATTAGCGTGAGACTACTTCCCTCTCGCTCTTTTTAAGGAGGCTTTTTTAGGCGAGAAACCCAAGTGCAGACTAATTTAGCAATAAATCTGTTCGAACCTGTTTCAAGGTTTCGGCCTCTTTTCGGAGCGCATATCTGCACCAACGGTCCTGCTTCTCGTGCCCAAAGCGCGAAACTAAGCGTGCTGCCGTCCATTGTTCATATGACGAGGCGGACCGTGGCATAATATGGTGAAACGCTAAGAAAGGTACCTCTAGCACGATCGCGGCCCAGCTATTCGGATTTATAACCTTTGCAAGCTCGTGTGATGCTGCCCAATTGTTTATCCATTCGTCACATTGTACCAGTGATGAAAGGATCTATAATCTATACTTTTCCAAAAATATGAATAGCTTCGAAGGCTAAAAGAAATGAAAGATGTTTACAACTCTCTGTAACGTCGAATTAGAGCGCAGATTTTGAGATGGAGAGAAGAGTACAAAGGGGAGGGTATGCCGCTCCTCCCCCTCCCCTACCTCCTGACTTCCTCCTCTCCTGATCCCATCCCATTAGCGGGAAAGGTTTGCTACATTTCCCGTTAAATTAAGCGGAAAAAATATTCCGCCAAATTTAGCAGGTAAATGTTTTGCTAAATTCAGCGGGGAAATTTGTTTTGATAAATTTAGCGGGGAATTATATCCGCTCAATTTAGCGGGGAACTTTTTCCGCTAAATGTAGCACAAACTTTTATGCTAAATTTGGCTTAAAAAATACCTCCTTCTCCCTCGTGACCGTCATGACGTCACGAGGGCCACGAGTGACGTCATTATGAAAAACATCCCTTAATTCAAAGCGCAGTTACGCCGACAACGACGGTGACGCCGGTGGGGTTTTGGCACTGTTCCAAGTAGGTTGATGCAGAAAGGGAAAAACACTCTCGAACCACAGTGCTGCGCCAACACTCCGCTAACCCTTTCCCTTGAAAGCTCGTATCCTTCACGGAGAGGACTGTTAGAAAGCACATGCGCAGTACACGGAGACAAGTTGTTTCGACGATCTTAGGCGCCGCTTTGATATTATAGCGTGTTTTCGCGCGTGACATGGCCTATTGTAAAAATAACCTAAAAAAACGTAAAATAAACGCCGATTCAGTGTGCGAGACCCACGCTGTCAAACAGGATGAATGTGGGTGCGGCATGTTTATGCTGCACTGGTTCCCCGCTGCTCCGAACCCACGACGCTGGTGGCTGGCGAATATTTAAACAGGAAAGGCTTCTGGCCATCGAAGAGCAGTCGTGTGTGCTCCGACCATTTCTTGGGCGGCCGGCGAACTGCGGAGAACCCCGTGCCGTTCCTTCGCCTGGGCTACGACCGAAATGTAAGAGGGGGGGCGGGGGGGGGGGGGGGGGGGGGCTTAGACATTGAAAAAAAAAAGAAAAGAGTTGCGTGACTCCTGGTCTACTGATTTAATAGTACACGCCGCGACACAGTTTGCGCACAAATAATTCTCAAGCGAGGCGATTACAGAGAGGCACATCAATGTGCCAATATTGTGACAGTGGATTCAAAATCAAAACAAAAAAAAAAAAAAAAAAAACCGGATCCGCCGATTTTGCTATCTTTAATTGGTATTTATATATCGATTCATATTTCAATTTGAGGTTTCTACTATTTCTAATAAAGCAGACGTGGCAGCGCAGGTCTGAGCTGCTAACCGTGCAGTCAGTTCGGTGTGGGAGCGACGACTGCCCCAGAATCGCGCTAAAATTACCCACAAAACGATGCCAAGAAAGCAGGATGCACTTTTCCCCGTACCTGACATACCGATTAGGATAGTGCTTTCCTCCATCGACGAAGACGATGAGCCGAGGGCGCCGAATACGGCAGCCGTGTCGGCAGAAGCAGCTGCGATCGGTGCGACTCGGTGAGCAGGGTAACAGTCCAAAAATGGCGGTCTGTCATTAGGGCTTGTTCAGATTCTCCCAAGTGCCCGGATGATGGTAGGCGGCGCTACACTCTTTAAAATGGCGCCGGCTAGGAAGCCCAACCTTGAACGGTGTATAACAGCCGCCAAGAATGTAGGCGGGAGACCTGGCGTGCTGTTGTGGTTCCGCGGATTTCTTCTTTATATTAATATTCAGGAACCTCCAGGTTCGTTACACTATAAAAAAACAAAAAAGTCTAGTTGAGGTATGGGACACTTACATGCTTTGTTGCAACAACATGTCCTGTTGTTTTGGCAACAAGGCTTTCTGTCTTTTGTCCCGTACACCACCATAATTTCTTCTTTTCCCTACACCATGATGATGGTAAAGGTGCTGCCGGAGTGTGCCATCTTGTTAAAAAAGGACACAAATATCCTGATCAAGAGAATATCAACACATGTTTCATTTTACATCTTACAGCTCACTCATCAGTTTGTTCAAGGTGTCCCCAGAAAATATGAGTGCTACAATTTTGGCTCGAAGTTTCGATGTTAAGACCGCGGCTTTAGAATTATGACGTCCTTTTTTCACAATAAAATGTGGCGCTATTTCGCTGCACACTCCGCGCTCTAAATGTTTGTTTCAAAAAATGTCACATTCTTACAATTTGTGAAGATTGTTTTTGCGAATAGCGAAAATCTTGGTAATGTTGCGTTGAATGAATCTTGAAAAAAGTACAGAAATTTAAAGAAAAACATTTGGTCAATAAAATTAGACCGAACCTCATTGCGTACCACAGAAAAAAAAGGCTGCCGATAGCGTCTTCGTAAACATGCAAAAAACGGGCAGGTTTGTATTCGTTGAAGTATATTTTAATCACGGCAGTACAGATGGTGCGTTGTAAGAGCTAAAATTGTGGTTGCAGGCTAAGTTCGTTGGGAAAGTATGAACGAGGAGCGTAGCAACGCGGGACTCTGGTTGATATTCAGTCACTTCAAAGTGAGAACATTCGGTGCTTGAGATCAAAATGTTGCCGCGTCAGAACCATATCCACCCACAGTAATAAAACAAAAACTGACGTATTGCTTCTGAAAACGAAATAATGTTCGCGGTCTTACAGAAGTCAAAGCAACCAATACTTAGAACCGTAGTAATCATGCAGTCAAGCGCCATTTTTTCAGGCTTGGCGACGACCAGAATAAACTCCCGCATAATGTCCAACGTATCTCGGCGCATTGGACATTGAGCGGTTCTTGTTTTCTTGTGAGCCTCAACCAAAGCTGGTGTCTTAAAACACCTCAGTTCCGATCTCACGGAAACGAATGTAGCGTATCACATTGACAGACGACGACTATTACTGGTTACGACAGGAAGAAGGAGCGAGTATAGGTGCGTGTGCTCGGTCAAAGCCAGACTCGATAAATTGTATGGCCTTCGTTGAAGCATGGTACGATTGCCATACGCAACGTGATTATATCGTTTGACTTCCGGCTTGTCCGCTTCCCGGTGTGTGCTGTGTTTGCTGTCCGTACTGTGCGGAGGATGGGCCGATAGATGTGCGTCGTCTCCGTCAACAGGCCGAGTAGTCGTGGGACCTGTCCGTCCTGAGCCGGCACAGCATCAGCTCTTTGCACTGGCCCGTGCAGCTTGAAGACTCGCCCACCTGCCTCGTGCTGTACCTGCAGCCGAAAAAAGCACCACTCTGGTCACTTTTTCGATAAACTAAGGAGCAGCTAGGCACTTCATCTGGAACAACCTTCCCGAAGACAGGGCGACGGAAATCCCTATTGGACGGAAAGCAATACTGCTTCAAGGAAACATGCAACACTAGTGGGTTGCAATGTATCTCACTTTACACAACCTTAGTGACAGTAATCGGATACAAGTATACTCGCGCGCAATGCCACTGTGTCAGCCCCTTCTTCGTCGCTGCGTAATTTCGAGGATAAAAGCGAACTTTTCCCTCCGGTCGCTTTTTCGCAAACCTTGATAACAAAGTTGTGGGAATTGCATTGTTGGTGTTGTCAGCAATACCAGGCCCAGGAATCTGTCATCGGGCTTTGGGATTCCCGTGGTGGCGATTTTTACTGCGGCTCATACAATAAACATGACCACCGATAGTTCGTACCATTGACACGACCATGCAAAGTTAATGAAGAAGGTTCTCCTTATTAGGGGTTTTCAGGTCATCGCACACTTTTCGATTCCGGCCCTTAGGCGCTCGTTTCCGGGTTGAGAGGCGTCGACGTTGCCGTCGGCGTAACCGCGCGTTGCATTATTGAACGTTTCCCATAATGACGTCACACGTGACGTGTCACGTCACAAGGGTAAAAGATTTCCGCTAAACTTTTGCGGGAAACTTTTCGACTAAATTAAGTGGGAAAATATTTCCGCTAAATACAGCGGAAAAATATTCTGGCTAAATTTAGCGGAAACATTTCCCGCATAAATTTGCGTGAAAAGTTTATTCTCGTTACGTCTCACGTGACGCCACTTAACCCGGAAAATGGTTTCGCTAAATTTAGTGCGGAAGCTATTCGGCTAAATTTAATGTCCCAAAAAGTTAGCGAGAAAATTTTACCCTGGTGACGTCACACGTGACGTCACGCGTGATGTCACGTGAATGAATGTGACATCACGTAAAATATCATCATCATCATCATTTATTTTCCTTGAGGGCCCCAGGGGGCATTATACAAGGGAGTGAACACATTAAAAACATCAACAAAAATATTTAATAAAAAACACGCTGTAATCTATACTTGTATTTCAGAAAGAAAGAGGTTAACGGCTGCAGCAAACTTGTTAGTATCAGTCATGTTTACAATGAGGTCAGGTAATGAGTTCCAATCGTCAATAGCAGATGGTAAAGTCGACATTTTATAGGAGACAGATGACGAAGTTATTGAGCGCAGTTTACATGAGTGGTCAAAACGAGGGAAAATACGGTAGGGAGGTGATAGTAGAGAATCTTTTAGATGGTTGTTGTGGTAAAAGATTTTGTGAAGAAGAGTGAGACGTGACACCCTTCGACGTAAAGAAAGTGAGTCAAGGTTAGCTGATTTGCGTAATCCTGATATGCTAGTGTATGGGGAGTAGTCAGTGTAAATAAAACGAAGACCTCTGTTTTGAACGGATTCAAGGTTGTTAGTTAGATATGATTGCCATGGTGACCATATGGATGAAGCAAATTCAAGTTTAGATCTGACCAAGGTCGTATAAGCTAGTAGTTTTACTGAAGGTGTAGCTAGTCTGAGGTTACGGCGAAGAAATCCGAGAGTACGGTTAGCATCGGCAGTGACAGCATTTATGTGAGTAGTCCATGACAGATCAGAGGTCAGGTGAACGCCTAGGTATTTATATGAGGAACAGGTAGCTACTGGGATAGTGGAAAGGTGATAAGAAAAGGATGAAACATGTGAACTGCGGGTGAATGATAGAGATTTACATTTATTAAAGTTTAAAGTCATTTGCCATTTGTGGCACCACTGAGTTATAAGTGCGAGGTCATTCTGCAAAATTTGATTATCGTGGTTTGAATTAATAGGTCTATAAATTACACAGTCGTCGGCGAAGAGACGTATTGAAGAGGAGATGTTGAGGTAGAGATCATTAATGTATATTAAAAATAGAAGGGGGCCAAGAACGGTTCCCTGGGGGACGCCGGAGGTTACAGTGCAGGTGGTAGATTTGGTGTTGTTAATAGATGAGTACTGGGTGCGATTTGTGAGGAATTCGGAGCGGGAAAACTTGTGGGCTCAATTCAACGGAACAAATTTCCCTCTACACTTAGCGGGAAAATCAACGTCACGAGACCTCTAAACCAATTCCAGTTCCCCAATAATTATAGCGGAAAAATGTTCGCTAAATTTCCCGTTAAATTTAGAGGGAAAATGTTGGTAAATTTCCTGCTTTATCTAGCGAGAACATTTCCCCGCTAAACTTAGCGGGGAAATCTTTTTTAAATTTCATGCTAAATTTAGGGAAAAGTTCCCGCTGAATGGGAGGGGAGCAGGAGGGGCATACCCTCCCCTCCTTAACCTCCCCTTTATCTTCTTAAGGAAGAACTGTAACAATCTTTTTTTTTTTGTGTCCTAATGTCCTCTGGGGGAGGGGGGGGGGGGTCACCTAAACCCCGTTTTATCCAGTATTTCTCCTGCCTGACTTTCAACGTAACACTGCGATCATGAGAACCAGAGAACCATCATTACTGGGGATACTATACGCTGATGCCATCAAATTTCAGCCTGCGGCGCAGGTTTTAGCCCCATTCTGCTTCATGTTGGTGCAACAAGCCTAGTCCCTGTTATGACTGTCATGTTTAATCACTTCATGACCGCTGATTGAGTACCAAGGCACTGGGCAATTGTCTTCGTCATCCCGATACGCAAGGGCGTGGCGCACCTGTGCAATCTGTGACGTTGCATCGTCCTATATCTTCTCAGTTTATTGTATGCTGTATAATGAAGCGTATTCTCAAGAAACGTCTCCATGAGCACCTTGAGGTAAAACGGCTTCTCAGCCCACATCAGTATGGCTTCAGGTCTGGGCGTATCTGCCAATTTACACTGTCCGTTGTTTGAACACATCTAGCAGCCATTTTAACAACCGGGTCTGCTGTGAACAATGGACTTTAGCCAAGTTTTCGGTAGGGAGAAATGTGCCATTTTCTTCGTCAAGCTGTACGACGTCACAAATGGCCTTACAGTTAAATATTCGCCTCTATGCAGAGGATTGCGTTATGCACAACGAAATCAACTCGTAGATGACCATGCCTTGTAAAACGAATCTTTTGTAGGGTTTCTTAATTGGAGTAACAAGTGGCAGATGAAAATTAATTTTGAGAAATCTGTCGGTATGACATTTACTAATATGAAGCAACCCTCTGTTTTAGGTGTAATACTGGTAATATAATTCGGCGTCATGTCCATAAATACAAATATACGGGTATTTTATTCACGCCTAGCCTCAAATGGGATAAGCGCATTAGTTATATCTGTTCTCGTGCCCTGCAAAAACTAGAATATGCCAAAAGAACCTGAAAATATTCAATTAAGGATGTTAAAATAGCGTCGAATAAGACCTTGATTCGACCTTTTTTAGAGTATGGTTGTGTGGTGTGGGATCCGTATCTAAAGGGGGATATTAAGCAGATTGACGCAATACAAGCAAAGGCAAGTAGATTTATTTGTAATAAATATGTCCGCAATTTTTCTCCTACATCTTCCATGTCTGACATAGGACTTACGCCTCTTGATTCCAGGCGCGCTGTAGAACGACTTAAGCTCCCACACAAAATAGTGAACAATAACTCTGCACTTAATCTGGAAAAAGATATTGGTTTTGTCATTCAATCACGCACTCGAAGCTTCCATCCTTTAAATCTTTTACCGCACAGGGCCCACCTTAACTGTATTAAATATTCTTTTCTTTTTGGTCTAGCGACAGAAAAAGGGATTAACATAAATGGATCAGTTCGTTATCTCGATTCTGATAGATTTGTATTAAAATGCAGTAGGTGTTGTGGTATGGTGCCTGCGAGTTTACTAGTGAAGTATATGTGATTGCTTGTGTACAATTTTTAAACTACAATTGCATTTTTTATGGTTTTTTAAGTTTTGTTTTGTAGCGTGTGTATATCTTTAATCGTTTGCCTTTTTGATCATTTTATTCAACCATCCTCGTTGTGTAGAGAACCACAACGGCCACGAAGCTACCGAACCTCCCATTTTTCTAGCTCGCGCGCATAACCTTCACCTACGTCACTAACGAAACTAATTAAGACAACTTACAAACCACAACCACTTTCGGGTTTAGACAAAACAAAAGAAGCTTCCATAGTCGGTGACAGGTCAAGAACGAAGTGGAAGCTCCTCCCACCCCTTTCCACTTCAGCGGAACAAACGGTGGAGAGGAGGCCGCCTTCGCTCCATCGTTCGCTCGACTAAAGTGAAAGGAGGTGAAAGGAGCTTCCACTTCGTTGTTGACCCAAATACTTTACTAGGGGGAATACAGGACACTCCGCTCATTTGCATTAGACGGAGCGATGGCCGCGCCGATTCCTCCCCTGGTGGCGCGGGATAATTTGGGTGCGTCCCTCTCCCTATTTTCTCTCCCCTCCTCTCCCATTTTTTCCTCCCGCCAGAACACATGACCGATATGCGTCACCGACGATGCCAAACACGGGCGGGCGAACACGCGGTCGCCGGGCTAGGCGTGTTGATAAGCCGGGCGCGACGACTATCAGTGGCTACCGTTGCGCGACCTGTCACCGCATGTTGATGCCAGCGTCCTTCTCTACGGATGACACGCTACAGTGTCCTTTTGTAGTGCACCAAGTATGACGCGTTCGCCGCTGTAAACTATCCGTGTAAATGGCAGGAGGGACAGTGTGCTCCGTTCTCCACTGCGAAAACCGGACCTTGCAGGGCATAAACCTGTCATTCTTTCGGTTCCCTCCAGATCAAATCACATAAGTAAACAACTTCAGCTTCGCGTTATTCATGCTGACCTACCTCATTCAAATTGTGTGTGTAAAACATATATATGGCCCGTGTTTGTTGAATGCTGAGATGTATATATTTGTACAAAGCCTTGTAGTCTGTGTAAACAGAGATCTGTGTTTGTTAAATGCAAAGCTGTACATATTTGTTCAATGTGCAATAAATATTGTTTCTCAACAAAAAAATTGTCGAATGAAATTTATGAGTGGAATCTGAGTTCGCGCCTTCAATTATCATTGTAGAAATACTAAAATAATCCAAACCAACTTTGTTCAAGGCCAGCATGGTCTATTACGAATAATGATGACTATCCACGAAGTAATAAAAAAAATATTCCCAACTTTCTGAATATTTTTTTTTGTTGCCTTGGGCTGCTGCAAAGCACCATCTATTCGCACTTTGAAGATAGCGAGAAATTGATCACTCGATTAAATTGTCTCTTATCTAATACACAGAACCCCGCTCCTGATATCAGAATTTTGCGCCAGCCAGACATTACCGAAATCAGCACTTTGGAAAATTCCCGACATACCGAGCTCGCGAAAATAGGGTCGTTTATTCAAAGTGCCACCTCGGGCGCCTTAGCGGTAATCATAGTAGCAAATATTTTGCTGTGAAGTATATGACAATACATTGCTGTGAGTGCTAAACGTGCGCCTCGTCTCGACATAGTTCCTTAGTATAAGTTGCTCTGTACAGCTTTGAAGTGCGATTACGACTAACCACATTTATTAGAACACCTTTCAATACCGCCCGTTCAAATTTCGGTACTCGCTGATGGAGCTACATGCATGCGGTTTATATAACACAACGTAGACATGGAGCTCATCCTACGTATACGCGACCTTTAAATGAGTGACTAATGAAATGTCCGGTGATTTTTAAATTCAACAGACAACCTACGCCGCTGGGACCGAAGAGCGTGCACACACTGAAAGAAGTTCGGCCTCCGAGATCCCGAAGCGCGCGCGCGAAGGCGCGCTTTGGGATCTCGGACTCCGGAGGCCGTGTTCGACCGGTAGTAAAATATCCCGCACCGAGAGACGGCGCTACCCACCCTCCGATCCTAAAGGGGAAATCCGCAAAGCCATGACATATCCACCCACTCAAAGCGCGCAAAACCTGTCGTCTCCGAGGCCATTGTATTCGCGGGGAGTGTCCTGTATTCCCCCTCGTAAAGTATTTGGTTGACCTGTCATCGACTGTACACGAACTCATCTCTGTTACGTCACGGCGTGGCGGTGGCGCGTCGGGCGCACTTCCGCTCTGGGGCTGTGGGCGGAAGTGCCCGTGTGAGTCGTGCATTCCTCCGTTGTTTTGAAAGGAACCAGACAAAAACCGGCCTTCTCGTCAAAACGCCGCGACTTGGGCTGTACCAAAAGAGGCGAGAAAGGTTTGAAAGTCAGTTTTCATGTGATCGGTTCGTCCGAGAACGTGGATATGTGCCGTGAAACGGAAAAAACAGACGCCGTCCGGCCACGATTGCTTGGGCGGGAAGAACTTTGGGTTGAATTCACGGATACTTGTGGTCATCAGATTGATTCGTTTCGTTCCAAAACCTTGAAGAACAGAATTTTCGATAGCTCTGTGGTGGTTGTTGTTCTGTATATAAGCAGGGTGGTTGAAATAAATTAGTAGCTGAGCTAGAGACGTTGTCTATCCGTGTTATTTTTTCTTCCACTGTAATAATGTCTTCCTCCTTCTGCCCCCGTCTCGGGTTAAAATCATCATAATAAACTTCCACCAGCTTGCCTGCGGACTGATAGATATTTCTTTGTATATATTGCTTTTTTACCGCTGTCAGCGAACGAGATAACTCGGTCTCACGACAGAGATTCACTACAGGCATCACTGGGCTGTCATCAAAGGCCTTGCATATGCTGGGTTTTATTTCTCGGATGTCTAAAAGCACAGGGCTGACACCCTCAGGACTCTTTTTACTGAGCTCGTTCTTCCGCAATCTGAAGACTGCTGCCCAGTGTCAGACCCGCCACATCGCTGGGAAGTGTGCTTCTCCGTGCTGGATATGCGGTCCAGTGCAGACGCCCGACAACACACCCTCCCCATTACAAGGACATGGGGACTGCCCAGCTTCTACCGGCCGTAGGTTAAATCACACCGACTCTTTAGCGATTTTTTCGTGGACGAAAATCGTTATTTTTAGATTTCTCGCCAGCATAACTAACACTAACCGCGGTCCCGGGCCATTGACCCACGAACTGAAATACGCCCTTAGCGTTGCGCTTCAACTCCTATTTGAAAGTATAGAACAACATCGACCGTCCTTTCTCATAACAACTATGCAGCTATAATGTTCCCTACCAAATACGCTAACGGCCAGCGACGTTGCAGGCAAGAAGAATCCTGAGGAATTTAGTAGGGACGATACATGCTCCCGTCGCATTCGCTGAACTCCACCCTCCTCACCTTTTACACTTCACCATTGTATGCGTGTGTGTCTATTATCCAGAGTGTCGAACCAAAATATTTATCGGTTCTCCTCGGGTTCTGGTCCGCGGCTTTCGGTTCAGTCCTGAAGGTGTTATATATCTGCTAAAGTGGTCATATATTTTTCGCATTGCTGAGGCAGTAAGCACTCTCTCTGCTGTAAAACGACCAGGTATATAGCTCTTTTTGCTCTTTGTGTTATCCATCTTGATTTTCATGTGCAATAAATGAGAGATTGAGCTATTTAATTTCGACGCAACAATAATTAACAAATTTAGATTAACATAAAAATGATTCGTGCTTATTCGACTCAACGTCCATTTGTTTACCTTAGTCGCACTTAAATTTTCAGTAAATAGAAAGGTTGCTGAAGCGAGGTAGGTCGCCTAATATACTCGTGATTGGTACAACCACGTGCTCTTGAACTAAGGTATTATTTACGGTGCATACAAGTATAAAGTGCCTACGTCGTCGCCGGATGTATCGTGAAATATAATTTACGAAACATGTTTCACACTATGCATGATGACGACGCAACTGATCAAAGACAAATAATAGTTTCGAAATGTCGCGAAAGTTTTAGGGGAATCCCTTTCAGTACATTTTTGATAGAAACACTGAGCTGCAATCACAATGATTGTTTTCTTAAACAACATTGTCTACACTCCCAGATGTACTACACACATGCAGGCTAAGAATTATAAAGAAATTGATCAAAAGTGCTCACTATATTCTATACGCGCCTTCATATTCAGATCGAAGCCGGCCTAAGCTAGCGTGTATTGAAGCAAACATTCCCCAAACCACCTTTTTGGATTTTATAAATAAACATCAAACATGTCTGGATGTACCATATCAAAGCGGAATATTTTTTGTCCTGCATCAGAGCAATAAGCACCCGTATCAAGTCATTCGAATCGGATATTTGCTGCTGTAGTATTTTGATTGTTTGCATCAACCGTGATAAAGGTAGTAAAAAGGTGAGCAGGTTTAGGATGCACATCGTTAGGAACGATGTGGAACATCATTGTCTTCGTGTTTAAGGTCCCTTCGGATACTGTCCAGCCTGGCCGTAGCTTTGTTTCGTAGAGAATTTAAAGTTGTGGATTTACCTTCACGAATCTTCAGCTAGGAAGTCCCGGGGTCGACGTCACTGCCTGCTGTTCGATCATCTCGACTAAGTGTGCCGTGATGACGTGTCGCGGAAGATCCGTCGTGACATTTTCTTCAACATTCTAGTTGGAAAACACAAGTTGTTGTGTGAGAACAGAGATTTCTGTGAAATATTTCCAACATATTGCTGATCCTGTGGGCTGCGCCAAATTTTGTATGACTCTACAAATTATTACAACATAACTTAGTCATCCACTCCTTTATTCTATCTCTTTCCTCGTTGTTTTCGTCTTTTTTGTTTTCTTTTTTTTTTGTCGTCATTTTTCTGCTCGAGTCACTTTATCTTAAATCATCCAGTGCGCTGACAAAGAATAGTATTACCTGAAATTCTTACTTAAAAAAGTCGTTTGAAATCCGAACAGGGTTTAAGGCAGCACATTGTGTTGGGTCAGTATTGAAAGAGCATTGGCCAAGAAAGGTCCAATGATGGTCCCTTTAGCCAACCTTCTCCCAATATTGTCTATGCCATCATATATAATCTTCAGTATGGCCCAGCTGATTGAATCACCAATTATGGCATAAAATGGGCAATCTTGGTCATTGGCTAGCAAATATTGAATGAACATTGGAATAACATAGACAATGCTGGTCAGTTAGTTCCAAAGGCTTGCAAATATTGGATTAACACTGGCATAAAATGGGCAATCTTGGCTGACAGTTGTATTGCTTTCGAACATTGTCACGAAGGAAAATTGATGACGCGACGAAAACTGACACAAACTAAACGTTTAATGGGGCAAACTTGTGCCTAAAACAAAAAAGTAAACAGGAGATAACAATAGAGCGTCGCGGGCGTCGATGGCAGCGTAACAGCTGGATCGAACGCTGGGGCGAGACTGACTGCGGCTCGCCGCGCGGAGCCCCTTATGTACATGCGTGGGGTTCTGGAATCACATCGGCGTAGAAGCTTCGACGCGTAGAACATTCGCACCTCGAATAAGCAACAGGATTCTCGAATTTACCAGAAAACTAAATTGCAAGAATGAAAGAAAAAGATGCGCCGCTTTCAGGAATCGAACCCTGGCATTTCGCGTGGGAGGCAGGCACAATAACCGTTAGGCCCCACGAGCGCTGCCTACTTGGCCAGCTGCGCGCTTCATTTCTCTCCCCCCCCCCCCCCCCCCCCTTAAAAAGTGTATTACCCCCGATGCAACACATTAGAAAACAAATCAAGTAAAAAGAACGGTAAACTAAAAAGCCATTCGGAACACAAAATGTCAACGGTCCGATCGAGCGCAGTACGGCTTCAGGCACACGACGTGAACGACTTCAGCTCGTGGTGGGCGAAGTGATGGTGTTCATGTTTCGTCGGGCATCACCTCGTCGTTGAGATCTCCAAGTCGGCGAAGTAACTTATAGGGCCCGAAATGCCGTTTCAGGAGTTTCTTGCTGAAACCACGGCGGCGGGTCGGTGTCCATACCCATAGCCTGTTTCCGGGCTGGAAGTGTACGTGCCGACGACGAAGATTGCACCGAGTAGCGTCGACACGTTGTTGATCTTGAATTCGAAGTCTGGCGAGCTGGCAAACTTCTTCGGCTCGTTGAGCAACCACCTGGGCGTCGGGGCTCCCATCGTCAGCTGGTTCGTCGAGTAGCATCGCGTCAAGCACGGTCGTTACTTTCCTGCCATGCACCAGCTGAAACGGGGTTACTCCTGCGGTCTCTTGAACCGCCGTGGTTTATGCAAACGTGACGTAGAGTAAACTCTCGTCCTACCTTTGCGCTCTACGTCGACATACACGGAGATAATGTCGGCGATTGTTTTGTTTAGCCGTTCTGTTAGTCCATTTGTCTGCGAATGGTACGCAGTGGTTCGACGGTGGCCGGTAATACTGAGGCGAAGAATCTCTTGCGTCAACTGGGTCATGAACGATGATCCACGGTCGGTAATGAGTTCTTCGGGGGTGCCGTGCCAAAGGACAATGGACTCGATGAAAAAATTCGCGACTTCAACAGCCGTACCTGATAGAAGGACTTTTGTCTCGGCGTATCGTGTGAGATAATCTGTGGCGACGATTATCCAGCGGTTTCCCGACGTTGACGACGGAAAAGAGCCAAGTAAATCCATTCCGATCTGTTGGAACGGCGTGGACGCGGGAGAAATCAGATGCAGAAGTCCTGACGGCTTCGACGGCGGTTCCTTGCGTCGCCGGCACTCGTGGCATAATCGAGTGTAGAGGTGAACGGTCTTCGCTAGCCTTGGCCAGTAATACTTTTCTCGAATCCTGGCGAGCGTCGTACTGTAGCCAAGGCGTCCAGCTGTTGGGTCGTCATGGCATCCTTGTAAAATTTCTTCCCGAAAACTGGAAGGAATAACCAAGAGCCATGCTGTGTTGTTGTTCACAAAATACGTCAGAAAGCACGGAGAACCGCACTCGCTTGTCCCTCTAAGTGCTCGATAAGCACTCGCAGTCGGCGGTCGTCTCGTTGGAGTGCTGCTATGTCGCGGGCATCCAGAGCGCCGAGGAAACTCTCATCGTCGTCGTCTTCAATGCAGTCAGGAGCGGCCTCGACTGGGGCCCTTGACACTTAGTCGGCGTCATTTTGCCTTCAGCCGGACCTGAACACCGCGGTCATGTCGAACTCGTGCAGTCGTAGGCTCCACCGGGCGAGGCGTCCGGTGGAATCCTTTAGATTCGCGAGCCAGCAGAGCGAGTAGTGGTCCACGACGGTGCGAAAAGAACTTTCATACAAACATGGGCGGAACTTTGTTATTGGCCACACGACAGCAAGGCACTCCTTTTCAATCATTAAGTAGTCCCTCTCCGCCTTGGACAGCGTTCGACTTGCGTATGCGGTGACTCGCTGTGCCCCGTCTTACATTCGGACTGGTAGCGCGCCAAGTTTGGTGTTAATGGCGTCCGTATGGATCTCTGTTTCAGCAAACTGGTCGAAATGGCCAAGAATCGGGGGCGTCTGGAGTCTTCGTTTGAGCTCATCGAAGGACCGCTCATGTTCTTCTGTCCATTCAAACTTCACGGCGCCCATCGTGAGTTTCGTCAGGAGTGCAGACAGCTTGGCGAAGTCCCGAACAAGTCGTATGTGGCAGGCACAGAGTCAGAGAAATCTTCTCACGGCCTTCTTGTCAGACGGCGGCGTAAATGCAGCTACGGCGCGGGTCTTTTCGGGGTCAGGAAGAACACCTTTGTTGTTCACGACGTGGCTAAGAAAAAGTTCACCATAGGCGAATTGACACTTTGTTGGCTTGAGTGACAGGCCGGCGGTCTTGATGACTTGAAGCACGGCTCGAAGTCGTCTCAGGTATTCGTCGAAATGCCGTGAAAATACCACGACAACGTTCAAGTAGACGAGGCATCTCTGCCATTGCAGACCTGCTAGCGCGGTGTCCATGACACGCTGGAAGGTGGCTGGTGCTGTATAAAGTCCGAAAGGCATCCCTTTGGACTTGTATGTCCGTCCAGAGTGACGAAGGCAGTTTTCTCCCGGTCGCGTTCGTCGACTTCAATCTGCCAGTACCCACTCTTCAGGTCCATTGACGAAAAATATCGGGAGTGGCGCAGTCGGTCTAACCTGTCGTCGATGCGGGGGAGCGGATGGATGTCCGTCTTCGTCACAGCGTTCAGTCGACGATGGTCTACGCAGAACCACAGGGTTCCGCCCTTTCTTCTTTACAAGGACGACTGGGGACACCGTCGAGCGTTTCCTAAACTTGATCTTGAATCACCTTCCTTTCCTTTAAGGAGACTCTATACGGCGACTGGTGGACAGGGAGCGCGTCGTCGCCGGTTATATTGCGTTGTTTCACCATTGGTGTTTGGCGAACTTTGGACGACGTGGCGAAACAGTCGCGGTATTCGGCGAGGAGATCAACCAGTTGCCGGCGCTTAGGAGCTGGGAGCCCAGGGCCGATGTCGAGCTGCGGCGGCGATGTGCTCTTCTAATCTAACAACGAGGTTTCCTCGGAGATTGCGGTGACCATGGTTGGCGCCTGAAGCTCCTCGACGAAGCCCACGGTAATATCCTTCGTTAGGTGCTGCTGCTCCCCTCGAAAGTTTGTCACAAGAACAGTTGTATGTCCTTGTTGGGGATCCGTTTCGCCTCGTGCAACGCCAATTCCTTTTTAAAGGAGCACTTGCACGCTGCCTTCCAGAAGAGATTCACCATGCATGGCTGGGCCAGTAATGACGGTGCCGGAAGCACTCGACCGGGGCGATAGTTTCAAACGGTCGGCGATAAATCGGATCGCGGTTGAAGTCGTGTTGGTGTCCACCGCGGCAAGACATGCTTTCGCAGCGTCAACAGGTTTGCCCCGAGGTCAATCACGGGGCCATACTCGCAGAGAAAGTTCATTCGGAGGATAACGTTCCTCGCACAGTCTTGCAGAACGACGGACTTCACAGGGCACGTCTCATTGTGGATCTCGACGCGAGCAGTGCATGTCCCGACTGGTGTGATGAGGTGCCCACCGGCGCTTCGTTTTCAGAAGCCTTCCCACGGCGTTGTCACTTTTTGAAGGCGGCGAGAGAGGCCCCATTAAAGACTTAGTAGTCGGCTCTGGCGTTCACGTGTGTCGATGCGTCGAGGCCGTCGATGACAACGTTTAGGGTGTTGGACACCGTTGCAGGAGCGTCGTTGCGATGCGGGGCGTCGGGCGAGTGGAAGCGTTCCGGCGTTCTTAGAGGCTCTTTGCTTCGGTCGTCTTCGGCAAAGCCTCCTCCAGGCGCTGCCGCACTTAGTTTTTCCTGCGACGCAGGGCACACAGGCTCTCTCGGCGAAGTCAAGGAGCGGGAGGAGCGGGAGAAGCGGAACGTCGTGGCGATGGTGAGCGGCATTCACGGCGGAGAGACGGCGCTGAGGAGGGCGAGCGTCGGAGGTACTCCTTGATGTTTCGAGGGCGTTCGCCGTACCTGGGGCGCGGGTCGTTCGGGTAGAACCCAAACAGCCCTAGTTGTCGGCAGGCCTAACGGCCGTAGATATGGTGGCCTTCCCCGCGGTGGTAGCACAACGGGCGTCGATCGGCCGTCCTCCACACGTCGGACTTTTTTGGCGCAGCATGTTCTCAGTGGACGTTCGCCCGATCTTCTTGGCGTCGGGAATACTGCGTCGCTGGCGGTTTACGCCGGGGAGGCGCCTTGTACGGACGCGGGGCTGGTGGTGCTCGTCGAACCATTGCTGCGTAGGTTAGTGTCGGTTCCTCGGGGGCTGGCACGCTGATGGGAGCCTCTAGTTGGACGGCTCGCTGGACTTCTTCCCGCACGACCTCGGCAATGGAGAGCGAGGCCGGGCGTCCGGCAGTGGGCAGCAGCTTTTAGAGAGCAGCTCTTAGGGGCCCGTTTCCGGCTTGAGCGGCGTCGGCGTCGCCGTCGGCGTAACCGCGAGGTCACGTGACCCCCCGAGGTCACGTGACCCCCCCCCCCCGAGGTCACGTGACCCACCCAGGTTACGTGACACCCCTAGGTCACGTGACCCCCGAGGTCACGTGACCCCTTAGGTCACGTGACCCCCAGAAGTCACGTGACCGCCTTGAGGTCACGTGACACCCTAAGGTCACGTGACCCCCTGAAGTCACGTGACTTCTGGGGATCACGTGACCCCCTAAGGTCATGTGACCCTTCAGGTCACGTGACCCCCGAGGTCACGTGACCCCCAAAGGTCACGTGACCCCTTAGGTCACGTGACCTCATGGGGTCACGTCACGTGACCCCCCTGAAGTCACGTGACCCCCTTGAGGTCACGTGACCTCAAGGAGTCACCTATACCTCAGTACGCTTCCATCTTCCTCCTCAAGAGCTGCGCTCTAACCGGCGTTACAGGGAATTGTAAACGGCTTTCATTTTTTTCATCTTCTTCTGGACGACCTCACGAATGATGTCTCGGATGCCGGGGAGGTTGGAACCAGATACAGATGTCACCAGACAAGTTACGCCAGGGTGTCGTTGGTATGGAACGGGCCCAACAACCGTGCCCCAGGCACTATAGTGCCTGGGGCACGGTTGTTGGGCCCGTTCCATATTTGTCGCCTCTGAGACGAACTCGACGACTGTTGCCGGTGGATTGCGGATCCGCCGAAAATTTCGCTCTTCACACTCCTCATCAGGTGGCGCAGCTTCTTCTCTTCTGCAGCCTGAGTGTCGGCGCGTGCGCTCAGGCGAAGAACATCCTCGAAGAAGCTGGTGATGCTCTCATTTGGGCCTTGGTTTATTGTTCGAAAAATGTCTTCGGCCCTCCTGCGTCGGTGTTGGCGGGTGAAAGTCTTATTCAGTTCTTGCTTACACACCTCCAACGTAGTTAAAGAAGCCTCGTCGTTTTCCTGCCTGTACCTCGCAGCCCCATCCAGCGGGAAGTAGATGTTCTGCAAACACTGCTTAGTTTTTCAACCGTTATGGTGGTCCACACATTCATAGTGCTGCAGCCAGTCCTTGATGTCGCCGTGGACGTCCCCGTGAAAATGCGTCGGAGTCCGGGGTGCGACGGACAGGTATACGACGGCGGAAGCGGCCGCGGTCTGCGACTGGTTGGCCATCGTCGTATTTTTTACCTTCGGCTTGTCCAGTAGCAAATCATATTCAGGTTCTGTCGATAGGTGCGTCGGCTGGTCCGAGTCGTAGATTCCTCGTTGAGTGGTCTTCGCACCGGGCTTGAAACTGGCCTTGTACTGCGGGCTTTTGGAGGGGAACTCAGCACGGATATGGGGTATCCAGTACTTCCCCCAAAATGTAACAAAGGACAATTGATGAGGCGACGAAAACTGAAACAAACTAAACGTTTAATAGGAAAAACTTGTACCCCCTTCCCCCCACCCAAAAAAAAACAACAACAGAAGATAACAATAGAGCGTCGCGAGCGTTGATGGCAGCGTAACCGCCGCATCCAACACTGCGGGTCGCCGCGGGGAGCCCCTTATGTACATGCGTGGTTTTCTGGAATAATCGGCGTATTAGGTTCGACGCGTAAAACATTCGGACCTCGAGTAAGCAATAGGATTCTTGAACTTACTAGAACACGAAATCGCAGGAATAAACAACATATGCGTCATTCCCAGGAATTGAACCCGGGGTTTTCGCGTGAGAGGCAGGCAGGAAATCCGTTCGGCCACACGCGCGCTGCCTATTTGGAAAGCTGCGCGCGAGACAAGACTTGATGATTGCTGACGAAACCGGTCAATGTCGGTTTTTCAGTATCTTTGGCTTGCTAACATTGGATGAACACTGGAATAAAATGATCAAATTCGGCCTGTTTATGCCATCCGGGTTCCAATATTGTCACGGGTGGTGACAAAAAAAAATAAACAGGAATAACTAAACGTTTAATAGGGCGAACCTGTGCCCGAAACAGAAGGGGAATAGAAGGTGATGACAGCGCATCGCGGGAGTCGAAGTCGGCGTCACAGCATACCCGAATGCTGGGTGAGACTGACGGCGGCTCGCCACGCGGAGCACCTTTTTCTTTACCGGAGTGGGTTTTTGGAACATTCGGCGTAGAACATTCGGCGCGTAGAACATTCGGAACTCGATTAGAAGAGAAAGTTTTCGAACGTGTGAGAACGACAAGTTGAAAGAATAGAAAAGGACGTTCCATTACCTGGAATCAAACCCAGATCTTCCACGCGACAGTCAAGCGCGGTAACCATTCGGCCACGCACGCTCTTGCTTTCACACAAACAAACCAATATAATGGCAAACTACGGAGGCTTGTGAAACACACTCCTATCGAGCGTAGTACAAAAACGAAGTTCATAGTCCTATCGATTGTAGTACGGCTTGAGGCGCACGACGTGGTCCGTTTCCGGTCGTGGAGGGCGGCGCAATGAAGCCGGCGTCCCGCCGGGCATCACCTCGTAGTTCTTATCACCGAGTTGACGAAGCACTTTGTAGGTTCCGAAGTAGCGCTTCAGAGGTTTTTTGCTCAGACCGCGTCGTCGTATCGGGTCTCCGGTTTCCGGTCTTGAAGCGAACGGCGATCCGCCGAAGGTTGTACCGGGTAGCGTCGGTACGTTGTTGATCTTGAATCCGGAGTCGGGCGAGCTGGTGAATTTCTTGAGCTCGTTGAGCAACAATCTTGGCGTCTCGCCTTCCATCGTGAGCTGGCTGCTGGGGCAGCCTCGCGTAGAACATAGTTGCTACTTATCGGCCATGCACCAGCTGAAACGGAGTTTCCTCCTGTGGTCGCTTGCACCGCCTTGTTCTAAGGAAACGTGACGTAGGGTAACGCATCGTCCCATGTCTTGTGCACTACGTCGATATACATCGAGATCATGGAGAGCGAGCGACGCAAGCAGCGCCAGTGAGGAATCTTCGTCGCTCGTCGCCGGCACTCGGAGCTTGTCGCCATCGCTGGTCTCGTTGACCTCGCTATAATGCTCACATACCGTTCAGAAAGGGTCTCTAAGTGCTTACCATTGCATTGGACTAGCCTCGCAACTAGCGATAACCATTTTTGTTTTTTAATCCACCCAAATTGAAGTTAACATCGTGCATCGTATTCAAGCATGGCCCTCTGGGTCATCGGCACGATTTACACTTTCGGTGGAAAAAAAAAAACACGATTAAGCACAATTATTCTAGCTCAAAATTGTCACGAACACTTGGCACACATATTTACACTGAAGCTCGCCTAAAATAATTTCAAAATAGAATGAAAAGGGAATGAGGTTCGCTTACCGCTTCACGGAAAGACAGACGCCTTCGGATCCTAGGCCTAACTGCCGTACTTCGAAGTCATCGGAGGTCCGGCGATCGGACAAAGCGAGCCGGCGGCGCTGCGCTGACCCGGGCTGACTACGCCAAGTTAAACTATGAGAGGCGCCGTCAAGTTGAGAACCAGAGTCGCAGTAGAACCGGACTTCCGAACATCTGTCCCGTAAAACGCAAAATGAACCGACGACTCCGCCATCTCCGCGACAACGGGAAGCGGTGAAGCCGGGAAGCAAGGGGAGCCGCGGCAGAGGAAGTGGAAGGCACTGGGCGGAAGCTTTACATTTCGCTTTTCGCCGACGCCGGCTATGAGTTGCGGGGTGTTGGGTGGGCGGCTGGTTGAGACGACGAGAAAAACCACAAAAAGCCTCCGAGTTGGCCGAGTACGAGTCACGGCCCACGGTACGAGCAACGGGCCGCTTGTCGCTGTCGACCGGTGAAGCGGTATCCTCAGCTTGGTGTCACGACCGGTTTGTTCCCGTGCACGTTGGCTTTGCTATGCTGTACGGCTGGTGCGGTTGTCGAATACTTGTGGTGCATATTATTCGAGACAGTCCCCCCAAGATGTCGCCGTGAAGAGTTGACCGGGGAATTTGTGTGGAGCTCAACGTCGGTCTATGTTCCGTTTCGACATGTATGGTATATGTAACGATACCGGTGGTAAATGATGGACGTTTTGTCGGAAGATTACGATCGCCTTTCTGCATGTATGATTTGGTGATACCAGTGGTCTTGTGGTATAAGCTATTTGTTAGAATAGATGGCGGTATCGTACGTCATGGACGCAGAGTCATACCAGACACACCGAATCATATCGGTAAGCAAACTGGCTGCCAGTATAGACAGACGCGGAGCCATAGCGGCGCCGGTATATCCAGTTAGGCAGAACGCCAAACAAAACTAGCTGCATGAATAATAACAAGAAGTTATATTCGTGTCATACCAGAACTCTACAAGCAGCAGGTATGTTTCTTGTGCGTTTTTTCAGTAGGGCAGAAAGGGCAAAAGAGGGTTATGAGAGAACAGTTCGCCTCCCGTTTTCCCCACATACAATCACCAATGTCTCCAAACCTCTTCTTTGTGACAGAAGAGGGTTCGGGGGAATTAGGGGCTGAGTGGGAAAACACGTCTCAGTTCGGAGCGTTGAGCGATATCTTGCGCTGCAAATCCTCTTGGATTCGAACGCCACACTTACCCGTTTTAATCTGGGTGAGTTTGTGCAAGCACGCCTTCGTGTAATCACGTTTAAAACTCAGGTTTGCGGTTGTACTGCACT